>NC_071505.1:292064591-292689591 GCF_027887155.1 Malaclemys terrapin pileata | reverse complement strand
GCTGCTGCCCATGCTGCAGTGCCTGCACTGCAATTTTTAGCACACTAGCTGAGGCAGAGTTAGCACAAGTCTGTCTACCTGTGCTGGGAATCACACCCCAGCTGCAGTGGAGAAGTTCCCTCATAGTCCAGAGCAGAGTATCTATGCTGGGGGTTATACCTGTATAACCCATAAAACTTCCCTACAAAGACAAAGCCTGAGAGAGGGGCAAAGCCTCAGCTACTCTACCCCCTCCCACCTTGTAGGCTGTTCCAAGGAGGGGGGGGGTAGGAAAATGGTTTTCAATACTCTATACGTCCCACAGCCTCCATTTCTGTGGTGTCTTCTGCATGAGTAACTCTGCTGCTGCTCAGGACTTTCCTCAGCAGCATAGAACTGACAGGATTTTTGACAGCTTGCTGGCTGCCCAGAGGATCTCTGAACAGCAAGTGTGAATCTGAGTGAAATCTTGTTCATAAGCTCTGCTGATTGGCACAGCTTTGATGTTTTTCTATGGACTGAGGCAGAAAACAGGGCTGCTGTCATATTATTTTCAAAACTAAAGAAAACGGTTCATCTATATTTTGTACTTGACTAACTCAAAAAAGGTGTTTTAAAAGCTGAAAATTGTCATATATACAGTGCTCAATTAAGAATATATGCTTTGACAAATTTGAAAGATGTGTCTGAGAAATAAAGATGTTTGAAAGGAGTGGGGATATATTATACAACGCATTAACAGTATATCCTCATATACTTACGAACCATTCATACATTGGGATATCCATGCACTGAAATCAACATGAATCATTTTATTTCAGTAATTATGGACTAGATTGAGCAGTTTGTAATCTGACCAGCATAAGGGGCACTGTGTTGTTTTGCTGCCCCTGGAACAGCCCAGGAGGGAGAGACTAATTAGCCATCACAATCTTTTTCCCCACTCTCCCCACTGATCTGGGGAGGGAGTAAATGGCATCAGGTCTATACCAGTCACCTCATGTGTTCTCCAATGTGCCAGCATAGTTACACTGCCAGTGCACTGGGGAGTGGTAGAAGAGAGAGAAGGCTCTGCGTGGTCCCTGCCCTTTTCACACATTTGCTCAAGAAGGGGAGATGGTAGCTCTGCAAAGCTTGTTACTCTCAAAGTGCCAGGGGATCCCTTAATGCCCCTTTACTCCCTTGTGCCAGCACACAGGATGGGGCACAATCTGGCCCCAAATGTTCAGTTAATGCATGTTAGCCCTAACTGTGCTTTGTTTAATTTGACTGTTTAGAAGCAAGTTGCTAAGCAGAAAAAAATCCGGGAGGAGAGTGGACCAAAAGACATTCTTAATACAGTATATCATGCTTAATAGCAATCCTGATACTAGCAACTTTTGGTTACTGGCAACATTTTGCTGGTAACCAATCCAATCCCATTAACATCAACGTTAATGGAATTTGAATATTTGCAACAGCATGCCGCTTATTAGTAACTTTTTTTTTTTTTAAAGAAAGATTCTAACTGTACACAGGTTTGCAGGGCTGCAGTCAGGGAAGGAACCACTGGGATGTGCTGTGCACACCCTGCACACAAGCTTGCAGGGCTCGAACATGCTTCCCTGGCGGCAGGCCTGGAAAACTGTCTGTGGCCGGTGCTCAGTCCATCCCAGTACTTCCTTCTGGGACAGCAGCTTGGCAAATCATCCTGTGCACAGGGACCACACAGGAGGTAAGTGGCTGCGGGCTGGCACAGGAAGCTGTGGTCAGGGAAACAGTGGAGAGGGGAAATGCAGCAGAGATGTCGGAGCTGCATGGTACCACTCCCTGCACTCTCCAGGCTGCGCCCTGCTGGGGGTCTGCACTGTTGAAGAAAGGAAGTGCTGGGACATGCTGAGCCCCAACCCCTGGAGAGTGCAGGGAGAGGTATGGTGCAGCCCCACGGGTCCCCAGCATCTCTGATCCCCAGAGAAAGCCCCAGCATCCAGACTGCAGCTTCCATCCCTGCTGCTGCCCTACCTGCAGCCAGGCTTACAGGACTGCAGCCAGGAAAGGCATGTCCAAGTGCTTCTTTCCCTGGGTACTACCTTGAAAACCTGCCTTTTGCTTATTAGCAACTGACAGTAATACAGTACCAACCTTTTGCTGGCAACCGAGGGATTGCTAATAAGCGGAATTTACTCTATGTCAGAAAGTAGAAGTGAAAGGTGCACAGTTCTTTGCTCTCTAGTTCACCTTTAAATGGCTGCCTTTCCCCCTGTGGGCCCAACCCTGCTAGCCACGTTCACATGCGTAGTCCCGTCGACATCAAGAGGACCTACTGTGTAAAGCTTTCAGGATCAGACACTTTGGCTGTTTTATTAGAGATCCTATTTGTATATGGCTGAAAGAACGTCTCGTCCAATGAAACATGTTTTCAGTATTATTTGTGCTGTGGTAGTACCCAGGTAGTACCCCACCATGCCGGGTGCTGATTCACATTTACTTGAGTTTGTACAATAAGAAGGGGGAAAGGAAGGGTAACAGTCACATAGAGTTGTTATTGATGTGCACAACTAGATGGTCCCAAATAATCTAAAGATTTAAAAAAAAACCAAATTAATACATAATAAAATCTGCTTTCCCTAGCTGCTGCCCCACCTAGCCATTGTCTGGCTGACTTCAGGTGTGACAGCACAAATCATTCCTTGATGAGGGATTTGAAGGATGAGAGGTGTCATAAATATAAAGGGAAGGGTAACAAACTTTATGTATGCAATAACATAAATCCCTCCTGGCCAGAGGTACTGAATCACTTACCTGTAAGGGGTTAATCAGCTCAATTAACCTAGTTGGCACCTGACCAGAAGGACCAATGGGGAAAGAAGATACTTTCAAATGGGGGAAGAGGGGGGGAAAGGAGCAGGGGAGAAGGTTTTGTTTGTGCTCTCTTTGTTGGTTCCCTCTCGAGACAAAGAGAGAGACCAGGCAGGTAACCCAGCTCCTAAAAAGATCCTGAACTGATACATCTAAAAATTACAGAAATTCTAAGTAATAGCAAGGGAATGCGTTAGATGATCTTTTGTTTTAGCTTGTGAATTTTCCCTATGCTAAGAGGGAGATTTATTCCTGTTTTTGTAACTTTGAAGTCAAGCTTAGAGGGGAATCCTCTGTGTTTTAAATCTTTTTATTTACCTTGTAAAGTTATCTTCCATCCTGATTTTGCAGGTGTGAGTCTTTTACTTTTTTTTTTTTTTTTTAAATAAAATTCTTCTTTTAAGAACCTGATTGATTTTCAGTGTCCTAAAAACCAGGGATTTGATCTGTGCTCACTTTGTTAACCTATCGGTTGGTATATTATTCTCAAGCCCCTCCCCCCCTCCTGAAAGGGGGCAAAGGGGTTTGGGGAGATATTTTGGGGGAGTTAGGGCTCCAAGTGGCCGCTCCCTGAATGTTTGTGTAAATCACTTGGTGGTGGCAGCAATACCATCCAAAGACAAGGAAAGGAATTTGTGCCTTGGGGAAATTTTTAACCTAAGCTGGTGGAATATAGGCTTAAGGGGTCTTTCATGCAGGTCCCCACATCTGTACCCCAGAGTTCAGAGAGGGGAGGGAACCCTGACAGCGGGTAATGGCCTTTATAATGAAAGCAAGCGCTGAGATACCATATGTTATCCTGAAATAATTATACCAGCTATTTATACTACTTTTAACTACACATTTGGAGACAGTTTTATTGCATTAAAGATGTGGCAGCTCTGGTATAACTCTGCCTGTTGGACACTCACCACGCTGCTGTTTTGAGCCTATGTGCTTTTAAGCTTCCTGAGTCTAAGCAGAGTCCTTTGGGTCACTGGCCACATTCTGGATGTGCAGATTTTCCAGCTTACATCCCCTTCTGAATGTTCAACTGCCTATGCCCTGTATTTCGTGCGAGCTCCCCCAGGTTCTCCAGTATCATAAGCACAGCCTTTCCCAGAGCGCCAACTTTGTGGGAAATCTAGTTTATATTCACCTCTCTAGGGACATGATAGTTGAAGCACACAATACACAGGCTTTGAAAAAGTTCCCAAACCAGCCACTCTTTACTACAGACAGCACAAGATATATACATATCTAGACAAAACAATACAACACCTGCATGCCATCCCTGCCTCAGTTTTCTCACCTCTCTTGCGCATTCTTTGGGATTTGGCTCAGTGTTTGTTTATGGAGTTTGGGATCCTTCCTCTCTCTCTGCTCTCCTGCACATGGCTTCTCCTCTGGAACATGGAATCTCTCTAGTCTCGTCTCCCTCTCTTCCCTCCAGCCAGCCTCCTTTGACCTTGGCTCGTCCCACAGTCAAAGGTCCCCTTTGCTACAAAAACAAGTTCTGTTTGTTCCCCTCTCCTGCCCAAGCTTCTCCTTGTGTCTGAATCCCTCTGAGTTTTTAAAGGTATTACCACCTGGTTTCTTTGGTTTCCTGTTAAGGGATTTTTCCACTCTTCCAACCTTCTTCCCTTCAGACAACCTGGGCAGAATTAGTTTTCACAGCTCAGACACTGTCAGGTGCCATAGGTCTCAAAGCCAGGGCTGCTGAGCAACAGCCTTATCTTCTGCACCATTGAGCTACAAGGGTGGACAACAGAACTGCTGCTAATACCTCATCCCAGAAGCTACACCCACTGACTCAGCATGGTCAGATGACTAACAGCTGACAGCCGATTGGACACCACTGGGTACAAGACGTCCTGTCCCATGCCTTGTCTGAGCAACTAGTCATTAGGTCTGTTGATGCCCAGATCTCTGAGACCAGGTCCCTGCTATCTACCCTGCCTTGTTCCTGTTGCCTGCTTCCTTGCCCTGACCAAGTTGCAGACTCTGACTTTGACCCTTGGTGTGATTTCTGACCACGGGTGTGACCACAACCCTGACTCTGCTGCTAGCCCCAACTACTAGGTCACAAAGCTCATGTTTTGGGCTCTGCCAAGCACCATCCTTAGCATACCCATTGTTCAGCCAGAGTTCAGTTGTTAAAATTAATGATTTTATTTGTTCTGTAATTTCTTCCAGACTGGTGGGTTTGTGTGAATGAGAGAGATGTCATGGATCCTGGCAGCCCATGGTAGACCTACTACACATTGCAGCACTCAATGATACAATCTCATAAAATTAACCAGAATTTATACATTGTACACAGAGAGTTTCCCCAAATCATCAACAGATTTAAACCTGGAGGAGAGACAGTCGTATTTTTTAATATAGAGAAATCCTCTCTCAATAAAAGTTATCAGATTTGAGACACACTTTCAACTACAGAATTTCTTGCAGACAGTAATGCTACAACCAGAACTGTTCAGCAACAGACTGGCTCATCTTCCTAACAATGACATTATTTCTGACAGGTAAATATTGGATCATTCTATCTACTGACTCTTTCTAGCACTGAGGAAGCAAACAGCACAGATGTCAAAAGCAAATCTGCAAGAAAGTTTCTGCTGAACATTTTATCTACTAATGTTCTCTTGAAAGTAGTGATTTTCATACAGAATATCATTTTGAATTACACTGGAAAGAGCGGAGATTGATGTGAAGATTAGGAGGCTGTCAGATGCAGTTAACAAATTCTGAACGGAAAATTAACAACTAGATTTCTCCAATAGGTATTTTATCATTGAGTGTGGTTGAATGGGCTTTGTTTCTGACAAAGAGGCTATAAACAATGCTGATTTAGTAAAATATGATTTTAACAAACATACTCCATTCAGCATTGTTTACATGAAGAAAACTAATGATCCCAAAGTATTAACAGAACAACCATTGCAATAATATATATCATATTATATTACATAGAAACAAATTAACGTCGCAGTCCTGCAATGAGTTCAATGCAGGTGGGCCCTGCGCCTGAGGAGTTCATAGAGTTTGGGCCTAAGGTAGTTATAGGTATTAGACAATACCTATAAAATCTTCAAAATAAATATTGAAAAAACACAAGCATATTCTATACAACAGTTTGCCTGTTTAACATGCATACTCTTTTTGAGCTTTATCTTAGAAGATGGGAGAAATTTGATATTCAAAATATGATGAGACAGTTCTTATACAATTTTCCTCTTCTCTTCGACTTTCCAGAGGATACATGGGGAATTTTGTATTCAAATTACAAAGGAACACTGCTATGTGGAAGAAGGAATTCTAATCACATAAATCTTAAGTATAACTAAGGTAGTCACTGATAAAACAATTATTTTCAATAAAATATTTTGTGGCTCTAACGAGAGAAGCCTGAACACTATTCCGCTTTAATTACCTCTCTGGAGAATCATCCTGCTTTTTAAATCCAGGAGGAAGAGCAGGTCCAAAAAAGCCATCATTGTCATCATCATCTTCCTGAGCTCTTTTCTGTTTTCTACAAATACAGTGATTTAGCTTAATAATTACGCTGACATAGATGGCAATTATCTACACTTTAAAGGAAAAAAAAACAAAATGATTTCCAAAAGTCTTACATTATGTACTATCTTGCTGTTACCACGGAAACACAGCATAAGAATCTGAAATAATTTGGAGCAATTAAATATTTGTTAGCGTAAGCCTCATTCTTACACTGCAGTGACATTTTAAAAAAATGTTATTGGTGCAGAAAGAGAAAATCAAATAGTAAAACACGGTAATGCTTGTTTTGCATGCATAAAGTAATTTTAACACCAGCATATTTCTTGCTACATTTTTACCATCATTCTATACATTTTGACTAGTACTTTTCCAAATCGAATTTTAGACTGAACAATCAGTAAATAAAACCATGGGGGAAAAGTAGGGAGTATTTACACTAATGATCATTACATGGAAATAGTATAATGCCCTCTAAGATTCCAATCCTGCAAACACTTGCATGTTTTTAAACTTCGCACATTTGACTAGTCCCATTAAATCTGAATATGTGCAGTATGCTGAGATTTGCTATTAAAAAAAAAATTTCCGCCCTTCAAATCAAAATAATCGTATACCCTCACTTGTTAAGGGCTTGATCACGCACAGGACTCTTTACACTGACTTCAATGGGAGTCAGACTGGTCCCTATATACAGTATTATGATGATAGGCATGTTACAAATACCTAAGTTAAATAGATAGTCTAAAAAGGAGATAACTCTATTATCTGTTTATCTTAAACATTTTTAACATGAACGCTGCATCTAGAAGCCCAAACTAGTTCCCACTGAAGTCAACAGAAAGAATCCTATTAACTTGTCAGAGAATCGGAGTTGGATCAGGCCTAATGGGAGTTGAAAATTGTTCACTGTGTCATTGGTAAGCTAATTTTCCCTGCGATCATCCATTTGATCTATAACTTTGATGTTATGACAATCTGACTATTTTTACCATATACCTGTTCCTAAAACAGGTGCAGTATCTCCCATTAGTATGTTTATATTCATGTAGAGTCAAAGGCCACATTTTTCAAGACTTTATGCCTAAAGTTAGAAGTGGCTTAATTTTCAAAGACCCTAAGCACATCTAGATATTAACTTCAATGTGATTTGTGGGTGCTTAGAGAACTTCTGAAAATTGAGCCACTTCTATTTAAGTTCCTAAATATGGATATAGGAGTCTAAGTTCAGGTATACAGTTTGAAAATTTTGGCCTTTTTCTTTTTTTTAAAACCTCAAAATTTCATTTCTACCTCCAATATGCTTCTTAATATACATTTATATTAGGAAACACTAATTTCAAAATTCACAGTCCACCCAAAGTCTATTATAGATCCATTGCTTATTGCTAGCAAAGATATAGTTTATCAAAATACACTTCCATGAACAGGCCCATCACAGCAACTTTAATGTAGTTATACTAACAAGCTGCTTATTACTTTCTGCAGGGAAACTTGCTGTACTTTCGAAACAGAATTCACGCAATATTAAGTTTTCAGATTTCTAATAAAGCGCCTATCATCCACATCTGTTGTGTATACTCACAAATTAAAAGTACCATCTAAAAGTTAAGTGACACGTCAACCTAGATACAAAATTAAAATGAAATGAACAATTCAGATTGCACTGAACAAGCCAGTCACAATCTAAGGAGACACACAGATTAGGCAGCCACTATCACCCTGGAAAGGATGAGGAGACAATGTTAGCAGACTTTATCTCGGTGTGGCATTTGCTTTCTTTAGTTGCATAATAAAGCCCCTTTCCGATTCTGCATCTGGGCTAATTCAGTCAACTCATTGTATGAAGTGGTCCAATTTCTGCTTATTTTACCAGTGTAAATACATGAATCACACACAAACAGACTGACTTGGGTACTGGATCAGTGTCCTGCTCCTCTTCAGAATCTCTATTTGCTTCTCTGAGCAGAGGAGGAGACTTGGAGCCTTCATCACTATCATGCATTTCTGAGCTTTTTTTGTAGCCAGGAGGCAATACTGGACCTGCAACTAAACATCAAGATTTAGTGTGGATATTTGATTAAACACTTTAAAAGAACATTACCACTTTGGGATCATCAACATATGTATTTCGCTGGATTTAACTTTATTCAAACAGTCCTGTCTCTACATAGGAGTTAACAATGATTTAACAAAGGTCCTGACACAGCCGAGCACGTAAGAACAAGCGTTAATGATTTGCTGAATAAAGATTGATTTAAGCATGTGTTTTAAGTGCTTTGTTGAATTATGGTCTAAATGAATAATTGATATCACAGGATTGAATGGCTCTGACACTACTGGGCTTTTATAATTTCACAGTGCATTCTGAGGCATAAACTCTACAGGACCTTTTGAAATTTCAAACACTGATTTTTAAGGCAGACAGGAAGGGAAACTTATTTGGCTGGGAAGAGGTACAGTGAACTTTTATTACAGCCAAAGAATTAGAACAAAAAAAAAAAAAAAATCAGGTACAATGAAGCCATATAAATGAAGGCTGAGAGAAAATTACATCTACAATTAAAGAGCTGTGACCTTTTAAATTATGCAAAATAAACCAGAGCCATCTAGGAGCTCAACTTTTATTAGGCAAGTCTTAGGGCTTGTCTTCACTACCTGCCCGGATCGGCGGGTAGAAATCGATCTCTCAGGGATCAATTTATCGCGTCTCGTTGGGACGCGATAATCGATCCGCGAATCGACGCGTGTACTCCACCAGCCCAGGTAGGAGTAAGCGCCGTCAACGGGGGAGCGCAGCAGTCGATTTGCCGCCATCCTCACAGCGGGGTAAGTCGGATCAGATACGTCGAATTCAGCTACTCTATTCCCATAGCTGAATTTGCGTATCTGAAATCGATCCCCCCACCCGTAATGTAGACGTAGCCTTAGACAAGAATGAGAAAGATTAATGGGGACATTACACAACTCATCATTTCTTCACATTCAATTTACAAAGCAACCACTGATCTGTCTCTCATTTCAGCTTCTTGTTTGCATGGAAAGGAAATGAACCAAGACAACAGACCCATGAATCCACTTCAATACCAGATATTTCTGGTGATTCATGTCAGAGTTGCCCCTGCCCCAGAATTATAAGATGTGATTTTGGAAGACACAGGAAAGAGGCAAGGGTTAATAAGCAATATATTATATTGACTACTGTCAATATGTTACCCATTTTGGTTTGTTTGATCAGTGTAACTGAATGCATGCCCATTTTTTATCAGTTATTTAAAAATATATATATGTTTAAGACCCTGATCCTGAAAGCACCTATGCACATTCTCAACTTTTCACAACTTAAATTCAGCAGCATTACACATGTGTAAAGTTAAATTTATGTATAAATGTTTGGAGGATCAGACCTAAATGAGTAAAGTATCCTACAGATGTGACAGGCAATTATAAACAGGGCGGCTAATGCTACTTATTATTAAGGTTGCCCAAAAGTTCCCATTATAAGACCCTGTTTTCAGAGACTTAACACTTTACCAAATATTAACCATTTGGGCTGAAGTTTTCCATGCCTGGTGTCTGTCTCGGGTTGAAATATTTGGAAAATTTCAGCCAAAATAGTTCAGCATTTTCTAGGAACAGAGCTAAGGAAATATATATTGGAAGAATTTTTTAACATGGGCAAAACAATCTTTTCTTTTAACAGATCCTTTGAAGCAGGGACTTAAAATTTGGTAGAGAGATGAACATTGTGTCTATAAAAGGAACCTTACTTCTAGCATCTCCTAACGTTTGAATGCTTAACATTGAAACCTTAATAGTGCCCTTTTAATGTAGTTGTTTTGTGTATGTTATATGCAAAAAGAATAAGTAGGCATAATGAAGCCAAAAGAAAGGATTATTAAATATTTGCTGACATACTGCCTCATGAAAATTACACATAACCAAACTGTGCATGTGAAGTAGTAAATCCATTTCATGAATGTTGACATTAATAAATTGTTGTCTTCACTCTTCTGATTTCAGGTATCAAATTAACCTTTTCTGATGGAATTACAAGCTTGAAAGTGCACAATTTTGTACATCATTTTCTCTAAAGAAGGTAAATGCTAAAAAAGATGTCTAGAAATGAAAATGTCCGAGGAAAAGTGAAGGACAAGCTCACACATAAATTCAACTACCAAACAAATAACAAAACATACATATTTGAAGAGTTGTTCAGATCAGGTCAAAAGAAAAGAAACATCAAGTATCAGTCAAACAAAAGCAAGGCCCAGGAAGGAACATCTGGGAAGTGGTGACAGCAGTGGCAGGTGTGGAATGCAGACATCCTTATCCCCTAGCAAGTTGCACCAGTTCCCCCCATCAAATATCCTTCCATGCACCACAGGAGTCCCAGCAACTGCAGCCTCCACACAATCTCTCCACTTACCCCAGTAATCCCAGCATGTACCAGCTTCCTGCCCCAACATCTTAATCCATCCTAGACACTTTCCAGCACCCCCTCCATCCCTTCCCTCCAGGTACAGCTGCCAGGTTTTATAGAGCTCCATGTCCTACTCTCACCACTGCTTAGGGAAGAGTGTGTTGGTCAGAAGCAGAACTCTGTTTATTTACTAATTATTTGTAAATTTGCAAATTATTTAAATAATTTGTATGAAATGTCACAAAACTACACAAAACTGGGCAGCCATGCTACATCTGCGGAAGAATTGTGTTAATAATAACTGAGTTTTAACATAGTTGAAAATATTAATGCTAATGAATGAAACTAGGTCTAACCTAGGCTTGAGAACTATTTTTAACAGGATGGATTGATTTCAATCAAGGTGCTTCAAATCGTGCAATTAAATTATGATTTAAATCACCAAGTGGAAAGTCTCGATTTAAATCAGCAATTTTAATCAACTTTTCCAGTTGTACTTAAGTTATTTTCTAAAAAAGATCATTCACACTGGCTGATGTGACAATTAAAACATGTTGATTTACAATTAAATAGAGCCTTTACACTAGATTTAGTAATTTTTTTTTTTGCTACTTAGGTGGGTACACTATAATTATATACAGTAGCTTAATATTTTCAGATTCTTATTAATTGTACATTTTTAGTATGTTAGAAAATAGTGTATGATATCGTGGTTATTTACTAGATAATTAACTTGCTCATGATTTGTTTCCTGCTGTATTAGGATGTTAACTAGAATTTAATTAAACACACAAAACAGCATATCAATTTTTCTAATTAAACAAAATAAGCCCATAGTACAGCATATAACCTGTTGTGCCATATTATTAAATTTTAACCTCAGAAGTTGGCTGTTTCCCCCCCAAATCATTCCGTATATAGAAAAGCAGCCTTTAACTCAAAAGTTTTTGATAGAGGCTCATGGATTAAGCATACCGTATATACAGTAACGCCTCACTTAACGTCCTCCCGCTTAACGTTGTTTCGAAGTTACGTCCCTGCTCCATTAGGGAACATACTCATTTAAAGTTGTGCAATGCTCCCTTATAATGTCCTTTGGCTGACTTTACAAGGGAGCGTTGCACAAGTTCCTCTTCTCCGCCTCCTCCCCCCTCCCTTCCTCCCAGCGCTTCCCCCGCAGTTTGGCGGCGCTTAGGACTTTCTGGGAGGGAGGGAGTGAGCGGGGAAGCTGCCCCCCCCCCAGCAGGCAGGGCCACCCGGAATGCAGGGGCTTTAGGGGCTGCAGGGCTCTGGGCTAAGGAGGCCCCGGGGCCCTGGCCTGCAGCTCTAAAGCCCCTTTCGGAATGCAGCCCTGCGAGCATGGGCCGGAGGACTCAGGAGGAGCAGGGGCAGTCACGCAGTCAGCGGCCAGAGAGAAGCAGCGCTTTCCCCTTCAAAGCCGGCCAGACAGAAGCAGAGCTTTGAAGGGGAATGCACCCTTCTCTCTGGCTGCTGGCTGCCCCTGCTCCTCCTGAGTCCTCCGGCCCATGAAGGAGCAGAGGCAGCTGCGCAGCCAGCGGCCGGAAAGAAGCGTCGCCTTCCCCTTCAAAGCCGGCTGGAGAGAAGCGGTATTATATACAGTATATAATGCCTTTTGTCTGCCCCCCCCAAATTTCCTTGGACCCTAACCTCCTGCATTTACATTAAATCTTATGAGAAAATTGGATTCGTTTAACATCGTTTCACTTAAAGTTGCATTTGTCAGGAACACACTAAAACGTTAAGTGAGGAGTTACAGTACTCGATCACAAGCCGATTCGTTTATAAGCCGACCCCGCCAAGATGGATAAGTAAAAATGGAAAATTTTATGACTCATTCATAAGCCGACCCTATAATTCAGGGATCAGCAAACTTTGGCTCCTGGGCCATGAGGATAAGTCGCTGGCGGGCCGAGATGGTTTGTTTACCTTGAGTGTCCGCAGTCATGGAGGTAAACCTAAGTAAACAAAGTGTCCTGGCGTGCCAGCTGCTTACCCTGATGGGCCAGGACAGCAACTGGTGGGGAAATGTTTTTTTTTTTTTTTTTGGGGGGGGGGGGGAGTAAGGGGGGAGAAGCTGGGAGTCAGGGGAATAACCCCACATGGCCCCACCCCTAGCCTGGGACCCCCATCCCTTCCCACCTTATCTGGGGAGGATGTCTCTGGCCTGGCTGGAGCTGCTCCAGCAGGCTGGGCAGCACGACCGCAACCTGTTCCAGCGGGCCAGACCGGGCGGCGCAGCCGCAGCATGTTCCAGCAGGCACCTGTGATGACACAAAAAGCTCCCTCTCCCAATTCCCTACTTTGGGTGCACTGAGCATGCTCACCCGAACTGAGCATGCCCAGTAACCTTAGCTTTTGCATGGCGGAAGCTGCAACTAGTTGCAAAAGTGGAGAGTTGCTGTTTGTGCTGCTACACCAGGCCGTGCGGCCACCGCCTGCTCTGGTGGGTGGAGCCGAGCGGCACGGCTGCAGCCTGCCAGCCCCAGAGCTGCAGCTGCTTCGGAGGCTGGGGGGAGAGCAGCGTGTCCAGAAGTGGAGAGACTCTGGCCCCGCCTCTTCCCTTCTGGCTCTGCTGCCTCCCCTTGCTCCCTCTGTTGGAGGGAGGGCCTCTGTCCCACCTCTCCCTCTCTATACCCATTCATAAGCCGACCCCCTTCTCTGGTGCTTCCCTTATTTACTAAAAAAATTCGGCCTATGCGTATATACAGTATTTATTTTTTATTTAAATGTCAGGGATCGGCAACCTTTGGCACGCGGCCCATCAGGGAAATCCGCTGGCGGGCCAGAACGGTTTGTTTACCTGCAGCGCCTGCAGGTTCGGCCGATCGCAGCTCCCACTGGTTGCAGTTCGCCGTTCCGGATCTGGGCTAATAGGAGCTGCGGGAAGCAGCGTGGGATGTGCTGGCCGCCGCTTCCCACAGCCCCCATTGGCCTGGAATGGCAAAGTGCGTCCAGTGGGAGCTGCGATTGGCCGAACCTGCAGACGCTGCAGGTAAACAAACCGTCCCGGCCCATCAGCGGATTTCCCTGATGGGCCATGTGCCAAAGGTTTCCGATCCCTGTTTCAGATACAATAATAAGTTTAGGCCTTAACATATTTTCAACTGATTTTCAGTGGCACTCACACTGCCCGGGTCCTGGCCATCGGTCTGTGGGGCTCAGCATTTTAATTTCATTTTAAATGAAGCTTCTTAAATATTTTAAAAACCTTATTTACTTTACATACAACAATAGTTTAGTTATATATTATAGACTTATAGAAAGAGACCTTCTAAAAATGTTAAAATGTATTACTGGCACACGAAACCTTATATTAGAGTGAATAAATGAAGACTCGGCACACCACTTCTGAAAGGTTGCCGACCCCTGCCTTAAACTGTTGGAAGCCGCTTCTAAACAAATTACCAACAAACCTAAATGGGCCTTTAAACTAAGAATAAAGTAATATTGTTTAAAAGTGGTTAACATAATCGGCCTCCATATAACAACCTTTTAAGACCATTTTACACATGTTAAGTAACCATATTAAAACTCCTCTAGAGAATCATCTCATAATACTGAATGAGGTTTAGCTTAAATCCATTTATCTGAGCTGCAGACAATGTTTTACAGAATTTGTTGCAGAGCCACATTAGATCTTTCTCAAGGGCATTCCAACAATACATAGCAAATACCAGCATCTTAACTGTTTTCTGAGAGGCTTCTTCAGAACAACTAGCACAATATAGATCAGCATAAGCAGCAGCAAGACATATAATACGCTGTATTTCATATTTGTCTGGTGATTTTATGCATTGCAAAGCACATCAGATGTGATTTTCAAGGGGTAATGTGGGTGCTCAAATATGGTTGTAAGAATACTCATGGATAGAATGAATTAAGTAAAATTGTTTTCAGACACAAAGTTAAATTTTGGGCTAAGATATAATTTAAGCATCCTCCCCAATAAATGAGTTTAAAATATAGTCCCTTCTTAAGACAAATGAAGCAGCAAACAGTGAAGTATGATAAAGCAACCTACTGTAGGTGAACCAAACCTGAGGTATCTGCTGTCTAACTGCATTTTGTCATCTGTGGTAAAGGACAAATAAATGCTAGCAAACCCATAAATAGACAAAGTGTAAGGCCAGAAAAAAGTAAAAAGCAACAGAGGGTCCTGTGGCACCTTTGAGACTAACAGAGGTTAGTCTCAAAGGTGCCACAGGACCCTCTGTTGCTTTTTACAGATTCAGACTAACACGGCTACCCCGCTGATACAGAAAAAAGTAGTAAGTCTAAAAAAGTCAGTAGCACGAACAATACCTCCCCCGAAGAGAGAAAATAGTAAATTATATGGCAGCCCTATGTATGTAAAACAGCGGTTCTCAATCTGTGGGTCGGGACCCCAAAGTGGGTCACAACCCCATTTTAATGGGGTCACCAGGGCTGGCTTGGACTGCTTTGTGCCAAAGCCCGAGCTCCACTGCCCAGGGCCAAAGTCGAAGCCCGACAACTTCAGTCCTGGGCAGTGGGGCTCAGGATGCAGGCCCCCTGCCTGGGATTGAAGCCTCTGGGTTTTGGCTCTCCATCCCCACCTGGGTCACCAGGGCTCGGGCGAGCTCAGTGCCCCCTCCTGGGGTCGTATGGTAATTTTTGTTGTGAGAAGGGGGTTGTGGTGCATTGAGAAACCCTGATGTAAAATATCCTAGGTCCTAGAACACAACTACAAGAAAATATAGTGGTTGGGTGTATTTCTCTTTGATAATCTGTATGAAATCATCTGAAAACTGGGTGCAGCAAGTTGCAGCTGTGGCCCTCAGTGTCACAAAGAAAAAATTCACTTGAATTAGAGGACACCGAAAATCAACTGTGAAACAAGCAGCTTGTCTCGGCCTTAGCTACAGCAGGGCCGTAGCAGGGAAGAGAGGGGTCACTCTGCAGCACAGCAACGGGTTTCAACCTTTTTTCATTTGCGGACCCCGAGAACGGGTCGAAGGGAGGCGGAAATCCCCTGAAAACCACCGCAGCGCAGCAAGTGCCGCCCAGCGAGCGGGCGAACAGCCTGGGCGGGGCTGCTGACGGGTCCCGCTGGCCCGGGCACGTTCAGGTGGGAGGCGGCGGGCGCGGGGCCGGGGCTACACACAGCCCCAGGCTGGGACGGGACCGAATCCCTCTGAGGCGCCCCCGCCTCACGGGCCGCGCCGAGCTGCTGCTTAAACCCAGGCCAAACCCTGTCCTCTATCGCGTCCTCACCCTGGCTGAAGTCCTCGTCCGGGTCCGCCTCGGCACAGCGGGCAAAGCCCGGGGGCAGCGCCGGCCCCATCAGCTCTCGGGCCATGGCACAACACCGCCGCGCATGCGTATGGCGTAGCGACGCTTGCGGCCCAGACAAAGCCGCCGGCGCATAGGCGGCTGACGGTCCCCATAGCCCTTCCGGCGCTGTGCGATGACGTTACTCGGTAGGGTGGCCGGCGGGGTTCCGCACCCTGGCTTTGGGGCGTGGTGTTTACAGTAGTGCCGGAAGTGACGTATAATGCAGCGGCCGCCTGTGTCCCCCATGTGGAAGCAAGCGCCGCTGGCAGGGGCAGTACGGGTGGCCGGAGGGGTCTTTTCAGGCCTGACATGAATCCGTTCGCCTGGTACCCGCCGCCGCCTCCCATGTTCAGGCCCCCTGTGTTCTGCCCGCCCCCCGCCTGGGATCCCGGCTTCTGGGCGCCGCCGCCTGCGGATTATCCGCCGCCTGGCGCATGGTACCAGCCGTCATCGGCGTACGGGGAGCTGCCGAGAGCCCCGCACCCAGGTAGGGGAGACCCCCGCGGGGGCAAAAGGGAGGGGCACCTGGGCTGGGTATTCCCCCCTCCCTGTTCACCCAACGAAACCCCCCCTCCGAGGGGCTCCTGCCCCGTTCCCCCCATATCCGTCCGTCTGTGGGGCGCGCAGGGTTTCTCCCCACCTGCATCTCGGGGGTGAGGAGTGGTCCTGGGTGCTGCAACCCTGCTTTTCACGTGCACTCTGGCTTGTGGCTCTGCTTAGGTGGTTGTTGCTTTCCTCCAGTGCTGGCTACTTCTTGCTTATGACTGAAAGAAGGACGAGGTAGTTCCCACGTTCTTTCCCAAGTTTCCCAACCCAGGTTTTTGTCTTTTATTTGTCAAAGATTTGGTGATGCTATAATATACCTCCAAGGAGACTGTGTCCTTTTGGGGTTTGCCATGTTCATGATGTCATTGAAAAAACAAACCAAAAAATCCATGTGTTATCTGCACTATTAGTAATAATAAATCAGTATTTTAGATTTTTTTTTTAAAGTGGTAGCACTAATTTTCAGGCAGTTTTTTAAAAGCATTGATAGAATAAGGGAGATCCTGAGAGGTCTCAGCAATGATGTATTGAACACCAAGGAGTATAAGATAACAAGTAGTGTAATATTGTGATTACACAGATGAGGTAAGGAATATCAGATGGATCAAAAAACTTCCATATTTGTGTTTTTTCTTCAAAATATTTTTTGTAAGGTTATTTAGAGTGCACTGCTTTATATTGAAGAACAGCTATGTGTAACTTCATTTTTCTTGTAATATTTTTTTATTGAAGGTGGAAATTGCCATTTTACCCAAGAATGGCAAGCTGAACCAACACCTGCATTTTTTAAACATTCTCCAGGTGGAAACTTCAAGCAAAAGGTACTTATAATAGCTATTATGTGGCGCTTCGTAACTCAGTTGTACTTCTGGGATACAGTAGTCTTAATCCTACCACACCAGTTAGGATTATGATATAACCATATGTTGTAACATATGTTAACCCAGGGGTGGGCAAACTTTTCGGCCTGAGGGCCACATCGGGGTTCTGAAACTGTATGGGGGGCTGGGTAGGGAAGACTGTGCCTCCCCAAACAGCCTGGTCCCTTCCCACTTCCCACCCTCTGACTGCCCCCCTCAGAACTTCTGACCCATCCAACCCCCCCTCCTCCTTGTCCCCTGACCACCCCCTCCTGGGACCCCCCCACCCCAACTGCCCCCCTGGAACCTCACCCCCTATCCAATCCCCCTGCTACCTGTCCCCTGACTGCCCTGACCCCTATCCACACCCCCGTCCCCTGACAGGCCCCCTGGGACTCCCACGCCTATCCAACCGCCCCCTGTCCCCTGACTGCTCCTGGAACCCCCTGCCCCTTATCCAACGCCCCTTATCCCTGCCCCCTTACCATGCTGCTCAGAGCACCAGGACTGGCAGCCACGCTGCCCGGCAGGAGCTTGCAGCCCCGCTGCCCAGAGCGCTGGTGGCATGGTGAACTGAGGCTGCAGGGGAGGGGGGACAGCAGGGGAGGGGCCAGGGGCTAGCCTTCCCGTCCGGGAGCTCAAGGGCCAGACAGGATGGTCCAGCCTGCGGGCCATAGTTTGCCCACCTCTGTGTTAAATATTATGTTATAAATGAGAGCATTTCATGATGAGACAAGTCTGCAAGTTCTGGATCCATTCAAGGGAGGGATGCGCTAATCAACTTATTTAAATTGTACATTGTGCACGTGATTTTATTGTTGAGACGTACTAACCTTGCAAGAACTTTTATTTCTGTGATGAGGCCACTTTGGCATTTTGGTTATGTTGGCAGTGGTGACACTTAGTAAAAAGATTCCTGTGGCATCTTTAAGACTAACAGATGTATAGGAGCATAAGCTTTCGTGGGTGAATACCCACTTCGTCAGATGCATGTAATGAAAATTTCCAGAGGCAGGTATAAATATGCAGGCAAGAATCTATCGTCTACAGTCAAGTGCTGAGGTACAACTGCATCTGCTCCAACCTCTCAGACAGATACCAACACCTACAAGATCTTCACCAAGCACTCTCAAAACTACGCTATCCGCACAAGGAAATAAGGAAACAAATCAACAGAGCCAGACATGTACCCAGAAGCCTCCTGCTACAAGACAAGCCCAAGAAATAAACCAACAGAACTCCACTGGCCATCACCTACAGTCCTCAGCTTAAACCTCTCCAACGCATCATCAGTGATCTACGACCCATCCTGGACAATGATCCCTCACTTTCACAGACCTTGGGAGGCAGGCCAGTCCTCGCCCACAGACAACCTGCCAACCTTAAGCATATTCTCACCAGCAACCACACACCGCACCATAACAACTCTAACTCAGGAACCAATCCATGCAACAAACCTCGATGCCAACTCTGCCCACATATCTACACCAGCAACACCATCACAGGACCTAACCAGATCAACTACAACATCACCGGTTCATTCACCTGCACGTCCACCAATGGTTATATATGCCATAATGTGCCAGCAATGCCCCTCTGCTATGGACATTGGCCAAACTGGACAGTCACTACTTAAAAGGATAAATGGACACAAGTCAGATATCAGGAATGGCAACATACAAAAACCTGTAGGAGAACACTTCAACCTCCCTGGCCACACAATAGCAGATGTAAAGGTAGCCATCTTACAGCAAAAAAACTTCAGGACCAGACTCCAAAGAGAAACTGCTGAGCTTCAGTTCATTTGCAAATTTGACACCATCAGATCAGGATTAAACAAAGACTGTGAATGGCCAGCCAACTACAAAAGCAGATTCTCCTCCCTTTGGTGTTCACACCTCAACTGCTAGCAGAGGACCTCACCTTCCCTGATTGAACTAACCTTGTTATCTCCAGACTGATTCTTGCCTGCATGTTTATACCTGCCTCTGGAAATTTCCATTACGTGCATCTGACGAAAAGCTTATGCTTCAATACATCTGTTAGTCTTAAAGGTGCCACAGGACTCTCTGTTGCTTTTTACAGATCCAGACTAACACGGCTACCCCTCTGATACTTAGTAAAAAGATGTTACTTGTAAACTGAGCACATTTGGGTTGGAAATTGCGAGATATGGAACACAATAATTTTGATATTTTTTTAGTCATTTTTCAGTCTAGATCGGGGTCGGCAACCTGCGGCACACATGCCAAAGGCGGCATGTGAGTCTATTTTTACTGGCACACTGCTGCCAGCCGGAGTTCTGTCCGCCGACCCCGCTGAGCCCACTGCCTGCCTGGGTGAACAGAACCCTAGGCCGGCCACGGGCTGAGCGGGGCTGGTGGCCGGGACCCCAGCTGGCAGGGGCCGGCGGCCGGGACCCCAGACCAGTGGCAGGCTGAGAGGTTCAGCCTGCTGCCGGTCTGGGGTTCTGTCTGCCACCCCGCTCAGCCAGCTGAAGGTCTGGGGTTCCAGCCGCCTGTCCCTTGCCAGCCAGGATCCTGGCCCTGCTCAGCCCACTGACGGTCTGGGGTTCTGGCCACCGGCCCCTTGCCAGCCAGGGTCCCAGCCATCGGCCCTACTCAGCCTGCTGTCGGCCTGGGATACCAGCCGCTGGCCCCACTCACCTCTCTGCTGGTCTGGGGTTCCAGCCGCCCGGCCCCCTGCCAGCCGGGGTCCGGGCCTCTGGCCCTGCTCAGCCCACTGCTGGCCTGGGGTACCGGCTGCCAGCCCAGGGTTCTGCTCCTGGCCCAGTGCTCTGCAGCCACCCCCAGCTTCTAATGAAATCTCACATGTCTCACACGCCCAGGAAGGGCATCTCGCACCCTTAGGGGGGTGTGCACCCCAGGTTAAGAACCACTGCACTAAATTGATCTGCATTTTAATTTGATTTTAGGTTCTTAAACCTTTTAAAAACTTTGTTTACTTTACATACAACAATAGTTTACTTATATAATATAGACTTATAGAGACAGATCTTCTAAAAACATTAAAATGTATTACTGGCACGCGAAACCTTAAATTAGAGTGAATAAATGAAGACTTGGCACACCACTTCTGAAAGGTTGAAGGTTGCCGTCCCCAGGTCTAGATTATGTATCAAATGTTTTGACTATTGAAACACCAACTAAAATAATTTTAATGTCTTCATGTAAGCATGTTCCGGCATATTGGTTTCTATTTAAAATAAAGTGTAACTTCATTTTTTGAAGAAATGAAGATAACAGTGTCACTCTTTTTAACAGAACAAAAGGAAAAAAGAACCAGTTTTCTCTCATTATTGTGATACTTGTGATCGTGGCTATAAAAACCAAGAAAAGTATGATGAACATGTTGCACAGCACACACAGGTTAGTTTAAATGTGCGGGAAAGTTTGTCTTATAAAGCAGCTTATTTTTACAATTTACAGTCATACCATTTTGGCCTGTGATTTCATAAGCTAAGCAGGTTTTGGTCCCAGTCAGTGCTTGAATGGGAGATCACCAACGGAAAATCATGTGCTACAGGAGGTGGTAGGTGGCACTTTCTCTGGAGTCATCTCCTTCACTGACTCCAAATAGTGCAAGGCGTAGGCGCCGACTCCGTGGGTGCTCCGGGGCTGGAGCACCCATGGAAAAAAATTAGTGGGTGCTTAGCACCCACTGGGGAGATCAGCTCTTGGTAACTGCCAATCAGCTATTTAGCATGCGCAGTAGCCCTTATCAGCTCTTTGGCTGGCTGCAGCCAATCAGCTGTTTGGCGGGAAGTCTCCACCTATCAGCTGTTTCCCCTGCAGCTGGTGAAGCTCCCAGCAGGCTCCCACCTCCCACTGCAGGCAGATGTGAGTCCTTTTAATTTTCAGGGAAGAGGGAGCTGGGCTAGGAGGGACAAGCAGCCAGGGCACGGCAGCTTCTGGGCTAGCTGCGGAGGGGTGGGCAGCATCTCGGCAGGGGGCTGGAGGGAGACGGGCAGGCAGCTTCTTGGCTAGCCCCAGGGGGCTACTGGGAGGAGTACAGGCTGGGGGGTTTCTCGTGGACTGAGCCAGCTATTCTCAGCCCACCCCGGTGTCTCCCCCAGGACCTGTGCCCCTCCCTGCAGCCAGGAGAAACCAGCTGCGGACCCCCTTAGTGCTGGGCAGGGGGAACAAACCAAAGGGCATGGCTCCTTGAAGAAAAATTTGCCCTTGTGCGTGCTCTCATCCCTGGCAAAATAATGCTTGCCCAGCTCAAAGCTGTCCCTCCTCGCCCAGATCAAGCCTGCCTGAGGGGCTTTTCCTCCCAGAGATAAATTTCATCTCTCTCTCCCCTCCCTCTCCCCCCCCCATCAGCGTCCCCTCCTCCCCATGTCAGAAAGGATTGATTCCCCCCCCTCCCCCCCCGCAGCTCCCAGGGAATCCCTTCCATTGCATCCACCCCCCTGTATCAGCTTCAACTCAGGAGACGCTGCCTTGCTTCTCCCTGGGAACACCTGAGCTCGTCTTGCTTCAGGACTGCTGCAGCCTGGTGGCGGAAGCAACCCCCCTCCACTCCCCCACCTTTGACCATGGTCCCACCAGGGGCTCCCCTCCCACAAAAGTTACATAGTGTGTGAGGGAGTCAGGAGCGAGCTTCAAAGCAGGGGTGGGCTGCAGCCCTGAGGAATGAGAGGAGCTGGAGCGACACAGCAGCCATACAGCAGGATAAATGAATGGGCCATTTCTATGTTGGGCTGTTGAATTAAATTCCTCTCTGTCTCAGGGCGGCCAGTTTCCCCCCAACCCCACCCTCTGCAGCCAGTGCAGAGACAGAACTGCTTTGAGTGCGTGGGTGGGAGCGAGCGCTAAAGAGAGCCGCTGGGAGGTGGGGAGCAGAGAGAGAGAGATGGGAAAAGGGACACAGGTGGAGAGCAAGAACTGGGAAACATCAGGAAGGGGAGATACCAATGATAGACACACTTTCAATAACTAGAATGAAAGTGTATAAATATGCTGAAAATAGCCTCCCCTCAAAACTGGCAGAGCACCCCTCCAGCACACGCACTTTGCCATTAAGGCAGGAGAGGGCAGAAAGGAGTGAGCGGCAGGCGGGAGGCATTTAGGGGAGGGGGTTGGCAAGAAGGAGGTGTTCAGGGGGGTTTACGGGGATGGGGCTGGAAGAGGTGGAGTGGGGCGGGGCCTTGGCGAAGGGGGCGGAGCCAGGATGGGGCACCCACCAGCAAAACCAAAAGTCAGCATCTATGGTGCAAGGAGTCACTGTGTTGTTGCGGGTGTTCTTTTTTGATTACGATGTAAAATGGAGGCCCTAAATGAGTACATAGGTTCTGTTTGTACTTATAGGCGTTGGGGTGCTGGTCATGTAGGTCTTTGATTCATAATGGTCAATGTAAAATTGGTAATCAGTAGTTGAAATTATCTGTGATTTGTGAAAAGTCATACAATTTTGCGTGAATTACTGAAGTCTTTGGGGATGACACTGCTAGAGGGATTTGCCTTGTTTTGGCCACCGATAGGTATCCAGTACAGCATGAACCTAAGATGTGTTGACAATGTGCTTGTGCTGTTTGCATCCAATTTGAAATGCTGACGGTCTCCTGCCCTAGAACAAGGATGACTACAGTGTGTGTATTTTGGCAAGTCCTCCATGATGGGTCTAAGACTAATTCTTGGATGCCAGCTGCTCCAATTCCTGCATGAAATGATGGAAGATCTTCACTGTTATAAACTGTTGAGTGCATTCTGAATCCTAAGATGTCATCATAAATGAGTACTGTGGAGAATAAATATTGTAAAACATAGTGAACATAATGTATTACTCTTAGGCCACTGAGTAACTGAATGTCTTTTTTTTTTTAATTTAATTGTTAATGCTGTAGTACTGGTACTTAGCCTTTTACATCTTCAGAGCTCTGTGCGAGTAACTGAGACTATGTTGGCAGTTATTTTGTTTCACCATTCAAGAAAGTGATCTAATATGCAGTGGTATGCAATGTAATTAAAAATAAGTGGGCTACATCTTGACTCTTTTTGTGTGCATAATTCCATTCAAATAGTGTTGGAGTATATATTTTTTTCTTTCTTCTCTTGCAGTGTGCAGAACCTGGTTGCGGTTTCAGTGCACATGAGAAGTTGGTTCAGATTCACTGGAAGAATGTAGGTACCCCAAACTGCTTCAAAAATTGAGTCCATGAAAATTGTAGAATTGATTATTAGCTTCTCCTCTGGCTGTCTTTATGCATTTTTATATTTCTCTAGAATGACAAATTCCAGTCTCAGCCTTAAAACCGACCCTCAATCCCAAATTAAACATGAAAAGCATGTAAAAGACAACATAATAGAAATGAAAATCACCATGTATCATTTTTAGTCTTCTCATTTTCTATATGCTACACCCAACTTCATCAATGTCTGGGTTTTTAAAGTTGCAGAATTTTGTGTAATTGCATAAAGGGAATATTCAGTCACTTTTTGTAATGCTTCTGAAAACTTGTCCTCCCTAGATGCATGCTCCTGGTGCTAAAAGAATACAGTTAGATACTCCAGAGGAGATTGCTAAATGGAGAGAGGAAAGAAAAAGGTGAGTAAGCTCAGAGACTGTATAGTTTAAGTTGTAAGAGGCTTTCAATTCCAAAACTTCTCATCACTCCCATGCACTTTTCCCTTGGGGTTCCTAGCCCTTAACTTAATGATTTTTTTAATGCTTGGGGGGGAAAAGGATTCAAACTCTTAAGTTACGCCAGCAAGAAAAATATATGCCTCAATCTTTAAGATGCATTATTTTGTCTTTAGATAACTCATACTGTTTTACATGTCATGTTTAAAGCTCAGATTCCTGAAATGAGGAATGTGTGCTGGATGAAGTTGGAAATAGTTGGGTCTGAAATAATGAAGATGTGAACATCTGAAAATGGTGTACTCATCACCTCTATAGTACACTTCATTGGGTGCAGACTTCCAGAAATTGACAAGTAATTTCTGTAGACTTTAAATTTGTACCTAACTTTTTTTCTAACCTGTATCTCTTGATTATCATGCAGCAAGCTCTGCTAATTCATAAACAGGGACGTGCGCAGGAATTTAAATTTGACCACTTTTGGAAGGCCACGTTAAACACACACAAATGAAAGGTTCACGCGCTCTCCTTCCCTCTTCCCCTCCCCTCCCCCCTATTTCTCTGGACGCCTCTGGTGGGGATGCCCAGCAGCGAGGAGGCAGTGGCTCCCCCTGGCAGCAGCACTCTCTGTGTCCCTGCAGCCTGGGGATGGAGGAAGCAGCAGGGCGGCTGGCTGCAGGCTGATGCAGGGACACATGGAGATTTTTGAGGGGGGGTGGGGTGAGGAGGGTGTACCCTTGCTTGCTCCCCCCCCCCTTTGTGTATGTCCCTGTTCATAAAGAGCATTTATTCAAGGATGAGTGCTGCTCGGTACCTCTTTTTACTACAAAAACCTTTTCCCGTTTGTAATAGTGTAAAGCACTTTAAATCAAAAGGTATAGGAGATTAAACTGATTAAGCTTATTCTGTGGTTAATGCACTTATAAGAATGACCACTTTCTCATCTGTGAAATGGAGATAATGCCTACACTCACAGATAAGCTGAAAGAAAAACAGCTGGATATTTGAAGATAGACACTGTACTGGTCTGGACTTGATCCTACTGAATTTTCAAAGATAAGCAGGTTGCACCGGATTAATAGTTCAGGTTGTCACAGATGTTCTAGATTTTGTTTCTCCGGCTGCAATTGTGGGTTATGAACATTTTTATATTTATATAGGTGTGTAATGTCTCTCTTTCCCTTTTATTTTATTCATTATTTATATATATCAGAGAGAGAAAATTAGTGGTAATGCTTTATAGCACTATATTAGAGAGGTGGGTTTTATTACTGGATGTCTCTTTGTAATGGCTTCAGAAACAAAACTGGCTCCAGCTTGCAGTCATATTGCAATAGACTATGATGTTACTAGATTGCATAAGAATAGGCCTGGCCATTGCTTGGATGGGAGATACCCCAGAGAGTCCCTGGAAGACCTCTCTTGGCACGTAACTGTAGCTCTTTCATGTTCTACAGAACATCTTGTGTGTCCAGAACTGCTTCTCCACTTCCTACTCTGTAATATTCACACCTGAGGACTTTTTTTTATTCAGATTTACTGACATAAAAACCCTGCAGTAAAACAAAGGAAGCATGAACAGACTTTCTGTGAGGAATGGGTCAGTGGATTTGGTGTAGGATGAAAAAAGTACTATGGAACTGGGGAAATAAAGTGGGCATTGGGATACTGGGCTGGGAACTGGTGGGTAGGCTGGCTGGGAGGTGCAGGGAAGCCCACTGCTCTGACCCTGTGCCTTCTTTTCTCCCACATGGCTCTCTGATTTCTCCTTCTGGAGACATACTAAGAATTGCTTGCACACTCTCTCTTAATAAACCTGCCACGGTCCATCAGTTTGGGACTCACCCCTAGAGAATCAAAAGAGGTTTGCCAGATGGAGGAGATCTTCCCTTCTCTATGGTAGATCTACAAGCTCTACTTGTCAGGATACCGCCTTCAACCCTCCCTCTCCCACCATATCTCAGTCATAACAGTGGCAAGGAGGGGGCAGGGAGAGAGGGAGGCCCAGTGACAAGTTTGTCTGACAAAGGGGACTGAGTATCTCTGCTACAAATAGAGATTTTCCTAGAAAAATTGCTATGGCCTGACAGACTTTGGCAGGTAAGATGATGGGAAGTCATGCTGTCACCCCACTAGCTCCCGAGCCCATGCCCGTCTGTCCCCCCCCACTAGTCATTCTGAACCCCAGTCTGTGACTCCCCTGCAGCTGTGTGTGCTCCGCCCTGTCCTAACCTGACTCCTCAGGCAGGATGCTGTGATGGACTCTACTCCTGGGGGAATTCAGCAGCACTGGGCATAGAAATTTTTATTTTCCTGCATAAAAAACATTTTGCCCACCAGAGGCTGTGATGCTAGAACATGAATGCAGCTGCTTGTTCTGGTGCAACAGCAGCTTCTGGTGGGCAAAAAGTGGAACTGCAGCACTGCTTAGGGAAATGTTTTTTGTGCATGAAAATATAATATGCGAGACAGATGCGGATGCGCAGAATTCCCCAAGGAGTAATGGTTAATGGGGGAAAAAACAAGCTTGATTTCTGTCTGATAACTTCAGTGACTATTAGCTGCTGTAGGTACCAAAGCTTCCTCTTTATCCTAAAGCAATTCAAAAGGAATTTCTTGGCCCACTTTCATGTTACCTGGAATTTGGTGTCATAGCAAACTGGCTTTCTTTTTCAGCAAAGCTTCTAGAACCCCCTCCTCCCCACATTATGTAAATACAATGTGTTGCAGAGTTCATTAAATAAAAATATCTTTAAATCTAACCTATGATATCTGTAACCCATGACTGATTTTTGTGGCACTAGGATAGCTCCAAGTAAAAGTCTAGTATTTTAGGGTAGTTGAAAATTAATAGTGGATTTTTCACATGCAACTCCTTTCATCACTTGGATACAAAAAGTCTCCTTTTTGGGCTATATCTGTGGGCAAATTTCCAACTTGTGCTGATGTCAGATCAGTTTGCTTGTACAGCAAGACTCCCGTTTTGTTTGTAGTCATACTTTATCTTCTCTAACATTGCCCTTAGGAAGGTCAGATAGCAAAACACGAAGTGTTAACATCTATAGTAAGAAGTAAATTGAAACATTCATTTATGTAATGGGTTTTAAGCTGTTCAGACATGAAGACATGGCTACTGTTTGGTCTACACTTAAAAATGCTGTTCGGTTTTTTTTGTTTAGGATTTTATTACAAAATACTTGTAGCACATGAGATGCATTTTGTACATCAGACTAAGTACCTCTACATCGGTTCAGAAATTAAAGACTGTTTAATTTTCAGTAAAAGAACAGGAAGTTAACTTACAAGGTTCTATCTTGCTGATGACTGGAGCATGACTAACAGAATGCCCAAGTAAATATTTAATGGTTCTAAATAATACAGTAGAACTTTACTAGTCTGCACCTTAGATTTGGTTTTGAAACTGGTCATCCTGAGAACCAACTTTAAGGTCTTCTGTACATTGAAGTAGCGACTGCTGAGTTTGTCCTGTTTCGGGAGAAAACTACAGGTCGTGTGCTCAATGTGTGGTGATCTCCTTAGATCTTCTGTGGTATTTTAAAAAAAAAAAGAAAGGAAAAATAGTTATAGCAGTGATTATTACTTTATTGTATTCCCTTAGAATGAGAGCTTCTCTTTTCCGGCTTCTGAAGTTGGAGATGGAAGTGTAACAGTTAGTCTTTCAGATTGTAAACTATTTGAGGCAGGGACTGTCACTATGTTTGTACAATGCTAGGCATAATGGGGCCCTTACCTGGTTGGCTTATAGGTGTTATTGCAGCATTAAGGTTGTCCTTTTTTCTCTTGTGCTTTACCTTTCAAAAAACAAGTTAAAATAGATTTTTTTCATGAAGTAGTAGTTAATAAATTCTGTGAAAGGGATATTAAGCCTCGTTGTAGAGATTAAGACAATCTCTTACTATTAGAGATTAGGATGAGATCTAATGTGTGTGGGGGTGTGTGTGTGTGGGCAGATTATCACACCTCTGCCTACTGCTTAGTGCTTACTTACACCTTTCCTTGAAGCATCTGGTGCTGGCCACTGGAGATGGGATACTGGTCTAAATAGACCTCAGGTTTGATTTTGTATGGCACTTTCTATGTTTCTAAACAGCCCTCTGTTGGGGTATGCAGGTAAGCCAAACACCTGTTGCCCGGCCCTCAATTTGCATGGTCTAGCTGGCTGCCTAGTCACTGGAAAAGTTCTAGGTTTATGTGTGTATAAACATTCTGTACTAGACACTAACAGATGGGGAAAATAGTATGAACTGGATTGAGTAAGGGCATTGGCAAATTTGTAGGTACCTTGCAAAAACTATTCACTTTTTATAAAGTAAAACTGTATGATTTCCTTGTTGAATTTGAGTTGACTATAAAGGTGTCTACAGTTAATTCTAAGTAAACTTTTACTGATGAAATATTTTATACCTGAATTGTGTAAGGACTCAAATTTTTCTACTCAGTATGTGAGTGCAGATACTCTTAATGTCAAATTGCAAGTAAGTTACTGTAGAAACTTGGTATAAAATTGCCTGAGAAAAATACTTGGAAATGGGCTTGTTGCTGAGCTATAATGAATAGGAATAATAAGGCTGTGTAACTCAGAACTTGTTCTAAAACAAGTCCACTAGGTGGTGTAGTTCTGTGGTTTATTTCAGTGCTTTCATTGCCTGTGTGGGCATCTTATTTATAATAAATAGGTGCAACAAAATGACTACCTCGGTGGCTTCTGATACTCGTTTTATAAAATGAGGATGCTCTATTAATACCTGAAAAACTGTAGCTTTTGTGAAGCAGTAATTGGGCCTCCAGTAAAGTAACAATTTAGAACTGAAGCTGTGCTGTTGAGTCACAGTAATGAAAAGGGAGCACCAGAGGGAATCTGAGCTGTTATACAGTCTGGGTTTGTGATATTAGAAAAACAATTTTCTTCTTTCTGAAAGTTCCTGTGGTTACTCAGGAGAGATTTTTTTTTTTTTTTTTAAGGTAATCATTGGTGAGCTCATAAATAGACAACAGTTGTATTCATTTCTGTGTTAAGACTCTTAAGGGATCTTTTTAATTCCTCTTCTGTTGCTAGTTTTTTCAACTATGAATAGTTACTTTGTAGGATCAGAATATTTTATTTTTTATATTAGTTGCTCCATCTTCCAAGAATGTGTGTTCTACTAAAACCTGTTAGTGAGAATGCGCCTACACCAAGGATGCATACCCACCTGCTATAGGAAAACTGACACTTTCGACTCTTCTTAGCCTGCCCAAACAGAACTTTTTAAATCTAGGAAATGTCACTTTAATTGTGGTGGTGACTATGGACTTTGCACTTGCTGTTTCATTGAAAGTCCTGAGGCTGTTTGGGTAGTCTTGGGGCCTGATAAGCCCCTCCTCAGCCTCAGAAACCTAAAGTTAGGCAGGTGTGGTGAGGTGCTTTTTGGGGCCTCTGTGCTCAAAGGCAACGCAGGCAGCCAATAGAGGGCTCTGATGTCGACTTTATTGATAAAGTAGTAAATCTCATTTGTGTATTTCCCTCCAGCATGTGGAAAAGTCTCTTGACTTGTTGTTTTGGCAGTTGTATGCAGGGAGAGAGGCAGGGTAATAAGAATTATTCACCATGAATATGTTTGCCTTCCTTACTATCTCAGAGTGCATTGTTCTCATCTTGCTTCCTTGATATAGTACTCCTGGGGGAATTCTGCGCCACTGCACATGTGCAGAATTCATATCCCCCTACAGATTTCTTTGCTTCCCTGCAGAAAATACAGGGGAAGCAAAGGGAATTTTAGTGGGGAGGGCAATGCACCTAGTTTGGGGGAGGAAGTGGAGGAGCCTTGCCCCCCCAAACAGGTGAAGCGTTGGGGGGGGCACACTGCCATCCCCCGATTTCTGAGACTGCTGGCTCTGAAGCTTGATGCTGTCTCCTGGGTCGTAGTGGTGTTTGAGCTCCCCTTCTGTGTGCTGGGAGCCATCTTGTTTTCTGTACAACGGTGCGTGCTTGTGGTGGAGCAGGGCAAGGAAATGGGGCAGAGGAAATGGGGGAAGGGTGGTGGGGTGGGATAGGGCAGGGGACAGTGGGGAGAGGAAGGGGGAGGGAATGAGGAGGAGGCAGTGGGGAAGAGAATGGGATAGGGGAATAGGGAGGGGAAGCAGAAGCCTGGCATCCCCTCACAGCAACTGGGGCTCCCCCATTAAGCAGGCCCATTGACCCCCCCCATGAACCTCACCCCCCTGCATCTGGACCATACCTGGACCTCCACCCCACTGAACCCAATCTTCCCACACCCAGATCCCCTCACTGAGCTCCAACCATCCCCTTGCAGCGTCCCATTGCCCCTGCACCAAGGACCCCCCCCCATGAACCCCTGTGCTTCCTTATTTCCCCCACACCTTGGACTCCCCCCACTCAGTTGCCTGCACCCAGATTGCCCCACACAGAACCCTCTCACACCACACTAAGCCCCTCCACACTTGGATCCTGGTGGGCTGAGTCCCTGCGCACCCTTGTGCTGCATCAGGGTCGGGTGCAGCCTCACCGCCAAATCCCTGTCCCAGGAGCAAGGACTGCAGAGTGATCTCCCACCTCTGTGCAGCGAGCAGCTTGCCCCCCCCCCACTCCCCCTCCCCCCGCCATGCTGGAGCCTACACATTTATTTATTGACAAATAAAATTTGCAGAATTTTAAAATACTGTGTGCAGAATTTTTATTTTTTTGGGCAGTATTTTCCTCTAGAGTAATATGGGAATTACTCCTTCATAATGAAACCTGTGTATTCCATTGGTTCATAAAGAATCGAACTATCCTTTCTCTAGCCATCTCTTCTTGGGGAAAGATTGTGAAGGTTATAGCAAAGCAACTCTGGAGTAATCTGAAATTCTTACATTTCCCTTTCAGTTGGACTTCAGACCTAGGTATAGTAGAATGTGCATTGGCTGATCATCTCCTTCTGATTTTGTTTGTTTTTCCTTGCTCTACTTTTTCTCCCAGCCCATTTTGCCATGTTTCTAGCTGTTCAGGTTAGGGACTGTCTTCTACATTTCTTTGTGGTGCACACTTGGGTGCTCCGTGAATGAGTATTAATGCTGACCAAAAGTTCGTTAGTTTGTCTGGTTTCAGAGTAGCAGCCGTGTTACTCTGTATCCGCAAAAAGAACAGGAGTACTTGTGGCACCTTAGAGACTAACAAGTTTATTAGTTTGTCTGTGGTCTTTTACCTACAGTAAACTCTACTGCTAGAGTGGTCCTGTTTCCTCTCTGCTGGTGCAGCCACACCAGGACAAGAAGTGTTTTCTTATCCCCTGTTTGCTAACGTGATAAAAGTCTACCAAAGATGAGGCAGTTAGTATTTTTAATGTGTTAACAGGTTGAAGTACGGGGAGTGTACGGCATGCCACAACTTGCTAACCTGCTAGCACATGTTAGAATCATAGAAGATTAGGGTTGGAAGAGATCTCAGGAGGTCATCTAGTCCAACCCCCTGCTCAAAGCAGGACCAACCCCAACTAAATCATCCCAGCTTTGTCAGGCCCCACGGGGTCTTAAAAACCTCTAAGGATGGAGATTCCACCACCTCCTTAGGTAACCCATTCCAGTGCTTCACCACCCTCCTAGTGAAATAGTTTTTCCTAATATCCAATCTAGACTGAGGCCTCCCCCACTGCAACTTGAGACCATTGATTTTATTTTAATTAAATACTTCAATTAACAAAAAAATCTGTATTTAATATTGACAGCCTATGTAAAGGCCTAAGCTAATCTATTAATTTTGTTTAAATAATTTTAAAAAGTACTATTAAGCAGTGTGTGTTTGCTGTTAAAGTTTTAAAGAAAGCCAAAGCACTGAACGTATGGAAATCACTGGCTAAGCAGTACCCAGAGTTCGTTAAAGGGCTAAACCAGCTTTTAACAGCAATAGTCACTTCTGCAGGTGCAGAGAGAATATTTTCTTTAGTTTATTCAACTAGTTCAATTTAATGATTAGTTCTTTCAAAGTTAAGAAACTAATTGGGAGTTGAAAAAGCAGGGAAGCTTGTTTCCTTTTTCCGGTCTATGAATGAAAATGATGTGTGAGAGGTTGAGATCTGCTAGTTTTGAAACCTTGAAGGACCTGGTGACCAGAAACAATAGTTAAATTCACTAACTACAGTTTTTTGTTTAATCAGTTAATTCTAAATGCAAAACAATTTTTCTTTAATTTTTTTTATGAATCCAGTACATTTAAGATTGTTTTTCATTAAACTATTTTAAAATGCTGTTTTTGTGGGGGTTTTTCAATTGGATTTAAATTTACAATCACAAGTAAAAATTAATCTAGGAAGTAAGAAATGGATCATTCGCCATTTTCTACATAATGTAAAAGGAAAAAATTAAGAATCTGAACAAATGTCCGTAAGCTACATAATTGCTTAAAAATGTATGTAGGTATGGTGTTTCCTCTTTTTGTTAGTAAAAAGCACCAAATTTAGTGCAAAGGCTATATATACACCTCTACCTCAATATAACGCTGTCCTCGGGAGCCAAAAAATCTTACCGCGTTTTAGGTGAAACCGCATTATATTGAACTTGCTTTGATCCACCGGAGTGCGCAGCCTCTCTTCTCTTCTCTTCTCTTCTCCCCTCCCCCCCCCCCCCCCGAGCATTTTGCTTTACCACGTTATATCTGAATTCGCATTATATCAGCCCATCTTTAGAAAAAGGGGTAAAAAGTACAAATGCAAAACAAGATTAAAATCAATTATTTAAATCAAGGCTTCCTGCTTGCAGATTTAAATAATGATTAAAATCAGTGATTTCAATTGCTTTGATTTAAATCAATCTACCGAGACCAGTTCTTTTCCAAGTGATGGACAGGGTATTTTTAGGCGCTTAGATACTGGAATGTGCTTTTTCTCCACTGCTTGGACAGAGCCTGTACCAGACCTTTTTAAGGCCCTTCCTTGTTTTTTGAGTCTCTCTCTTTGACTGGTGATTAGTTGGGGCGGGGGGAGAATGCCCTTGTCCTACTACCCTTTGAAAAAGAGGCAAAAACTGTTTTGTTTTTTGCCCTGAGAAATGTTAACAATCTGTAAATCAAAAACAAGTTCATCTTGGGAAAAGAGAAGAGATGCCTCTATAGTGCAGATACTCTCTCTGCTTAGAGGAGTGTTTCTCCCCGCCCCCCTCCCCAACTACTCTTTTCTTGACTTGATAGGGCATTTATGCTTATACAGGAAGCAGTCTTCCTTAACTTGAACTTCTTTACAAGATTCTTTTTAGGTGAAAAATCTGAAGAACTTACCCAAATTGAGGTGTTGTCAGAGGAGGTTTTCGAACAAATTGATAAATTTAAACAGTAATACATCACCAGGATCTGAGTGTATTTACCCAAGAGTTCTAATGGAACTAAGATATGAAATTGCAGCACTACTAAGTATGATATGTAACCTGTCGCTTAAATTAGCCTCTGTACCAGATGACTGGTGGATAGCTAAGGTAACACCAGATTTTTTTGGTATTTTTTAAAGGCTCCATAGGCAATCCTGGCAATTACAGGCTGGTAAGCCTACCTTCAGTACCAGGCAAATGGGATGAAACTATAGGAAAGAACACATTTATCAGACACACAGATGAACACAATATGTTGGTGAAGAGTCAGCATAGCTTTCATAATGGGAAATCATGCCTCACTAATTCATTAGAATTTTTTGTTTCAACAAACATGTGGACAAGGGTGATCCAGTGGATATAGTATACTTCGATTTTTCTGAAAGCTTTTCACAAGGTTTCACACCAAAGGCTTGTAAGCAAAGTAAGGAGTCATGGGATAAGAGGAAAGATCCTCTCATGGTTCATTAACTGTTTAAAAGATCGGAAAGAATCTTGGTCAGTTTTCACACTGAAGAGGGGTAAATAGTGGGGTTCCCCAAGGATCTGTATTGGGACCAGTTCTGTTCAACATATTCATAAATGATCTGGAAAAGTGGGTAAACAAGTGAGGTGGCTATGTTTGTAGATGATACAAAATTATGCAAGATAGTTAAGTCCAAAGCTGATTGTAAGGCATTAGAGGGATTTCACAAAACTGGGTGACAGGGCAACAAAATGGCAGATGAAATTCAGTATTGATAAATGCAAAGTAATGCACGTTGGAAAGCATTATCCCAACTATACGTACAAAATAATGGGGTCTAAATTAGCTGTTACCACTCAAGAGAGATCTTGGAGTGAGTTAGTTAGTTCTCTGAAAAATCTGCTCAATGTGCAGTAGCAGTCAAAAAAGCCAACAGTGTTAGGAACCATTAGGAAAGGGATAGAAAATAAGACAGAAAATATAATGCCACTATATAAATCCATGGTATGCTCACACTTCGAATACTGAACGCAGTTCCGGTCTACTCATCTCAAAAAAACAATATATTAGAATTGGAAAAAATACAAAGAAGGGCTACAAAAATTATTACGAGTATTGAACGTGTGAGGAGAGATTGAAAAGACTGGGGCTGTTCAGCTGCTAAAACAGACTAAAGGGGGGATATGATAGAGGTCTATAAAATCATGACTGGTGTGGAGAAAGTGAATAGGAAAGTGTTATTTATCGCATCACATAACACAAGGACCAGACATTGCCCAATGAAATGGATAGGCAGCAGGTTTAAAACAAACAAAAAAGGAAATTTTACTTCACCCAGCGCACAGTCAACCTGTGGAATTTGTTGCAGGGGGTGCTGTAAAGGACAAAAGTATAACTGGGTTAAAAAAAGAACTAGGTAAGTTTACAGATGATAGGTTCACCAGGGACTATTAGCCAAGATGGTCAGGGACACAACCCCATGCTCTGGATATCCCAACACCTCTGACTGCTAGAAGCTGTGACTGGATGATAGGGGATGGATTATTCAATAAATTGTCCTGTTCTGTTCACTCCCTCTGAAGCATCTGGCACCAGCCACTTTTGGAAGACACAATGTTGGGCTAGATGGCCCATTGGTTTGACTCAGTATGGCCGTGCTCATGTTCTTAAGATCTCTGCCAGAAAGATTTGTTTTTCTGTAGTTTGGGTACTTTGTGGACAAGCTTGGGCACTGAAGCTTTCAGAATCTGTATGGCATGTTCAAAAGTTTAAGCTTTCCCAGAAATGTGCCCCAGCACTGACGTGGAAAGATTGTCTCTGTAAGCGTGTAGTTATCTATGCTTTTTCATTTCTTGATCTCTCTGCCAACAAAGAAGCTAAGTGTGACTGTAGTTTTTGAAATGTGGGCACCTTCCCACTAGGGTCTGGACTGATGTTGCCTACTTTGCATATAGGCTACTGAATAGCCATCATATTGTGACTTCTGGTGACTAGCAATCTAGGCTGCACTTGAATTGGTGACCTGAAGGTAACAGGCTTCATATCCTATTACCAGTCAATACTTTGAAAGATTTTTTTAAAAATCATCTCTTCATAATAAAATAAATGGCACAGTGAATGTGTTTTGAATGGCTCATCAATCTAGCAAAGGTATAACAAGGTCCAATGGCTGGAAGTTGAAGCTAGACAAATTCAAATTCAGACTGACAATAAGGTGTACGTGAGTTGAGGGTAATTAACACTGGAACAACTTACCAAGGATTTTGGTGGATTTTCCAACACTGGCAACTTTTAAATCAAGACTCGATGCTTCTCTGAAAGAAAGTTTCTAGTTCAAAGATGGATTATTTGGGGGAGTGTTATAGAGGAAATTAGACTAGATGATGACAGTGGTCCCTTTTGGCCTTGGAATCTATGAAAAAATGAATCTAAGCGTGATCTGTGAAAACCTCCTAATACCAGAGTTTCTGTTCAAGACAGATGTTTCAGAAACCACTTCTGCTTTTTCCATCCTTGTCCTTCAGCTTGTCTTGCATCAGTGTGACTTTTTAGCACTTAACTTCTGCTGTTATAAAATAAAAGGAGTTGAGTGTGACAAGACTAAATATTTAGGTCTGAAGACTGTTTTTGATAATATGTATAGCTGTTCTAGGCTTCTCACTCTTCCATCTTAATAGACTTATAAAATGTTAATGACCTGAATTACTCTCCTAAAGAACAGAATAGAATTAGATTATTATGTATAGCCTTTTGCTGTCTCAAAGTGCTTGACAGAGCAATGACATCTAGATACTGAAAGTGTTGTGGCTGAATATGCATCCAGAGACTGTTTTTGTGATACACTTTTGTTTTTTATTTCATCTCAAAACCCCACGTCAATGAGACTGATAAGCAGAAACTCTTTCACATGGAGGATGAGACTATCTTGCTAAACATATATTGTACCTTTAAGACAGTTAAAACTAGATTGGATGAAACACTTAAAATAAAAAATTGTAGGGCATAATCATATGCTATCATAGAGGGCGTGTGTGTAAAAAGCTTCTGCACTTCAAGGTCCATCTGCACCTACATATGTAGGAGTAGAGGTATATGTATTATTCTTACCAATCCCTGCTTCAGGAGGAAACAATTTGATTTTAATATTTCATTTTTGTGTGTGTGCAACTAAATCTTTCCTGTGCTGTTCATAATGCAAATATGGGTTAGAGCAGGGGTGTGTAAAACATTTTAAAAACATATATATTTATTTGCTCTAGAAACTTTCCTACGTTGGCAAACATTGAAAAGAAGAAAGCATTACAGATAGAAAAAGAGGAGAGAGGAGAAGTGCTGACAACTACACAGTTTGGGTAAGCATTTTCTGACAATTTTGTTCACTCTAGTAGTTAGTCCAAAAATACTATCTTTGATTCTTTTTACCTATTATGCAAATACTTGTAACTTTCACTGTACACTTATATAAACTGAGTGGACTTGTATCCTTCATTTAACCCACCAACATGTTACAAATTTAATACGTTGTTCACAGTATTCTACAGTCGATTGTAGTGAGTCTGATCTGGTTGAAACAATACGTTGGCAACTTTGATGTGCTCGCAGAGTTCCACTCTGGCTTGTTTAAGAAAACCAAATTGCAGAATAGCCATTAGGCTAAAGTACTAGACGCTGAGTCTTTGAAAGAGGAGTTGCATTGTGTGACTTTGCCGCCTGCCTGAATCTGACCGGTCTAATTCACTACCCCCTTGCAAAAAAGAGAGGGGGAAAAAAACAAAAACAAAAAAAGTGAGTTGGTTTATGATTCTAGATTATATTTCTCTTCCCCTCCCTCCACCACTCCCCTTCATTTTTTCAAATGGTGGGGTCAGAGCAATAATAACAAACTTAAGAAGGAATTATATATCTGAGTTTCTAAGCTATCTAATTGTCACTGTAAACTGCTTTGGTAGCTGAAAGTACCTTCAGTACTCTTATTTTCATCTCTTCCACCCTGCCTCATCTTGATTTCTCCTCTGGGGCTCTTTTTTTGTTCCTCTTGGATTTTATTTGTTCACTCCCCTCATGTACTCTGATCTATTTTTTCCCCCCTCCATATCTCCATATGTGTGGCCTCTGCTCCTTTCCTCCCCCCACCCCACCTTTTTGCATACTGTCTGCCTCATGTTGAGCTTCATCAGTGGCTTTACTTGAATACTGCTGTAGGGAGGGATTTTTTTTTAAAGGTGTTCTAATCTCCCAAACCTCCAGGGTCTGGTTTAGTGGACCAGAGGATCTGAGTGGGGGCTGCAAGAATGTTCCCAGCTTGTTATGTCAGACTCCTTCCTGCCTCTTTGTGGACCTTTCTTTCTGCTGTGGGAAAGTGGGCTTGGGCCTTGAAGTTGTCTACACTTAAAAAATCTTGCACCAGTGTAACTACATTGATTTGGTTATGTCAGTGCAAATCCCTCAGGCAGATGGGCTGCACAAATGCTAAGTGGATTTATACCAGTGTAACCTAATTTGGTAATGTCAACTGTTCTTAATACTCTTAATGTAGACCAGGGTCCGCAACCTTTCAGAAGTGTGCCGAGTCTTCATTTATTCACTCTAATTTAAGTTTTCGCATGCCAGTAATACATTTTAACATTTTTAGAAGGTCTCTTTCTGTAAGTCTATAATATATAACTAAACTATTGTTGTATGAAAGTAAATAAGTTTTTTTTTTTTTAAATGTTTAAGAAGCTTCATTTAAAATTAAATTAAAATGCAGAGCCCACTGGACCAGTGGCCAGGACCTGGGCGGTGTGAGTGCCACTGAAAATCGGCTCGCGTGCTGCCTTTGGCACGCATGCCATAGGTTGCCTACCCCGATGTAGACAAAGCTTCAGAAGCCACTCCCATCACTTATATCTCTGGTAGCATTTCAGATTGCCTTTACTCATCTCTTCTGGCCCATAGCAAAGCCCCCGGCTTTTAAAGAAATAAGATGGGATTCTCCTTGCGTGGGGAGGAGGGGTTTGCAGTTGCAGGGGCACTTCAACAAGTGCTTGATTCTCAGTACTGGTTGTGAATTTAAAGCATTGAATGCATGAAAGCTGACATTGAGATGCTCCTACTTGTTTAGTCACTAAAGTTAAAACTGAATCTGGCTTGTCAAAGTAACAAAATCAGTGGTATTTAATAATTTTTGTTTTAACGCATGTGGCTTCACTAGTGAGTTGTGACTCAGCACCAGCCCTTAGGTGTCACTCAGCAATTATACTTAAATCTTTCTTCTGGTCAGAAGAGTGAGCATAAATATGATACAAACAGGAAACCGTTTACTCTCTCTAAGTGATCTCTATAACCCTGGCATTTTTTAAAAGCCTCTTTCCTAACTGTTAGTACTATAAACTCAATCTGCTGCCCAAAAAGCTGTAATTTTTGGTATGAATGTCAACAATAAAAATCTGGAACTGGTGCTTAATCTTGCAAATTTACTGTTGTGTGAGACAGAAAAGAATTCAGCTTGCTCTCTGGAAGCTTTCCTATTGAGGCAAATAGATAAGTAAGATATTTCAAAAGCATTTAATACTTCTATACCACCCTTGAATTCTGGCCTTCTGAAGTACTTTACAAATGTTAATTCTCAACATCCTTATGGAGTAGATTAGAGCTATAGAAGGACTACTTCACCTGTCACTTAAATGTAGCTACCTGCAGGGTGGAATGTAGCAGCTGGTTAATACTGCACAGTTATGCTGTAATTCTGAACAGGAAGTGAAGAATGCATTTGCTAATAGAACCAGCAGAGGAGGGCAGAATGCAGTTTCCAAATTGGAATTTGACTGGGACATCCAATTCTGGTTCTTGAGAAGTGCCCTCGGTTTTTAGTGACCACAAGTGGTCAGGGCCTTGGTTTTATGTCTTGGTCAAAAGACAGCACCTCCAGCATCACAGCTTCCCTTAACCTGTGAAACATTGGTTAAGTATTGCTATTTATGTTAGAGGAGTGCCTAGACACCCCAAACTGAGTTCATGGCCCCATTCTGCTAGCCACTATACAGACATGTAGTGAGAGACAGTTCCTGCCCCAATGAGTTTGCAGTCTAAATAAAGGCAAAGTGTGGGAGAAAGTGTTATCTCCCTTTAGTGGATGGGGAACTGGTGCGCAAAGAAGTGAAATGACTTGTCTAAGGTCAAAGGACGAATGTGGCACAGCTGGAATTGAACTCAAATTGCCTTAATCAGCTGGTTTTAGGGAGAAATTTTTGCCCTTAGTATGGTATTTCAAAATTTATCAGGTATTAGAAAGGTTCCTCTAATGTGCTCTGTGTATTCAACTGTTGGAGCGATGGTAGTGAATAAAATAAACCATTTGGTCCACTCTGGTATGGGAATTCTTGTGTTAATATAATAGTCTGGAGGTGCTATTAAGCTCTTGTCAAAACGCTAAATAAATGATCACTTAGAAGACCCATTCTCAGCAGGCATGGATTAACACTTTTATAGGTGCTCTTCTCACTGTAACCGTGGTCTAAACACATTTCCAGCATTTCGCCATAATCTCAAATATGTAGATTGGAGGCTCATTTGTGATTTGTAGAATTAGCACGCTATAGCTCTATATTTAACTTACTTTTATTAAAAACACAGTTCCATGTTTCCCTGTTATAACTTGAAATATCCTGCTCTAAAGGAGGAAAATTGTTTTCCCCTTCCCTCACTAGCAGTCCATTCTACCTTTTTCTACCTCTGCACCCTTTCCCTTCCCCTACCCACGTGTGTAAGCAGTCATTGCAATTGGAGTGATAGATTGGTGTCTGAGGCTTCAGTATTCAGCAAAGTGCTGTAGCAGTATATGCTAAAATTAAGGTGACTTCAATAATAGGCATATGCTGATGAGAGATACTTTTCTTTCTGTTTTTCTGCCTTTGAATGGCCTTATTTCTCTGAATGAAGAGAATGTTGACTTGGTAATGTGAAGCGAAAAATCTAGGACTCTGTTTCAACCACTGTGTTGGGGATTAAGAAGCTTGCCTAGTTTTGTTCTTCTCTCACCAAGGTCATACCTTGTCCCACCCCATGATCGTGTGTGTCTCTCCATTTCTCTGTCTCGCTTTCTTTGTAATCTTTTTCCCCCCTCCCCCCCCCCCCATGTTTGTGTCTGGCATAGCTTCCTCTTTCTTCTGTCATGTCTCAGTTCATTGTGCCAATAGCCAAATGAGACTTATTAACCCCAAATAAAGCACTTGTAGATGGGTTTTCTAGTAAACTGCATTTGGCTACTAATATGCTGAAACTGGCAGATTAAAGTATTGAAGCAGGGCAGAGCAATGTAAGACAGGGAGAGCTGAAAAATGTTGTATTGAAGGATAAATATTCCTCTAATCTCTTGGCACAGGGTTTTTTAATTTTGTTTGGGGGGGGGGGGGGCTGTTTACTTTGTGTGGTGGTATTTAAGAATTTTACATTTTCTTTCCTCTAGCAAAATGAAGGGAATGTGGAAAGCTCCACAAGATGAAGAGACTTCTGGGTGGCAAGGAAGACAGAAGAAGAAGCAGAAGCGTCAGTTCTGGAAGAAGTGTAAGAAAGGTGATGGAGATGATGCATCTCCGCTGAAAGCTCAGAATTCAGCTGGTGGACCAGAAAATCATACGTTTGTTAAGGAACCTGAAAAAAAATCTGTTTCAGATGCACAGACCTATAGGAAGGATGTGGATCCACTTGGCATTCTGGCAAATAGTGATGCTGGTAAGATGAGGGAAGGAGCTTGGAGAAATCTTTTACTTTAGGGGGAATTAATGTTACGTAGGTAACAGCTTTTTAGGAGAGCTGGTGACTTGGAAAGAGCTTGTCTTTTCAAAGACTTTATACTTGGTTTGGAAGATGCCATTGACAAGTGCTCTGTCATACTTGACAACTCTTCTATCTGCCACTTAAAACATTGTTAGGACTTTCTTGCACTACGGCCAAGGCAGTTCAAAGGTTAGTAGGTCATAGATTTGTTGCTGCCAGCTTCACTGAAGACCCTTGTACCCAGATTTTCATTAGAATTTCCTTTTGAATGGAAATTCCTGCTAAGAACATAAAATGTTGATAGAAGAAACCTGAAACTTTTTCCTCCTGGTCAGCGATTAGGAAACCCTGCCAAGGAAAAGTTTGTGTACAGTATTACGTGTTCTACAATAAATAATTAAAGGGACAGTGTTAACTTAAATTTGGTCCAGAATTAACTGTTGTAAAAACAAACTTTGATTTAAAAACAAAGGACTAGAAATGTTTCCGCCCAAAAAAATTGCTTTAAAAAAAAAATGAAAGTCCCTTTATGCTTGAAACCAAATTCTGCTGTTCTGAGAATCTAAAAGTGAAACTGACTTCATTGTCTTAAGGTGAGTGAAATGTAAAAAGTAAAACAAAAATAGTGACAAATTGTTTTTTTAAATTTTCATGTTTAATAATCTAATATGAGGTTAATACATAGGCAATACAATTGTTACAAAATCCTGATTTCAGGTAGTGTTTCTTTAATTCTTGTAATTGAACCAGGCTTCCACAAAAACTTTTAACAGACACCTTTCTAATAATGATACTAATAGGGGGTTTTGCATGTCCCTCCCCTCCCCCCCAAATTTCCATGTAGGTTCCATGCAAAAGAACTGATATGTATTAGCCTTCTGGTTAAATGCCAGCATTTGAATATATCTGTGATGCCTCCAAAGGAAATGGTGCATCTTGGTACATATAGCTTTGCATCCCATTAAATCTATCTGTGATTAATTGTTTACTTTGGGTTGCTTTTTGTAGATTTTTCCCTTTTGCCCACTAGCAGCTATTCATAAGTCATTGGTCCATTTATCCTGTATCTTAGCTCCCTGGCATTCTGTGTTATCGTGAACAACTTGGATTATAAACTCTTTACTCACTCATGCATACAGATGGCGCTAAATACATATTTTTAAGTAATCAAGTTCTGCAAGATCTCATTGCCATAGTCCAGGGGTAGGCAACCTATGGCACGCGTGCCAGAGGCGGCACGTGAGCTGATTTTCAGTGGCACTCACACTGCCCGGGTCCTGGCCACCGGTCCGGGGGGTTCTGCATTATAATTTAATTTTAAATGAAGCTTCTTAAACTTTTAAAAACCTTATTTACTTTACATACAACAATAGTTTAGTTATATATTATAGACTTATAGAAAGAGACCTTCTAAAAACGTTAAAATGTATTACCGGCACGCGAAACCTTAAATTAGAATGAATAAATGAAGACTCGGCACACCACTTCTGAAAGGTTGCCGACCCCTGCCGTAGTCTTGTAAGCTTGATTTGAATGTCCCTTAAAGTGATTTCACAATGGGATCTCAAAATTTCTTCCCCTTGGAAATTCTAATTTTAAATGTAAATAATTCTCCCCCTGTAAAAGATTAATTTCTGCACATATTTATCACCCGACTACATCCGAGAAATCTAAACAAGTTTCTCCCTCTCTGTCTGCTATTTGCAATTAATAGCAAAGACTGTAATTAAATTCACTATATGAAGATGGAGCCAAAAGCCCAAGTCCTTGTTCAGAGAAATCAAACTGCTTTTTCCACTACAGCCTTTGTCAGGGCTATAAATCGGTGTTTAGACAACTCCTGCCCCTGAATGTTAATGGAAAGAAAGTAGCATGCATTTTATCAAGCAATGGTATTGAATAACCTTGTCCAGTATCAGGAGAAGGTCTAGTGACAAAACTGGCTGTCAACATATAGGAGCATTGAAAGGTCTTGGTACTCTCTTTTCAGAATCGGACAAGGATGGAGCAACTGCAGAGGATGGAAAGTTGGGAGTGACTGTCATTCCGAAGCAGGTAACCTCTGCCCTGAGTTCACTGGTGACCAACTATGGCAGCACATCAGACAGCGAGAGCGAGCCAGAGGGTGAGTTGGGGTCTAACTAGCTTTTTTCTGTCTTATGAACAGCAAAAGTTTTCAAAGTGTACCAGAAAAGACACTTTGTCTCCATATAAAAATCAATCTGAGAAGGAAAGTGGCATGCAGTGTAGGCACCTTGCCTCTCCTGCCTTTCTGTCCCCCTCCTGCCATCCCTCTTCCCATAGTTTTGTCCTCATTTATGAATATGTAAATTTGCAGCTTTTTATATTCGGAGACTTACATTCTTAGATCTAACCAAAGACATAAACACAATATTTACTGGCTGTACTTCCAGGATATTCATGAGTGGGAACACATCCTGGTTCCTGGCACTTCTGGTTGCTGGTGGAGTAATTGAGAGCAGCCTTGGATCTGCCACTCTAGCTTGTTAGGCAGTGAGGGACCATGTGTGTTAAAGGTAGAATGTTTCGTATCTCAAGGGGGATGGTTTTCTGCTGTTATGCTTGCAGTGTTCAGTGTACGTCATACGAACACAGACACAAATGGAGAATGAAAAAGGTAACATGGGATGAATGGAAGGATGGGAAAACCCAGCAGACTGCACTGAGGCTACTTTAAGAGCAACTGTTGCTCCTTGGAGGAGAGACCACTCATTATTTATATTGCAGTAGCAACCACAATGTACCATTTGTATACCCAGGATTCACTGAGTGTAGAACATTAGAATTGCCTACAAGATCAGACCTCTGATTTATCTAGTTCATAGCCTGTCTATTAATAATTATTCTCTTTTTTTATACTACATTCCAGAGTTTCCTCAAAGGATGGCAGGTTCACAATGTTGTTTTTCTTGTTTTGTTTCTTTCCCCCATGTTACGTGCCCTGTCCTACCACCTTGTTCTGAGATAAAGGTGGGGATACATCCTATCCAAAAAGAGAATGTATAACTTTTGGAGAAATGTATGTGAGGGAAAAAAACAGCCTTAAAATCCTTACCCTAAAATTGTGTTTGGTGAAGAGGGCCAGGAATGTGCTGTCACTCACCCTGTGAGCTAATATCCAAGCTTCTAGTACTTTCTACTTAAGTGTGCTACCACTAGAGATTCTTGTAGTGCTTGGAGACTGAGTGCACATTCTGATTTAATGCAGAGCTTGTTCCTTCCGTGGTCACCATTACAGTAATATCTGAGCATGTCACAATCTTTAATGTAGTTATCCTCACAACACCCCGGCGAGGGAGGTAAGTGCTATTACCACCCATTTTACATACCGGGAACTGAGACACGGAGATTGAGTGACTTGCCCAAAGTCATAGAGGAAGTCTGTGGCAGAGCAGGGAATTGAATTTGGATCTTGCAAGTCACAGGCTATCACCTAACCACGGTGCCATCCTTCTTGGCCATGTATTTCACTGCAAACTGGGTTATAATGTGAAAGCAGTATGCTCTGATGTATGGAACATGGGACTGATTGCAGAACAGAGACTTGAGTTCTGATCCAGACTCTCTACTGGCTCTCTGATATTGGGCAAATCACTTAACTTCTGTGTGCTTGTTTTCTCTTATGGGAATGGTGATAAGATCCCCTCCTCTGTAGAACTCCATGATATTTAAAACAGGGCATGCTAGTACCAGTAGTAGTAATTAGGTGAGCTGTCAGTATGGAGATATGTGATTGTTATTTAGGACTTTGAGAGTTTACAGTTTTGTTCTTTCTTTTTTTAGAAGTTCCTGCCAAGATTGTAGCAAAAGCTCTTAAGGAAAATCAGACTATCCTCCGAAATATTCCTCAGGCTTCAAATATCCCTAAAAGTCCAAATAGCATAAACCGCAAGGAATGTGCAGAATTTACAAGTGCAACGTTGGTGAGCTCAAATACAAACACAGGGCATTGCAGAGGTTCTAACAGACGGAGGAAGAAGTCGCTCCCTGTACTGCCCAAACGTCGTCCAACACTGCTGGAAATGGTAAAGGATCTCTCTCTCTCTCTCTCTCTCTCTCTCTCTTAAATAATGGCTGCCTGCCACACAGGGGTCTTACTTTAACTATACATGAGTCATATTACAGTATAAAGCTGTCTATATTTGCAGCAGCTCTTTTAAGGTGGTGGCTGGATGAACATGCAGTTCAGCAAAAATGTTGCACAAATATGTAAACAGATTACTGCATGGTACTGTTCAGATTATGGCTTGCTTTGGTGAGCCAGAATTGAAAACTTAATCACATAGTTTGGAAGCTACACTGAGGACAAAAAATATTATTATTATTATTATTATTGCTCTAAAGATTCACATTATAAATCAGGCTTGCTTTTATGTGGTCCAGTCATTATTCGGATTCCCTTCTTCTCCCTTCCCTCTGCCCCCTTGATGTGAGGTCCTACATTGAGTGAGGATGTGAGTACCCGGCTTCTGGCTGAGACAGACTGGATGGTGGCCTTGTGCCCTATCAACACCTATCTCTAATCAGCTAGAACGGTTGTCAGGGAACATCAGGCATCCTATCCAACCCTCTTCTCTCCTTCTTCCCCATTTGGACATTAGAAAAAACTTTCTGACTGTCAGGGTGGTTAAGCACTGGAATACATTTCCTAGGGGGGTTGTGGAATCTCTGTCATTGGAGGTTTTTAAGAGCAGATTAAACAAACACCTGTCAGGGGTGGTCTAGATAATACTTAGTCCTGCTATGAGTGCAGGGAACTGGACTAGATGGCCTCTCAAGGTCCCTTCCAGTCCTATGATTCTATGGTTCCCTCCTGCATACACAGGCCTCTTCTATGTAGAAATATACTTTTCACTGGTTCGCAAACTGGCCTGTATATCACTGGTGTTCTGAAGATTTAGGTGAAGCCTCCTTGACCAAAGCAGTCAGTCTTCATGTTGTGACTTTTCTTTCTAGCTGAGGCTGAGTCTGGGGTATGCAGAGGCTATTCTGACCAACTAAACTTAAACAAAATAAACCAACAACAACTTTCATCCAGCACAGTTGCTCTTTACATTTCTCTGGCAGATTCAGCTGTCATTTCATAGAATTTAAGGCCAGGAAGGACCATTATATCATCTAGTCTGTCCTCCTGTGTATTACAGGTACTAAATTGTTGTGTGCCAGAGGCAGAGAGAAACAGGAGAGACTGAGGTGCCACCAATGCCCAAGGCCTCTGCAGTGGCAGGGAATAGATTAGGTGAGATAGGATCATCTGGACATAACAGGCGATCATTGCCCCATGCGGCAGAGGAAAGTTGGAAAAAACCCAACCCTGGTTCCTTTCAAGCAATACTGAAATTGGAGGTGTGGCAATGCTAAGGATGGAACCAATCTATAAAGCAGTGTTGGGGATCAGAACAGCAAGAACTGTGCCTAAAAAAGGACTGGCTACTAATGTCAAGTTCTGCCGCCAGAGAGAAGGAATAAATTGCATAGATATAATATGTGGGCTGGGGATCTTAGGTGGATGGAACAGATGTTGAATTGTAAAGCATATTTATTTTTGTCTTCTCACTTCCATATTGTCCTAACATTACTTGTTCATATGTTAATCACTATGGTTGTAGCAAGAAAAATGTAGATTGGAGTGGGTGTTTGTGATGGGAGGCATCCAGAAGAGGATTGCCACTGTAGGAAGTGGTCTGTGGTGTGAAAATTCTGAGAAACAAAGTCAGAACGTCTGTCCAAAACCTGTCCACCCTTCTCCCTCCCTCCAAAGGGATTTGCTTATTGAAAGAACATGCTGTGTGTGAAATTATGTGGTTTTTTTAAAAGCAGATCTTGTGGTGGTGCTGCAGAGCTTTCTGTTGGTGTTCATTAAATCAGCTTCAGTACACCCAGGATGTTTATCATTGTCCCACGTATGACCATGTATGTTTAGATACATTTATAGCATACAGACTGACTGAGAAGAACAAAACCCATACGTCCTATTTCTTCCAATATTTGTCAATACATACAGCAGGATAAAAAGGTGTTGTGCACCTAGTTGCTCGTATGGTTTAAATATAATGAGACAGATGGCCAGTTAACAAACTTTATTAAAGGATGATTGTGCATCCCATCTGCTTTTTCATGCCACCACTTGGGAATTCTGCAGTTACCCCAACTACAGCAACAAGAATGTTGTTACACTGTCCTCACACTGTGTGTGTGTGTGTGTGTGTGTGAGATGATTACAATAAGCTGAACTGCCTTCAATCATTTTATGTATAGGTAAATATCAAAAAGTGTAACTAGTTCATTTTATGGACTAACTGCCTGCAACTCTTTTAAAAAGCTATTATGGATAGCAAACACCCTTTTAAATGGCTAAATAGACTTCTTTGTTGGAAATAAATTTATAACAAAAATTGCTTCCCATCAGATCTTGCATGCCAAGTTCAGCTGAGTGCAACTTTTTACAGTAGTTCTCTTGTAAATGATCAGATTCACAGATTTATACTTTATACTCACATCTTATTCAGCAAAGTCCATTTACTTTTAGCGTTCACAACCCCAAAAACATCCTACAGTCTTCCAACTGTTGTATAAATACTAGTTTAACTTTCTCGAAGCATTAGTAGGAGTTCAAAGAAAATAACGTCTTTAGCAGTCTAGTGAAGAAACGTTGTGTATTTTTTTTTTTTTTTATGGAAAAATTAATGGCATTTGGATGTATTAATTTTTCTGCCATGTAGGTTAAACTGGGAATGACAGCTCATTCAAAATAATTTTGTCAAATTCAACCAGCTCTAATGCAGAGATAGAACTTTAGCTCTCTGATTCAGCAAAGTGCTAAAGCATGTGAGTTATCCAATTTGAAGTCAATGGGACAAAGGTGCCTTACTGAATCAGGGTCATAATGTTCACATACTAATTAAAACTTCACATCTTCTAAAGCAGTGTATCGCTGTTTCAAGCCTTGCAGCATCCCTGGAAAATAATCCCATTTTACAGATGAGACTCTGACAGTAAATCAGTGGTAGAGCTGAGATTGGCTCCAAGTCCTGAATTCAATCTAATAGGGTAGTTTCTCCTGCCTCTTTGCTTCCAGGTCTTGCTTGCAAGCCTATTATATACATTTGCAAATACATCTAAATTAATGTGTCGCCATACCTTGTTTACTTTGCATCTGTTACTGACTAGGAAACAGAAACCTGCATCACTTTCTCTTTTTCATTCCAGTTATTAGCCCAGGACATACGACACGAAAGGAATGTGATTCTGCAGTGTGTTCGATACGTCATCCGAAATGACATGTTTGGACTTCACTTAAAGACAGAACCAGTCGCTGAAACTGACAGCGGACAGGCTTCTAGAGCTGCAGCGGAGTTTTTGACAGCCGGACCTGATGGATCTAATGTTTCTTGTAGCTCTGACCTTCAATTAGCAGAAGAAGAACAAGATGCATTATTTATATCTCAAAGTGACAAAGCAGCTATAGGTCAGGCGTCACAGATGATTCACTATATAGACGAGGAGACATGGGAAACCCCAGCGAGTCAGTGTGAAGAAAACTGACATTTGTTACGGTATGCCTCTGTCATGGAGGGTGAACCAAAGGCTCAACTTTTGTACTTCACTGAAATATTTTTTGAAAGACAGTAGAATAGGAAAAAAATAAATCATATCTTTTGTATTTTAAGAACCATTAAAATCACTTTTCTGAACACTCTGCCAGAAGTGACCCTTTCCTTGTGGAAATTACAATCCATTTCAGATGGCTCTTTGCCTTCTACTTGAAAAGCTCAGTAGTGGAGCATAGTTACATCTTTCTTCAGTAGCAGTGTTTGTTTGCCCATGGGTTTGAATTGAAGACTCTTCATTACAGAATATGCCAGTGTTTTAAAACCATAATCAGAGCAAAATTATGCAGTTGATAATGGTGCTCTCTAACTTGCTTAGACAACCAGTTGTCACTGGAGGGTTAGTGGGCCTCTGAACATTTTGAAATAAATTTTTAAAACATCTCTCAGCTGTTGTTGGTTCAAAATATAAAATTTACGAAATAGTTGGTTTGGCTCTAAAACTTTCACACGGAAATCTACCACTAGTACAATAAATCAGTTGAGCAGAGAGAATGGAAGCACAGTTAAGGTGGTGGCAGCTTTAGGTGGGGAGTTAAGTAGAGAGTAGAAAGTTGTTTGAAATCATTCCTTAAGTGACAAACCAGTAGCTACTGCTACCTTTTATTCATCCTTTAATAACTGCCTGTAACTGTAGACATAGCTTCACCTCAAGCCTTAACTGCTGTAGCTGGTCATTGCTTGGCTGAACTAGCTCTTGAAATGGATCCTTATTGCTTGTAGGAATGAGTGCTATAAATTAAGGGCTTTGGAGCTGGGCTCCGGCTCCGGAGCAAGCTCCAGGCAAAAACTCCGCTGCTCCGCCCTTCATCTCTGGGCTCCGCTCCAAAGCCCTTAGATTTTAATTTTGGAGTTAAACAGAAACTCATCCTAGGAAGTTTCCTTATCTCCCCTAGTTAATATAAAATTAAGACTGTTATCGGGCATTCTATAACCTGTTTTTTCTGATTCATTTTTAAAATGCCAGTAACGCATCCCGTGGATTTCCTTGGAATTGTGCTATTAATGTCACTCATACAAAATGTTCATTCTTTTCTGTGGTGCCTGAAGTTATAAATCTCATACAAGCTTTCATGAGCTTTAAAGTTGCATTAGTTGAGGATTTAAAAATAAGTTCACCACCTTTTGGTTAAATTGTGTATACATTTGTCAGGCACCTTCTTGTGAAGTTCAACTGTCAGTTTGTCTCACTCCCAGTGGAAATAGGATATGAAAGTGACTTAGTCTACTTAAAAATAGTTCCCCACATTCTGTATTTTAGCCACAATTATTACATACTGTAGGCTCAGTTTCTAAATTAAATTGCCTTCTCAGGAAATGCATTGATCTTTCTTTGCTTTACTCATTCTGGTACAAGTACACCCCTGTATGTAACCTGCAGAATATTAAGGACTGTAGGGGTTTTTGCATTCTCCAATAGCTGTATGTATTAAGCTATCTTGTTCAGTTTTTAAAACACTTGCCAGTTTTGTGGAAATAAATCTTGTTCATGGAGTACAGGAGAAAGGGAATAGCTGAAAATTCCATCTTTACTGCTCTACTATATATAGCTACACTGTATACTATGTTTGTAAGATACTGTGTACATTTATGGAATTATATAAATATTGGCACTCATGTAAGAGGGTGATGAGTCCTAGGAATGTGTATATGTAATAGATTATTAAATACAGCAATCATAAACTTGTTATATATGTACTTGCAAGCCAGATGACTCATCCTTCCCATGGTGGTCCCACATACCATCACTTCATTTTATTACCTTGAGTGTGGCTGTTACACAGTTTACTGCAGTGAAAAATAAACAGCGAAAATTTAGCTAAGGAGATTGGAACTTTTACAGAATTTGGTTTCTGGATACACTTGTATTCAGTCTGGGTGTGGGTGGGGGAGGGGTGTCAAATCAACAGTTGCATCAGTGTAGTAAACAAAAATGAGCAAGTTAGGATTACTACAGAATTGCACTTTTTTGGTAACTAATCCACCCCTTAAGGTCCTGCTCTTGTTCCTATTGAAGTTTGTGGCAAATCTCCTTTTGCAGAGGGAGGTCCTGAGTGAGGAAGGCTCTGCTATGAATTGCTTGTACTTTTTGCTGATCTAAGATTATTAAAATTCTACAAAATGTAGACCCGTTAGAAGTCTTTCTCTCCCCCTCCTGCCCCCCAACCCCCACAGTTGTGGTGGGCTTAGGGGCCTTTCTGGGAAAAACATTTAATATAGGTGGTGTCAAGTATCAGGGGGTAGCCGTGTTAGTCTGTATCTACAAAAACAACAAGGAGTCTGGTGGCACCAGACTCCTTGTTATTTAACATAGGACTACCTGTCTTAAATCAATCATTCATTTTGCTTTTGTGGTGTTTGTACTGCATATATTTAAAACTGCCTTTTGTGCTCCAGGAATGAACTGCTTCTGCTAAATCTAGGGAAGACATGTAGGTTGCATTAAACCAGGAATAGCAGCCTTGGTCTGCATACAAAAAACCCAACTTTTTCACTTTGGTTCCTTTTGTAAGTCAGCAGGGAGTTTCACCTGACATTCCAGAATTAGCTTTCCTAATGCTTTTATCTAGCCTTCACATTGGAATGTTGATGCTGTAATTTCCTGTCTTGCTTATGTCAAGCAGCTGCAGTTTTGCTTCTGACGCTTTGCCTTTTCTTTTTGTATCCGAGTATGACTATGGGTTTTTTCCTCCCACTTGCATTAAGATGCCTGTCTGTGGCTGTGTAAGAAATAACCAGTTGCATTTTGAATCCACAGCAGCTGATTTCTTTATTATGCTATGCATGGCCTTTAATTGTTTCATTATTGATTTTGGTTGGATTATGGCATTACTGTTTGAAAAATGGAGCTTTCAGCTTTGGATAAAAATACTCAACATTTCACTCCCCCCCCCTTCCCCCCTCCCTTCAGCTTTGGTAACTTAGCTACAGAAGATGTCTGATTTAAATTCATTACCCTTCTTTTAAAATTCCATGTTTCACTTATTAATCCAGAAAAACTGAAGTCCGTTTTTATAGCTGTCTAAACCTTAGTCAAGTTTGTGAATGGTGATGTGACTTAACAGACAACTCTGTTTTGTTTGAACCTTGCTTCTCATTTATGGGATGGCTTCTGTCTGTGACGGGTATAAAGAAATGAACTTCGTGTCCTTGTATTACTGAACTGTAAGCATCTCCTTGTGATTTTGTGTAATTTTACATGAAGGTTCTTGCAGCTTGTCTGTACTTGTGTTGTAGCAGTTCTAAAGTTGCAGACTTCAGAATTAAAAATAGGATCAAAAATGGTACAGAGCCATGTGAAGGGGTGTACCAACCCTGCACTCAGCCAATGGGGACTGACCAATCATTGTGGGCTCAGGAGGCCATGCCCCCTTTCCCCTGCTGTGCACGCTCCAGGTGGAAGAGCCAGATAAAAGGAGGCAGCCCAGCTCAGTCGGGGCTGGCTGTTGAGGAGGAAGGATGTGTACTGCAGACTCCTCCAGAGATGCTGAGGCTGCTCCAAGCAGCAGAGCCCATGGACACAGACTACAGTGCAGATGACTCACTGACTGCGGAGACTGACGGGGGATGCCAGGCCACCACCAGCGGAGGAGATGCCTGCTGCAATTTGTGATAGGAAGTGACCCAGGGGAGGTAGTAGAAGTCGATGCCTAAATCCTTAGCGAGGAAGTCCCGGGCTTCCTAGGGCCCTTGGTCGGAACCTGGTGAAGCTGGAGGGGCTGGGTTCCCCTACCACACTCCACAGGCCACTAGGCGTGGCTGCTGTTTGCTCTTGCCCCAGCCCGTGGGCTCAGGGACCATAGACCGTTTGTTTACGCAGCCCTGCCAGGGAGCCAAAGCCCACCTGGTTGCAACTCCCTGAATTAGCAAAGAATCCCGAGAGCTGGGTGACAGGGTGTACCAACCCCACACTGGGCCAACAGGGGCAGCCTGGCTTGGCCCACGGGGACCCCATCACAAACCAAGATACTGTGGCATAATTCAGAGAATTGGAGCTAAAAACTGGGATAAGCTGACCCTACCTAGAAAGATGTATATCAAGATCTTCTCATCACTACCACGTTGCCTATCCACAACAATGCATGTGTGCTCACCTCTGTTCATCATCTAAACCCCATTATTCACAAGATGTCCATCGAACTTAGTTATAAAATCTTTTATGGACAAAAATGCAGGTCATTAATTTTTTTTTTTTTTTTAGACCTAGTGTAGAATATGTTGGTGATTCGTCCTGTTACACATGTAGAAACCCAGCCTTCATTGGGTTTTACACACACAAAACTAGTACTAGGATCTAAGTGGGTTACCCAGGATGGGCTACGTTGGCTACCATTGACTGAAGTGTGTCTGCCATTTATTTTTAAAGATGGATATTTGTTAGGGTAGAAGAATGTTTTGCAGTTCTCTGCAAGTTACAGTTCCTCTTGGAAGGATGGAGAATGTCCTAGGACTCCATGACTACCCAAGCAAAGCTAAGACCAGGTACTGCAGTTGATCTTGGAGAGCCAAAGAGAGGAGAACACTAAAGAAAGAAGATTATAGTAAGAAGCTAAATGTTTAAAATTCCATATCTACACGTGTTTTGAAAGAGAAGGCAGTGGGATCCAAACTCTTGAGTCAAAGAGCCGGGTTCATTACCAGCTCTTTGACTTTGTATCACCTTGGGCTATTGATTTAACCTTGCTGCTGCAGTTTCCCTATCTGTAAAGCAAGGGGAATGCTTAACTACCCTTGTAATTTTGAGAGAGATGGATGAAAAGTACCTATGTGTTAAGCATTGTTCCTTGGAAGGGCACTGGGGCTAGTGAACCAGAGTGGTATCGGTCTTCAATATTCCTGTGTTGATACAATCTAGAAGCATTTAATAACTTGTAAATATTCCCTCACTTCCCTGCTTTTTTTGTGTGGGTGATTTGCCCCGTCCCATCTGCTGCTCCTGTGACTGTCCTTAAATGGATTCTTCAGGCAGAGTCTCCTGTCTGTAGCTGATAAGATGTGGTGGTTCTTGGCAGAGTACAATTTTTCCATCTCTTCTCTATTGTACATGCGATATAGACTTTTATACGGTCTGTCTGCATAAGTCCCTGTCATTTAAAATAAATACCAGCCCAGTAAAACAAAACTAACATCCAGGAGAATGTGACACGCTGAAAGACGTTCCAAAGCACAGTAGTAGGTTTTAAAAAAACATATTTTTTTTACTGTAGATTTCATCAGGAAAAACTGTTCCTGTTGAGACTGATTAATTTGTAAGGGTCTGAACTAAGGACTCCTCACTGACAAGGGAGACCGAAGAATCAAAAGAAAAGCAATGTAAGATCACAGGAAAGAAAAAAATAAAACAAGATGAATGTGCAACTAACAATTAACCCCATTAACCATAGTGTCTCTTGGAACTGTGCTCCCAGTCCATAAGATTAAGTGTCTGACTCTCTTTGAAAATGCATATATAGTTGTGATTCTGTATGCAAGTTGAGTATTTATATAGACAAACTGTCAGTTCTGAATTTAACTGGCCACTTGTGGCATAGTTGTTGTTATGCATGCAAACCTAGTTTGCAGTTGCATGTGCTCCTTAACCAATATGGACTAATGTTTAGATTAAAAGGGGGATGGGGGGAGGTGGGGTTTTCTCTTAGGTAGTGGGAATATTACTTGTGTCATAAAAAGAACTCACAGAAATAGTTCTCTCTGCATTGGTGATGGGACTGTAACCTTTCTGTCATCGTAAAAGAGTATGTGCTTTGCATATATGAGGCTGTTGAAACCTCTTTCAAGTGTGCCCCGCTGGTCTATCTGAATTAGGTAAGTTAAGATCCTGTTTTTGGACAGGATCATAATGTATTTAGCTAGCAATGTCAGCATTTACTTGTCTGTATTAATCTACTTATTGTTACTGGAGGACAACCCCTTTGCCCTATGCGCGCGTTAGGTGTATTTTTAACTCTGCTTCCTATGCCAACTTAATGTGGGGAAATAAATAGCTCTCCCGTTAAGAAGACTTGCAGAATGAACTGTGATTTGATAGCACGGTTGGTCAAAAGACCAAATGAAATGGGGAAGGTTTAGGATGTGAAAGGGAGGATGCTAATACATTGTCCAAGGCAATTCTGTAGTTAAGGTTATTTCCTAATGTTGAGTCACAAATATGATACAATTGCTCAGTACCACATTTCGGAGACTTTTTGGTCTCCCAAACTGTATGCCTCGCTTTTCAGTTAAGGCTAATTAATTCTAAATTAATTATTTTTTTTTAATCACTAGGTAGGTATTGTCTCTCTAGATCTACTCAAAACAGGTCCTGAAATTTGCCTGCCTTATATTGTGAAGACATAGGATTTAAAAAAAAACAAACCCTAATATTTACTATTTTTCACCCCCTTGATTTTGCCGGCACCTATTTAACTTCAGTTTCTAATTCACATTTCTGAGAGACACCATGTCTGTAAGAGTTTTGCAGTGCTGTTTACGCATTTAGTTAAGGTGTGAGAGCTCCTAATCCATGCCTGAGACTGCCTTGGCATTGTCTAGCAAAATCAAGGAAGACCAGAATTGACACTTCTGTTTCTTTCTGAAGTAAAAAATACCTTAACTTAAGTGGGATGGGGCTGGAGCAGCAACATTTCAGGCTTTCTTTTTGAAGAAGAAGAAAGAGTATAAACCCGGTTTCAAAAAAATCTTTGCTTTTTGCATAGAATTGAATAAATGTAACGGTGTCATAAAGGTGTAGTACCTGATATTTATGGGACCAATTAAAGCAGAAACTTAGCATTTCATTATGGTGTGATTTGGTGTATGGAAAAGGAGCAGGCTAAGCACCTCTGTCAGCTTTAAGGGCAAGGGGCTTTGTTTTAAATTTCTAGTTTTAATGAGAGATTGTTGAGGCAAAGGTGGTGGGCCAAATTCATCCTTGGGGTAGTTCCATTGCCTCTTAACAGTTACACCAGTGATTAAGATGGCCCATATTTAACAGATTCTTAGGCTATTTAGATTGAAAAGGTTTCTGTCCTTTGTGGGAGGATGTGTGATTTCTCCTCATGCAGTAACCATGGTCTCTGGGCTGTATCTCTGAAATTAGAGAGAATATGAATCTCTGATCATTTACGTACAAGAGCTATAGTATGCCACGTGCATGCTTTACTCCTAGGGGAATTCCATGCAAAAAAATTAAAAATTGGCAACAAAATATTAAAAATTCTGCGCACACTATTTTCAAATTCTGCAAAATTCTGCATATTTTATTTGTCAAAATAACACAATATAATCACACCAGTTTCAATTATTTTTGGTCATTTATTTCAAAATACCTGTCAGCAAATATGTCGGTAACAATACAAACAACAAAAAAAGATTCAGAAAATGTTTTCTGACAAATAGATTCCTTACTAGTCATATTAGTAGAGAACTCTGAGTAATAATTCATTTGAAGTACAATACAGGCCATATTTCCTGCACCCCCCAGAAGCAGTGTAAAGGCTGGGGGAAGTCAGGGGTAATGGAGGAGCTGAGGGAGAGGGAAGTAATTGATGGGAAGGAAGGGTGTGAACTTGGAGGGTTGTTGGGTATGGGTGGGAAAAGTATGGAACAGGTTTTTGGGGGGGCTGGAGGGATTGTTAGGGAGCTTTCCCCAGGCAGACCCTGGCTGACCCCTAGCCTCTCCACCCCCAGTCAGACACCTGCTTCCCAATCCCCACATGGCCCTGCACCCCTCCCCACTCCCCATGTCTCTGTGCCCTCACCCAGCCACTCACCTGTCCCTGTTCCCCCGCCCCCTGTCCCCATGTGTCTGTGCCCCTACACAGCCACCCGCTGTCCCTATGTAGCTCTGCACTCCCTCCTCCATCACCATCTGGCCCTGCACCTTCCTCCCCCTGTAGCCCTGTGCCTCCACTCCCATTCGGCCCCTGCCACAGTCTGTCCTCCTCCATTAGCCCTGAGCCCCTCTCTGACAACCCCCCCAGCACCCCACACTGTCAGTCTCCCCGTAGCTCCTGACCCGGCCCAACAGGCGCTGTGAAGAAGGCAGGCTCTTTTTCTTCCCTAGTTGGCCGGGAGCAGCTGCTGTGGTCTATCGCCACAGCGCCCCCTGGTGGGCAAAAGGCAGAACTACAGCAACTTTTCAGCAGAAGCTTTTTTCGGTGCAAAAAATTAAAAATATGCGTGGCTCATTAATTATGCACACGTGCAGACACCTGCATAAAAGGGTCTGTAAAAATGCCTTCAGAGGAGACTGAGCCCATAGCCTAGTGTTAATTCTCAACCTTGCCAGGTAAGAGTCTTGGGTTGCATTGTTTGACTCTGGACTGACGGGCTAAGTACACTTTCAATTGGGGGTGCCTTGTTGCAAGTGAGAGAGAATGGTCTTGTGCTTAAGACACTAGACTAGGACTTAGATCTGGGTTCAAACCCTGAGTTTGCTACAGGCTTCCTGTTTGATTATGGGCAAGTCACTTAATCTTTTGCCTGAGTTCCCCATGCAAATACTACTAATTCTTGATCTCCTGGGGATGTTTGTTTGCAAGGTCTTCAAGTGAAGGTCGTGGAAGGACTTCAATAAATGGAACTCCTTTCTGAGGAATTAAGGCCATTCTAATAGCCTTTGAAGGAAGTCAAGTAGAGTCTGCCAGTAAATTGGACAGTGGCTGTGACTTGGAAGGGCAATCAAAATTTGGCTGTACATGAAGATCATTATAATTCTTGTGACAATGTATCCCATAATGCTTTATGGAATATGACATAACTGGAGTATGTTTTATGCTACATGTGCCATGTAACATATCTCTGTAAAGCTTATGGTCTACTGAATCTATTCATCCTATTTGTACACACACATAATTTTTGTACTTGAAGTTATGAATATTGGCTGTATACTTGCTTGATTTCTAAGTAAGCTTTGTAAGGCATTTGGTCAGCTTCTTTAGAAAGGAATTTGCAAAGTTAAGTGCCCAATCAAGAAGCACTTAAGGAACTATGGATCTTGGAATGCTCCAATCCACATAAGAAGTCTACTTGAGGACGTTCAAGGTAGCCTGTGAACAATGGCTGCTACCTGTAGTTCTGAGTCATGCATGAACATGTGGCTTGCCCATGTGACTCCAAAACTCCATCTTGGAGCTGGACTTAGCATAGGAGAGAAGAGAGGGTCTCCACCCACAAGAGAAAGTCTATTTAAACCTGTGGCAGACCCCTCCATTTTTTCTTTAGCTGGCTAAAGAGAGAGCCTCTTCACCCGAAGGATATCTGAAAGAAACTGGAACAAAGGACAGTCACCACAGGGGTGTGTGAGTGATTGCTGGACCCAGATTAGCAGAAGACTAGTCTGTAAAAGGAAGCTTACTGGAACTGGTGAGATCTTATCTGTATTGTATTAGACATAGACTTGCGTATTTTATTTTGTTTGGTAATTCACTTTGTTCTGTCTGTCACTACTTGGAGCCACTTAAATCCTACTTTCTGTATTTAATAAAATCACTTTTTACTTATTAATTAACCCAGAGTATGTATTAATACCTGGGGCGTTGGGAGTGGCAAACAGCTGTGCATATCTCTCTATCAATGTTATAGAGGGTGAACAATTTATGAGTTTACCTTGTATAAGCTTTATACAGGGTAAAACGGATCTATTTGGGTTTAGACCCCACGGGGAGTTGGGCATCTGAGTGTTAAAGACAAGAACACTTCTGTAAGCTGCTTTCAGTGAAGCCTACAGCTGTTAGGGGACATGGTTCAGACCTGGGTCTGAGTTTGTAGCAGGCTAGCGAGTCCGGCTCAAACCGGGCAGGGCACTGAAGTCCTAAGCTGATATGGCAGGACAGCAGGGGCAGAAGTGGTCTTGGTAGCTTCCAAAGGGGGTTCTGTGATCCAACCCGTCACAATTCTGATGTGTGAAACCCCACAGGGAAACCCAAAATGTAACCATTTTAATAAAGCCTGATGCAATGTGACACATCATGAGAAAATTGGTAATATAAAGTTGTCTCTCTCATTCTATTTTAAACATTTGAATCATTGTCTTTTTCAAAATTAGTGTATAGATGAACTACAAATTGTTCCCTACATGGGATTAGTAAATTCAGTTGGGACTTCAGTAAGGAAATACACTTAGGATTTCCTTTTTAAAACTAATGCTTAAGTAGCAGTTGCTTTCTGTGTTAAAAGCTAGAGTCACAAGCTAGTGTGTCATCTGTTTAAGTGACTCACTCTTCCCCCAACCCCCTGGATCTACTTTTTATTTGAAATGTTCAGCCAACAGTGGTATTGACTCTTGTACTTCTTCAATGTGTATCTTCACTCTTTGTAAAGAGATTACATGACTCTAATTTGGCAATGTGGCCTATTGCTGCCTTCATTATTAACAGGGAGAGACCTCTCACTGCAGGGCTGTAGCGAGATAAGGTGGGTGAGGTAATATATTTTATTGGACCAACTTCTATTGGTGAGAGAGACAAGCTTTTGAGCCATAGAGCACTCTGCATACTACAGGGTTTAACATTCTGTGCTCCATCTTGAAATGAGCAACCTTGGATCTGTAGTCTCTGGACCAGAGCTCCATAAACAGCGGGGTTGCTTCAGTCTCTTCATTTGTGCAAACTGAATACAGACCTAGAGTACATCTGCCCTGCATTGTCAATCTGGGGTGAGATTCAGATTGGAGCTCAACCCCCACTACCATACACAGTCACCTTTGTGACTCGCGTCAGCAAGCACTCCGAACCCAAGTCAAAGCCCGAGTCTCATTGAAACTCCAGTCCAAACTCTGTCACTTTCCAGTGTGGATGGCGCTCAAGCCACAGTTCTGAGTCAGAAGATCTGCATAGTCCAATATGGATGTATTAGCACGGCTGTGAGCCCCAGGTTCAGGTTTACAATGTAGTATGGACACTCAAGCAGGGGCTCAGAAACAGAGTCCACAAGTGTAGGTCCCACAGACCTGACTTTACAATGCAGTGTAGTCCTACCTTTAGAGAGGCTGTCAAGCTGGATATGTGGTACTTGGTTGATCTAGTTTTTTGGCAACCTTGTCATTGTGACCATAAAGGAAAAACAGACAAAAAGGAATAGAAGAGGAGCCTACAATGTACAGTGGTGCTTTAAACTGTGATGCAGATGTGCCCTGAAATGTTTAACAAAGACTCCGCAGTTAGGCCAAGAGGTGTATCCACACAGTTAATGAGTTTCTCACTCTTTCCCGTCAAACCTGAGTCTGCTCAGGCTTCTGGAAGCTTCTAGTTTTGCACTGGACATGCTCCGAAGCTTAATGCAGGCAGTAACAAAGTCATTTCCATATTAACACCTCATGTCACTTGTGTGTTCTTTGCAATTATAATAACTAACCTTATATACCCCTCCAAGAAATTCCATAGTTGACTAATATCTCTTCCTCACTGCACTGATCTGGTTAGCTGAAATATTAAAGATAAATGGAAAAAAAAACAAAAGCAGGTTGTCTAGGGCAGTGGTCTCCAAACTTTTTTGATCGCGCACCCCATCAGTAAAAAATTTTTGAGCATGCACCCCCTGCTCCTGGCTGAACTGTCGAAGCAAAATAAAAAAAAAAAAGCTGCTCGGACTCCTGGCCGAACTGCCGAAGGGGAAAAAGAAAAAGTGGTGCTGCTCCAGCGGTGCTCCTCCTGCCGCACGCCCCAAAGGATGCTCTTGTGCACCCCCTGGGGTACGTGCACGCCACTTTGGAGACCACTGGTCTAGGGAAGTGTAAATGTAGAGAGTTGCTACCCACCACGTGTCCCTCTAACACACAAACAGTGAGCGCTTTCTACTGCAAGTATTTAGGGGAGACTGTAGTTTTTCAGTCTGGCTGCATTAAACTAACTAAAAGGCCAAGACCAAAGAGACATTTGTTTGACCCAGTTTGAGTTCACCACTTAGATTCATCTTTTTCAAGCCTATAAATAACTCATCTAAATGCAGTTCAGTGGTGATAAATAGGACAATAAGCTTCATACTTGTAGCAAAGAATACAAAGGGGGAAATGCTTTTTAATTGACTGTACCGCGCTAACTAGGAACGAAGGAAAATTCACTCATTCGATGTGATGTACAAAAGTCAACAACCAAGTTCTCCTGTTTGTTACTAGAATAATGCAGCATGGTTCAGAGGTCTGTATAATTTCATAATGGCAAAATTGCAATGCCCTTAAATAGCATCCAGAACTCAAAGCCCCTTGCATGCACTAATTTACCTTTCATAAGATTACTGTGAGGTAGGGCAGTATTATCCCAATTTTATACACAAGAAATGGAGGCACAGAAATTCCTCCTAAACTACTTCCTTTCTCCCATCCTTTTTGCATATTGTCTATTTAGACTGTTAACGCCTCAGGGCAAGGACTGTCACTGTGACTTCATCGGTGCCTGGGACAATGGGTCCTGAATTCTGTTGGCATCTGTAGATGCTACCAAGATTTTGGAATGGAATTTCTGGCCCAGCTAAAACCCAGAAGTAGTGGAAATACATATCATGAGTAGTATTGCAAAATTCCATGACTAAAAGGCTTTGATAAGTGATTAAATGGAATGTTGTAGTACTTATCCAAACAGGTTTTCAGAATGCTAGCACCTATTGTGTCCTGCCCCATATCAGGCATTATTGGAGGAGGCGTCGTCCCTATGCTCTGGACCTCTCCTATGTGGGAGTTTCTGTTTCATCCTTTCCCTGCTGATGCCCACAGTCTAATAAAGGCTCCTGATGGTGCTTTTTGCTCCTTCCCACCCTTTGTCAACTGCAGTATGTCCTAGAGATCCACTTGTTCCGCTGCCTAGTCCTGAGTGTCCCCATTGCTGCCTTGTGGGAGTCTGAGGAGTCGTTCCTTTCAGACAACTTAGTGGGAGCTTATCCCTGGTGTAGAGTCAAAGCTTCTGGAAGGAACTCTCAATACTCCACCCCAACAAAATCATAGTTTTAAAATTATACCCTTACTGGATGATTTGCTAATCCTGACCCTCAAGGACCAGGTACAATCTGAGGATAGTCACCCATTAAGTGACTTGGATTCCCACCCACAGCTAGAATCTCTGTCTAGAGCTGGGATTTCAACTCAATAGTTCTTGTCCCCCACAAGTCCTGTGTTCAGACCACCATGCCATGTCTGTCTCGCTGCTGTATATCATATTGATAGATATTTAGTTATTAGCATTGATACGAAGCCATCACTTCTGCTCAGTTATATGCAAAGCCTAACTCAGGTGCAACCAAGGCCGGTACAAGGATATTTTGTGCCCATGGCGCAACTTCCACCTTGCGCCTCTCCATCCCCCTGGCCCCGCCCTCACTCCGCCCCCTCCCTGCCCCATTGGATCCCTCCCCAAATCCCCACCCTGGCCCCACCTCTTCCCCAAATGCCTGCATTCCTCCTCCTCCTCCCTCCCCCTGGCTCCGGCCCCACCCTGACTCCGCCTCCTTCCTGCCCCATTGGATCCCTCCCCAAATCCCCGCCTCTTCCCCAAGTGCATGCATTCCTCCTGCTCCCCCCTCCCTCCCAGGCTTGCCGTGCAAATCAGCTGTTTTGTGGTGCAAGCACTGGGAAGGAGGGGGGAGAAGCAGGATGCAGCAGCCCGCTCAGGGGAGGAGGCGGAGGTGGAGGTGAGCTGGGGTGGGTCGGGGAGCTGCTGGAGTTGGCGTCGCTTTCTGGTGCCCCCAAATCTTGGCGCCCTAGGTGGCCGCCTAGTTTGCCTAATGGTTACACCTGTCCTGGGTGCAACTCCATGGACTTCATGGAGTTGGATGAGGAATTTGCCCCAGTGTCTTTCTTACAATCTAAGGCCATGTCTACATGTACTGCACTGCAGTGGCGCAGCTGTACCAATGTAGTGGTGCTCGTGCAGCACGTCTGGTGAAGATGCTGTGTGTCAACAGGAGAGAGCTCTCCTGCCACCATAAAAACCCACCTCCGCCATCGGCAGAAGGTATGTCGGTGGGAGAAGCTCTTCTGCCAACATAGCACTGTGCACACAAGCACTTGTGTTGGTGTAACTTATATCACTCAGGGGGGTGGTTTATTCACACCCTTGAGTGACATAAGTTCTGCCAACATAGACTATGGTGTAGACATAGCCTAAGTGTTAATAAGGGAATTCAGGATATAAATGGGATGACCGATACTAAAATTGCCTAGCATTCAAAGTTGTCCTGTTCCAGTCATGAGCATAACTGCAGGATCTCTGTTTATATAATCTACCTCATCAGGCTGCCTGAGCCATCCAATCACCCACCATTTCTATTTATAATTCTTGCTGATTGCATGTACTGGGTGCATTTAACTGCTGAATCACTAGAAGTCTGTTCCACCCGGTCACGATGTGAGAGTTCTTGTAAATGCATGAACACACACGTTCACAGCTTGTAGGCAGCCCACATCATCCCTCCCTTCTGTCTGATGCATGCCTTGGCCTTGGTGGAAGAAATGCATATGCTTCTTTTCAGGTCTGCCGAACAAGCATTGAAACTAGGGATGAGCCAAAGGAGATCAGATGCAGCAGAGCATAACTGGGTTTCTATGTGGACTCATGCATTCTGGGTGCATGAAAAATAATCCGGCTTCCTCTTGGTCTGAAGGTTGTGGGGTTTTTTGTTTTGTTTTGACAGTATGCTCTAACTCGGAATATGGAAACACTTAATTCAGGCATAGTGTGTGTAAGAGAGAGCTTTGATTTCTACTTCAGTAGAACTGCCATTTTGTTGGCAGGATTTTGCATTCATTAACATCACTACTGTTTGATGAAGATCTGGACTTGTGTCCTCTGAATTACCGTATTATTTTTGTGTCTATTTTTATATAATAAGGTCATCTAAGTTTCTCTGTAATTAGCTAATGAGGAAAAGTTCAATGTGCTACTGTATTGCGTCAGTGTCCCATACAGTCTGATCCACACCTGCAACTGCTGGTGAACAGGAACTAGAGAATCTTGAGCACTCTGACGCTCAGTGTTTCTATGCTGTATCCTGCACCATTCAGTGAAAAATCATAATATTCTCTAGTCACTGATCGTATTCAAGTATAGGGTCCAATGGTCATTCATTTGAACTGTCCATTTATGTTTATGGGGAATGGAATTTCTGCAGCAGGGTCATAGTTAGCAGCGTGAGAAAAAAAGAAATGGGAGGACCTGTGATCCAGCAAACCACGTCTTGTTTGTTAGTAGCTGCACTGATAAGCTAAAAGAAGTACAACTCTTCTCCAGCTAGCTTCTTTGCTCCTCTGGGAGCGAGGGTTACTGAGCACACCTGAAAATCAAGTCACTGCTAGTTAGGTACCTAAATATGGATTTAGGAACCTAATTCCAGTCATCCAGGTTTGAAAATGTTGGCCTTGATGAAAACCTCGTTTGGCATTCATCAAAAGCTATTTGATGGCTTTTTTGTGTGTGTGCTTGATGGGAAGCAAATTTTGGTTCACTGGCTCTCCCTTAATAAATTCTAGATAACCGATTAAAGCCTAGAAAAGCAACATGTTCTGTTTTGAAAGAGGTAAGTTTCAGAAATGGTGTGGACTAGCAGCCTGTGGCTTAATCTGTGACAGAATCTGAATCTCTGCTGCCCTTTGCACAGTGCATCACTGTCAAGTTTTACTGGGCGGGAGGAAGTCATCCTGTTTCTCATTCTTTAATCATTCAGCAACACCAGTTTCTGTGGAATTTAAGGGGGAAATTTTCAATTGCACAATGGGAAGATAGTGCCTGCCTCCCACATGTCTTTTGACTGAGAATAATTGAGGAGGAGATTTTTGGTCTGTTTTATGTTATGCATTTGAGCTCCAATCACTTTCACGCCTTTTGGATCTGTGCCGGCGTCGTCCTGGGTGTATGCTGGATTCCTTGTTGTTCTTGCAAATATGGATGAAAAGTTCAGTTTTTTAAAACACTTTGATCAATTCATACTTTACTGTGTTGCTAGAGGACAGTGTATCTTTCAAAGTCCGTTTTAGTGAAGTGAGACATAATTTTGGACTCCCTTGCAGTATGAACTGCAATACTGGTAATTATGGCATTGGCTTCATCTTCAAACAGGGATGCATCTGGGAAGACATAAAGTCAGTAGGGTAACCGGGACAAAGGGTCATGTGTTTCAGACCTTCGAAGCTAAGCCAGCAGGGGCTGATTAGTACTTACATGGATAATGAACCAGTACCCCTGCATAGTGACAGGAGACACTGCATTACTGTCAAGATATAAAGCCATTGTCCTGACAACATCATTAGAGATGCTATGTTGAGTGTTAATTTTCAAATAACTAGCTCTTGATTACAGACCATCTCATTCCTCCAGAGAGCTATGCGACAAAAACATTTACTGGAAGTACAGGAAGCCGTAGTATGAGAAGGCATGTACAGAGAAGGAAGGGTGTGTCTGGTGTGGCATCATCTTTCCATGCGGTGTGGCACATAGCCCATGCCCAATGGCATTACTAGTTGTGGTAAGTACGATAGTCCCAAAACATCTTGTGGGCGGTGGTCAATGTTCCTTTGTGGCACATCGGTATTAGGAATTCAAACTGTCTCCAAAACTAAAGACCTCTCCTCCTGTCTAACATATGGGTGATGCTCTTCTGATTCTGACATAGTCATCTGATTTGCAATAATAACAGCTGACACACTCCTGGAAATAACACTCTAGATGGGGAGTACAGGTCAGTGTGGTGCGGTATCGGCATGAGTTTGGGATGGTCGCATTACCCACAAGCAGCCAAATTATGTGCTAGGCAAATCGTTCCAAAGGAACATTGATAGTTTTTACCCTATCCCATTGTGTATTTTGGGTTTGTCACAGATAATAGGTAGGTCTTTTTTTGGAAGGGTTAGCTTGGGTTTTTTTGGTTTTTAAATGAAATTACTGGGACTATGTTTTATGTTCTCTACCTGCAGTGTCTGCTGTCTTATTTACTAGCAGTCTAACTGTGCTGGGCTCTTGGGGACCGAGAAGCGAAAAATGTTTTTAAAATGATCTAAAATCACCTTTTTCCTAAACCTAACATTAAGGCTTGTTTTTAAGGTCCTATGCTTTGATCCTTTCTGGTCTAGAAGTGAGTGCTGCTGGGTCCCGTTTGAAGCATGGCTCAGTGAGACAGGCAGTGGGGTGGTGGCCTATTGACAAAGCTACCCTACACTGTGCAGTTAACCTCAGAGAAACAGAGTGGGCCATTTGGGCTACAGGAAAGCCTGTTGTGTCTCCCAGTTGGTTGCCAGGCGTCAGTCCATCGAGAAGATAGACTCATTAGATGAAACCCTGGTTTTCTTGAAGTCGCTTGACTTCATTGGGGCCAGGATTTCACTCATTGGGCTACAGGGCCAAGCAACAGCAAATGGTCTGAGCCACTGCTCAGAGCTTGACAGTTGCAACTTACATTTCCCAGCCCACAGTATCGTGGCTTCTCAGAGCAGCACCTACACACACGATAGCACGGTAGCTCTGAAAATTGGACTACTTTCATTAAGGTACCTACATGTGGATTTAAGTGCCTAAGGTGGAACAGCAGAGTCTGAAATGTTGAACCATGGCCTTTTGGCCGAAGTTTACAAACCCCCTGAAGGGAGTGAATATATGCAGAAAACAGGATTTCAATAAGAACTATTGATCCGAACACTTTGTCTTTATTGGTGTTTTATTCTTGCGCATTGTGCCACCTCTCCATTGTAAAAAGCAACAGAGGGTCCTGTGGCACCTTTGAGACTAACAGAAGTACTGGGAGCATAAGCTTTCGTGGGTAAGAACCTCACTTCTTCAGATGCAAGTCTTGCATCTGAAGAAGTGAGGTTCTTACCCACGAAAGCTTATGCTCCCAGTACTTCTGTTAGTCTCAAAGGTGCCACAGGACCCTCTGTTGCTTTTTACAGATTCAGACTAACACGGCTACCCCTCTGATACTCTCCATTGTAGTTCATTCTGATCCTTTTTTTTTCTTTAGCTGCTCAATGGAGAATCATAAACTCAGAATGGAGCACCACCTTTTCTCTCTCCTTCTATAAAATAGTTGTGAAATCAAACTATTGGGCAAAACTCTGATTTTTCTTTAGGTTCTCTCTGACATGTTTGCAAAACAGCATCCTGATATTAAAGCTCTGCGATTCAGCTGAATATGAGTCCTCTTCCATTATGCTTCAGACTTAAAGCTTTCAGACTTTTAGTCATCAATACACAGAGCTATTATACCCTTTCTGGATGTGTTCTCTGTTCTGCAGTGAAGTTGTTTGTTACCATGGATATTGGTTTGTCTCTGGAGGCCATCAGAGAGGATTTAAACAGAAACTTATGGGTCAATATTTCCATAAGAGCAAATGTACATCTTAGGAATTCTACTCATTTTACAGAGCCTTGATGTAATGAAAATGAGCAACCCCGAGCTTTCAGTTGGAGAGATGAAAAATGAGGTGCCTCCTTTCCCTCCTCCTTTTTATTTCATTTTTTAAAAGTTTTTTTTAGCCATGCCTGGAAAGATGGCACAGATAAATGAATGTCGGATCACAGCAAACTAAAAATCAGGTTGAAGTTTCTCTATTGTGTGTTTTGGAGAATCTGAAATTACTCTTTTTTGCCAGTAATGGATTTTGTAGAAGTGCTTTTCAGTGGGGGGTTTCCAAGATGTGTCATATTGCAGCTTATAAATGGACCTGTGTTCTAGGCAAACAATAGTTGTTACTGTTTTGACACAAGGATTCAATAAAATTTGCTAATGACTGCTACAAAAAAATGGCCCAATTGAGCTGAGAGAAGTTTTTAGTTTCTGCCCAGGAGCAAAACTCCCACTTTACAGTACACAAATTTCATTAGGTGAAACTAATTAAAGAGATGTTTCTTATTACAAACATGAGGATCTGTTGGAGAAGAGTCACTCAGACCTGGCTTAATTTGTGTGTTGCAGTGCAATGATTGTCCTGCTCTGAAATGCTGCAAAGGGGCTTTGTCCTATTTAATTTCACATTCTATTTGTTTCCCTTCGTGACTCATAGCACAACACTGGCGGCAGGCCTAGGAAGTAGGTTATGGGATGTGGTTTAGGAACATCGGTAGATTGTATTCCAAGTTTTGTGCTTACATTGCACCATATGCCATGACGGCATTCAGCTAAATGTGTTCTTACTGCACAGCAAGCTGGTGACTTCAAAAATTAGGATAATAGCTGAAACAAGGCACCAAAGAAGTTCCAATATCCAAGAAACATAGCTTTTTTGGTAAGAAGGCTTTGCTGAATGAATTTAAAAAACCCACCCCAAAATATGAACCGATCATCCTCGGTCCGTCTCTTAGCTTTGGATACTGTCTTTTGTTTTTTAAACAATAGGTTAATCCATTTCAGCAATCCCAACCCCCTGTCAGGGTTACTGCACAACAATCATTAGACCTTCACAAATGTAGGATTATCAAATAGTTGTTCACAGAACTAGTATAAAACACTGCTCTTACTTATCAGTGGGAGGTAAATGCAGCCACTTGCATTCAAATTAAAGGGGACTTGCTGGCCTGTTGGTGTGGCAAGTGGTGGAAAACGATCCCTCACTCTCACAGACCTTGGGAGGCAGGCCAGTCTTCACTTACAGACAACACCCCAACTTGAAGCAAATACTCACCAGCAACTACACACCACACCACAGAAACACCAACCCAGAAACCAATCCCTGTAGCAAACCTCGTTGCCTACTCTGTCCCCATATCTACTCTAGTGACACCATCAGAGGACCCAACCACATCAGCCACATCATCAAGGGCTCATTCACCTGCACGTCTACTAATGTTCTATATGCCATCATGCGCCAGCAATGCCCCTCTGCCATGTACATTGGCCAAACTGGACAGTCCCTATATAAAAGAATAAATGGACACAAATCGGACATCAGGAATGGTAACATACAAAAGCCAGTAGGTGAACGCGTCAATATCCCTGGACATTCTATAACAGATTTAAAAGTAACTATTCTTGAACAAAAAAAACTTTAGAAACAGATTTCAAAGAGAAACAGGAGAACTACAATTCATTTGCAAATTTAACACCATTAATTTGGGCTTGAATAGGGACTGGGAGTGGCTGGCTCATTACAAAAGCAGCTTTGCCTCTCCTGGAATTGACACCTCTTCATCTATTATTGGGAGTGGACTACATCCGCTCTGATTGAATTGGCCCGGTCAACACTAGTTCTCCACTTATGAGGTACTCCCTTCTCTTCACGTGCCATTATATAATGCCTGCATCTGTAACTTTCACTCTATGTGTCTGAAGAAGTGAGGTTTTTCACCCATGAAAGCTTATCCCCAAATAAATCTGTTAGTCTTTAAGGTGCCACCAGACTCCTTGTTGTTGTTTTTCAGACAAACAAGTTTGTTTACATGTGCAGGAGACAATGCTGCCTGCTTCTTGTTTACGGTGTCACCTGAAAGTGAGAACAGGTGTTTGCATGGCACTGTTGTAGCCGGCACCTCAAGATATTTACGTGCCAGATGTGCTAAAGATTCATATGTCCCTTCATGATTCAAACCCCATTCCAGAGGACATGCATCCATACTGATGACGGGTTCTGCTCAATAACGATCCAAAGCAGTGCAGAACGACACATATTCATTTTCATCATCTGAGTCAGATGCCACCAGCAGAAGGTTGATTTTCTTTTTTGGTGGTTTGGGTTCTGTAGTTTCTGCATTGGAGTGTTGCTCTTTTAAGACCTCTGAAAACATGCTCCACACCTCGTCCCTCTCAAATTTTGGAAGGCACTTCAGACTCTTAAACCTTGGGTCGAGTGCTGTAGCTATCTTTAGAAATCTTGCATGGTACCTTCTTTGCATTTTGTCAAATCTGCAGTGAAAGTGTTCTTAAAATGAACAACACGCTGGGTCATCATTTGAGACTGCTATAACATGAAATATATGGCAGAATGCAAGTAAAACACAGACCAGGAGACATACAATTCTTCCCCAAGGAGTTCAGTCAAAAATTTAATTAATGCATTTTTTTTTAATGAGCGTCTTCAGCATGGAAGCATGTCCTCCAAAATGGTAGCCAAAGCATGAAGGGGCATATGAATGTTTAGCATATCTGGCATGCCTGGTTTGCCTTTTTGACCGCTGATGCACATTGTGTGGAAGTTTTCAAATAGGGTAATCCACTGGTGGGCTGCGAGACAGTTTGTTTACACTGATCATCCATAGGCACGGCGCCTGCGCCGCTTCCCGCAGCTCCCATTGGCTGGGAACGGCAAACCGCGGCCACTGGGAGCTGCGGGCGGCCGTGCCTACGGATGGTTAATGTAAACAAACTGTCTCGCAGCCCACCATTGCCATGGATAGTTCTCTGAAAACTTCCACACAATGTGCAGCAGCGGTCAAAAAGGCAAACCGTATGGTGTGTCAGGCACTCACTTCCATCGCAGTGGTGTGATAGTTTCCGACAGGGCCTAACTCGATGGAGATTCCCAACTGAGGATTGAGAAAACTGGAAAAACAATCTATGGGGGAGCTGGATACTCCCTTCTTCTCTAGCCCTCTCTCTTCCCTTCAAGCTGACACCTGGGGAGCAGGAGGGACCTCCTCTCTCCCAGGCATCTGGTCGCTGGGGTAAAGAACCAATCAGAGCTCTCCTTTTTTTACGACATCTGAGGCTGCTGTTTCGTTCCCTCCCTCCTGCCTCCCCTTTGCTTAACGGAGGGTTGCCTGGATATGGGGCAGCAATGCTTCTGGTATACAGTCTTTGGCCCTGGATATAGAGTTCCTCCTTCAATACATTCAGCCCTAAGGAATGTCTCCACCCAAGCTGTGTGCTCCTCCGCAGCTGTTGGTTTTCCCCCAGCCTTCAGTTGAAAAATTCTCTACGTTTTTAATTCTACGTGCCAACAGTCTGGTTCCATTTTGGTTAAGGTGGAGCTGATTCCTCCTACATAGGCCACTCTTTCCCCCAAAGATTCCCCAGTTCCTGATAAACCTAAATCCCTCTTCCTTACACCATGGTCTCATCCACGCATTGACACCCTGCAGCTCTGCCTAGCTAACTGTCACTGCTCCTGGACTTTAATCTCTTACCTGGCAGCCTAACTTTAGCCTTCAGGACCTCTTGTACCTTTCTGTATGTCATTGGTACTTACATGTACTATGACCACCAGCTCCTCCCCAGCACTGCCTATAAAACTATGTAGGTGTCTCATGAGATCCGCTATCTTCACACCCGTCAGGCACTTCACGATGCAAAATCTTGGTCATCATAAACCCAACTATTTATATTTCTAATAATCAAATCCCCCACTACTATTGCCAGGTCTCTTCCTAGTAATTGGGGTCCCTGTCCCCAGAGGGATATCATTCGTGTGAGAGGATATCATGACATCTGGAAGGTGGGACCCAACTATGGGATCATTTGCCTCCACTCCAGCTTGATGTTCTCCAGCCCCTGAGACTTTCTTCCTCCTTAACAGCATAGGAGCTGTTGGACAGGACGTGGGACTATTCTACTGCATCCTCAAAAGTCTCCTCTACTTTTCTGTCTCCCTTTGATACTCCAGTTCAGCCACTCTGGCCCCCAGAGCCCATATGCTGTCTCTGAGGGTTGTGAATAGCTTGCACTGCATGCAGGCACACACACACACACAGCAGGTAACCATACATGTTAGACTCAATGAAATAAACTGGATAGCCCCCACCCTCTGCTGGTCTTCTGGCTGCATTTTTTCATGCTTGTGGCTTTTTATGATCTGACCTAAGGGCAGGTCTACACCTAAAATGCTGCATCACACTGATGCAGCTGCACCGCTGTAGCGCTTTAATGAAGATGCTCTAAACTGACAGGCGAGAGCTTCTCCCATTGGTTTAGTTAATCCACATCTGCAAGAGGCAGATGCTATGTCAGTGGGAGAAGCTACATCGGTGCTTAGGTGGGTATAACGACATCGCTCAGGGGTGTGGATTATTCATGCCCCTGAGCGACGTAGTTATACCGAAGTAATTTTGTAGTGTAGACCAGGGCTAAGTTTAGGTGTATTTATTTTTCTTGTTGGTTGCTTTGCTTGAGGAGTTGGTGTCTTTTTAAATTGGTCTAATCCCTCATCTTCCTCCCCCTCTAGCCAAATCGCCTCACTTTGGCAGCTCACTCAATTGCTGTGCTCTCTCTCTGTTTCGGCTCTTTCATAAAAGGGTCTCTAAGCACTTCACAAATATGAATTCACTAAGCTTCCCAAGTAGGTATGATAAAGAAAAACAAGGCACAAAGCACAGTAAAATAGTAAGTTGCTCTACTGCTTTCTCAGCTGCTCCCCCTTCTAAACAGAATATAATTAGGATTTAGGGTTGATGTCAATGTGTCTTTTTGTTGGTGGTGGATTTCTTAGAAAAAAATTACTTATTACAAGTGAGTCGTAGAGAACAAATTCTCACGAGGCTTTTCCCTGAAAGGTATCAATTGCAAAAGGAGGCAAGAAGGTTTTCCTGTCCAACACACTGATGGCGATTGCCATTAAAATGCGGCATTTTCCTGCAGTTTTCACATAATGGTGTCAGTGGCTACCCTTTCTTTGTCTGGACAGTATCATCATCATTTATAACTTGCAGGTCTGAAATAGCACATCATTATTTACTCTAATGGAGTCACTCCAGGGCTTCTCAAACTTCCTCAGCATGTGGATCTCTTCTTGACAGAGAGCTGATCTGGTGGGCCACCACCTCTCCTGCTCGTAATTCCATTGGGTAATGTCCCTGGAACAATTATAGTAGCTGTATACTTGGAAAAGTAACAGTGTATCGAGCTGGAAGCAGAGGAGAGCCAGAACTATCTGAGCAGCCAGCTGCCCATGGACCGTGGTTTGGGGACCACTTATTTACTCTTTACGACATTTTTAAAAGTTCTAAAACAGCTGTCTGGATTCCATGTTGGCACTGAGATGATCAAGCCCATTGTAAAGAATTCTAAAATATTTTTTTGGGGGGGCAAGTACACCACTCACAAAGACTGTTTGGAACCAGAATGAGCTTTCAGAGCACCTACAATGGCCACAATGGATTCAATTACAGCAACCACCCTGGATTAGCTCTGCTGGAGGACAGGGTCCAAGTAACTGCTTCATTCCGTTTACAAGCTTCCTTTCCCCCTAATGAGGTGTCATAATAGTGATGTTTTCTGAGGCGTGTAAGTTGCTAAAAATAAAGCTTTTTGATTTGTGTCTCAGTATTTATCAGTCGGTATTAGACTATTTTTGTTACTGGTGCGGATTGAATTCCATTAATGTTATTGCTTAATTGCTGTATACACACAAACGGTTGAGTATTTTGTAAAGCATCACATCAGCAGTGAAAAGCAATATTTTTTTCCATTCATTTTTGCCAACCCTTCCATGGGTTGTATTTCTCTGCAAAAGTGAGATTTTGTAGAATGCTGTAATTTATAAGAAGGAAGACATCCCAAAGGTCTGATTAAATTTATAAGGCTTTCTAGAACAGGTTGGCAGTTTATTTTTAATGGCTTCTTGCCCACTGCTCAAGTAATAAAACATTGAACAATGGTAGTTTCCTTTCCCTTTGGTCCTTTTCATGTTTATATTAAACTAATTCATTTATTTTAACAAGGGGAATTATTTCTCTTCCCCATCCGTCTATTACCGCTCTCCTCAAATCCTGATTATCCCAAAGGGCAGCACTGACAAGGCAGCACGACACACATTACAAATGTAAATGCACTTTCCAGTTGAAATTTTAACAAAAGGCCAGTAGAACCCATGCGAAACAATCTGATTGCCATGTTATCAACTGTAGTTTTACTAGATGAGACGTACAATTCAGTGCAGGGAGAAAACCCACTGCAGAAAAACAGTACAGTATTTGGTAATCTTCTTTTGACCATACAACACAACAGTATAACCGTCCTCATTTTGTTTTAATAAGTCTTTAAAGAGCCAGTGATGTCTTGTGAAATTTTGAGAAAGGTTAATGCCTATATTCTACAGTTATGGGCTCTCTGGATTTTCTTAAGGTAGATAGAAAATCCTTCTATTGAGATACAGTATTGTAGATCAGTCTTATACTGCACAAATCTTTCCCTCACTATTGGGTTTTATTTATTATTTTTGCATGAAAACACTCTTTATTGATCAGCGCTTCCTGAGACATCGCCTGAAATTAGAATCCTTTATTTGTGACATCACAACTGATTACCACTGGAGACGATTATTATTCCAGTTGATAAATATATAGGCGCAGATTTAAAAAGAAGAGGGGGAATTTGTATCAGCAGATATGCTTCTAATTGGAAAGTTTTCCCCAGAGGGTGTCAGTGTCACACTTTAAAGTGCTTTCAGATTGTACTGGGAAAGAGAAATAGATGCTTTGTGTGATTTTTGTTTTGTTTCTTTGTTTAGTATGACGGCAACTAACTAATGATTAGTTGTCTGTGATTTAATATCCTGGAAGTAAAAGTGACTATCAATATGGTATATATTATAGACTGTGTGCTAGTACAGTAAAGTTTCCATCTTGCTGCTAGCATCACTTAAAATGGCTAAAGCAGTGGAGGCTTAAGCGAAGCTTGGATTCAGCTCATGTCTCTGGCTGACCTTTTGTCTGTGGTTGACAAAGATTCAACCCAATAAGACTATTCTGGCATTATCTAAAAGGTGGCCACAGGGACCTTTTATAGGGTATTTTTACTTTCTCAGATGTGTATAGTCAGCTGCAATGGTTTGGCTCATGTTTTCGATTACAGATTCAAGCTAGACCTCATGACTTGGCTCCATCCTCCGACATATGGACTTACCAAGGTCTAACTGTAATGCTATTCCCCAAGGAAATGGGATATGTGGTGAATTCTTGAGTCTGTTTCCACCTCCCACCCACATGATTACTTTAAATTTCCTTACCAGAATGCTTGGAATCACTAGGGATGAGGCCAAATACGATCTGTGTGACAAGTGGAGTTCTGCCGCAACAAATTTGTTTTTGATTTTTCTGGGGAGGAGGGAGGAATATCTTTTATATTGTGTGTTACTGGTCAGAATATTTGGCTCCCGTTTATACAGCATCTAAATGCAGGTCTGCTATGGAACTGCTCTCTTACCTTGTACATCAATGTGCTTGCAACTGAGGGCTGGGTTCGTCAGAGAAATCCGTGTCCATGAGAAGGGTGGGTCTGAATCTTTCTTTTGGGAGGAACTTTCCAAAGTGCAGGGAAGGGAAGAGAGACACTTGACAGTTGAGCATTAAGTTGTCGATATTACTTATATACACCTCTACCCCAGTATAACGTCACCCGATATAACACAAATTTGGATATAATGCGATAAAGCAGTGCTCCGGGGGGGCGGGGCTGCGTGCTCCGGTGGATCAAAGTAAGTTCGATATAACACGGTTTCACCTATAATGCGGTAAGATTTTTTTGGCTCTCGAGGACAGCGTTATATCGAGGTAGAGGTGTAGTACCTAATATTTCCCTCGTCTGTGCCTCTGCCTCACAGCTGGTGGTGACACTTGTCCTAATCCAGGCCCACAGCTACGCTCTCTCTTCCTCCCCTGTCATCCCTTCCCATCCTTCATGTACACTGTGTTTTGCTCTTTGTACATGGGTAAAGCATGGCAGTTGAGGGGAGCACAATATGAAGTCTAACTACTTCTTGGCTCTCCTTCCCCCTACTTCTGTTCTAGCATGCTCCATGCCCAAAGCCTTAGATCATTTTAGGGGATTATGTGGCTGCAAAGGGGAAGATGTGGGGGAGGGGTGGAATAAAGAGAAAGAATGTGTGGAAGGCCCCTCTAAAGGAAAATCCAAACAAATGTTCAATGAAAAAAGATTTTCCAACCTAAAAAGTTTGAAAGGAACATTTTTTACTAGTACTAAGCAAGAGGGGCTCCCTTCCCTCCCTGTATCCTGCCAATTCACCATGCCAGACACTCTCCTCTATTTTCATGTTATTTTATCCACCTGTCTGAGGGATAGAGGGGTAAGGATTTTGTCCTGGTTTCCCTGACTCAAAATTCTGGATCTGGAGTACATAGTTCAGTGTGTCTCTCCTGTGTTGTAGGTAAGAGCTGCCTCGCTGTTTCTCTCACAGGGCTTTTAGCATGAGAAGCTTATACTGAAGTTTAAATCTAGCAATGGGCCTCATCCAATGCCCATTGAAACAAATGGAAAGACTCCCATGGACAGCAGTGGGCACTCGACCAGATGAATGTTACGTTCCTTGGTTTTTCAAGTGACAGAAATCGAGGGAATTTGTCTGAAGTGATCTGTCATTTGTGATGGTTAAATTCAAGTAGCAAATGGGTCAGTGAAACCAGCGGGCGCTGGCAGTGCTGCAACAGGCAGTCATGTTTCACAGGACGTTCTGCACAGTGGCCGATGATTTTTATTTGTATCTCTTTCCAAAATACTAACATTTGTGAAAGTTCGTTCTACAACTGCAGAAAGAGCCTGTCACAATTCCTTTGGTTCCTGGCTTGTGGAGTGGACTGGAGCTTTGTGTGGTGATCCATCGCTACATCTGTGCCCTATTTAAACTGTTTCTGAATATTTGAGTAATGCTTCCCCATTAAAGTTTAGGAGCAGAGGGTGGAATGATTCACATGTTTACCTTTAATCTTTGGGACCCTGATTTGGTTTTGGGCTGGAACACTTGTGTGAAATGAGTTGTGCTGGTCTATGCTTCTGTGGCCCATAGCTTCATCTATTTTCCAGTTAATATGTCAGGAAAAAATAAGTCAGAAGAGTCAGAAAGCAGCTGGCTGTTGTCCTTGAAGCTGCAAGCTTGTTCTAGCCCAGATGTGGCTGCACAGCTGTTATTTGGGCAATATTTGCAAAGTGCTTTGAAGTACCAGGGCGAAGAGTGAAATATAAATGGAGCTTTTATAATGATTAATTGATTGGTTCAGTGAACCAAGGCAGGCTGTAAAATAGGGCTAAATGGAAAATTATAGGCCTAATTTAGTTCTCATTTACACCCAGACAATTTGTTTCTTTCACTGGAATTGACTGAATGTAAATGGGTGCAGAATATGGCTCATTAATAGTAGCTATTTTTCTAGCAAGCCCCAGGGAAATAAGAAGCGGTATCACTTTGCGATTTTCAAAGCATTTGGCTATTAAATGCATTCAGTTTAATTGTGGCATTGCATCTTATTTGGGAAGCTTTCACAGTTGCTATATGAAAATTAGCAAAAGATAGCAGTAACTGATTCCCTAGCACAGATGTGCTCAGAAGTTTAGTGGCTGATGTTGTAATAGACAGGCGTGGTACATGGATTGAAACTCTGGGGAGGAGGCAGCAATATTGACAACACTTTGGGACACGTGGTTTTCTTCTAACAATAATGTTGGGTGTCATGTCATGTAACAAGACTTGTGGATGGGGGGAAGCGGTAGATGTGTTATATCTTGACTTTAGTAAGGCTTTTGATACTGTCTCACATGATCTACTCATAAACTAGGGAAATAAAACCTAGATGGAGCCACTATAAGGGGATGCATAAATTGTTGGGAAAACATCCCCAAGAGTAGTTATCAGTGGTTCACAGTCTTGCTGGAAGGGCATAACGAGTGGGGTCTCGCAGGGATCAGTTCCGGGTCTGGTTCTGTTCGATATCTTCATCAGTGATTTAGGTAATGGCATAGAGAGTACACTTATAAAGTTTGTGCATGATACCAGGGAGGGGTTGCAAATGCTTTGGAGGGTAGGATGAAAATTCAAAATGATCTGGAGAAATGGTCTGACGTAAATAAGATGAAATTCAATAAGGAAAAATGCAAAGTACTCCACTTAGGAAAGAACAATCAGTTGCACACGTACAAAATTGGAAATGACTGCCTAGGAAGGAACACTGCAGAAAGGGATCTGGGGGTCATAGTGGATCACGAGACAATGTAACACCATTGAAAAAAAGCATACATCATTCTGGGATGTATTAGCAGGAGTGTTGTAAGCAAGACATAAGAAGTAATTCATCTGCTCTACTCTGTACTAATTAGGCCTCAGATGGAGTATTGTGTCCACTTCTGGGCACCACATTTCAGGAAAGATGTGGACAAATTGGAGAAATTCCAAAGAACAGCAACAAAAATGATTAAAGGTTTAGAAAACATGACCTCTGAGGGAAGATTGAAAAAAATGGGTTTGTTTAGTCTGGAGAAGAGAAGACTGAGGCGGGACATGATAACAGTTTTCAAGTATGTAAATGGTTGTTACAAGGAGGAGGGAGAAAAATTGTTCTTCTTTACCTCTGAGGATAGGACAAGAAGCAATGGGCTTAATTTGCAGCAAGGGAGGTTTAGGTTGGACATTAGGAAAAGCTTCCTAACTGTCAGGGTGGTTAAGCATGGGAATAAATTGCCTAGGGAGGTTGTGGAATCTCCATCATTGGAGATTTTAAGAGCAGGTTAGACAAACACCTGTCAGGGGTGGTCTAGATAATACTTAGTCCTGCCATGAGTGCAGGGGACTGGGCTAGATGACCTCTCGAGGTCCCTTCCAATCCTACAAGTCTATGATTCTATGACTTGGCCACCTTGGCAGCCATGACTCCACCTTTGGCCTCATCTGCTTTCCATTTTCAGACACACTGGACAGCTGCACTGAATAGATGTACTACCTAACATTGATCATATCTGAGCATTATGCACTGTCACCTACCTGCAAATATCAGACAACATTGAGGCTGTCATGTCTCAAGCTTCAACATCAGCCTATTTTACTCCTGACTTTGCCACATGGAGTCAGAACAGTGGACTACTGTGTTTCCAATTTAGGCCCCATTGGACTTACACAACCATTTAGAAAATGTCACTCTCATCAGATGCAGCAGGAAGAGGAAAGAGATTAACAGGAATGTGGGGTTTGGAAGTTGGGGGTTGGGAAGATAGGTAAAACAATTGAGCAGAAAAGCAGACATCTCAGCTCACCGCTTGCCTAACTGATGCCAAAGGAGAGTGATTTGCAGGCATCACAGCAAAAGCAGATTTGAAGAAAGGCTGTAATACAGAAGTAGGTGTAATCTTGGTGCAGTGTATGGTTCTCATTCAGAGGGCAGTACGGTGTAGAGGGTTTTTTGTGGGAGAAGTGGACCGATGGGCAATCCATACAATACATATTCATGCAAATTTCAGTATTGATTTTGAATTGGGTGACATTGAGCAGTAGCAGCCTAAAATAGCTTTTAACCAAGTTTTGGTTTGGGGGAATTATCTATATTCTCATGACCAAAACCTTTAAACTGCTTTCTTTGTACACGAGCACAGAAAATTCGGTAGAATGCCAATGCACTTCACAATGCCTATTTTCAAGAATAGGTATCATGGTGACAAGTGTCATCCAAAGTGAATATGGCCTTCAAAAGTAAACACTTGGCAGCGGAATTAACAGGATCTTATTTAGGCTAGATTAATGTATGCTATGCAGAACCTGACTCAGAGGAGTAGAGCCGTGGTCTCTGGAAAGCATGAAGGAAAATGTGTTGACAGTTTTGCTACACAATTTGTTGTTCCTGATTTCATTTTGCATTTGCCAAGTTTCCCAGTTGCTCTCAAGTGGTTAAAATGGAAACATCTCATGTCTTATTTACAACTTTCAGGGAGCTGAAGCCCTGCAGTACTGTCAATGTGGATGTTTCTGGGCCCTTTGTAGGAATTTTCACTCAGAAATCCACTGGATCCTCGGAAAGCAGACCATAGAGAGTGGCTACTCTCCTGGCTTCACCCCCTTCTAGGCCCAGTATTCCCCATGCCAACTTGCACAGACTCTACTCCATGGTATGTCTGCTTGGGGCTTTGACTGGCTAGGGGAGCATTTGGAGCATGCAGTGTGCAGTCTATTCCTTCCCTTCTATGGCCCCTTTATTTGCCCCTCAGTCAACACAATTAGAGGGGAGCATCCAACACATTTCCAACAACCTTTCCAGCTTGGAAAGGTTACTTGTTTTTTATACTCCATTACAATGCAATAGGAAATGTAATGGAGCATAGACACTATAATGGAGCAATAGATATAGAAAAAGAGTTTGAGAGAGAAATGTTTCCTGGCAGAAAAGACCTTAACCCATAAAATCATCACTGACAAAGTTTGCAGATGATCCCAAAATTGGGGGAGTGGTAAATAATGAAGGACAGAGTGATCTGGATCACTTGGTAAAGTGGATGCAAGCAAACACAAAGCATTTTAATACAGCTAAATGTAAATGTAAGCATATAGGAACAAAGAATGTAGGCCATACTTATAGGAGGGGAAAACTATGCTGGGAAGCAGTGACTCTGAAAAAGATTTGGGGGGCATGTCGGATAATCAGCTGAACATGAGCTCTCTGTATGTACTGTGGCCAAAAGAGAGAAGTAAAATTTCTGGAAATTTTGAAGGCATGCAGAAAAAAACAGCCTTTTTTATTTTTTTCAGAAAAAAAAATGGAAATTTGGCAAAAAAATAGAAATATCTTCAGTACTTATTTGCTTATCTAAGGTAAACATTAATTACTTCTTTAAGAATGAGGAATGTGTTATGCATAATTTAGTTAGAACATAAAGTACTGTTAGGTACATTTATGAAATAAGTATACATTCTTTACTTTTGAATAACAACAAATATACCTAGTATTAGAGATGGAGCTTCATGCTCAGGTACTTAAGTGTATTTTGTTGCCTGTTGACATATCTTTAAACAAGGGGGGGAAATAATTTTTTGAAAATAGAAAGCATCAATACTTTGACTTGTAAATAAAAAGGAAGATTATATCTACAAGACCCAGAAACAGTAAGTAAAAAGAGACTTGATTTATAATGCAGATATAGAAAACACTCATGTTTCTAGAGAAAAAGCTCAGAAAATGAACATCCTATATATATTCAATGTAATGTTGTTAACACAGCACAATATTAAGGACCAGCAATGAATCTGGGTAAACATCCAAACTTTATAGTAAACACCAGGCTCTTTAGTAGAGCATTATCATTGTAAGTGTCACAACAGTAGGCAAAATTAGCCATCCTATAAACAAGTGTAGTATAACTTAAAACAGTTTAGTTACTAATATAATCATGGAAATGCTAGCTTAAATTTTAACTTGTGGCTTCTCTAATCAGAATCTGCATGTGAAAGATCCACAACTTCTGATTCTGAGCTTTCACTATGTACTTAATTAAACTGATGATTTGCATGAATTCAAACAAGTTTCTCAAGTCTTTCATATGTTAGTCTGTTTTTTGATTTTTGTGTGTATATTTCCAAACATTGACCAGTTTCTTTCACATGCTGCAGAAGATGGAGGAATCTGAAGCAATTGGGAAGCAAGAGGAGCCAGTGGTTGTATTGCCACCATGTTGTAGGAGCAATGTGCTTGGCAGATTCACAGATTGCATTGTTGGACCAAACACCTGAAGAGATTCTGTATTCTGCAACATTCGAAGGTACTTTGCCAATATTTAGTCCTAAATATGTTGCTTGTTTAATAGTTTAGTCAGATACTGTAAAATGCTGTCATCACTAACATTACTACCTTTAATCTAAAAGGTTTACAGCAGGTTGTATTGGCTTGCAGCAAAATTCTTCTCACCTATAAATAAAGTCCTTCACTTTTATTACATCCTGATTTGTGAGTGCAAATGCATGTAGATTGTCAAAACCAATTGATTTTGTCTTGGCCGTATGTTGAGGAATGTCTGACAAAAGTGGTTTGTCTGATTCAGCTAGAGTGATTGCAGACACAATTGGCTGTTGAATCTTCAGAGAGTTCTGCAGGTGAACCAAGTACAGTGTGTCGTACACCTTTAACTACTTTAAGATGTTTAATTAGCACTGGTTCATGAAGAACTTCTTTGTTTTTAAATAAACTTTCAAATGACATCACCACACTTACCCATCTTGTTCTGCTAGAGAATTTTAAAGTTATCATTTTATTCTGACAGCAGGTGTCAATCTCCCAGTCCACTGAGGAGAAGTGATATCTCTGGGATGAGTGGTCTGCTCACTGGGACAAGTCTGGAGGACAGCAGCCTCAGGGTAGCAGCTGTCCTACACCAAACTCCACTTGTAGGACAGAAGTCACCAGAGGATGGCAGGCAGCAATCCACAAAAAGGACCCTTGTACTCACTCCTATTCTCTAGTAGAGATGGCAGTGCCCACTGCTTATTGGGGCTGTAAGAATATGCCTCAGGGGTTTACACGGATAAATATATGGTATATAGATCTTCAGAATATAGGAACTTGTAATTGGCTAATATTATAAGTTTTGAAATAATGTGACTTCATTTGAAATACTTATTAGTTATTAGTAAGGCTCCGTGTTTGTCACAGAGGTCACAGCTTCTGTGACTTTCCATGACCTCCGTGACTTCTGCAGCAGCCAGAGCGCCTGGCCCAGGGGTCACCTGATCACCTCGGGCAGCCCCTGGGCCAGGCACATCAGTCATGGCTAGGGCAGTCACGGCCCCCCCTCATTCCCCAGCAGCAGGAGTTGGCGGGGGGAGGGGGGGGGGCTCGGGGCTGTGGTTGTGGCTCAGGGCAGTGTTTACCTGCGGGGGGGGGGGCTTCCCGGAAGGGCGACAGGAACTCCCCTCTCTCAGCTCCTAACTCCACGTGCTGCCTCTGCCTGCAGGCACTGCCCCTGCAGCTCCCATTGACTGTGGTTCCCAGCCAATGGGAGCTGCAGAACTGGGACTTGGGGTGGAGTGGAGGCAGCACATGGAGCTAGGAGCTGGGTTCCCCGCTTCCCAGGAGCCTTCCCCAGCCCCCACCAACCCTCCCAGCACCCATGCCCCCCCGAGCACCTGCACCCCCTCTAGGTCGCAACCCCCCACAGCACCCGCACTTCCCCTGAGCACCCACGGTGCCCCTCTGGGCCGTGACCCCCCCAGAGCACCCCCCAGACTGCGACCGCCTCCTCAGAACCCGTGGCTCACACACCCCCTGGGCTGTGCCCCCCAGGCCATCCCCCCCAGCACCAGTGGCGCGCCCAGGGCCGCCCTCCCGAGCCGCGCCCTCCCCCACCAGTTTTAGTCAGGGGTATATAGTAAAAGTTATGGACAGGTCATGGGCCGTGAATTTTTGTTGCCTGTCCATGACTTTTACTAAAAATACCTCTGACTAAAACGTAGTCTTAATTATTAGCATTCTGAAGGACTCGAGTGCAGCAGTAATACCACTTTTAAAAGTAGAACAGGAGTACTTGTGGCACCTTAGAGACTAACAAATTTATTAGAGCATAAGCTTTCGTGGACTACAGCCCACTTCTTCGGATGCATATAGAATGGAACATATAATGAGGAGATATATATACACACACTTTTAAAAGTAACTCTAAAAATTATTTCACTGTTCATTCCGAGATAAAATTCTTCACATAAAAGTTTCTTTTAAACTTTTCCCAAAATTTCCAATTTTTCCATACCAGGCCTTGAGGGATGAGGGGGTGGGAGCGGATTGGAAAAAAAGTTTGTTTGTTTTTCTGAAATATTACAGGTTTTTCTAGACCCACATATCTAGAGCTAATGCGATCCTGGGATGCATAAACAAGGGAATCTTGATTAAGGAGTAGAAAAGTATTTTATCTTTGTATTTGGCATGGGTGTGACCGTTGCTGGAATATCGTGTCCAGTTCTGGTGCCCACAATGCAAGAAGGATCTTGATAAATTGGAAAGGGTTCCCAGAAGAGCCATGAGAAATTCATCTGCACCCAGTAACTCAAAGGTCTGTTAAGGCCTTGAAAGTATGGTCTCATTGTTTGTGCATTTTCTTTGGTGAGATACTAATGGTTTTGTGTCGCTTAGTAAATACAGCAGGTGATTAGGAGCAAGGATTCCTAGCTTCTAGTCCTGGTTCTACCATTGATTTGTTGGGTGATCACTTAAACTCTGAGAATTAGCTAGTCAGTACAATAGTACTCCATATTCACTGGAGTGTTGTGAAATGTAACAAATGCCAGTAAAGAACTTTGAGACCCTAGAATGGAAGTTGCTATCAAAATCCAAGTATTGACTTCTTTTTAAATTGGGTAGCTATAATCTCAACCCCACCCTAGTGATATCCTATAATTGTGACAGATTAATGCATAATGCCAGTAAAACATAAATCAATCAGTTGGCTTCAGAGGTGATATGAAGTTTAAATTGGATTTTAATAATACATTGAAACTGTTTGACATCACAATGACCCAATGAACATCTATCCTGCCTATACATTGAAAAATGTTGCCCATTCAAATGAAATGAATTTTGAAGTGTTAATGAGTCTGCAGCAAATGTGTCTTTTCTCTTACAAGATGCTTAGTAGTGCACTACTGGAAATGCCAACAATAAAAGCAGTGACTTAATTACATTATTTCTTTGTTGTGAAAGAAGACTTAATTAACAGGCTGGTGGCTCTAGTGTGTAAATTTCCTAGCACTGGTGTTGATTGTAAAGTGCACATTTATTGAGATCCAGACTTGGAAATCCTTTGATTACACATCTCCGAGATGAAAATCATCAAAAGTAAAACCCATTATTTCCTCCTGAGCCTTAAAAATCTCCCCCCCCGAGGAATTTTAAAAAAATCTGAGATTGAAAAAATAAAATTGAAATGTAAGACTAGAAGGGACCTCAAGAAGTCATCAAGTCCAGCCCCCTGCGCTGTGACAGGACCACGTAAACCTAGACCATCCCTGATAGGTGTTTGTCCAACTTGTTTTTAAAAGCTTCTAAGGATGCGGATTCCACAATCTCCCTTGGAAGCCTATTCCAGAGCTTCACTACCCTTATAGTTAGAAACCTTTTTCTACTATCTAACCTAAATCTCCCTTGCTGCAGATTAAGCCCATTAGTTCTTGTCCTCCCTTCAGTGAACAATTGATCACTGTCCTCTTCATAACAGCCTTTAACAGGCTGGAAGACTGTTATCAGCAGGGCCGGTTCCAGGGTTTTGGCCGCTCCAAGCAGCCAAAACAAAAACAAAAAAAAGCCGCGATCGCGATCTGCGGCGGCAATTCGGCAGGAAGTCCTTCACTCCCAGGCGGAGTGAGGGACCTTCCGCCAAATTTCCGTCGACTACCTGGACCTGCCGCCCCTCTCCGGAGTGGCCGCCCCAAGCACCTGCTTGAGAAGCTGGTGCCTGGAGCCGGCCCTGGTTATCAGGTCCCTCTTTAGTCTTCTTTTCTTGAGACTAAACATGTCCTTTTTTTTTTTTTTAAACCTTTCCTCATAGGTCCTTTTATCATTTTTGTTGCTCTCCTCTAGGCTTTTTCCTGTTTGTCCACATCTTTCTTAAATTGTGTTGCCCAGAACTGGACACAGGATTCCAGCTGGGGCCTCATCAGTGCCGAGTAGAGATTTCATTTTTCCTTCCTAAGTGAAGTACTTTGCAATTGTCTTTATAGAATTTCAATTCAGACCAAATTCTCCAATTTGTCAAGGTCATTTTGAATTTTAAACCTGTCCTCCTAAGTGCTTGCAACCTCTCCCAGCTTGGGGTCATCTACAGATTTTATAAGCATACTTTCTACTTCATTATCCAAATCATTGATGAAAATATTGAACAGTTCCAGCCCCAGGACTGACCCCTGCAGGACCCCACTAGATATGAGTGTGTTGAAAGAAAATTTGATTTTAAAATTAGAGACTAAAAGAATAGGACAGGGTTGGATAAATGATCATAGCAAACAAGATTGTTCTCTTTAGAATGGGTTAGTGTTGAGGCAACTTGGAGAAAACTGCATTGCTGAACGCATCTGCACTTTTGAGATAAGCAAGACTTGAACCCCAGACCCCAAATTCAGCTCTTGATAGCATGACTAATTTCCCATCTCCCTCTCTGAAATCTCTGGGATTACTCATGAGAGTAAAGGCTGCTGGATCAGACCCCAAATCTTTGGAGATGCAAGGCTAGTTAGTGAATTATTAATTCAGAATGCTATGTAACCAACCACCCGATGGTTTTCAGCTTCCAAATCAGAGTCAGTTTGGATTTTGTTTTCTTCAGACAGCAAATACTGTTAAACATGGCTTTCTCTTCAGCTTGGCAACATAGCTTTTATAAAAGGCTAAAATCAGAAATTCTTGTAAAAATGCAAGAAGGCAATGTAAATGGGCCATCTTTTTAAAAACAAATAACTTTGTAATAACCACTTAGATATTTGTGTGCACATACACAGATTTAGGGATGTGATGTGTTTTAGATGCCAAATTTCACTTCAGAAAAAAAATGGAGATTATGAATGAAAAATCTGACAGCACCCCGAAAGTTATCAGTGTAACAGAAGTCTTTGGAGACTCAATCAGTTTCCAAAATCCTTTATTCCTAAACAGTTTGGGCTCAGCCCATCAAGAATGGGAAATGCATGCAATAAAATGTTCAGCGGCATGAAAGTTGGGCTCAGAGACTTACATGACATCCACATCACAAAAGTTGTTCCTTCTTCCCATTTGTTCTTCCTCCCCTTCTTGATAAGTAGCCACTCTTAGTTCTCAACCCACAAGCTGTAATGAAGCTTGAAAATTATATTAAAATAAAATAAATAATTTAAAGTAATAAGCAATTAGGTCAACAGGAATATTAGCCACATCACTACAGCTATGGTACCAATATTCCAAATACCCTTACATTGAATGGCATGGGCTTGATCCAGTAAGCCTTAACTCACCCATTAGTCATGTGAGTTAGACCCATTGAAGTTGTTCATCTAGTCACACAGATGTTCATATTTGGAACATCTTCTCATTCCATTAATTTCAATGAAATTTGCATGTTAAAGCACAGTACAAGAAAACTCTGGAGGAATGGAGAAGAGATGTCCAGGATTGGTAGAGAAGGAGTTAAATCATAACAATATATATAATATCATTAGTAACAACAGGCTAATAGCTATCTCTGTATTGTTTATCTGGAAGCCCTAGAACTTTGGTCTGCCTCTTTCACGTGCAATTGACAGTCAATGCTGTTTATTTCTCTAGTGAAGACTGGTCCCCAGAAAGCTCTCTCTACTCTTGGAGAGCTTCCAACTTTCATACTCTTTAAATGGGGGGGTCCTTCTCTGCTGGATGTAGATTCAGGTAAGCACAGACGGAATAGCCTTATTGCCACTGGGTTTCCCATGCTGATCTATTCAGAGCTGGCACAGGGATTCCCTCTGCACTGAGCAATATGCGTGGGTTTAAATGTTCTGGAGGGACTTGTGTGGGCCCTCCAAGCTGTGCTGAATTTCACCAATAGTTCAGAAATCCACAGTGGGTTTCTCAGGCATTGGAGTGGGGCTCACGGTGTAAAACGGAGGAGACCTGATGTTGATTTTGTGTGTGGATGTAGACCTGGAGTTACTCCGGTCAAGCTAGTGGAGTTAGACTAGTTTTAAGAGACGAATCTGACCCATCAAGTGCTCTGAAATCTACAAAGGCACTATGCAATGTATTTTATATTAACTCTGTGCTATGGGGAAAAAGCTCTTTATAAATAGACATTGTTGCCTGCTTTGACTTAAGCAGTAGGCCAATATTCAGAGCCTTGTGGGTTGTATTCATCAGGAGGAGAAATTGATGATAGTCAGGTATTCCTTTGATGAAATCCTGTTTATTTAGACAGAATGTACTGTGACAAAGTCAGGCCAGATGGCTGCAAGAGGGTGGTCCTGTTGGGATCTGGGAAGTGGGCAGGCTGAAGCCCGCCCACTCTAAAAGACCTCACTCAGACTCAGGGTATGTCTACACTACGGGATTACTCCGAATTTACAAAATTCAATTTTTGGCTACCGATTGTATAAAGTCGAGTGTATGTGGCCACACTAAGCACGTTAATTCGGCAGTGTGCGTCCATGTACCGAGGCTAGCATCAAGTTCCGGAGCGTTGCACTGTGGGTAGCTATCCCATAGTTCCCGCTGTTTCCTCCACCCATTGGAATTCTGGGTTGAGATCCCAATGCCTGATGGGGCAAAAAACATTGTCACCGGTGGTTCTGGGTGCATCCTCCCCCTCCCTCCGGGAAACCAACGGCAGACAACCGTTTTGTGCCTTTTTTCCTGGGTGAACAGTGCAGAGGCCATACCACGGCAAGCATGGAGCCCGCTCAGCTCAAGACAGTAGTCATGAACATTGTAAATACCTCACGCGTTATTGTGAAGTTTATGCTGAACCAGGACCTGAAAAACCAGGTGAGGAGGAGTCGGCTACGGCAGCGCAGTGACGAGAGTGATGAGGACATGGACACAGAATTCTCTCAAACCGCGGGCTCTGGCGCTTTGGAGATCATGCTGTTAATGGGGCAGGTTATAGCCATGGAACGCCTATTCTGGGCCCAGGAAACAAGCACAGACTGGTGGGAGCGCATAGTGTTGCAGGTTTGGGATGATTCCCAGTGGCTGCGAAATTTTCACATGCTTAAGGGCACTTTCATGGAACTTTGTGACTTGCTTTCCCCTGCCCTGAAGCACCAGAATACCAAGATGAGAGCAGCCCTCAGAGTTGAGAAGTGAGTGGCAATAGCCCTGTGGAAGCTTGCAACGCCAGACAGCTATTGGTCAGTTGGGAATCAATTTGGAGTGGGCAAATCTACTGTGGGGGCTGCTGTGATGCAAGTAGCCAAAGCAATCATTGAGCTGCTGCTACCAAAGATAGTGACTCTGGGAAATGTGCAGGTCATAGTGGATGGCTTTGCTGCAATGGGATTCCCTAACTGTGGTGGGGCGATAGATGGAACCCATATCCCTATCTTGGCACTGGAGCACCAGGGCAGCCAGTACATAAACTGCAAGGGGTACTTTTCAATGATGCTGCAAGCACTGGTGGATCACAAGGGACGTTTCACCAACATCAACGTGGGGTGGCCGGGAAGGGTTCATGAACCTCTCGTCTTCAGGAACACTAATCTGTTTAAACGGCTGCAGCAAGGGATTTATTTCCCAGACCAGAAAATAACCATTGCGGATGTTGAAATGCCTATAATTATCCTTGGAGACCCAGCCTACCCCTTAATGCCATGGCTCATGAAGCCATACACAGGCAGCCTAGACAGTAGTCACAAGCTGTTCAACTACAGGCTGAGCAAGTGCAGAATGGTGGTAGAATGTGCATTTGGATGTTTAAAGGGTCGCTGGCGCATGTTACTGATTCACTCAGACCTCAGCCAAACCAATATTCCCATTGTTATTGCTGCTTGCTGTATGCTCCACAATCTCTGTGAGAGTAAGGGGGAGACCTTTATGGCAGGGTGGGAGGCTGAGGCAAATCGCCTGGCCGCTGACTACGTGCAGCCAGACACCAGGGCGATTAGAAGAGCACACCAGAGAAGCTTTGAAAACTAGTTTCATGACTGGCCAGGCTACGGTGTGAAAGTTCTGTTTGTTTCTCCTTGATGAAAACCCGCCTCCTTGATTGACTCATTCAAGCAAACCACTCTCCTCCCTTCGATCACAGCTTGCTTTCAAAGGAAATAAAGACACTATCATTTAAAAATCATGTATTCTTTACTAATTGATTTTAAATGTAGGGAGAGAACTGACAAGGTAGCCCGGGTGGGGTTTGGGAGGAGGATAGGAGGGAAGGAAAAGGCCACTTCAAAAGTTCAAAATAATGACAGCCTTTTGCTTGGGCTGTCCACTAGGGTGGAGTGGGCGGGTGCACGGAGCCTCCCCCCTCCGTGTTCTTACACGTCTGGGTGAGGAGGCTATGGAACATGGTGAGAGGGGAGGGCGCTTATACAGGGGCTGCAGCGGCACTCTGTGATCCTGCTGCCATTCCTGAAGCTCCACCGGATGCCGGACCATGTCCATTTGATCCCGCAGTAGCCCCAGCATTGCATCCTGCCTCCTTTGATCTTCCTGCCGCCACCTCTGATCTTCCTGCCGCCACCTCTCATCTCGAGCGTCCCTCCTCTCTTCACATTGGTCCCTCCTGTCCTCACGTTCACTGGCATCTTTCCTGTACATTGATACTGTGTCCTTCCACTCATTCAGATGAGCTCATTCATCGCAGGTTGATTGCATGATTTCCGAGAACATTTCGTCTCGCGTGTGTTTTTTTCGCCACCTTATCTGAGATAGCCTTCAGGACTGAGGAGGGAGGCTTGAAAAATTTGCAGCTGTGGGAGGGAGGGAAAAAAGGGAGAGAAGTATTTAAAAAGATACATTTTATGGAACAATGCTTATACTCTTTCACGGTGAACAACACTATTCACATTACATAACACATGTGATTTTGGTACAAGGTCGCATTTTGCATCTTATATTGAGTGCCTGTGGCTTTGGTGTTAGAGATCACAGATGCAGGGCCGGGCAACAGAATTCGGCTTGCATGCAGCCATGGTAAGCCATTGTCTTTCGGCTTCTGCAACCTTCATTAAAGCAGTGCCCTCCTTTCCCATACAAAGCAAAGCCCGTTGAGTGCTGCAGTTTTCCTGTTAATGTGCAGCAGCAGAAACCAAACTAAACCCCACCCATCCAATTCTCTGGGATGATCGCTTTACCCCCACCGCGTGACTGGTATCAGGGAAGATCCTTGCTAGCCAAATGCGAAAAGCTCAGTGCCAATGCCCCCCCACCTACTGCTTGGCTAACTGCAGGGAAGGATTTCTTTTCAGCCACAGGCAAATGGCCACCTCTGTCTCCTTAATTAAATTCCTGTATTTCAACTAGGTTATCATGAACGATATCACTCTCCTGAGGATAACACAGCGAGATAAAGAACGGATGTAGAAGCGGCATGTCTGCGGCTCTGACCCGGACCTTCCATTTGCTTCTTTGGTTTTCTGGTAGGCTTGTCTGAGCTCCTTAACTTTCACACGGCACTGTAGTTAATCCCTATTGTGGCCTCTCTCCATCATGCCCTTGGAGATTTTTTCAAATGTTTTGGCATTTCGTCTTTTGGAATGTAGTTCTGCTAGCACGGAATCCTCTCCCCATACGGCCATCAGATCCAGTACTTCCAGTATGGTCCATGCTGGTGCTCTTTTTCGATTCTCAGACTGCATGGTTACCTGTGCTGATGATCTCTGCGTGGTCACCTGTGCTGTCCATGCTGGGCAAACAGGAAATGAAATTCAAAAGTTCGCGGGGTTTTTCCTGTCTACCTGGCCAGTGCATCCGAGTTCAGATTGCTGTCCAGAGCGGTCACAATGGTGCACTGTGGGATAGCTCCCGGAGGCCAATAGAGTCGAATTGTGGCCACACTAACCCTAATTCGAAATGGCAATGTCGATTTCGGCCCTACTCCCCTCGTCGGGAAGGAGTACAGAAATCGATTTTAAGATCCCTTTATGTCAAAGTAAATGGCTTTGTGTGGACGGGTCCAGGGTTAATTTGATTTAACGCTGCTAAATTTGAACTAAACTCATAGTGTAGACCATGCCTCAGGGGAGGATCCACAAGGTCCGGGATCTCAATTAATTACAGGGGACAATGAAAGATATGACAGGGACAGGAGTGAGGTCACAGGGCTAAACGAAAGCAACCTGATGGGGACAATGAGCAGAGAACCCCGGACAGTGCCCACTGCTCCTCGAAGGTATCAAAGGAACTAGCAGATGCTGCCCAGAGGAACTCTCCCCGGATGCGAGAATGGACAGCAGGTATGTTAGTCCTAGAATGATAAAGGCCCTTTTTTCTACAAGCTGAGATGGGGCTACCTCAGGTCCAAAGGCTGGGGGAGGCTTAGGTTGGATATTAGGAAAAACTTTTTCACTAGGAGGGTGGTGAAGCATTGGAATGGGTTACCTAAGGAGATGGTGGAATCTCCTTCCTTAGAGGTTTTTAAGGTTGGACTTGACAAATGATTGGGATGGGATGATTTAGTTGGGGATTGCTCCTGCTTTGAGCAGGGGGTTGGACTAGATGACCTCTTGAGGTCCCTTCCAACCCGGATATTCTATGATTCTATGATATTCTATGATTCAATTAAGGGCTGCCTGAGACCTTTTAAAACCTGTCCTCTGGTGAGAGGGGGGGGAGTGACAAGTTGCTGCAAGGTTAATGGCATCTGGGAGATAGCCTTCTCAAAGGTTAGAGGCTGCTCTCCCCCTACAGGGGGAAACAACCAAAGCTAAGTGCATGCTTAGGGGAAAGACTGACAGCCCAGGGCCAACAGCAGGACAACACCACCCCAGCAAGGGGGCAGGGAAAGGTATCCCCCTTTGTTTTTGTGTTTGTAAATTTGTTTCTCTTTGTTTGATGGAGGAGTACTCTTTAAGCCTGCTCTGAGGCCTACCTTGAAAATACTGACAAGTAAACACAGAGAGGGAAGACAAAGACTGTCCAGACTGGAGCTGGTTTACTCCAGGCCTGCCACCACCAGAGGGGGAAGTGCTAAGTCTGGCAAAACGGAGGAGGTGCTTTACCACAGTACATAAAGTCACTTCCCTGAATGCAGTAAGAATCCAACAGGAGGCAGTTTCCTTGTTCAATATTCCAAGCCTCTTTTTCCAGCCAGCATAGGTACTGACTTCCTCTACCCGGGGAGAGGAATGTGTGCTCAACTCCCCCCCGCATCCCGCCCCAGGCCCATTCCCACTCCACGCCTCCCTCCAATCCTCCACCCCAACCCTGCCTCTTCCCGCCACTGATCCACGCCCAGCCCCATGCCCATTCCACTCCTGCCCCCCAAGTCCCCACCCCCGCCTCTTCCTGCCCCCACCCCATCTTTTCCCACCCCTCCCTTGAGCACACCCCATCCCTGCTCCTCCCCCTCCCTCCCAGCACCTCCTGCACATCGCAGAACAGCTATTCCGTGGCATGCAGGAGGTGCTGGGAGGGAGGGAGGATCAGTGGGGCCGCCAGCAGACTGGAGGCACTGGGGGAGGAGGGGAGCTTGGCTGCTGGTGGGTGCTAAGCACCCACTGATTTTTTTCCTTGGGTGCTCCAGGGCTGGAGCACCCATGGAGTCAGCCCCTATGCCAGCCAGCACTCTACCCCAAAAGCCCTCTCTCTTAGCTTTCTCTCAGGTCATGCTACAAGTGTTTCTCTGGTTGGCCTTAGCTTTCTGCTGCCTTGTCTGTCAGCTTACACACCATCCACCTCCTGCAAAAGAATACCCAGTGAAACTCCTCTGCCCACATAACTCAGTTTCTGACTGGTCTTGCATGTGGCCTGTGTTTTAGGTGATGGTTCCTGCTGTTTCAGCCATCTTAAGCTCTTTATATTTTACAGAGTAACTGCTTCTTACCTTTGATCTAAATGAAGGGCAGCTGTTTCACTCTCCCCCACCAGCATAGCAATATAGCATATGAATGCAGCTAGGGAAAAAAGTGTCGTGTTTAAACAGAAGCCAAGCAAACAAGGAAGCCAAGCATTAAGTGAAACAAAGTGCAACTGGTCCAGGAGTGGGTATTAGCACCTACATTGGTTTGAGCTGCAAATGTTTATATTGTTGGCCATAATGATCAGAAGAAAATATGAATAATAAAATCTTTCACTTCTTAACTGAGCCCGTACTGAAACCATCAAGACAGAAATCTTTATTTCTTGGCTATTTCACATGAGGGAGGAATAGCTCAGTGGTTTAAGCATTGGCTTGCTAAACCCAGGGTTATGAGCTCAATCCTTGAGGGGCCATTTAGGGATCTGGGGCAAAAATCTGTCTGGGGATGGGTCCTGCTTTGAGCAGGGGGTTAGACTAGATGACCTCCTGAGGTCCCTTCCAACTCTGGTATTCTGATTCTTTTTTCCCTAAGAGTGCAAAACCTACTGGGCATTCTACAGCTACAAACTACAATGACAGGAATCCTGCCAGACACCAGCCCACAGTGCCTGCTGGGTTTCCTTGCTCAGAATCTACATTCAAACTGCAGCTGATCTTAAATCCAAGAAGCAGCACAAGTCAGCTCAATAAGAAAAGGAGAGAGACAGAGTGAGTATTAAAGCTAGTCATTGGCTTTAGTGATATGAAACATTATGCCACTGGAAAAACCAATGAGGGAAACTATCTTTAGTGAAGTTTAGTAGGATAAATTGCTTCTGCTAGTGTAAAATCACCACAATTCATGAAAAAAGTGATTGAAATTATTCAGCAATTTGGCCTTCTGTTCCTTTTGTGGGAAGGGGATTAAGAGGGAACATATTATATTTATTAATTACATTAGAAATATTCCACCTCATAGATTTTTTTGGGTCAAATCAGCAGTAGGTTCTATTTAAGTATTTATATTATGGTAATGCATAAGGGGGGCATTTAGCACGCAGGCTCAACTGTGCTAAGCACTATAAAAATTAATAAAAGACACTGGTTTTGCCCCAAGGAGCTGGCAATCTAATTTAAGACAATGCAAGATGTGAATATGACCAAAACTGTAGGCTTAGGGAGGAGAAAGGTAACAATAATTAATATTCCGTAGTTAATGTATACTAGCCAATGGAACTGTGTTACTTAAAAGTTCTTTTAAATGCCTGTAATCTTCTTGCAAATCACTATGATAGGAGCAGATGGATTGGGGATACTGAGCCTTTCACCCCTTGGCTACTGATTTTCATTCAGCCCAGGTCTGTAATGACTAAAAGTCACTATAATTTGATGACTCTTCAGTATCTGTGAAATCATAGACTCATAGACTTTAAGGTCAGAAGGGACCATTATGATCATCTTGTCTGATCTCCTGCACAATGCAGACTACAGAATCTCACCCACCCATTCCTGTATCAAACCTGTGTCTCAGCCATTGACGTCCTCAAATCATGGTTTAAAGACCCGAGGTGCAGAGAATCTTCCAGCAAGTGACCAGGTGATAGTTTGGGAGATCAGGCATTCACTTTGCCAAAGCCACCCTCAATATTGGCTGTTGATGGCAGTCTTGCTTATGTGACAGGGCAAGGCCAGATGGCTATAGGAAAGTAGTGGGAGACAGATATATTAGCCCCAGGCTACACAAATCCCTGTTGATTGGGACACCTGATGCTAATCAGGGGCTGTCTGAAACTAGTTAAAAGCCTCCCAGTTAGTCAGGTGGGGGCATGTGTCAGGAGCGGTATGAGGAAGCTGTGCTGCTGGAGAAACTAGGCAGCACAAACCCTATCCAGCACAGGGGAGGAGGCCCTGAGGTAAGGGTGAAGTAAATGGTGAGGAAGTGGGCCGGGGGAGGTGCTGCTGTGGGGAAGTGGCCCAGGGAATTGTACCTGTCCTGTTTCAAAGTCAGCTACCAAGGGTTGCTGCTATTAGGGTCCCTGGGCTGGAACCCAGAGTAGAGAGTGGGCCGGGTTCCCTCCTTTCCTCCCCTCCCACTCTCCCCAATTAATCACAGAGACTGTGAACCAACAGAGACTGTGCGAGGAAGGGTTGTTTCTTCCCATCTCCCTTGCTGGCTTATGATGAAAATGGCTCAGTAGGCTGTGACCCTTGCCCCTAGGGAAAGAAGGACTATATGGAAGGCCACAGTGAGTCTCTGAGGCCAGCATAATCTTCCTGGACGCGTGGGACCCACTGAGACAAGGTTGGAGCTTTGCCATCCTATATAAACCAAGGATTTAATGGGGCTTGGAAACTAATTTACCTCCTCATTCTAGAGGTGGTCACTCCCGAACAGGTTTGAGGCATATGGGGAAGGCTGTGTGAGGAAGCGTGCAGTACTGCTGCTTGCACTGCCTCTGTCTTACGGCTCAGCAGAGGCCTTCAGGCTCCAGGCTGTCAGTCTAGCATCTTTCCTGAACACTAAATTAACTTTAATTTAAAATAAAATAATTTAAAATCTCAGAGCCATCCTTTGGGTTCCTTCCTGATCTGCATGATTTGAGGTACCAGGTCTTGGATGCGTGAACAACAGTGCACTTTGGCTCAGCAGTGTTGGGGAAATTATGACACAACTCTAATAGGGCAAGAGTTCAACTGATAAGCAGTTAATAAACAACTTCCTTTTGGATGAAAGGACTAACAAACTGCTGCTGCCACCACCCTCTCCGACCAGGCTGTGTTGCTACTGTTCTGACTTGTGGGATCCGCACTGTCACGGGTCAGCCCAGTTTGTTCTTGGATAGTGAGCATCCTCCCTATATTATCTCACAAAGTTCTTGATGCTTTATAGTGATCCGGTGATGATGAAGACCAGAGTATCAGGGATATTAAAATATTTCTTGCCCCAAGTTCTCAACTCTCTTCTCCAGGAAGAAATAGGAATATTTTCTTCTTTTCAGACACTCTTGTTTTCGTGAATCACCTGACTAGTGAGATTAAACATGATAAAAATATGACATTAGTCAGCATCACAGCATCCTGTCTTCAGAGCATGAAGCCTTGGGTAGCTTGATCGTTTAAGACACACTGACTTTTACTGCTGTCACTGGTATGTGCAATTGTATTTTACTTCTATTGTCTCTTTTTTGTTTGATAAACAAAATCACTAAAACAATGCCTATTAAAATGTAAAACTTAGTGAGTGTTCTAATTATTGAGAATAAAAATCTAGCTTTCATGCAATGTGACAGTTGATATTAAGCATGGTGAGCCCATTCAAATGCTCTTGTCCCATAGTTGAACAGTGATAGTTCTTTACCTGCTTTAACACATTGAAGGTGCGTTCACCTGAAGCCACTGATGCAGGCAAACTGACAAAAATATGCAATGCAATTGTGATATTGGGAAACACCCCAGAGAGTCCAAGTTCAAGTATTTCTTGAAGCAATTCCTTTGGCTTGCAATCCAATTTAAAGTTTGTGGAATATATTCATTTCAGGAAGATGACCTCGTCACTGAGATCTTTTGAGATTTCTTTGTTGTACTGTTGCTGAAATTGTTCAGCTTCAGAAAGTAGATCTTCATTACTCAGTCTGTTGAACTGCCAAAGAAACCCCAAAAGGGTACAAATTAGTCACAGTGATTCAAATTGATGTGTAAGACCTGATTGAATAGAGTCAATGATGACAAGGAAGGCATTAACCCTATAATGCTGCTTGGCATCGGATTCAGTAGGTAAGTTGTGATTGGTGGAGAACTCAGATGAAATGCCAATATTCTGTGCTACTAATTTGGACTCAGTCAGGATTGCATCCCATTTTTCACAAATCTGTTGAATGTCATTGATAAGACTTTCAGTGTTATCCCTCTCAACATCAAGTGTAGCATTGCGTGCTTCAGTTATCAGACTAGTTTAGTGAATAATTGTAAGTAGTTTCATCCACAAAGATGACATCAGAAGGCATTCAAATTTGGACATGTGCTTCTGAATAGACTGAAGTTCAGTTCGAGAGTATGTAGAGAGATTGAGAGATTCAAGCTCATTTAAAGCCTTTCTCACTGAATTCAAATGCTGCGTAACTGGTTGAACACCATCAATCCGAGCAGACCATCTAGTTTTGGACATCCCATGCCGTGAAATAGGAAGATATTGCTTCAGATTTTCCCACCTTTGTGGACTGCTACTGAGGAGATTGTACATTTGCTGAACAGTTCCAAAGTAAGTAATTGCCGCCTCCTTGCATGATTCAGCACAGTCAACACCTAGAAGGTTTAGTATGTGGTTTCCACAGCTGGAGAAAATACAGTTTGAATTATGCTCAAGCAGAACTGCTTGTACACCTTTGTACTTCCCAGCCATATTAGATCCATTGTCATAGGCTTGACCAATGCAGACTTGAAAATCTAACTTAAAACCTTCTAGAATTGCTAGTATTCGAGAAGCAATTTCTTTTCCAGTTTTTCTCGTGAAATTATCAAACAAAATAAACTTTTCTTCAATTGAAAATATTGAGCTGTCTACAATCTTAACATATCAAATATCCATAGTACTCTGTTCCTTGTGAGAACAATCTGGAGTGGCATCAACAATGATTGAAAAATACTTGGCATTTCAAATCTCATCAAGAATTTTTGTTTGTATGAATGACCCACATAGTTCAATAAACTCATTTTGTTCTATGCGTGTAGAGAGATAATGGACTAGCATGCGCTTTTGACTCTTCTGCGATTCTCAAACACATTTAACATGCTCTGATAAAAGTGGGTCATATTTGCTGAGGAGCTCAACTATGCCTAGAAAGTTTCCATTTGCACGATCACCAATACGTTGACTGGAACCAAAGAAAGCCAATCCCCACTCAGAAGGAAAAAGGATGACATTCAGGATGCACACACAAAGTTTTTTCCAGTTATTAGTTTGTGTAGAGAGTTTAGTTAAGAGTAAATTCTCAACTGAACTTTCAGCCGATGCTGCCCTACTAGCTGATTTCCACGCAACATAGTTTTCTTCGTGTGACATTGAACTCTCATGTGGTGATATTCGGTCTTTCAACTTCCTCCAACCTCTGTTGATGCTCCATCCTGATTGATCAGAGAGAACTGATGCATTTGCAGCACTTTTGTTCAAAATGAAGTAGGGTGCACAGTACAGAGATTGTTTTTTCATACTCCAGCATAACCAGTCTCTTATGCAGTCTCTCCATTTGGAAGAGATTTTTGTCAGCAGGTGAGTAGGGAAAACATGAGTAGGGAAAAGCATCTCATGGAAAACATGAGTAGGGAAAAGCATCTCATGGAATGTTACTTGGAATTTCAAAACAAGTAATTTGAAGAAAAGATTGCATTTGGGCAGCATTGCTCTTGTCAATAATTCCAATGTCAGTCACAGTCAAACCTGTAGTACTCATGAATTGCTCTTGTTGCGTAAGATCTACATGTTCCTGTTGAGTTTCTTGATCATACACAGGATCTTCTGTTGCATCTGTTACGGTTGCCACATGTCCTTCTTGACTACTATCCTCATGTTCAGGTATTGGCATTGAAATATCACCTGTTGCAGTTGCGGAGTTTTCATTATCTGTAGCATTGTTTGTTGGGTAAGGTGTGTTTTCCAGTGGTTTGAGAAATGAAGCTATTGGCTTTGAGCTCTTAGCTGCTGCTTCACTCAGTTGTTTTCACCATCTTGTTTGCACTACTTTCAAATCTCCTCTTCATAGTGATCTATCTGAAACATGGAATAAAAATAAAAATAGAGAACCTCTCAAAAAATTACCCAAATAAGTGCATTCATTTCACTCCTTTTCAATTCTAAATAATTGAACCCACTCAGCTCCTAAAAATAATCCGGTGGATTTCAAGATTACAGACCAATGCTTAGTGTTTTATTTTGTTTTTTATTTTGTTGTTTATTTATTTATTTGCCCGTTATAATAAAATGGTTAAATTGTAAGGTCAAAAAACAGCAACACTAGAACAAAAAAAGGAAAACAAGATGGATGATGAGAATTTACTCTTGACTGAACTCTCTACACAAACTAATAACTGGAAAAAACTTCTTTTGTGTACCATTCAGCAAATTAGTACCTTATCCACACTTGAAATCTTCTACTGTAAACATGTACAGAAATGCTGAAAAGACTTAAAACGAAGGAATACTAATGAAGACCACAAAATGAAACAGTCAGATATTGTTATCCTTATCACTGAGTCAAAACTCAAGCACACAAGGTATAATCTAAGAGGCTGAGCTGAAGACAAAGGGATGACATATATATATATATAGTAAACACAGACATGGATACAGGCAGAGGGATAATGCCCAAAAACTTCAAACGTGAGTCCCCACGAAACTCACCGTACAAGATTGTCCTCACAAATTTTCACCTTGAATCTGGGCCTATAGACTATAAAAGCCTATGATGATGGCCAAGCTAGGGCTCAACCAACCAACCAGTCACCTCTTTTAGCTACCATATGAAGAGAATAATGAGGAATTCTCACACACAGATAATTCCTTAGTCAACTAGGTCTAAAACAAAAATGTAACAATTCTCTACCTTTCAACACGTACTTGATCCAGCACCAGCCACTAGTAGTGGCTTGTTTATATAATCAGCTGATCTGAGAGGACATGTTCATCAGAGTCTAATCTTGTGCCATCAGAACCGATATATTTTTATTAATATTTATGAACATTTTAAACTCTTTAATATGACAAAATCTATATCAGTTAACAAAAAAATTATCTTTTACCAAATCACATCTCTTATTTGCTTAAATTTGCAGCTCTAAGCTGAGAGCATGTGTCACATTTTGGTCCAATAGGGATGCGCATAAAAACAAGTTGTGAAACTTATCAAATGCCAAAAAATTAACAAGTGTCTAAATTTGAGGCTCCCTTTGAGCTTGAGGTCCAGGCCATATGGCCCTTCTGGCCTGCCCCCGCCCCTCTCATTGGCCCTGTTAGTACCTTATTCTGCAAAAAGTCCCATTGATTTCAAGTCCCAAGGATGAGGCAGCTACTCCTAACCTTCACTTCAGTTCTGATTAGCATATGTGTCTTTCATGGAATACACAGAGACCTTGTCTAATTTAACCTTAGCTTTCTCCATACAAAAATTATGCATTCTTAAAGTTAAAAAAAAAATCTGTAACATATTCTTTTAAATTGCCTCCTCAGGAGGTTGCTATAGCAACAAAACAACGGGGTCAAGGCTAGTCATAACAGGTGCAATGAATTGTTAGTAAAAATTACATAAGACATCTGAAAATAAATAAAAGTGGTATCTACCAAAGAGAACCTGATTTCTCAATATCTGATACGTCTGTAAAGATGAAGGGGGAAATGTCTCAAACTAATATACTCCAGTGGATTAGAGCTGTAGGGTATAGCTGCTGACCTGTAAGTGGCCTGTGTGTCACTGGGCAGGTCTGTTTCCCTGCACACATCTTTGGAATGTGAACATGGTGTTTCCATTTGTTGCAGCTATGCCAGTGTTTGAAGGGAGAAGTCCTAGTCATTGCTCTGTAGGAGACATGGTCTTCTTTTTGTAGCTCTTGTATTTTTGTGTGGCTTAATTTATCTGGCTTCTTTTTTTTTTAACATGTCAGAAGTTTTAGATTACATGACTTACAAAAAAAATTAAAGAAATATTAATATATTTAGCCTAAAGATATCATTCCTATGGAATGATTTGGCTGATAAGATTTTGTGTTGTATATAGTTGTCATGCATTATTTTTGAACCTAATAGATTGTGCTATTAAAAGATTGCAACTGGTACAGAATGACACAGCTAGGGGCCAAATAGAGTCAGGTTATTTGGTCATATTAGTTTGCTTTTGATATTGCTTCACTGACTACCAATAACATCTGCTATTCATTTCAAAGTATTTCTGTTTATTTTTGAGGACCTTTAGTAATAGCTCAGTATGACTTAATGACACGCCTCTTTTCTAGTCATCTTTTGAGGTTTGAGTTTGCTCGTGTCTGGCTATATGCTGAATATAATTTGAAAACATTCAGGATGAGAGCTTTTAATAGCTATGTTCCACACTTCTGAAATCACCTTCCTTCATAACATTGGAAGGCTTGACTTTTGTATTTAAAGACTAAAAAAAGTTATACAGTTGATGCCACTTTTTATAGCTTTTGAATTCAAAAGTGCCTGAGCCTCATTCTGTGAAGGATAGTGTATAGACGTTTGTGATTGTTAAAGGGTTAAAACACAGTAAGCTATAAGCACATAAGTGAAAAGAATCTATAAAAGCAAGGGTTATAAAAACCTAAGTGGAAGAAAAGAGCTATTTACACTGGATAAAGTAAAACAAGGAGTGAATGACTGCAGCTTAAGATCAGTTGAACTTAAGAATTTTTCCCCAATAACTTATCAGAAAGGACATCAGATAATGGAATGCTTTGCCTGGTGGGGTAATTATGATTCATACATTAGATGCATTCCAGGCAAGATTAGATAGACACTTGGAAAGTACCGTATATACAGTATTACAGCGGCCATCCTGGAGTCTGAGGAGAGGACATTGGACCCAGTGACTCAGGAGATTCTTTACAACCCCGATATATGTGATTTTTTGTTTCATTTTTTTGTTCCTTTCTGTTTCTTCATTATCATTTCTCTCTTTCATATTCAGCCTTTTGTGTGTTCAAATCCACCCAGACAGGTAGGTGGCTGGCTGGCACTGGGAACAGGCTGGAAACAATTAGTTCCACAGTAATTCACAGGAAATACTGTGAGAATGAACAATTCCTGGGACGTTTCATTGCAAAAAGGTACCGATGGTATTTGTTGCCAGTGGACAGATTGAAATGCCAAATGGGCATGCTCAAGATTAGGGACTGTTTTCACTGGATTTCATACTATTTGGAGAGGTTTGGCTCCAGTCTCAACGATTTGCCACATCTAAGGTGCTCCGGATATATAGCGTTTGGAGTTGGTACCTGTCCTGGTGCATTTCCAGCCGGTGGTCATAGGCATGAGGATTTCTGCCTTGTTCCAGCAGGTCCAAGAGAACCGTACACACACTGTATGCCTTATGACAGCACTAGTATATTCTCTGTGAAATTGCTGTGGTGGCTAATGTTGTCAATGGAGAAAGAACCCTTGGTTTTCTTGAACGCTCTGGCCTTGGAATGGGCTGCAAAAACAATTGCAGGCTGTGAAATTAGGGCAGTGTTTAAAAAAAAAAATAAGAGGAGGATATATAAATAGTGCCAGCTGGATGTGAAATCAGTTTGGCATTTCACAATAAAAAATATTTCTTTTCCATTATTTCGCCTGGCATCTAACATCAAGGCTGCTGCCACATCATCATTCAGACTTAGCACTCTGGAAAGGAAACTCTCCCCAGCAGAGACCAAGCTGTTGCTTAAACTCCACAGAACAGGACCCCATTGTGGGGGATTGCATGGGATGGAGAAGTCAGTGAATGGTTGTTCCAACAATCGAGTATGCAGATGAGCACACCCACAGGATTCCTCGGAGGAGCTGATAGAGGAAGGCACTAAGAATAACTGGATTATTATTTTTTAATCGTAAAGAGCAGCCTCTAGGAAAGAAACTGTCGCATTATTTCTCTGGCTTTTTGTATCCCTGCCTTGGCAGGTATGTTGTAAGTGTGATTCAGACAAGACTGGATTGTGTCAAACAGGCACAGCCCTGTGTTGGGGGCAGGGAAGAGCTGTACCAGCCCAGAACGAGCACTGGGAGGAATCCTGCTTTGGTAAAAGAGAATTCATTTCAGAGCTCCCAGCTCTACACACACTCCAGGCCCCCTACTACACCCGTTTGTGGGGCAGAGGTTACTCTTTGCTGTATGGCTGCTCAGCTCCATAGGTCCCATCTCCTGCCTGCCCCTGCATGCAGCACCTTTCAGGAAGCAGGGAGGGGGAGCAGCCTCTGTGCTTCCCAGAGCACAAGAGCTGCTACCATTGCTGGGTCTTAGGCAGGATGCATCAGGGGGAGCTGAAGGCTTCTTGTGCTTCTCCCACCATGGCTTACCTGCATTTGAATCAGAAAGAAACTGGCCCAAAGAGATCTACAAACCTGGGGAAATTGTGGGAATTTGCGACCCATCATGTAGCCTGTTGCTTAAGGGTCATGGTGTTTATGGAAGATCAGTTGTTCCAATCAAGCTGTGATAAATCTAGCATCCTTTTAAAACTTCATTAATTAGCATTTTTCCAGGCACATTAGCTTGGGCACATCACCATAAAACATAGGGAACAGTCCTGAGTTGGCAGGGAGATGGATTGGATGGTTTAATAAGTCTTTTCCATTTCTAATGTCTGAAACTCTAGGAATGCAATACAGCTGTAAACCTCACAATTCACCATGGTAGTGGTGGTTTTTTTTTTTTTTTTAAAGTATTAATATTATACTCCTGATCAAAAACTTCAGACTTTTTTGCATTACATGGAAGGACAAAGGGAAGGTCTTCTAGATGGGACCATTGAAGAGATTTCTGTTTTACTGAATGAAATTGGCAGTGTCCATTTAAACATCATCAGAATTAGCTGAGTAGTAATAAAAGAATATAATGTAATATAAAATGTGCATAGAAGTTTTAAATACAGTACATATGCAATAAAAATGATCAAACATAGAAAATAATAGGGAAATTGGGATCTGATTAGATGTCCTGGACGTAGGGGGTAAAAAATTCAGGGCCTAATTTTTTCATTTGATTTTCAAATTCTAGCCTGTCCTTTTATGGGCTATTTAACCCTCGTTATCTATTGTTGTCAGGGCTGTGAGAAAAAACTGCTCAAACTTCTTTGTGTAGTGGAGATGCCCCCAGGCTGGGCATTATTCCAAGTATTTGTTCCCCATAAATAAAGAAGTAACCGATTGGGTCATAGCTTTAGACAGAAAGTGTTGTCGCTGGGCTGGTGCCCAGAGAAGAGTTCCTTCAAACCGAAGAGTTCAGTAAGATAGATGAGACACACTGCTGGACTTATTTACACAACGCTAGAAGTCTGCTTCTTAGGCTGATCTGTGACTAATGTAAACGAGAGACACCAGAGGGCTAGAAAAGCTCATTCACTTTTCAGAAGAATGTGGAGAACTATGGCCAGCAGTGGCCTCAGTTTTAGGACTACACAGGAGGATATTGTCCAGGAGTATATTACGTCTCCTGGGTCTGAACATGCATATATGGGAAAAACTCCTGTAGGCTTTGCAGATGAACAACACCCACTGCTATGGCTGCATTATCTGCTCCACCTGAATGACACAAGACTGACTATCCAACATGTAACTTAATAGGTCTCTACTATTATATTGTGCACATTATTACTTGATGTACTGTTGCATGAACCTTGACTTGATATGCATGTAACCCTTCTGTCATCCACAACCAAAAACAAACCTGGGAAATACAGATTTTATTATGGGGTCAAATGCAGCAGTAGCCTCATTCAGAAGTTGTGAAGGACAAAACTGCTTTTGGGTTTGAGTAGCATAGCTGAATCCTCCTTATACATCTTCCATTCTTATTGTCAACATCATTGGGAAGGAAAATAAAATAACCCTGACCTCCTTCATAATCAAGAAAGAAACCTCTATAAGAGGGAAATCTTCCTGTCTGTCTTTCTTTGAGACATCATGAACTTTCAAACTTGGCAAGGATGTTTTGAGTCAGATCTAATAATAAACTTAAATCTTCTATCACACAAAAGGAATGAGTCTTAACTTGCCTGAACTTGCCCCGGTGAGCTGAGATCCAAAGCTCTGTCACTTCTTCAAAAGCTGCTCTCTTTACGAGAACAGGGTATCGTTGTAACAGGGTTTCCTTGCCATTCACTCAGCCTTACTTCCTCCAGATGAACTCACTCTTTCATGATGTTGGAGGTGGTCCTCCAGCTCCACTTTGGGTGTACAATGTGCTGCCCAGTTAATCTCTCGTCTTTTCTATGAGTGATTTATGGAGACTCCAAGGACACGGAGGCTCAGCACATTTTCTGTTCTCAAAATGTTCATGAAATGGGACATGTAGCTTTTCCTGCCAGTGGGAACCTGAAAGACCTGGTGGGCTTTTCTGGCAGGACTCATTATTAGTGTTAAGATGGCCAAATGGCCTGCATAGCAGTAGGACATGGGCTTTGCATTTGTTTTGACTCCCCAGGAACCATGGAAAAAATATTTTGACTTGACTGTGCAGTTTAGTTGCTCGCTAGCACAACTCTCAGTTAATGATCAGGAATGTAAAATTCCTAATTTACTTCATCTAGTCAGTTCATTTTGAGTTATGAATCATTTTATGTTAAAATAAATTGTAGACTGATTTGGAAACAAATGCAAACACTTTTTCTTCCAAGCTTCTATAATCCTAATTCCCCTTTTAAAGAAGACTTTTTTTTCATTCTTGTGGAATTGTTAAACTTGTAGCTATTTAAGTGACTAATCTTTCATAACAGGGCTGCTTTTCTCTGTAGTTTTTATTTCTTTATAGTACTAAATGTTCCCCCTCCCCCACCCAAAATTACACTACACAATTTTTACATGTGTAACATTTTATACTTGGGTGGCTGAACAGGACTTGTATTCCTCTTTTCTTTTTTCTTTTCTTAAAAATCAAATAACCAACATTTTATTACTGCATTATGCAATGTAGCATATGTTAATTTATTACATCTTCCTATCGGATGATGGGAAATACAAAAGTAACAATATGTCAAATACATTTGTATTTATGTTTATACAGTTCTTGCCTTGTACGTATGTGGACAAGTTTCAAAATTACTAAAATTATAAAAGAACAAGACTAGTGATAAATCACTGAAAAAAAATGTTCCGAATTGAATTTATGTTCTTGACAAAGTTACCGCGCTTATCTGCAGAAGTGGACACCTTCATAGATATTTCCATACCACAGGAATTACCATACTGGTTCAGATCTGAGGTCCATCTAGTCCACTACCACTAGTCCATCAGGTCCACATCAGAGGAAGGTGTAAGCACCACGCAGTAGATGCATATGGGATAGTCCACCCGCCCCGCTCCCACAAATTATCTCATCGTATTCCCTAGTAGAGATTGATTTAAGACCCGGAGCATGAGGTTTAATATCCCTTCCAAATTTTATGTCAGCATTAAGAATTATAACTAGATATTCTTAAAATCCACATAAATATCCAATTCCTTTTTGAATCTAGCTACGTTTTGGCGCCCACCAACATGCCTAAGTGCTATCAAAAATGATGTTTTATTAAAGCGTCCACACTTGAAAATTGGTCTCTCTGAGGATAAAAGATATTGAATGACAAAATTCTTCTGAAAATACAACTGCCAAAGAATCTGAACATATTACCCTGCTTAGAAAGAAGACATTTTGATCCTTATTCTGCAAGAAACCTAGGTATGGATCTAACTTTTAAGTTCATTCCCTTTGATCTCCATGAGACCACTCTTAAGTATATGAGTGGTCCCATTGAGATCAGTGGGAATACACATGGTCTTAAAGTTAGATGCATGCTGTGACAGGTTGCCCCCCTTTAAGATGCCACCTGATGTGTTGAGATACCACTGAGCCCGCCTGTTCTGTCAGCCTGGGCACCCTGTTTACCTGTCTTGCTGAGCCAAGCTATTAAGCCTCCTCCAGCACACACACAGGCAGGGCCACACCCAACGCAGAATGACACAGACCCTGAGATCAGCTCTGGGAAGACTTAGCTTAAGGGACTTGCCCCAGCACTCAGGTGTCCACCTACCTTGGAGTACAGGCTCAAAGGTATATTATGAAATCCACCTCCTCCCTCAATGTGGAGGAAGGTATGCACAGCCTCTTATCCCCCACCCCATTATGAATTGTACAAACAGGGTTATATTATAAACAAGAAATAAGTTTATTAACTACAAAAGGTGAATTTTAAGTGTTTAAAGAGATAGCAAACAGAACAAAGTAGATTACTAAGCAAATAAAACAAAACACACAAACTAAGCTTGATTCACTAAATAAACAGGTTACAAAATGTAATTTCTCACCCTAAATGTTGAATTTAGGCAGGATGCGGAGTTTCTGTAGCTCAGAATTCCAGTTATTTTTCTTACAGACTGGACCCCTGTCTCAGTCTGGACTCACCCCTGCCTTTCCTTTCAGGATGATTTCTTTGTCCCTTCAGGTACTTTCAGTCTTTCCTCTTGGGTAGCCATGAAGGAGAGATTCCCGTTTGCCTTCTTCCCCACTCTTAAATAAGATTTACATAAGGTGGGCATCCTTTGTTTCCCAAACCTGACACCCCTTTCCCTTTATTGAAAAGTTACAAGAAGTCCAAGATAATGTTTAGTATCTGTTGACAAGGCCACCTGACCTAGTAGTTCACAGTTACGTCCCAGGATGCCTTCCAGGAGGAAGAGAAATTAGTACCTTCACAGTCTTGTTGTTTCTTCCTAATGGCTCATCACATCTGATGGCCTGTCATCTGGTGGGTGTCCTCCCAATACACACCCAGTTGTAAATGTTACATAGTCCATATTACTAACATTAGATACAGAAATGATACATGCATACAAATTGGATAATTGCATTCAGTACATCATAACCTTTCCAATGATATCTTACATGAGCCATCTTGCATAAAGTACATCTGTTATGTCATATCCATATCATAAGCATAATTTCATAAAACATATGGACTGTAATGTCACCCATGCTTAAGTACCTTGCTGAATCAGGGCATAATTCCATTCCACTAGGCCTCATGATCTTTTCTGCACAATCCAGGGGAATTTAAAGGAGTAGAATATTTTTTTAAAAGTACAAGGGGAAAAAAAAAGAGCAAAATGGACTTTGGATTTCAAACAAAGTATCTTCTCTAATTCAGACCAATATGGATTTTTGATGCAAAATTTCGTGCAGATCAGTATAATTTACTGTGTGTTTTAACTAGTTATAAAAGACTGAGAACAAGAGCTTCCCAACATGCTGTCTATAAAGTTTGATACTTAGTAAAAGACAGGTACTGATAACAGTGCTACTTGTATGGATCCCAATGGTAGCATGGACCCTGTGCAGATACGAATGGTAGTGCTCTCTGTCTTAAATCATCAGACAGATTTCTATATTCTGCAAGCTGTGGTGTAAATTTCAAGCCAGTAGATAAATCAACTTGATATTGCATTGCTTTTGAAGGACACCACTAGGCTTCACCGGTACAAATGACCCTGTTATATCAATGTACTTTTGATCAACTTGAAAGAAAATCAGAGGGGAAAATAAAGAACTAAGCTAAACAAATGAAATGCAGAGGCCTCATTGACTGTACTGATTTATGCTAAAAGGGAATTTGATCCACATGCTATCAGTGGATTGTATAAGAGCATGGGGGTGCTATAAAATTTTTTATTGCCATTAGCGTGGGAAAACTTGTAACGCAGTAACCTCAAAATTGTGGCAATAAAAGCTGTATAGAACCCCACATCACATATTTATCTCACACACATGCACAGGTACTTACAGTCAGACTTTCTCTTTGGTTTTTATTGTTCTGAAATAAATTATTCTGTTTGTTTTTTATATCCTCATGTTGCCCTTCAATTGCTGCTTTTACTCTGCAGTAATGGCCCTGGTGTGGTTTCTCCTTTTCATGAACCTCCTCTTTCCTTTTACTGTGATGAATGGTAACTTTTTGAATGTAGCCTCCCTGGTGTTGTTAATTGATGGGTGTAAATTGCTTCAGGGGTTCCTTTGATGTGTGTTTTTGTGGTTGTTTTTCCAGTGTTACCACCAGCTTTGAATTATGTTGCTAAGGACGAACATTTGGTTTTCATAATATTTGGATAAGATTTTTATTTGCTTTATTATTTTGTTAGGTTTGGTTTCTTAGTGTATTCTGGATGCTGTGCATTATTGTCCCTTTGAAGGGACTCATTTCTTTTGCTTTCAGAATGCCACAAGGACTATGTCTATATGGCAGTTGGAGAGAGCCTCCCAGCCTGGGTAGACGGGTTCACACTAGTGGGGTTTGTGCTAGCGTGCTAAAAACAGCAGTGTGGATGTCATGGCTCCGGCGGAGACTCTGGCTAGCCAGCTGAGCTCTGACCCAGGGGGTTGGAACTGCCGTCCATGCTGCAATGACCACACTGCTGTTTTTGATGCACTAGTTTGATTTGAGCTAGCATAGGTCTGTTTAGGATTGGGAGGCTTGCTCCCAGCTGCAGTGTAGACGTACCAGAAAGGCACTATATTTAGTAGATTTTCTTACCACTGTCATTGGGAAGCAAGGATTTCCAATAGTTCATAGGAAATGGGGAGAATACACTATGTATTTTTTCTTACCGTTTTAGAAAGGAAAATGGCGGGACTTGTTGCTGTTTCAATAGATCTCCTATTCAATACATGTTTGGGTTATGACAGGCCACACAGGACAACATAAATGATACTCACTTGCCACTGTGAAGATTTCTGTCTTTTTCTGGCATTTCAGCCAGAAAATGCCAGAAAAGTGTACATATATAGGTTGTTTGAAAGGGCAAATGTTTTATAATCTAACCTACTCTAGACTGTTTGCCCCTTAGGACAGGGATTGCCTATTTCTTTGTGATTGAGAGCCTACAACATTTTGGGTACCATAGTGATGTAATAATAATCCATAGATTGCATTTCCAAAGTGCCCATCACCATGCTATCAAGTCTCTAATTCACTTGTAGAATATCTGCTCATTGATGATGTAAGCAGAGTCAGGATGAGCTCTACCCTGACATCTGGTGGTGAATTATGGCGAGTGTGGAAAAGAACTCCAGGGACTGATCTTGTTTGCATAGGCACACCCACCCGCCTGGCATGAAACAACAGCAACTCAAACTGGTTACTTTGGCTGGTGTGGGATCCCCAGTTTTCTCTGTTATTGGGGCAGGAAGAATAAAGTTTTGTTACCCTGATTCTGTGAATCAAGGCCAGTGGAACTGTTGTATGACAGAAGGACTGAGTGAGTCCTTCACCATTACCTAAGTAGCACTTGCTTGACAAGGGGCCTGGGTTACAAAACCTAGTGAATTGAGAGAGGATGGGGACAGGTATTTGTACCTGATGATATGCCCCCCCCCCCCCCGAGGGCTTGAAACACCAATTGTACTATCTCCTTTCTCCACTGTTGAATGTCAGAGCTAACTTTGATTCAATTAGGAGTCTAGTTACAGGCTGCTGAGCTGAATTCACTTTGGGCTAATGGTGTACTAGCACTGGGGCTCCCCTATTATGAGCTGAAATTGCTAAGAGCTGAAGTTATTAAGAGCTGAGATCACTGAGTGCTGTGTTAACTAGTGGGGGAGCCTGAAGCTATATTGCTAAGCAGCTGGTGGAGCAATTTGTGGGGACGACTGGAGGAGCAGCGAGTGGCGCGGGGCCTTGCGGGGCTGGTTGGAGTGGCCCAAGGAACGGTGAGCGGAGCTGTTTGCGGGGACAGCTGGAGTGGCTCACAGGTCGCTGAGTGGAGCGGAGCAGCTTGTAGAGCGGAGCAGTTTGTGGGACGGCAGGAAGTGGACTGGCTCGTGGTGAAGGCTGCGGCGGAACCCCACGGAGAGACGGCCGGCTGGCCTTGGATCACGTAAGGTGCCCCTTAACATCCTGCGTGCCCCCCCCCTTTTACTCTGGGGCTGCACTGACCAGGGACAGAGATTTGGGGGTTTGGACTTTTGGGACTTTGGGCGGTTGCTGGACCCAAGAGACTTTGGGGGTGTTGGACTTGGGGGACTCTGGGTGATTTTTGGGTTTCTGGATTCAAAAACCAAAGGGAAAGGACACAGCCCAGTTTGCTGGGGTGGGTTTTTTGCTCATGGTTTGTGTTATGAATCCTGTTTGTGGTGTTTTTCCAATTTAATGCTGATGTCGTTTACCTCATGTTATTAAACATTTCCTGCTACACTCAGACTCCGTGCTTGCGAGAGGGGAAGTATTGCCTCTTAGAGGCACCCAGGGGGTGGTATGTAATTGTCCCAGGTCACTGGGTGGGGGCTCGAGCCAGTTTTGCATTGCGTTATTGAAACGGAACCCCTAGATACAGAACCCGGCCCTTGTTGCTGCCAACTTAGATGGGCAGAAGGGTTACAATTTTATATCTGTGTGTCTGTGCGTGCATGTGTCCATGTATGCAGGTGTAACCAGGCATGCATAAAATGTTTCTTTTGCTTGCCTCTCTGGAAACATATGTTCCAAGTTGAGCATGCATGATTTACTCAGAGATGGAGGTCAAACAGCACAATTCAGTCATCCAGCTCTGGGGGGTTTGTTCATTATAGCATGAAAATAAGTGTCATAGGCGTGAAGTTGATATCCAGATGTGGATGTGCACTTTGCGAAAGTTTGTGGCTGGTCCGATCAGGGGTTCTGATCTGGGTCTACTTCTAGTTTTACTCAACAGGGGCTTTAGTTTCAAAGAGTACTCTTGGAAGTGCGGCTGCATTGTTGTGTTAATACCCTTCCTATAGTGCCAAGGGAGGACCAGACTCAAAAAAATGCTCCATAGGGAACCCAACCTAATCAGTCCCTACAAGAAGAACTTTAGAATTGCTGAGTAGGCATTATTGTCAATTGTGTTAATACAACTGCAATTGATTCTACACATCCTAGAATCCCAGTACAGAAATGCTCACAGTGGCATATGCAATTTCAGAGCCCCTTGGAAGTTCCTTAGACTTGTAATGTGGACAGACCCTGGTCATCCTTGGCCAGGATCAAACCTCTGGAGCTTAATGCATGAGCCTCTACTGCAGGAGCTAAAGGACGTGGCTGTAGAAGACTCATCAATCTCTAGCTGGTTTAGGTGCCACTAGAGGGGGCACAGGGGGCCACGACAAGCAGGCCTGGGTTAGAGTCTTTCAGCAAAGAATGTTGTCAATCCCCTTGCCAGCATGTGTAGCTATCCCAAGAAGTAGCTAAAAAGTGGCTTAAAAGTGTGGGTCTACACTGAAGTGACTATGTTCAAACTGCACCTTCGCAACCATCAGATCTGCTCAGCATGTGGTTTTTTTCCCGTAGTACCATGTTTACTTTAGAGGCAAAAATGAATTTGTATTGCCTGTTATTCCTGTTGGCCCTGCAGAGCCAACACAACTAAAAGAGTGAATTGGCTTCTCTTTTCAATCATGCGTCATCTACAGAGTCACTAGGTATAAGCTGCAAAGATAAATTCTGCCTACAGGTATAAGCGTGCAGCCCCCATGTTTTGATTTAGTTTGAAGCCAACAGAAGTGCACTGGACTAATTGCAGGAAGAATCTGGCTTGCAGAATATTTTTTATTCATAGTTGTACAGGAACCTGAAAGAATTCAGCTTCACTTTCAGATCCCAGATGGAATTTGCAGGGCTGATGGCAGGGGAATTGCTGGCAATGAGAACACATTCGATTTTGAAAAGATTGAGAAGACCTAGCCATGGGACTGCACAATACCATTATAACAGTCAATTTTTCAGAGCAGAATTGCACAGTTAACCTTCAGGAAATGGAGGAGGAGGGGATCTGAGGTGTAAAGGATGAGGTAACAAAACACCAGCCTGCCTGGTTCTTTTTTGAGAGGTTGGCTTTGAGGCCTCACTAGAGCTTTTGATAAGGGAAGAGTGGACTGTGACACACAACACATCTTTTTGCTTCCACAAAAATTTTGTGGAAACTTAATAGATTCCTCCCCACCCCCCTCCCAAAGCTCACAGCATGAAATCCATCTCTTTTAGTCTCATAAGTGATGCTGCTTCAGTCTGTGAGGAATCTAGGGACATGAGCCAGAGACCCTGGGAACCAATATTAATAACTCTGCTACTTGAGCTGAAGGCAAAGCTCTAATAGCTGTCAGAGGTTGTAGTATTTATATCCCCTCTGCACACCTCTAGGCACAAGGGGGCAAGGCCATCACAGGGAGTTGCTAATTAACATGCCTTCATCTGAGAAGCACAATTTCAGGGCACTAAAAGTCTGAGAGGGCCTTTTCCTGTGCTAATTTGAATTAATTCACAGCTAGAAGTAGCAACACTCCAGCAGTCTTGGGACTGGTGATGCATCACTTTCGCAACCTCATCACACTGCAGCCTAAACATATGCATAACAGTTAGGTAAGTCCCGGGGTTCCATGTGTGGTATTTGTGCAGGATAAAGAAGGAAGCCCTGATTGTTAAACTGGAGTCCATATGCCATTTCTACCCCTGTCACAGTTACAGGGCTAACTGCACCCCTTCCGGTCTCGCTGAGTGCACCTCTCAGGTGTTAGGCCTTATGCCCTCACCTCTCCTGGGGTGGAACCAGTCTTAGCCTAGGCCCCTGCTACAGCGCCCTGTGTACCAACCATGCTTCCTCAGCAGGTCCAACTGGGATCAGTCACCATGGTTCTCCCCTTCAGGGGTCTGACCAGTGGTATTATAGACAGCCTTCTGAAACCAAAGCATTGCTTATTTAACAGTACGAACAAAGCATTTAGAGGGAAAGAATTTTAAAATGACCAACAGCCTACACAGGTGTCTCTAACCTAAAGTCCTACCATCCTGTGATGGCAGGCTAGGCAGGCCTAGCTTCTCCAGATGACCCAGTGAGTGCCTATCTCCATCTAGTTTCCTTGAACATCTCCCCAACAACTGCTCTCCTCCTGAGAGAGGGACACATCCTTGTTAAACTGCAATAGTCCTTTTGATCTCTGCTTCCCAGGCCTTTTTCTATCCTGCCATTGTCTCTTAACAACCCTCAAGTTTGCTGAGAGGTGGCTTATGTTGGGTCCTTCTGTTTTGCTCCTGCTTGTTTTCCTTATAGCCTGCTATTAAACTAAACCAATATTTGCCTACAGTAAACATCCCAATAATCAGGTTGCCAAACGGTATTAATAAATTATTACAGAGCAGTTTCACATCACTGTCCCTTTGTAGCAATAGACCCACGGCCGCTGGGATTTCTGATGGCTTGGGGATGTTTTGAGACACTGAAATTCCATAAGAAGTGGAACTAGAATATTCCTTTATCAGAACCTCCATTTTCAAAAGTGACTAGTGATTTTTGGATGCTTCCATTGTTGGGTGTCCAACTTCAGGGGCCTTTAAAGAGCTTGATTTTCAGATAGTACTGAACACTTGCCAGACTACTTTAAGTTGTCTTAAGTTAGGTGCCCAAAAATGGAGACACCCAAAATTACTAATCAGTTTTGAAGCTGTAGCCCTCATTCTCACTGGTGATTGTTGTTGTGGAGACAGGGTACTGTGTCCTGCTGGCCTGGCCTGGCCTGATAAAAGCTTTGCAACAAATATTAGAAACCAAAAAAATTCAGTTGTGAATATCTAATGTTAAGCACTGAGAGTAAATAAGTGGCCTGCTTTTCAGAAGTGCTGAGCACCCACAGCTCTCATTATGTGGCCAAATTTGGGTGGATTATCTTGGCGATAGCAAAAGACATTTCTGTTACAAAGGCCACCCTCCTGCCAAATTTCAAGCCACTACTCTAAAGTGTGGGGGCACTGCAACTGTTCAAGTAAAAGTCGCCAGAATTTTTTAACGTGGGCAAAACAACAATTTTTTTTCTTCTCGCCTCATTCTCAGAAATGCCTGAATTGTTTTGGCTGAATTTTTTCAGGATAATTCAGCTTGAGGCAGACACCCAGCATGGAAAATATAAGCCCAAACACTTTAAGTTTGGCAAAGTTATGAACAACTGAAAACAGGGTCTTATAATAGGAAGTGTCAGGAAACCTAAATAATAGCTGGTGCTACCAGCCCTGCCTATAATTCCTATCCTTCTTTAATCTGCAAGCTCATCTGGCCATATTTATAGTATCTGTCTGTCTATCCATATTCTGATCTGACACACACTAATTTTTAATTAGTGTAACTTCTCTGACATCAGAAAAGTCACATCACTACAAAATCAGACTAAGGGCTTATCTAGACGGGGGTTTTGAACTAGTTCAGGTTGAGTGAATCTTCTTGTAAAATGTTAGCATGCACACGATGCAATGCATTACATCACATTAACTCTGCACTTACCATGAACTGACCTGTTTGTTTGACCTGTGTGGCCTCCCCTGTTCTGTGACAAGTTCCCTAGATGACCCTTCTCCAGGTTAAAAGCTAGAACTGGATAAAATTTTGGCCATTTGCTCCTGAATTCCAGTGTAGCAGTATTCTTGTGATAATATAGCGATTCTATTCCACAGACCCCACAATATGCCTCATGCTGCTGTTTGGAGTTGTGCTGAGATTCTGGATCTCATTACTATCCGGGGAAAAAAGCACTTGTGGCCAGCCACTGGAATAAAGACCTTTTTGTGGACATTGCAAAGAGGATGCCCACAAAGAGTCATGACTGCAATGCCAACCGGTGCCATAAAGAAAGCCAGCAGCTCAGGAGGGTCTACATTAAAATGAAAGATGCAAGGAAAATATCAGGTAGGGGACATGTTATCTGTCCATTTTACGAAGAACTGGATAGGATTTTACACAAATTATACAGCCGCCGAACACAGACAATTAGTGGATCCTGCTGCCAGCTCCCTTTCCCATCCTCTCCCATGAGGATGAGCGACACCACTCATCTGAGAATGAGCGAGACGAGGCCAGAGAAAAGCTGTCCTCCTACGGCCAGGATCCGTTTGGGACTCAGGACTCTGATGCAGACCATGTTGAAAGCCAACCTGATTCCTGCCATTCATTGGCTGAACCCAAGTCCCAGCCCACAACAGAGGCCAGGACCAAAGAGGAAGATCCTCTGGAGGGAACTTTGGCATGTAAAGTACCCATCTTTACTATTTATTATTATTATATTTGTAAGCTGAGTCAGGATGAGCTCTACCCTGACATCTGGTGGTGAATTATGGCGAGTGTGGAAAAGAACTCCAGGGGCTGATCTTGTTTGCATAGGCACACCCACTCGCCTGGCATGAAACAACAGCAACTCAAAGTGCTTACTTTGGCTGGTGTGGGATCCCCAGTTTCTCTGTTATTGGGGCAGGAAGAATAAAGTTTTGTTACCCTGATTCTGTGAATCAAGGCCAGTGGAACTGTGTATGACAGAAGGACTGAGTGAGTCATTCACCATTACCTAAGTAGCATGTGCTTGTCAAGGGGCATGGGTTACAAAACCCAGTGAATTGAGAGAGGATGGGGACAGGTATTTGTACCTGATGGTATGGGCCCTCTCTGAGGGGTTGAAACACCAATTGCACTACCTCCTCTCTCCACTGTTGAATATCAGAGCTAACTTTTGATTCTATTAGAAGTCTAGTTACAGACTGCTGAACTGAATTCACTTTGGGCCGGTGGTGCACCAGCACTGGGGCTCCCCTACTATGAGCTGAAATCACAAAAGAGCTGAAATCACTGAGGCGGTGTTAACTAGTGGGGGAGCCTGAAGCTATAATGCTAAGCGGCTGGCAGAGCAGCTAGCAGAGTGGAGCCTTGTGGGACGGTTGGAGTGGCGCTGAGCGACTCACAGGTCGGTGAGTGGAGCGGCTGGAGGAGCAGCTAACAGAACAGAGCCTTGTGGGAGCGGCCCAAGGGACGGCTGGAGCGGAGCGGAGTGGAGCGGCTCACAGGTCGGTGAGCGGAGCGGCGCGGCACGGCTCACAGGTCGGTGAGCGGAGCGGAGCGGAGCGGCACGGCTCACAGGTCAGTGAGCGGAGCGGAGCAGCTGCCAGAGCAGTTTGTGGGACGGCAGGAGTGGGACTGCGGGTGGAGTGGAGCAGTTCGTGGTGAAGGCTGGGTGGAACCCCACGGAGAAGCAGCCGGTTGGCCTCGGATCACGTAAGGTGCCCCTTAACACCCTGCTCACACACACACCCCTTTTGAACTCTGGGGCTGCACTGATCAGGGACAGAGACTTTGGGGGGTTGTCGGACTTTTGGGACTTTGGTGATTCTTGGGTCGCTGGTTTCAAGAACCAACGGGAGAGGACACGGCCCAATTTGCTGGGGTGGGTCTTCGCTCATGGTTTGGTCTATGAACTCTAGTTGTGGTGTTTTTTCCAATTTAATGCTGATGTTGTTTACCTCATGTTATTAAACATTTTCTGTTACACTCAGACTCCGTGCTTGCGAGAGGGGAAGTATTGCCTCTTAGAGGCACCCAGGGGGTGGTATGTAATTGTCCCAGGTCACTGGGTGGGGGCTCGAGCCGGTTTTGCACTGTGTTATTGAAACGGAACCCCTAGATACAGAACCCGGCCCTTGTTGCTGCCAACTTAGATGGGCAGAAGGGTTACATATTAGTGTACTAACTATGCTGACTTCTTTTCTGGGTGCCCCATGGCTGTAGCCACTTTACATGGATGTGATCTAGGAGCCTTTCTGAGTCTCCAGCCCCTGCCTCTCTCCCTCCCACTGCCCACGCTCTCCACTTGCCCTCCCCGGTCCACATTCCCAAGATGGTGGCTGCTCCACCTGGGCACTTGGCCACTGCTACAACTTAAAGCCCCAACCATCAGATGTTCTCAGGACCATTCCATGGAGGGCACATACCCATCTACCCATTTTCCTTTCCCCTTTCCTCAGCTGTCCTATTTGGCAAACTCCCACCCCCTTGCAGCACCTCTTCACCATCTCAGCATGGCAGCCAGCAGCATGGTGTAGCCATAGCCTCTACATCACACCTCCTGTGGGAGATTCAAATAATGGAAACATTTATTTGCTCAAAAATTAACAGTATATTGAAACCGATTAGAGGAAAAGTTTGGCTAGTGTTCAGTTTACATGAGGTATAAATGCAGATTGTATGCCCAATACAGCTACAAAACATACTGCTCCGATTGAGGTATAAATACCTTGTAACATGTATCCTACCATACAATCATTGCAGGACCCTCTGGCCTGTTCTCTAAAATTCTCCCTGTGTGCAGGGGAGATAAAGCAGAACTTAAGACTGAGAAATTGTTCCATTTTGGTTCTCACATTATAAGGGCTAGCTCTGCGGTTTCTTTCCTAGTATAACTTGTAAGACTCTTCTGCTCCTGCAGCATTTTGGGAGCGGGGGGGGGGGGCATCCTGGTGAATAACTTAACAGCATATCTTGCTGGTCTGCCCTTTGCCTTTTTAAACAAAGCTGTTCTCTGCCTCCTAGTCACTTGCCTTCATGTAACGTCAAGAGTCAGGACAGCTTAAAGGGGATATAGAGGGGATTAATATCCAGCTAGCCCCTGGTTACCCACCATAACCCCTTCAACAGCACAGAACCTCTTCCAATGCACAAACAATACTGCAAAGCTGGAACAGACTGGGAACATAATTCCCCTCCCCCAGCCCTCCAAGGTACAGCAGCAAGGCAAGACAGCATATACTGTACACACACACATCCCAATATACCCAGTACCTTTCCCCTGCGCACATCACTTTACCTCCCCGAGATTCTTCCCAGTCCTGGGAGAACCTCCAAGATGGTAAGTCACAAATACATATTAAAGCAATGCTATCATGGCCTGTCTGGAAAACAAACAATAATCCCACAAACCCCCCCTCCCCCCGCCTTTTTTTTTATTTCATATTACCATAGCCACAGCACTTGCAATGGCCAGAGCATGAAGGACAGAACCTGTGTCAACAGCAGAGTATCTGGCCAACCTGTGGGGTGAAAATGGAAGACTTAGGATGAGATGTTTGAAGAACATTGTTTTGTTATGGAGTGCAGTTATGTCACCAAAAAAAATCTACTTTTGTAAGTTGCACTTTCTCAATATTTTTAATGGGTTTTTTTCTTCAGTTGGTGGTTGGTAGTTTGGTTTGTTAAATGTATTTTCAAATAACCGTACTAATATTGGTTCAATTAAAACTTTATTTTTGCTTTGTTATATTGTTTGTTGTCTCATAATAAAAAGAGTTTAAAATTCAACCATTATACCTCTTTACTGCATTGAAACCAGAAACCTCTTTACATAATAGTGAAATAATTCACGGAGTTTCAAAAAAAGTACGCAGAAAAGTCCCTCTTCCAACAGCCCCAGACTATATCACACAGCTCACAATGAACCCAAGCACCCACCTCCAAAGGCTAACAGCTGGATGGACCGCCACATGTTTTCAGGAATGAGACTCAATAAGAAGAATAGGAGGCAGAGCGGAGAGCAGGCAACCCTCTCTGAAGTGAGTAAGAAAATGTGGTCCCTAGTCGCAGATGATAAGTGGCCGCTCTTCACAGTTTCTTCACAGTTAAATTAAGTTCTGTGGCCTCTGCAGGCAGTCGCTTGTGGTCTCTCTTCAAAGGTGGTTGCTTAGGCAGGTTTTACTGTACTTGTATTTACATCTTTATTTTTGCTGCCTGTCAAATGCTTCTTTGGTGCTTTATTTATTTTGTGCTTTTTTGTGTTTTTGTATTAATTGACAGTTTGTTTAGCATAGAGCCGAATTGCTTTTCTTACTTGAACAAAGACTGTGGTTCATGTGGGTGCACAACAGTCACAGGAAGAGTGACCCTCCCCCCCAGAAAATCACAGCGTTTAAAATGTTTTCAATTTTTAAATCGTATTAGGGCTGTCGATTAATTGCAGTTAACTTACATGATTAACTAAAAAAATTAATCGCGCTTAATCACAATTTTAATCGCACTGTTAAACTATAGAATACCAATTGAAATTTATTAAATATTTTTGGATATATTTCTACATTTTCAAACATATTGACTTCAATTACAACACAGAATACAAAGTGTACAGTACTCACCTTATATTACTTTTGATTATAAATATTTGCACTATAAAAATGACAGACAAGAGAAATAGTATTTTTCAGTTCACTTCATACAAGTACTGTAATGCAATCTCTTTATCGTGAAAGTGCAACTTACAAACGTAGATTTTTTTTTTGTTACATAACTGCACTCCATAACAAAACAACTTAAAACTTTAGAGCCTACAAGTCCACTCAGTCCTACTTCTTGTTCAGCCAATTGCTAAGACAAACAAATTAGTTTACATTTACGGGAGATACTGCTGCCTGCTTCTTATTTACAATGTCACCTGAAAATGAGAACGGGAGTTTGTAGTGGCATTGCAAGGTATTTACGTGCCAGATATGCTAAACATTCATATGCCTCTTCATGCTTCTACCATGATTCCAGAGGACATGCTTTCATGTTGGTGATGCTTGTTTAAAAAAAATGCATTAATTAAATTTGTGACTGAACTCCTTGGGGGAGAATTGTATGTCTCCTGCTCCATGGTTGTACCCACATTCTGCCATATATTTTGTGTTACGGTAGTCTCAGATGATGACCCAGCATATGCTGTTTGATTTAAGAACACTTTCACTGCAGACTTGACAAAACACAAAGAAGGTGCCAATATCAGATTTCTAAAGATAGCTACAGCATTCAACCCAAATTTTAAGAATCTGAAGTGTCTTCCAAAATCTGAGAGGGATGAGGTGTGGAGCATGATTTCAGAAGTCTTAAAACAGCAACACTCTGATGCAGAAACTGCAGAACCCAAACCACCAAAAAAGAAAATCAACCTTCTGCTGGTGGTATCTAATTCAGATGATGAAAATGAACGTGCATCAGTGTGCACTGCTTTGGATCGTTATTTCCCCCTTTCTTATACATAGTTAGCTATTCTATTATACAATGTTAGCTATTCTCCAGTTATACAGTACTACCAGTCCCCCTGATTTCAGTGCATTAAACTCTCTAAGTTTTACTTCCACTTCAGATATGGTGATTTCCATTTCTAGAAACTCATTTCCAAACAACAATGAATATAGCCTCAAAAAGACCCCCAGGAAGTAAATTTTACATGTGGAAACGGAGGCACAGGAGATTATGTGACTTGCTCAAGTCCACAGAGGAAGTCAGTGGCAGAGCAGAACTCCTGTCTCCTGAGTCCCAGCCTTGTGACTTAACAATAAGTAGATCTTGAATTTATTCAAAGATATATACACACACACACACCCTTGTTTTTCTCAGCTACTCATCTAGCATCTTGCCTGTGTAGGCTCCTTCAATGACTCAGTCATCAGTTATTCCACTGATGATGTCACTTTCTATAAACTTTCACAGAACTCCTTGGTTTATTCCCCTTTCACAGAGGACTGCTCATTCTTTGACTTTCAGTAACATAAACTACTTCTGATTGCCAAGACCAGCACACAGACACACACCCTTTTTTGTCTCATGCTGACAATGAAATGCTACTGAATACTGCTTTGAGGCTCATTAAAATTCAGAGCAGCATTTGCTTACATGTTGATTTTGAAGTCGCCATGCTGGATGTGTTTAACATGTGGTGCTGGCTTGTTCTGGCAGTACTGTATGTCAGCTCCCCCTCTTTTTTTTTTTTTTTTTGTATGTGTTGCCTTGCCATACACAATAAACGTGATGGGACCTTTTCAAGGGAATCCCTTTTTCCTTATTTTGTAATGTGAGATTTCACATTTATCTAAAGTTTGGAAATAGCCTAGGTAGTAGAGTCTAACTCGGACTCAGCTCCCTTGGGACACTGTATGGGACTGGAGTCTGAACAATAAATCTAATCATCACAAACACTAGTCAAAAGAGAAACATGATCGTCTAGAAGTCTGAGGGCAGAACTATTAGCCAATTTGAGTTCTAATCCCACCAATGCTCTTTCTACACTTGTCATAACTATAAAGGGAAGGGTAACAGCTCTCCGGTGTACAGTACTATAAAATCCCTCCTGGCCAGAGACTCCAAAATCCTTTTCCCTGTAAAGGGTTAAGAAGCTCAGGTAACCTGGCTGGCATCTGACCCAAAGGACCAATAAGGGGACAAGATACTTTCAAATCTTGGTGGGGGGAAGGCTTTTGTTTGTGCTCTTTGTTTGGGAAGTTGTTCGCTCTTGGGACTGAGAGGGACCAGACATCAATCCAGGTTCTCCAAATCTTTCTGAACAAGTCTCTCATATTTCAAACTTGTAAGTAAACAGCTAGGCAAGGCGTGTTAATTTATCTTTGTTTTCTCAACTTGTAAATGTACCTTTTGCTAGAGTGTTTATCTCTGTTTGCTGTACTTTGAACCTAAGGCTAGAGGGGATTCCTCTGAGCTCTTTAAGTTTGATTACCCTGTAAAGTTATTTTTCCATCCTGATTTTACAGAGGATTTTTACCTTTTTCTTTAATTAAAAGCCTTCTTTTTAAGAACCTGATTGATTTTTCCTTGTTTTTAGATCCAAGGGGTTTGGATCTTGATCCACCAGGAGTTGGTGGGAGAAAGAAGGGGGATGGTTAATTTCTCCTTGTTTTAAGATCCAAGGGGTTTGGATCTGTATTCACCAGGGAATTGGTGGAGAGTCTCTCAAGGCTACCCAGGGAAGGGAATTAGCTTTGGGATGGTGGCAGCGGACCAAATCTAAGCTGGTAGTTAAGCTTAGAAGTTTTCATGCAGGCCCCCACATTTGTACCCTAAAGTTCAAAGTGGGGAAGCAGCCTTGACAACACTAGATGGAAGTGTTGCAACAAACTATTGGCTGGAACAACATCTGAGTAATATTTGCATTCATGCACAACAGCCATATTTTACAGACTTCGGTAATACACTTAGGGCAAAGTCTTTAGCTTGGATCTGATTGAAAATGACACATGCAGCACTCATTTCTCCCCACTGGGGACAGAAAGCTGCTAACATTACAAATGCACCAGTTCAGCCTGCCCTCCTAACACCAGCTTACAGGGCAATGTTTCACCTTTTTCAGCTACTGCTCTGTATCAACACTCTGTGTCCCTGGCCTGAGCTTCCCACGAAGCAGAAATACTTAATGCCCAGCACATCCCACACATCTGCTTGTTAGTCTCTGCTTCTGGGAAACAGCTGAACGCTTACACTGCAGAGGAGACTTGACTGTCTCTGGAGTCACGAATTCTACAGCTACCCTGTGTAGACTCAGGATTGCAGCACTAGCTGCTCAAAGCACTTACAGAAAAGTAGATATTTATGTAATTACAAAACTAAAAACATAGAGCAAAATAGCAAAGGTTTCAATGTATTGCACATCTTGGATTGGGTCCTTCTTTCTGACCTTTTATACTTTGCTTGACTTCTTAGGCCCTGACCCATACACACATCTATTAACTTTACCTAGGTGAGGAGTCCCCTTGGTGTCTGCATTTGTTTGGCTCCTAGCACAACCTTACTTCTCACCACACCCTTTTAGCACAACTACATAGAAACAGTAACTAATAATACTTTCCCCCTCTGGCCCATGTGGTGTCAGGGAACTGCCACTTGCCATGTTGGCATTTCAAGTTCAAGTCAAAACAGATTTCAGAAGATACTTAATGACAATAGTTAGTACTTGCTTAGGATTTTCATGCACCGATCTCAAAGCATTTCCCAGGGGGATAGATGCAATTACAGAGGGGGTAACTGTAGCACAGAGAAGGTAGCACAGTGCCTTGCTGGCAGAGATGGAAGTAGAATCCAGCTCTTCTAACAGAACTTGCTCTGTTATCCTAGCCACTGGACTGCACTGTTTATCCATATTTGCTGTCACTGAGCAAAGTTATCCTCATGCATACTGACTGCTGGGAGCAAAGGCAAACCTTGCTGCTGATTCTTTTCAGGTGTTTAATTAGCTTGTTTTGTTTAATATTTGGCTGATTTTTCTGTTCAGTTCCATGCAGCTTTACTGCTGCCAGCTTTGTTAAGTGTTCCAATCTAACTGCTACCATCAGCTCTTACTGTTACAATGGTCTGTTTATTTTGAACTACCACAAAGATGGCTTCCATTAATTTCATATTGTCTTCTTTTGTCCTTAAAGCAAAAAACTGAGCAGTGTATTTCAAGTTCAGGAGCTGCAGAAACTTATTCTACTTTTGCTCAATAAGTATAAGAAAATTTTTGAAGTATCAGAAGGGTAGCCGTGTTAGTCTGAATCTGTAAAAAGCAACAGAGCATGCTCCCAATACTTCTGTTGGTCTCTAAGGTGCCACAGGACCCTCTGTTGCTTTTTAAGAAAATTTGTGTGTGTGTGTGTGTGTTTTGCTGACTAGGGCACCATGTTCTCTCTGTGGCAGTGCTGTCTGACTGTACAGTCATGGTGTCTCTCAACAGCATTTCTTCCATTTCCATTTGGTTTTGGCTTTGTTTTATTTTCTCTCAGAGGCTTCTTTCATCTCCTTATCAGTTGTGCTGTTTGATAGCAATTACACCTACCTGTACCCATCCAACAGGAGCTAGTCCAACACCACTTTGCTAATAAAGTTCCAGCAGTTTGCTTTGTTCAGATGAGCTGTAGCAATGTTGATTCTATCACCTGTGTTGGGGTTTTCAGCCTACATCCGTATTGTGGTTTAGCCAAATGGCAGGAACACAATAAGTTCTGGAGACACTTAGGTCAAAACTGATGTGCTATGTTTAATATTGCTGCTTCTAAGTGGAACTGATGTTTCCCATTAACCAAACCTTTTACTCAAGCTTGTAAACACAGGACCTGATTCTCGACTCAGGGCATGGCAACACTTGCAGATGTAGAGCGCTTCGAGTTAAACCAGCCTTCGGATAGCGCAGTAGGAAAAGCGCTGCAGTCTGTTCACTGACAGCTGCAAGCGCACTGGCGTGGCCACATTTGCGGCACTTGCAGCGGCATTGGGAGCAGTGCATTATGGGCACCTATCCCACAGAGCACCTCTTCCCATTATGTGGCTTGTGGGAAGGGGGCAGGGGGTGCGGGGCATTCTGGGTCCTGTCCCAATGCCCCCTGATGCATCGGTTCGCATCCCAGCAATCCCTGTGCTTCCGTCCACATCTGATGCCATCTTTCAACAGGTTTTGTGCTGCGTGCTCTGTCTTCCCTTTTGGTCTGCGGGAATGAAGCCTGCTACGGAGGAATATGCTGACGAGTGTCGCCAGCATGTCACGTTTGGCAGTCGAGTTACTCCTTAAGATCCAAACTGACAGTGAGGACTCCAATGATGATATTGACTCGAGTAATGCATATGACATGAGATTGCTTGTGGCATTCACAGACATGCTCACCACTGTGGAACGCCGCTTTTGGGCTTGGGAAACAAGCACTGAGTGGTGGGATCACATCGTCCTGCAAGTCTGGGATGACGAGCAGTGGCTGCAGAACTTTTGGATCAGAAAAGCCACTTTCTTGGGACTGTCTGAAGAGCTTGCCCCCATCCTGCAGCGCAAGGACACGAGATTGAGAGTTGCCCTGACGGTGGAGAAGCGGGTGGCTATTGCAATCTGGAAGCTGGCAACTCCAGACAGCAACCGATCAGTCGCTAACCAGTTTGGAGTGGGAAAGTCGACCGTTGGAATCGTGTTGATGCAAGTTTGCAGGGTCATTAATCGCATCCTGCTCAGAAGATCCATGACTCTGGGTAACGTGCATGACATTGTGGCTGGCTTTGCACAAATGGGTTTCCCTAACTTCGGAGGGGCGATAGATGGGATGCATATTCCAATTCTGGCACCAGCCTCCGAGTACGTTAATCGGAAGGGGTATTTCTCTATGGTTCTCTAGGCGCTTTTGGATCACCATGGGCGTTTCATTGACATTAACGCAGGCTGGCCCAGAAAGGTGCATGACGCACGCATCTTTCGGAACACAGGCCTGTTCAGGAAGCTGCAAGCCGGGACTTTTTTCCCAGACCAGAAGATCACTGTAGGGGAAGTCAAAATGCCCATTGTGATCCTTGGAGACCCTGCTTATCCTTTCATGCTGTGGCTCATGAAACCCTACACAGGGAGCCTTGACAGCAGCAAGGAGTGGTTCAACAACAGGCTGAGCCAGTGCAGAATGACTGTGGAGTGTGCTTTTGGCCATTTAAAGGGCCACTGGCACTCTCTGTATGGGAAGCTGGACCTGGCTGATGACAGCATCCCTGCGGTTATAGCTGCATGCTGTATCCTCCATAACATTTGTGAAGGGAAGGGTGAAAGATTCACTCAGGCATGGACCTCGGAGATTCAATACCTGGAGGCTGAATTTGAATAGCCAGAGAGCAGGGCTATTAGAGGGGCCCAGCATGGGGTTGCAAGGATTAGGGATGCCTTGAGGGAGCAATTTGAGGCTGAATGCCACCAGTAATGTCTGGTGCCCGGCATGGGAGTGAAGTGCAGTGTTTCCAATGTTAGTAGGAATCTGTGTTTGCTACGCTGACTTGCAGTGCCTGTTGCTATCCTGGGCTAAGGTATCTTTTACTTTATGCAATAATAAAGAATGTTTTCAAAGCCAAAAAAAACATTTATTGAAAAGAAACACAACTGCTTGGGAAACAGAAAGGGCAAGGGGATGGGTTGGGGAACGGTACAATCACAGATTTGTGTATGTCCTATCATACTCAGCCTTCCTGTCTGGAGTGCTGTGCAATGAGTGCTGAACTTCAGGATGGCTATAATGCATGGTGATGGGGGTTGAGTGCAATGGGTAAGGGTTGTAGTTTTCAGGGCTGGGTGGTGAAGCTACAGGTGTTGGAGGCAGCTGGTGGTGATAAGAGCCTGGGTGTTGGGGAAAGTGGATTGGAGGTGACATGGGGGCACAAGGGAAAGAGTTTTGGGACAAGGGCTGCAGGCAGGGTGGGGTGGGCGCGGTAGTGCTCTGCCTGCATGGCTATGAGCACCTGGATTGAGTCCGCTTAGCGCTCCATGATGCTCATCAGCCGATCCATGCTTTGCTGCCGGAGCTCCATGCTTTTGTGCTGGCAATCTGCATTCTGCTGGCGGATCCTCCTTTCATTCTCCCTCCACAACTGCGCTCTTAGATTCTTGTTAAATGACTGCTGCATTACTTCATGCAGTGGCCTCTTCCTAATTCTTTGCAGTCTTTCGGCCGGTGATAACACGGACGGCTGAGATCTCAAGGTTGCATCTGTAAAGGCAAAATGCAACACTTAACAGAGGCAGCATTGTTAACACCAGATAGAGCAATGATTCCCCCATACTTAAGGGCAAGCACAGTTTACACAATAGCATAATTTGCCTGTCCCAAAGTGAGTGCACATAATTCATGGGAGCCCCAAAATGGTGAGTAAGCACAGGGTCAATAGGGACTTATTGTTTCATGGCCGTACTGTCCTCTGGATTTCTGTGTCTTGGGGAGAGCCAACAGCTGCAGGGGTCCTCTGTACTGAACACTGGCCCCACATTTCCCACAGGAGTTCGTCCTGGATGATATCTCGCTGCTGAGGGTGACCTGGGAAGCAAGGGAGGGTCTTCTACTGCAATGTGGCTTCCTTCTTGGCCCATATGCAGCTTGCCTGTGTGCAGCAATGGTCCCCCCACTCCTCACGGCACAGTAGTGCGGACATGTTAGCCTGACTGGGACAAGAACCACAGTGGCTCTCCCAAGAAACCTGCGTGAGCGCATTGCCCAAGTTCTGGATGAGACCTTTGAAGAGATCACTGAGGCCGATTACGGCGATGTGAGAGAGCACATCAACGCCCTATTCCGCATCTAGGCATGCATGCAGCCCTAACCCTCCTCGCCCCAAGAGCCCGTACCGAATAACTTCCTTCCCAAAATAAAAGCTGCTTACTGGGCACCTCCTCTGGTGTTTGTCCTTCCCTAAGCGCCGGCTGCCACGACTGGCTGCCTTCCTTCTGGCTTGAAAACAGCTCCTGGCTGCCTGCATCTAGGGATTCCGGGGTGTCTTCCTCCTCCTCAGCACCCTTGCTCCCAATTTCCTCCTCCTCCTCCTCCTGCCTTGTGGAACTGGGCTCTGAAGTGTCCATGGTAGTACTCTGAGTGGAGGTGGGGTCGCCCCCAAGTATCATGTCCAGCTCGTTGTAGAAACAGCAGGTCGTGGGGACAGCACTGGAGCAGTGGTTTGCCTCGCGGGCTTTGTGGTACGCATTCCACAGCTCCTTCACTTTAACCCTGCACTGCAATGCATCCCAGTCATGGCCCCTTTCCATCATGTCCCTTGATATCTGCCTGAAGGTATCATAATTCCTACGGCTGGAGCGCAGCTGGGACTGGACAGCTTCCTCCCCCCAAACACTGATGAGGTCCAGCACCTCGCCATTGCTCCATACTGGGGATCACCTGGCGCATGGAGGCATGGTCACCTGGAAAGATTTGCTGAGAGCACTCCACGCCTGGTTGAGCAAACAGGAAGGGGATTTTCAAAATTCCTAGAGAATTTAAAGGGCGGGTCTGACAGTTGGTCACTTGAGGGCAGGGCAGTAGAGTTCAAAGTGATGACCAGAGTGGCTAAAACAGGCATTGTGGGACACTTCTGGAGGCCGGTCAGAGCGCATTAACAGACCAGGGCGTCTACACTGGCACTGCAGCGCTCCAGCAGGGGTACATCAAACATTATTCCACTCACTGAGGTGGAGTACCAGGAGCGCTCTAGCCACGGAATCTGGGCGCTCTACGTGCCTTGCCAGTGTGGACGCATCGGCGTTAGAGCACCCGGGGCTGCTTTAATGCGCTCTAACTCGCAAGTGTAGCCATGCCCTCAGTTACAGCATTTTAAATTGCTGTAGCTCCATTGACTAATAGAGTTAATTCTAATTTCTACTGGTGTGAGAGGAGAATCCCACCTCTACTGACTTTTACACAGTACATCTTTCATTCAAAGAATAGTTTAACTTTTCTTAATAAACCAAGAGTCTTTAAGAAATCACCTGCCACTGTGGGAATGGAGATGGTGGTCTTGCATTTTCTTCATATTACTGCAGTGAGTAAAAAATATCTGGGTATACAACCCTCTGAGTCTCCACTACCAGTGTTCATTAGTATATGGAACTCACTCATTACCATGGGCTAATAGGGTCTGCACTCTCAGAGAAGTGCTTGGAAAAAGTGGAACATTTTAAGAAGCATTCAGCATCCCAGAACACACCCACACAACCACCCCAGTATGGCTGATGCGTCAGCCATAGGATGTGCTGGATAGTTTCCTGGGTGTGGAATTGATTTTGGATATTGCAAAGGCATTGGGGATGAGAACCCCCCAAAAAGACACAAGATCAAGGGCCAGTTCAGAGAGGGAAGTCATCATGGTTATTGGGAACCAATCAAGAGTGCAATGTTTAAAGAAAAAACTTGCAAAGTTCCAGCTAACCCATTTGATTAAGGTTACATTTTCCTAGCTGTTGTGACTTAGAACTTTAACCTGCCCATCCCACAGGTCAGCATTCTGTTTCGCAACATTTCTTCATGAATTTGTCTCTTTGAATCTGTTCTTGTGCTAGGCAATCTGGGAGGTGCAATCTACATCTATTTGCATCTTATGAAAATCCTTGTCAGGAAAATTTTAATTCAGTACATGTAAATTATTCTGACAGACCATTTTCTGATGGATTAGTGAACTACTGCAGACATGAAGGGCCCAGCTCTGTTTGTATTGTTGAAAAGATTGCTGCATTTGAAGATATAAAAAAAGTCAAACAAAACATTAGTAGGAATACTAAGATAAATTACCAGCCTCGTTTATTTGACTAGACAATAGGTTTATTACTCTGTGCTGCATAATTGTTATTAGAGAATACATTCTGGTCCCCTTGATCTTGGATAAGAATAATACTTTATTGCAGGGTTGTTGTAGCCATGTCAGTCCCAGGATATTAGAGAGACAGTGTGGGTGAGGTAAGATCTTTTATTGGACCAACTTCAACCACCTTCTCTCTCTTATAACAACATATTCAGAAGTATAAGAAAGAAGCTATTGCCAAGTTTGTATATAAGCGTAAAAATCAATCAGAAAGGTCAAAGCAACTTCTGAATTAAATTTAAAAGGTGGGGGGGAGAGAAAGGAGAGTGTGCTTTGAATATGATTTTGTCCAATTTATCACATTTATATTAGTTTTCCTTGGAGAGAATTGCATCCTTTTCCATTTCAATTAAATGTTGGCATTTGCAAGTATGGCATTTGACAACATAATGTCAAAAGGTTACATAGAAAATTTTTTAAGTTCAGACATGGTATCATTAGCATTTTAAAATGCAGGCACTATGGGCTGGAGATCAAATAACCACAGGAATATTGCCCTCCCACCCACACCCACACATCCAGCTTGCAAAACATAATTATTCCTGCTAGGTAACTGGACAAATGTGTTGATCAGATTTGTCCCTAATCTATTTTTTTTTTAAAGAAAAAGATGATCTAGAACGCAAGTATTTAAAAAGTGATGTTTGTTGTTTTCTTATGGTAACACTGGGCTCCACTGAGTTAGATGTTGACTCAACCCTTGCCCAAGAGAGTTTACAGTTAACTTGAAACAGAGTGTATCAAAGTTATAGTCTTGTGGTCGTCAGAATTTATCACTAGCACAAAAGGATAAAAGGGGGGAGGAAGCACAATCTCACAAAAAGTTAAGAAGATTGGGAAGACTGAGTAGTAAGAAACAAAGTTTGTGAAAGGAGAAAGGTAAAGGAAAACAAAAATAAGTTTGTGCCCTTTTTAGTTTCTTAATAAAGTTAAAAAATGAAAAAAGGGCCGGAAAGTCCTTTTTTTTTTCTGCTTGGTTTTTTTTTACAATAGAAATTCAGATGCTGACTACTTTGTTTTCTGAGGAAGACTTTCTGGATAATTCCAGTCGTAGTAGGATTATTATATCTCTGTATACGCCTCCAATATTCCCCCATTCCACATGCAACCCCCAACAGCACCCAGCTTGTTCTCCTTGCTCATTTCCCCCCAATGAAATCAGGATCAGGAGGCAAGATTTTCAGAAGTCACTAGCAATTTTTGGTGCCCAATTTGAGACACCTTAAAGGGATGTGATTTTTAGAAAGTGCTAAGCAGCCACCCTTTGAAAAATCAGGCATCTATGATATGTCACTTCTAAAAATCTCAGCTAAGGTTCATAACTCACCTTCCTCGCTGGAAGCTTTTACTCCTAAAACATTCTATGAATCAAGAGCAAAGTAGCAGTGATAAAAGAATACAATGTCATTTCTATAGCTTGTATTCAAAAGTGCTTTAATTATAAGCAAATTATATTTAAGGGTAGATGTTGAAAAATACATCCTTGAAACAATAAATCGACATAATTTAAAAATGTATACACTTTCCAGTGTATCTTGCTGGTGGAATGTTTGGGGCACATAACAAAGTGGGAGTGGTACAGCACAGGAAGGCTACACAATGGAGTTGAAAAGTCTGTTAAGATTTTGTTTCTTCTATAAACCAGGGCTTAATGGTGGGTACCTCCATGGGATAATGCTACATTAGCCAGTACTGTCAACTCCAAGCATTCAAAAATCAGAAGTCATGCCTCCCAAAAATCATGAGATTGGCTTAACAGTCATGTGACTTAAAAATAATAATAAAAGTTGGGCCTTTTTATTTGCCTTCTGTGTTTCTGGGCACTTAGGGGTCATGTTTTCAATCTTTCCTCTGCAACCATGATGATTAGAAATGTACTTAAAAAAATAGAAAGTAAAATCTGAGATTCTCATCTAATCACCTGGCTCCAGCAGGTGGGGCTTTATGAGAAACACCAAATGCGAGAATTGCATTAAAAAGCACGAGATGTGACAACAATCATAATCAGGATATCCTAGTGTCATGTGATAATAGGAAAGACTCACAGAAAGAGACAATTTCTTTTAATGCTGAACAAGGAACTTTTGTAGAAGAATAATAATAAAAAGAAACAATACGGACATTGACGCTATTCTCTCTCTGCTTCTACCTAGAATCTTCCCCAGCCCACACCTGCCTGGCTTCCAGTGACAGAGTTAAAGAAACAGAACATATTATTTTCTACCTGCCATTCCTTCTACATAAATAATCCTTATAAAAATTAGAAGTTAACTAGAAATTATAGATCCAGAATAATCTCCAGCTTCGCTATTCAGACAGATCTGGTCGTCTTCTGACCTCAAGGATAGTTTTGTTCAGTTGACTCATTTGAATCATCAAATCTCAAAAGTGTAGTAGATTTCACTTATCAAGAGAGTTATGCTATTATTCTGACTGCTCCAAATGTAGGTCTCTTTTCTCAATAGGATTATCTCCTTTTGCTAAGGCTGGTGTGCATACCAGTTCCAGTAGGCTCACACAGCAATTCACATATATGCATTGCTAGGTCATAACAGACAGCTTGGTAACTTTTCACATGTCATGTTCAGCACTTTCATGTGTGCATTAGAAATTCCTAGTTGTTCACCCATCAGCAAGATTTCCACTTTGAACTGCATGCTAGAGAACTACAGAGATCTCTAGCACACACACAGTTCAGTAGCTAGCTTTGGTTTGCTGGGCCTTTTCCTCTCCTGCCAGATCACCACCTTCTCTGATGCCAGCAATATTTCCCTCTCTGCTGCCAGCAGGGATGCCAGGTTTTTCCTTTTCCCCAAACTTAAGAATGCTTAGGTGAATGGCTGCTTTTATCAGAGGTTTTAAATCTTCAAACTAGCTGTAGGTTCAGGGCTCCGCTCTGGAATTTTGTTTTTAGAAAAGCAGATACAATCTGGAAGCCTTTCAGTGTCAAATTGTGGCACACTCTCTCCTTCACTTCCCCTAACCCTACAGGGCACTCTTCATAGTGTATTTGTTAAAACCCTAATCTACACACTTAACCCAGGGAGAAAGAGAAGAGAGACTAGCTTTTATTCTATTCAGGTTCTTATACTGCCCTCGTCACTGAAATATCTGGGCACCTTTTCGTAGTGCATTAAGCGATGTGACTAACATCTGTCACAAATGGTTTGTTCTTTTGCTCATCCTTTCACCAGGAGAGAATGGTATGTGCAGTGTTGAGGAGATATTTTGGTGAGGTTTTGATTTTTAATGTTTATTTTCCTGATTTCACCCTTGTTTCACTCAAGACAGCTCAGGGAGGTGTAAAGTACAGTTCCTGTCCAGACTGGCCCTCTGCACCCAGATGGAGGAATTGCCCTGAGGGAGGGCAGAAAGCATGGCCACCACCTAACATCCTTTAGGGTTCTCAGGGCCAGGGGAGCTTTAAGTTGTGGTTGGAATCCTCCTGGTGGAGGATACTGATCGGATGTGATGAACAACAGCATTCCTGAGCCAAGCCACCTCCACAGTCAACACAACGTCCGTAGGCTCACCGGCAGAAGGCAGGTTTCATCCACTTGCTGCTACTTCTGCAAATCCTTTATGACCACCACAGGCTTTATGCCCCTGGATTTGGACTCAGCACTGGACAAAACCAGAGCTTCCTCACCTGGCAATGCATGATCCTGTCATTTGGTCACATGGACAGCCCCATCCATCCCAGGCATTCTCCTTTTTTACCTTTCTCCTGTAACCCTTTTGCCAAGTGCCAATGGCAGCATTAAGGGACAGGTTCAGTCTGTCTCTTCCTTCTCTAAAATAAATACGATGGTGGCTTGAGCCCCAACCCAGAGCCATGCTCCTACTTCTGGCTCTGGAAAGTTAAAACACAACCCTCCTTGGCCACGTTTGCAGGTGGTTCTTCCCAACTCAACATGAATCCTTGAGAACATGGAACCACAACTATATTTTTCTTGGTTGGAAAAAGGAAAAACAAACAAAAGAAATTGATAACGGTATACATTTACATACTACCAAATGAGCAAAACCCAGCGGTCAGTATTACAATTCCTAGTATTACTTGTCTCGTTTACTGAGGTGTAGAATTCTTAGTAACAACAACAATCCCCATCCCTTCAAACCTTATTCACAGGTCCAATTAGACCCTGTAGTAGGGTGTCAATGGGTGCCTGTCTACTCCAGTCCAGAGAAGTTGGTACCAGCTTCGGAATGTGAAGCTACCTGGTCCAGTTCCATGACGACAGCTCCTTGCTGCTAAGTCAGCATTTGTGCAACCACTGTGGCTCCAGGCTCACAGAATCACACCACACAAGGTTCAGAATCATGAGGTGGGGAAGCCAAAGCAAAACAGGAATTTTGGACAGACTCCTTACCCTTTAGGATAAAGCAAAACAGGACCCTTGGCTGGAGTCCTTTACACGCCACTGTTGTCCTTCAGTCCTATTCCTAAACCAGAGCCCACAGACAAGGGGGGAAAGATAGCTCTGTGGTTTGAGCATTGGCCTGCTAAACCCAGGGTTGTGAGTTCAGTCCTTAAGGGGGCCACTTAGGGATCTGGGGAAAAATCAGTACTTGCTCTTGCTAGTGAAGGCAGGGGGCTGGACTCAATGATCCTTCTCATTCTATGAGATAGGTATAACCTGTAAACTCAGGTTAACGTGCTTGTTCTAGGCCATGTCTCACAAAATTCCTGTACAATTTTTCTACTATCATATATACAATCAGCACACAGACAATTTCCAGCTAAAGCAATTACACAGTATGTGGTACTATGGGTCAGTGTGACAGTGCCCACCTCTGTTGAGCCCCCTTGTGGCCCAACAGGGCACTACTCATTCTGTCATGGGGTCCCTCTGATGATGATGCTTCTCACAGGTCTGGTGCAGTGATACTTTAGCCCTCCGGCCAAGGCACACTTGAGTCCCATTTCTTCCAGAGTATTAAGGTCCAAAAATAAAAGAATATTATGAACTTAAAACTAGGGTCATCCGGGAAGTCTTCGATAGGCTCAGAGTAGAAGGACAGGGTCCTATCTTCATGCAGTCAGTACCTCAGTCAATCTCCCTGGGCCTGGTCATCGCATCTATCAGGAGGTTCATCTAGGCAGCAAGCTGTCTCAGATTCTTGGCTGAAACCAGGCTTCCCTCAACAAGGAAGAAGCACAGCTCTGCTCTCCTGCCTGGCCAGCCCCAAACTGAGTTTGGTCTCCTTCTTTAACTCCCCTCTTGACATTTGCTGTAGGTGTCGGGGAGCCGAGCCAGTTGGGTCCACAGGCCTCAGGCCCCACACCAGCAAGGAGGGGGTTAATATCTGCCTCATCACACATTCTCCCCCCTCAGGAGCGGGCTTAAGGTACTGGTGTCCTCTGCCAACTCTCCTCCATCTTGAGTGCTTCCTGCCCTATGCTGAACAAGAAGGGTACCTCTCATGAGTCAGGGTTTGGCATCCTTTATGGCACTGAGCCACCACAGAGGGGTGTGGTCAGTAACCAGGGTAAATGCTGGCCTGAGAAACTAGTAGCAGAGCACTTCCATGACCCCTTTACTGCCAAGTCTTCCTTCTCAGTAACAGAGTAGGCTGTCTCTTGGGAAAAGAGTTTCCTGCTCAGGTAGAGGACTGGATGTTCTTTCGCATCGACCGCCTGGGACAAGACAGCTCCCAACCTGACTTCGAGGCATCCATTTGGAGGATGAACTCCTTGGTAAAGTCTGGCCTGTATAAAACAGGTTTCCTACAGAGGTGAACCTTAAGGGTCAGGAAGGCTTTTCTGCAGGCCTCTGTCCAGCAGACCTTTCTAGGTTACTGCCTTTAGGATCAGAAAGGCCACCATGGATGAGACCTCAGGTACAGATTGGCGGTAATATCCTGCCAGCCCAGGAATCATTGTCCCTGATGCTTTGAGGTTGGAATAGGACAGGCTTGCAAGGCCTGGACCTTATCTACAAAGGGTTGCACTTGGCCTTACCTTATGTATACCCCCAGTATGTTGTTTCATCCTTGTCTATATGGTATTTTGCAGGGTTTGCCATTAATACAGTTTTCTCTAGGGACTGGAGGATAGCTATATCTGTTTCAGGTGATCATCCTAATTCTGGCTATAACTAATAACATTGTCCAGGTAGGCTGCAGCATAAACCATATGGGGTTGAAGGACCCTGCCCATTAGCCACTGAAATGTTGCTGGGACCTCATGGAAGCCAAATGGCATGGTTTGGAACTGATCTAGCCCATAAAGGGTTGCAAAGGCTGTGTCTTCCCCAAGATTCTGGAGTGGGAGGGCTTTACTAATACCCTTTCATACAGTCTCAGGTGGTAATACATAGGGCCTTGACCAACCAATCCAGTAATTTGCCTACTGGGGCATAGGATATGTGTCAAATTTTGAGATAGGGTTAATTTTTCTGAAGTCTATACAGAAGGGGGTTGTGCTATTCTGTTTGGGCAGACAACTGGGCTTCTTCAGTCACTATGTGATGCCTCATCTCCCACATCTTCCTGGGAAAAAGTAGAGGTGTTTTCCTGATTTGTTGTCCCAGTTCTGTCTGGTTATGATGGGAATCCAAGTGTGTACAGCCCAGCAGGGCCAAAAACACTGTGGAGCATGTAACTACCAGTGGTTACACTTGGGTCTTCTGATCTGGCGTAAGATTCCCCCCAATTTATATGGTCCCAGTGGTCAGAGTGCTGGGTACCTACAGATCCAATTCTGGCTTCAGAGGGTAAAGCGTTATATATAATTTGTTTGGGGACTTCTATGGCTTGAAAAGGTTCACATGGTAGATCTGTTTAATTTGTTTTTTATCATAGAATCATAGACGATTAGGGTTGGAAGAGACCTCAGGAGGTCATCCAGTCCAACCCCCTGCTCAAAGCAGGACGAACCACAACTAAATCATCCCAGCCAGGGCTTTGTCAAGCCGGGCCTTAAAAACCTCTAAAGATGGAGATTCTACCACCTCCCTAGGTAACCCATTCCAGTGCTTCACCACCCTCCTAATATTCAACCTAGACCTCCCACACTGCAACTTGAGACTGTTGCTCCTTGTTCTGTCATCTCCCACCACTGAGAAAAGCCTAGCTCCATCCTTTTTGGCACTAGCCTTCAGGTAGTTGAAGGCTGCTATCAAATCCCCCCTCACTCTTCTCTTCTGCAGACTAAATAAGCCCAGTTCCCTCAGCCTCTCCTCATAAGTCATGTGCCCCAACCCCCTAATCATTTTCATTGCCCTCCGCTGGACTCCTTCCAATTTGTTCACATCCTTTCTGTAGTGAGGGGCCCAAAACTGGACGTAGTACTCCAGATGTGGCCTCTCCAGTGCCAAATAGAGAGGAATAATCACTTCCCTCAATCCGCTGGCAACACTCCTACTAATGCAGCCCAATATGACCAGTTTATTAGGTTTTCTGATTTCATAATCTACTTGTCCTACCTGCTGTATAATGTCATAGGGACCATGCCATCAGACCAACAGTTTTGACTCTGTGTTAGGGCGCAATAGGAGCACCTGATCACCAGGTCTGAACACTCAGAGGTATATTCATTTATTGTATATCCTCTTTTGGCTGAACATTCAGAAGATTCTCCCTCCCAAAGGAACCTAGGGCTTCAAGCTTCTAGCAAAGATTAAGTATATAATGGACAACATTTTCACCTCAAGGAGCCTGTTCCTCACACATCTCCCTCACCAAGTCCAAAAATCCCCTGAGGTTGCTTCCTGTATAAGAGTTCAAGATGGGAGAAGCCCTTAGTTGACTGGCATATCTCTCCTACTGCAACCAGGATTTGGGGAAACAATTTGTTAGAAAGACAAGGATTTGCAGTGACAAACTTCTTTAGCATGATCTTTAACATCCAATTAAAACATTTCACCAACCCATCCATCTGGGGTGGTAAACAGAAGTTAAAAGATACTTAATTTTTAGTGGTTCACACAATTCTCTCATAATGTGGTTCCTTGGTTGGTCAAAATCTTCTGGGGCAGTCCTACTCTGGCAAAGACCTTCATTTGCTCCGATGCAATGGTCTTAGAATTCATGGAGCGCAAAGTCACTGCCTCTGGATACCTTGTGGCATAATCTACAATTATTAGAATGAGCCAGTAGCTAGCTGCACTCTTTTCAAGTGGTCTGATTAGGTCCATTCTGATTCTGTCAAACAAGATGCTGACTATGGGAACAGGAACCAATGAGGCCTTTGGCATTCCTCTTGGTGCAGCCAGCTGAGACTCTGGGCAGGAGGCATAGAAGTCACTGAACTCCTTATATATACTGAGACAACAGAAATGGGTCAATATTCTAACCAAGGTTGCTTCTTTGCCTGATGTCCATCAAAGGGCATGAAATGGGCCGGGGACACAATTTCCTGGTGATATGGCTAGGGCACCAGGACTTGGGACTGGACTTCCCTCATTTGATGGTCTCTCTCCAGATAATACAGCCATTCATTCTAGATTTCAAACCGTAGAAAGACCTTGACTTTCTGGGGGTCTACTACTTCCCATTCATGAATGCCACCTGTATGTAGGCCTGGCTCAACGTTTTGTCATCCCATTGCTCCTCTGTAAAGTTGGAGAACCTCGTAAGTACACCAGTTTCTGATATCAGGCTGACCACTGGCTCTGAGTGAGAATGGATGTCTAGGGAAGTGTCTGGTTAGCCAGAAGTCCCTTTACCTGGCCTGTCTGTCTCTCCTATCCCAACCAGATCTATTAGGCCCTGCTCCTGAGGAAATAAGGGTTGAGTTTCCAGCACTGTGTGGAGGTCTCAAAAACCTCTTTCAGAGTTCCCCAAAATGGTCTGAGCCTCAGCTCTCAACAACTGGGCAGGCAAGTGATAGGGTCAGGCCAACCACTAGGGACTGGGTGTGGTCCCCTATGCTGAGCTGCACCCAGGTGCTGGGGTATGACTTTGTTTTTCTCAGGAGGCCTTTCAGATGTTACCAAGTATTACCTCACCAGGGTTTGATCACATCCCGAGTGTACAAGCCCCACCACCTCTGTTTCATTTACACTAACAGGGATGGTCAATGTGACCTGTCTTCTGCAGTCCAGACTTGTACAATAATGCACTCTCTAAGGGGGCAGCCCCAATACCCTTGCCCTGGGCACCTTTACAGAAAGCAAGGGCATTGCCCTTGGTGACCAGAGTCAAGACGTGTTCCTAACCGTCTGGCAGATCTTTCCACTAGGGGTAAGCCTGTCGCACTGCCAAGAGGTTTTCACTTGAGGGGTGGGGATTGCTCAGGGATTCTTGGACACTCTCTGTCCTGCAACCTTTTGGTGCCATTTGGGTCCCCATCTTTCCTTCTGATTTGAACCACTGCCAACTGAGGCCCTTCAGTTTCCATGACACCCCTTAGGACTGAGCTCCGAAGGAATTCTTCTGTTCCTGGAAGTGTTGGGGGAGGGTCTCCTTGGAGGTCTCTAAATGGCCCAACATGGCAGCTTGGGATCCAGGCAATGATAGGCAACTTGATCTGTCTAGTCAAATATGAGGCCACTAGGATGGCCCACGGTTCCACTGGCCGCTGCACTGCCACCATTGCCACCCATTGAAATGTCTCAAGAAAGGCCTCTACATCATTTGTAGGCCCCATCTGTGTGAGTCAGATTGGTCTAGCTGAAGGCAGCGTAGCTGCATCCATGAGACCCTCAGAAGAAGACCTAGTTGTTGTGGGAGATTTCAAGGGCGTGTACACTTGGTGTACGAGCTGCTATTACTGGACCGACAATTCCTGAATCAGCTGCTGCTTTTGGGTGACTAGTTGTTGTAAGAACTGCTACTGCTGCAGGAGTTGGGTGGCCTGCTCTGCAATCCATTTTAACATATTCCCCAGCATAGGCATAGTGTGATTGCTATATTTGGGGGAAGAGGCAGAGGGCACTTGTGCACATGCATGTGCACACAAGTGCATGCTGAAGCCAGTTCACTTGGCTCTCTAGCTCTCTCCCCCTGCCTGGAGTGGTACCTGGGCTGCCAGTGCTGGGGGGACAGGCCAGGTTAATGGGAGAGCCCCAGATTGCTGGTAGCCACACACACACGGGCTGTTGCAGTGATGTCGCTGCTCTGGTGCTGCTGCAGCCACCTCCCTATTGGGGCTTCTGCTGCTGCTGAGGGGACACCACATGCTGGATTCCTCCTTCCACCCCGCCCATTCCCATATCCCCTTCTTTTCCCCGTCCCTGCCCCCTTCCTCTCCCCATTGTCCCTTGCCCCATTCCACCCCCTTCTCTTCCCTCTGCCCAATCCCACTGTCTCTTCCTCCCACCCCCCTTCTCCCAGCCCCACCCTGTCCCTCTTGCCCTGCCCCCCTGTGGGCACTCACTGTTGTACAGGAAACAGGCAGGCTCTAGGACCCAGGAGACCGTGTCCAGTCCAGCTGCCAAGGCAGCAAACTGGTGCACAAGAGAACAGCTTCTCCGGCCTGCCCCTTCCACTCGCCATGAGCCAAAACATGCTGGGGGAGGAGGTGCACCGTGGGAAGGACAGAGCCCCGCTCCCGGGCAGCCCCAGCAGAGCAAGACCTGCAGGGCAGTTCAGCGCTCACAGAAATGGGGGGGTGGGACGTGGCACATGACCCCAGGTGACACCCCTTATACCTCACCTCTGTTTGTGGGGGCAATGCCTCCCCTGCACCTCCCAAAACTACACCCTAAATCCCCAAGTCCATATTTTTGGGGAGAAAACTTCATTTCACTTTTAAGGTGATATATATATTGAGTCTTGACCTGCTCCCTTCTGCAAGGGCTAGATTGGTGCCTACATTCTCCACCAAACTGGGAGAGAGCCTGCCTATTGGTACCCTTCTGGGGCCCAACAGGGCACTACTCACCCTGTTGTGGGGTCTCCGATGGGCTGTCATGGGTCTGGTACAATGGTGCTTTAGCCATCCGGCTAAGGCACACTTGAGTCCCACCTCTTTCGGGGTATTAAAGTTGAAAAATAAAGGAATACTGTGAACTCAAAACCTGGGTCATCCGAGGAGTCTTTGACAAGACACCCCCTTCTCTTCAGAGCTTGTCATCTCACCCAATGGGAGGCTCATCCAGGGAGCACGCTTTCTCAGCCTCTTGGCTGAAACCAAGCATCCCTCACCAAGGGAGAAGCAGAGCTCTGCTCTCCTGCCTGGTCAGCCCCAAACTGAGCTAGGTCTCCTCTTTTCACTCTCCTCTCCACTCTTGATATTTGAGAAAGCTGCAGCGGGGTCTGGCCAACTGGGTCCACAGACCTTCATTGGCCCTCTCCTTGCCAGGGTAAATGAGGCTGACCGTAACTGGCTTTTACTTTTTTCCTCTCTAGAGGGAGCTCCCTGTTTTATCCTTCTAAAGCAAGCCTTCTATCTCTGCGGCTTATAAACCCCCTAGATCAAGTGACTTGGCTTTCCCTTGAGGGGGAAATCCTGGTCCTGCTGAAGTCAGTGGGTCAGGAATTCATTCTCAGTGTTCATGAATGTAACACAGTAAATTAGTCACCACAATGTTTGCTTTAAAAGACACAAGTGCAAATTCATGGCAAGTATACAGTGTATATAGACTTGGAAAGATTACCAGTAAGGGGCAGATTTTCCAGAGAGCTCAGCTCCTACTTGGGCACCAAAATAAATGGCCAGATTTTCCAAAGTGCTGAACACTTTTTGAAAATCTGTCTGTTATTAACTTGCCTAAATGGGAACTGAGCATTTCTGAAAGTCTGGCCCAAAATGTCAATAATGAATTGTCTGTTTTTCCCTTGACCCAAAAGGTGATAGAAAATGCTATGTTATTAATCCAAGTACACAGAGAGGGTGAGTTAGAAATGTGGTATGTTGCATTTGTGGAAAACTGTTGCACTTTTTGCTGTCAGTTATATCCAGCAGTTAGTTGATACCATACTTGGAAATATTATTATTATGGTTTTATTTCTGAATCTCTTATAACTCTCTACAGTCACTAACATTGGAATTTAAAAGTATATTTTCAGGTACTGCAAAAATAAACAATTTTAAAATACTTTGAATAAGCATTGATATATACTTAGATATCTGTCAAAGTAAATGGAAAATAAAAATTAAATCCTTTGGAGCCTAACTATATTGCACATTACCTGGCACAGTGCTTACCATGGTAAATTTGCACTTAAAAAATTAATAGCCATATAAAATCACAATGTATTAAAGCCATGAGATCACAGGAGAAGGACCTGAGGTGATTTGTCATTTCAAACACTTACATACATGTTTGTTTAACTCCAAGCATGTGAGTAGTTCTGTTGAAGCCAGTGGGATTACTCATGAGTTTAAAGTTAAACACGTTGTGTTTGCAGGATTAGAGCCTTAGACTGTGAACTGTATGGGGTTGGAATCCTGCCTTCTGGTATGTTTGTACTTTCACAGAGTACAATGGGCCATCTGGACACTACTGTATGATTAGTGTTAAATAATAATCAATATGAGCATTTCATGGTTAAATCTACTGCCTGAGGCAACTTTTCACCTGATTTCTTCTTTCTCATGCTTTTGACTGATGCACTTCTAAAGAATTGTACTCTTGTGAAAATTATGCTCATGCGTCAAAACAAACAAGAAAAAAGACTGTAGAACGCTCAAGGAAAGAATATGATACAGAGACAATGTTGGGGTTTTTTTGTTTGTTTGTTTTTTGCCAGTAGAGCCACTGGACCTGTTCTGATCTCAGTTAAACCAGTTTTACACCAGTTGAACTTAATTGATTTTGGTGGAATTGCCCGGAGATTAGATCCTGATCCTGCAACCTGTGCTGAAATAGTGGACTTTTCTGCCCAGGGAATCTTATTTCAGTCAATGGGAGTCTGTGCAGGCGTAAGGATCCATTTGTAGGAGCAGAGTCCTATGCTGGTGTAACTGAGAGCAGAACCAGGCCATTGGAGCCTATTCACTGGGTAGGTGTTAAACAGTGTTGAAGAGGTTTTGTTACTGTTCTCTCTGAAAGTGCCTGATCTACTTCCAAAAGTAGTTTCCTACTTGACTCACTAATCTGTCACGAAAAAATTCATGCTGTTGCAATCTGTCTGAAAGAAAGGATGCAAATTAATCAAAAAACAATCTTACCAGGATATTATTTCCCCTGACAATCTGACAGCATTTTTAGTCTTCATAAATTTCTGTTCTTTATGAAAGTCCTTGTAGCATCATCTTGCAGTGTGCCCTTTGGGTTGTACCAGTTATGTAGTTCTGGCAAGTATGTTCTTACAATCCAGCTAAAGTAGGTGTTGCCTGTTGAGGTGCTGATGTGTTACACACTGATACAATGTCTCAGCTAGAACATTACACAAACTCCCAAAGCTTTATTTATTGAATAGTTAGTGTTGTGAACTCTTTGTGTCTCCGGAATGGAACCACTTGAGCAGCTGTCGTATTTTCCAGCAGAGGGCAATGGTAGATGTACAAATTGGGGGAGGGTCAGAAAGACAGTTGTAGCATATCAATGTGTAATTTGGACACATTGGCCTGATTCTTACTTTAGTGTAAATTGGGAGTAAAACCAGAGAAGTCAGTGGAGTTACATCCGTACAAAACTGATGAATATAATGGGAGTTGAATCAGGATCGATGGTGGAAATACTGCACTGTTACACAACATTTATTTATTCAGGCAAAATGTCCACTAACAACAACAGAAGTTTAGTCAAAGTAAGTCTGAAGTAAGGACTTTAGAATTTGTCTCAGAGTTAATAAAAACAGTTTTTTTAAATTGTCAACAAGCAGGAGAATTAGAAAATTTTAGAAGTAGAAGATTAGATGTTAACGGGGTAACCAGACATCATCCTGATATTATTGATACCGTCCCAATATTAGGGGCTTTGTCTTATAAAGGCAACTATCCTACTTCCCTTCCACCCTCCATCCCCTCCCCCCCAAAAAAAAGTGTTCTGATTTTTCACACTTGCTCTCTGGTCACCCTAGATGACAAACCTCAACCAGAATTCAGCAGATCAGTTGGGCTGTTGACCCCTATGCAGCGCCGGTGGAAGGATGTTTCGCACCCTAGGCGAAACTTCCACCTTGCGCCCCCCCCCCCGTCCCCAAGCCCCCGCCCTGAGGTGCCTCCCCTGCGGCACCTCCCCACCCCCCACCCTGAGGCACACCCCCCGCCCCAGCTCACCCCTGCCCCACCTCCTCCCCGAGCACGCTGTCGCTGCTTCACTTCTCCCGCCTCCCAGGCTTGCGGCGCCTAAGCTGATTGGCGCCGCAAGCCTGGGAGGCGGGAGAAGTGAAGCAGCCATGGCGTGCTCGGGGAGGAGGCGGGGCAGGGGTGAGCTGGGGTGGGGAGTTCCCCTGCGTGCCGGCCCCCCACCCTTGCTGCAGGCGGCCCTCCCCGCGCTCCACTGCCCCAGCTCCCTCTGCCTAAATGCCGGCGGCAACGAGGGGGCCCAAGATTCAGCCGCCGCGGTCGCTGCCAAAGAAAATGGAGCACCCAAATCCTAGTTCCTTAGGCGACCGCCTAGGTCGCCTAAATGGTTGCACCGGCCCTGCCCCTACGTTGCCTGGCAGACTGCAAAACACAAGTAAAAAAATCCCCATGCCATAGAATTTCTTACATACAATCTGCCCTCTCATAACCCTCAGACAGAAAATGCTGCAGATACCTGATATTTTAATTCATAAAATATGACAATGTATTATCCAAATGCACCAAAATGCAGAATCTGATCTATAAATCCTATTTCTTGGAGTATGGCCCAGACCTTTCTGACTTCATTGTTTTTCACTGCAGTTTAGAGATTCAGTACAATAATATTAAAATCCTATGCTTAGGGGTTTGTTTGGTTTTTTTGATGGTGATGTTACTTGAGTCAATCACTTGTGTAATAAACATTTTTAAAAGTTGTAGGAAGACTAGGGAAAATCATTTAAAATTAGGCTAGGGAAATATATAAATTTAGGCTCAGGAAATATATTCTGGGCTTTAAAAATCATTAGTTTTCTAATTTATGGAGATTTTTTGGTGAGAGATAATAAAATTGCTAAGCCTTCAATTCTTGGCATTGCTCTTTAGAATCAGAACAGAACCCTAGCAATTAACTGGGAGTTCTCAAACTCTGCCAATAGGATGATGTGCTTGTCTGCGTGTATCAATTTTCCAACCCCTAGGACAGAGAGAGGAAAGCTTTAGGTAAGGAATATAAAGCACTATAAAGAGAATTATTGTTAACAAAAATAGAGCAGAATCATTACTGGTTCAGCTCCAGCAAACTACAAGGACCTGTGCTGAATAGAGGGGTTGAATAGGGTAGCAGTAAAAAGATCACACACTCTAGCTTATTGAATTTACGGCTGGTTGTTGTGTAGACCACTAAAATTGGAGTTTACAATCAGAAAATTATAGCTCATCTTTCTGCACACGGTAAAATTCACATTATTGTCCCGTAAGATGAGAACCCAGGGGAACCCTGATTTCCTGAACCCTCCGTCTCTGACTGCATGTTTTCTGATATTTGTACCTTGTCCCACTTCTAAAATTTTTATCAAAACCAACTTTTGTTTTCATAAGACACTAACTTTAGGTTTCATCCAAATCCCATTGAAAGCAATGGAAAGATACAAAGCTCATTGAAGGTTTCTGATTGTCCCCCAAGACTCTTTATAAAACTGGGATTTACCTTCCTATACAAAACGTTGAACCCTTTCCTTCAGAAAAAAGGAGATAAATTGGCATTCACCTCCTCCACTATGGTATCAGTAACTTTTTGGCCAAAGCAGCATTAGTTTAATAAAGCAAATATCACATAGCTCTACAGGTAAAAATGGACTATGAGGACTTGCCTTAAAATGCCTACAGCTCTGGAGCAGTCACCATCCCAATGCATTGCATCCTCAGAACCTGTGGATTGCCAGTAAAGGATAAGGGATGTAGACAGGACAACCATGTGTAGACTTGAGATCAGTGGACTAGGCAAACCCGATGGGCAGTACTGGCAGGAACTGTTGTGTCTCCATGCTATTTGTAGCCCTCCTTTCCTCCGCACTGGGAGCATATCTCACACAACTGCATTGCTGTCTCTGGCTCCTCCTTCTTGCAATGCTTATGAGACCCCTATGTTGTAGGACCCAGAGTATGACAGTAGAGTTAACTATTCTTGCAGAAACATTAACTTGCACAGCAATCAGCCAAGTAAGATAGTTTCCAACCCCTCCCCTCTCTGGCAGACCATGGCCCCTTTTTCATGCCCCTTGGTATGCACAGTGTTGTTGTGGTAGGGAATAATAGTGCATAGCTGTCTTACCACTCTGTGTGGTCTCCCCATAGCTATTGCTGCATGATTAACACGCTTTTGCTCCCCTCCACATTGCAGAATAGAGGGGTTCATAGGGCCCATTATAAAGCAGAAAAAGGCCTCTGCTAGTGGGTGGTTTATATAGTCTCACGGTACATTTTCGGTTTTCAAGAAGTGGTTAATCGCATTCTTAGGAAGCACATTGATAATGATACCCAGGAGACTGCTGTCATCACCTTTCTATTTGGCAAAGGGTTTGGAAACTGTTGCAAAAGAGCGGCAGATGCAGTGTCCTGGAAAAAGCCATCATATTAAAAATATTTCTTACTGGTCAGTATTTGTCATTCAGACACGTATTTAAATGACAGAGACTATTTTTGATGGCAAGAGGAGGGCGAACCAACATGCAGAAAAGTTTATTAAATCAAACGAGGTTTTAAAAAGCCGTATTATTGTTCTAGAACACAATGGCCTTTACTGTTTTTGTAACTAAGTCCCACTGTGATTTAAAGCTGCTGACAGCACCAGACGCTTACAATGAAATCATCTCTCTTTCTTCTCTGTAGAGTTCAGGCAGACACTCATTTGTATGTATGAGTTCAGCCTGTCTGCTGTGTCTGGCCAAAGAGGCAGATACTAATGGCATATGTTAATTACAATCCAACAATTTCCTTTCATTTGGGTGTTTATTAACATTCTCACTTTTGCCCATAGAACCAGCTGGCATGGGCTGCTTAGACTGTTTTGGGTCACATGTTATTTTCATTCTGGGTTCATGATGTACAATAGATTACTTTTGTCATTCAGCCAGTTAATTTTACACCCCAGATGATAGGTTTGGTTGGTTGTTTTTTTGAGGGGGGAAGGGGAATTGTTTGTTTTTTGGGGTTTTTTAGTTTTTTCTATTTAATGTTACATGGAGGAGGAAATTAAAATGTTGACTTGAGAGCAAATTTCACGCTACTGTTGTCAGTCTACTCAATCATTCCAAATATATTTCTGTATTGAAATACAGACTCCTACAACAACATTGTAGATCAAAAAATCAGGACAATATCTTAAACAATTTGGAATTTAGTGGAACCATAAACTGTTTTGGATAACTACCGAATGAGGGATTGCAGCCAGGCAGGTTTATAATGGGAAGATGGGAACTGCTCTACAGACCATTTGGCCACCTTGTCTAATTAAATTAATGGAGATATCCCATCTCCTAGAACTGGAAGGGACCCTGAAAGGTCATTGAGTCTAGCCCCCTGCCTTCACTAGCAGGACCAAGTACTGATTTTGCCCCAGATCCCTAAGTGGCCCCCTCAAGGATTGAACTTACAACGTTGGGTTTAAGGAGGCCAATGCTCAAACCACTGAGCCATCCCACCCTCCAATAGCCTGATATTGGCTAGTACCAGATGTTTCAAAGAAAGGTGTAAGGAACCTCATAGTGGACAGTGCTGGCATAATTTGCTCGTAGGTGAAGCTTCTTTCAATCTTATCAGTGACTAGTTGTTGTGTGCCCAGAAGCATCAGGATTTATATTCCTTTTTTAAAAAACACCTTTTTTTTAATTAACTGGATGTTCTCATTATCCATATCAATATCTAATCCTTGTATGAACCCTACAAAGCTATCAACCTCAATGATATCTTGTGGCAGAGGGTTCCACAGGCTAATTATGTGTTGTATTAAAAACAAAAAATCCTTCTCCCACTTTTGCACGTATTGTTTTTCAGGCCTCTTGCTCTTGAGTTTACTGATTACAATTACGTTAGAACCCAGCTTTGTGTATAAGTAGTTCATATTATTCCCTCCAGTGTGTATTATATTGTATTTGTCAGCCCTGGTTTTTATCTATTATATTGTTGCCTATTGAACCAGTGTCGGTAGGTACTTATGAAGTGCCCCACAGTCTTCTCTTGTCTTGATTAATCTTGGGGGGATATGTGTGTAATTTGCAAATTTTGCCACCTCACTGTTCAACTTTTGAAAAGTAATTAATAAATGTATTAAACAGTGGTCTTAACACAGAACTGTGGTCTTAACCACGCACTTCCCCCAGAGCATCCCTGCCTACACCCTGGGCAGCAAGTGGCTGACCTGCCGTTCCGAGCTGCGCTCCCTCGCAGGCCACTGCCGGCTACAAAAAAGAGCGACGCCGGGCAGCAGGCTGAGGTGGTGGCACAGCCGCGGCCTGCAGAGGGGAGGAGGTGCACACGTGATGGCAGCCCTTCCCCCCCCGGCACTCACCACAGGGGAGGCGAGGGGGCTTCCTGGACCCGAGAGGGACTGGCCCCTAGGAACATGATCAATGATGGTGCCGGGTGAGTGTGCTGCCGGGGGGAGAGGGCTGTGGGGACTGTGCACTCCTCCTTTCTGGTCCCAGCCCTGGGGCTGCCTGTCTGCACCCGAAACTCCTCATCCCCAGCCTTGCCCCACCCGAGCCTGCACCCCCAGCCAGAGTCCTCACTCCCCTGCACCCTAACCCTCTGTCCCAGGGCCAACGAGGGAGGGGGAAGCTGGTACAAATTACCGGGGCCCAGCGGTCTGGAAGGGGGCCCAGGGCCCGGCTTCCCTCCCCTCTCGTCGGCCCTGTTTAGCCGGTCCGCTCTTCTTGGGGGGGGCCAAAACTTTTTTTTCACCAGAGCCTGAACCCACTCTCGGCAGCTCTGGCCCCAGCCCTGAGCCCCCTCCTGCACCATGAACCCCTCATCCCCACCCCAGAGCCCTCACCCCCAGTCAGAGATCTCATCCCCCCACAACCCCCCACATTGTGCAATATAGGGAAACTGTTAAATGCTTACTGTTTCCAGTCCATTTTTTACATTATTTAAAAAAATATATATTGGCTTACAAGGCAGGGGTGTGTGGAGGGGGTGAGAGGGTAGGACTTGGACCCATTCTGGGCACCACCAAAAATTATACAAACCTGCCACCCTGTATAGCAGATTAGAGAAGCATGAGTTTCCTTTACAGAAGCCATGACTGTTTGTCCCTCTCATATCATGTGTATACACTGGTAGGCGTTTAATCATTCTATTGGTTGAACCAATTTTCTTAGTGCTGAAGTAAAACTCATTGGTAAATTTCAGGATTACCCCCAATGCTGTTTTAAAAAGTTAAGTATGGTGTTTGCTACCCTTCAGTCTTCTAGCTAAATTTAATAAGATTGAATATTTGGGTAATAGCTCAGCCACGTCATTCTTAAATTCCTTCAGAACACTTGAAAGTATACCATCTGGCCCTGGCATACAGTTACTGTTCAATTTATCAACTTGTTCCTGCATATCCTCTTTTGCCACTCAGTATCTTGGCTTTCTTGCCTAAAAAGAGTAGGGCTAGGGTAGGTATCTCCCAAACAATGAGACTCCGTTCAAAGAACTCACTTCACTTCCCTGCAATGTCCTCATCTTCCACAACTGCACCCTTAATTCCTTGATAGTTCAAAAGTTTTCTCGTAAGCTTCCTGTTTCTGATAGAGCAAGAAAAATTTTAAGTACCTCTATCACTATTTGCCGCTCAAATCCCTTACTAATATCTATTTAACATTTTACATGCTGCAATCTATGTTCCTTTCTACTGGCTTCACAAAGTCAAAAACAGCCTCTTCTTTCCTCTTTTGTCTTGTGTGCTCCAGACCTGTTTGTTCTTAGAAGCAACTATATAAGGTATAAAGAAATTGTGGCCCTAGAACTTGTCCTAATGTGACACATTTAGATGTGGATAGTTGAAGTCACCCATTATTACTATTTTATTAGACTTAGTTGTCTCTTTGGTCTTCAACATAGTCCACTCAATGGACTTAATATGTTGGGTAGGGGTGCGACACAGACTTGCCTATGGCTCCTTCACATCAGTCAGTGATTCCTCTGTGAGCAATTCTCCACTGTCTAGTTATGGTAACTTTTATGTACACTGGAGTTGTAAAAATGAGTCAGGATCCGGCCCTATATTTTTTCCCTAATCAGGAAGTTCAGCAGTATAATCTTACTAGTATATATTTTGTGGAATTTATTTGTATAAACAGCACTGAAATGCCATAACACCACAAACATATACAGATAGATTAAAAAATGTAAAAAAAAAAAAAAAAAAAAAAAAAAACTGAAAAAGATGTGAGAATGATGGCACTAAAATCCAAATGAATCCAAGTTTAATTAAATGGACATAACAAAAGGCAACTTTTTATTTACTCAGTAAGAGGTATGTGTTTAACTAGGGAGAGCCCTTAAAGCCTGAGAGCTAAACTGATTATGTATGTTCTTTAAGGTCCACAAAGGGAGAGAATGGAAAAATCACCACTGGGATGAGTAAGCAAGAATGGCAGAGTAAACAAGATTTTTCAGCGTTTGCATCCAGTGAAATCCCCACACAATCACTTGTCACCGAATGTCAAACACAGTGCAGAGCTAGTGCCGAATGGGAACAGGCGCTTGATTTAACACTCTCTTTATTGAATATGACTATGTTTCTCATTTAAAAGCAAGGAATATTTAATAACTTGGTCATACACTGTTCACACACTCGTAGTAGTTATGGCAAGTTGTTTATTTATTTATTTATTGAAATGCAGCTACAAGGCAAAGCATTTGAATTCTATGAAAGGAGTAGTTTGAATTTATTGTTCACACCAAAAAGATTGACCATATTGTGATTTCACACATAGAATAGAAAACAATCCTTTAGAGATATCCATTGTATGTGTATACAATTGTTAATGTTGTCATAAAAGTATCATGTAAATCGGGCTATAAATACAAGGTTAGGGCTGTACATATAGGGCTAAATTTTCAGAGGTGTGTGCAAGTGTGCATGTGCAATCACCACAAATGCAAGGCCAATCATGTTGGTTGCGCGCACAAATGGACAGTTGCATGTCTAAACTATTATTTTTATATTTAATCGCATTTTACATTCTTTTTTTACATGATTTGCTGCCAAAATGCTTAATGACTCTTCCATTGCTCTAGAATTAGAAGATGACAGAAGTTAGAGATGGTAAATACTTAAATTATCTTCTGCATCTTCCTACATAGGTAAGATTGTTCCCTACTCTCGAGAGTTTCAATCTAATTCTATATGTATGAGCAAGGGAATTTGCAAGCCTTCCCTGTTGGGAAATCATAGAATCATAAAACTGGAAGGGACCTCGAGAGGTCATCTAGTCCAGTCCCCTGCACTCATGGCAGGACTAATTATCTAGACCATTCCTGACAGGTATTTGTCTAACCTGCTCTTAAAATCTCCAATGATGGCGATTCCACAACCTCCGTAGGCAATTTATTCCCATGCTTAACCACCCTGACAGGAAGTTTTTCCTAATGTCCAACCTATACCTCCCCTGCTGCAATTTAAGCCCATTGCTTCTTGACCTATCCTCAGAGGTTAAGAAAAACAATTTTCCTTCCTCCTCCTTGTAAAAACCTTTTACATACTTGAAAACTGTTATCATGTCCCCTCTCGGTCTTCTCTTTGCCAGATTAAACAAACTCAATTTTTTCAATTTTCCCTCATAGGTCATGTTTTCTAGACCTTTAATCATTTTTGTTGCTCTTCTCTGGACTCTCTCCAATTTGTCCACATTCTTCCTGAAATGTAGCGCCCAGAACTGCACACAATACTCCAGTTGAGGCCTAATCAGAGCGGAAGAATTACTTCTCATGTCTTGCTTACAACACTCCTGCTAATACTTCCCCAAATGATGTTCGCTTTTTTTGCAACAGCGTTACAGTCTTGACTCATATTTAGCTTGTGATCCCCTATTACCCCCAGAACCCTTTCCGCAGTACTCCTTCCTAGGCAGTCATTTCCCATTTTGTCTTTGTGCAGCTGATTGTTCCTTCCTAAGTGGAGTACTTTGCATTTATCCTTATTGAATTTCCTCTTATTTACTTCAGACCATTTCTCCAGTTTGTCCAGATCATTTTGAATTTTAATCCTATCTCCAAAGCACTTGCAACCCCTCCCAGCTTGGTATCATACACAAACTTTATAAGTGTACTCTCTATGCCATTATCGAAATCATTGATGAAGATATTGAACAGAACTGGACCCAGAACTGATCCCTGCGGGATCCCACTCATTATGCCCTTCCAGCATGACTGTGAAACACTGATAACTACTTTCTGGGAATGGTTTTCCAACCAGTTTTGCACTCACTTTATAGTAGCTCCATCTAGGTTGCATTTCCCTAGTTTATTTATGAGACGTCATGAGGGAAAGTATCAAAAGCTTTACTAAAATCAAGATATACCACATCTACTGCTCCCCCCCTATCCACAAGGCTTGTTACCCTCTCAAAGAAATCTATCAGGTTGGTTTGACATGATTTGTTTTTGACAAATCCATGCTGACTGTTACTTATCACTTCACTATCTTCTAGATGTTTGCAAATTGATTGCTTAATTATTTGCTCCAAATGTTCAATATTCAATGTACATCCTCCTTTGCTTTCCTCATTCCAAAATATATAATCACGGACCACACTAAACAATTCCTTTCCTTCCTTTGAGTTAATTTATTTTCTGATTTGTCATCATTTAGTAGTAATTGTTGGTGACTATCTCTGAAATGAAGGTTCTCTTCTGTGGGGTGCTGCAGAACCCCATTGTGTCCCCATCCTGTTCAACATTTAGATGAGTCTGTTATGCAGGTTAGTAAGAAGACATGGGGTGAGTAGTCTTTAGTTTGCACATGATACTCTTTCAGTGTATCTATCTCAGCTGAGCATGTCCAATGAAGTGGAATGGATGACCCAATGACTGCCATGCATGAGAGGCTAACTGGATAAGGCTCTATCTAGATAAGGCAGAGATGTTGCTGATAGGTCAGAAGAAGCAATAAAAGAAGAATTGACAAGTATGATATCAGTACCCCTGACTGATGGAATGCATTTGATGAAGTAAATGTGACCATTTCTGCTCAGTGAACCCCAGCTACTTTTACCCATTCCTTTCTCATATGCAAACGAGGAAAATGTGGTCTAGATGAAATTACTGTAAGGTGGATGCACAACTGGTTGAGAGACTGTACTCAAAGAGTAGTTATCAATGGTTTGCTGTGAAACTGGGAGGATGTACCTAGTGGGGGCCTGCAGGGCTCAGTCCTATTCAATATTTTCATTAATGACTTGGATAATGGAATGAAGAGCATGATTATCAAAACTGTGGATAGTACCAAGCTGGGAGAGGTTGGAGGACAGGATTAGAAGTCAAAATGACTTTGACAAATTGGACAATTGGTCTGAAATCAACGAGATGAAATTCAGTACAGACAAGTGCAAAGTACCACACTTAGAAAGTAAAAATCAAGTGCACAACTGCAGCATGGGAAGTAACTGGCTAGGTGACAGCGGCCAATGCCGGGTTATTCATAGGGAATGAACAGAACAGGTAATTATAAAGTGATCCATCCCCTGTCACCCATTCCCAGCTTCTGGCAAACAGAGGCTAGGGACACCATCCCTGCCCATCCTAGCTAATAGCCATTGATGGACCTATCCTCCATGAACTTATCTAGTTCTTTTTTGAACCCTGTTATAGTCTTGGCCTTCACAACATCCTCTGGCAAGGAGTTCCACAGGTTGACTATGCATTGTGTGAAGAAATACTTCCTTTTATTTGTTTTAAACCTGCTGCCTAATAATTTTATTTGGTGACCCCCTAGTTCTTGTGTTATGAGGAATAAATAACACTTCCTTATTTACTTTCTCCACACTAGTCATGATTTTATAGACCTCTAGCACATCGCCACCCTTAGTTATCTCTTTTCCAAGCTGAAAAGTCCCAGTCTTATTAATGTCTCCTCATATGGAAGAGTTCCATACCCATAATCATTTTTGTTGCCCTTTTCTGAATCTTTTCTAATTCCAGTATATCTTTTTGGAGATGGGGCAACCAGATCTGCACACAGTATTCAAGATGTGATATATAGAGGCAATATGGTATTTTCAGTCTTATTATCTATACCTTTCTTAATGATTCCCAACATTCTGTTATTTTTTTGACTGCTGCTGCAAAATGAGTGGATGTTTTCAAAGAACTATCTACAATGACTCCAAGATCTCTTTCTTGAGTGGTAACAGCTAATTTAGACTCCATCTTTTTAAATGAATAGTTGGGATTATGTTTTCCAGTGTGCCTTACTTTGCATTTATCAGCACTGAATTTCATCTGCCATTTTGTTGCCCTGTCACCAAGTTTTGTGAGGTCCCTTTGTAACTCTTTGCAGCCTTCTTTGGACTTAACTATATTGTAGTTTTGTATCATCTGCAGGTTTTGCCATCTCACTGATTACCCCTTTTCCCAGATCTTTTATAAATATGTTGAACAATACTGGGCCCAGTAAAGACCACTGGGGGACACCACTGTCCATTCTGAAAACTGGCCATTTATTCCTACCCTTTGTTTCCTATCTTTTAACCAGTTACTGATCCATGAGAGAACCTTCCCTCTTATCCCATGACAGCTTACTTTGCTTAAGAGCCTTTGGTGAGGGACCCTTGTCAAAGGCTTTCTGGAATTCTAAATTCATTATATCCACTGGATCATCCTTGTCCACATGCTTGTTGACTCCCTTGTATCTTGTCTACAGAACAGATTGCGCACAGTACTTTGTATATGTTGCTAGGAACGGTTTTGATTTAATATATTAATACAAATGGATAATTGGACTGCATGATTTGGGTTTGGCAATACTGCTATAGACCCCTACTCGGGAGTGGGACCCTATTTTGCTGGGCACTGTCTGACAGAGTGGGGCATGTCGGTATCAGATTGTGAACGCCATCTTGTTTTGTGAACTCCTTTTTCCTACCACCTTCCATTTTGTGTGCCAGCTACCATTTTGTGGTCTGTGTTAAGAAACCAGCCTTTGTAGTATATAGGTATGGGTTAAGGCAGTAATGCAAAAGCCTACAGCTCTCAAGCCTGTAAAGACAATAGCTTAACCAGACTAATTAAGGCCCAAGGCCTAAAGATTTGACATAAGTAACTAACCCATAAATGACTCTATATCACGAGGCATCACCAAATAGAGTGATGTTATAAGTAAAAGTTGCTAACCTGACAGGTAACCAGAAGATGCCAGTTTATACCAGCTTTAGGTATTTTAAGTTTGGAAGATCAGCAGATGTTCAACCACAAGAAAATCATATTAGCTAATTGAGCTGTATGTTAATAAGCATGAGGTAAAAGGCCTACTAACCCTAATGGAGAAGGTCACCTAAACATTAGTAGAGTAAAGAAATACAGACAAGGAAAAGGGGGTTAAAACCCCTACTGAATATGCATTAGGCATAGTGGGAGTGAAAGTTGTATCCCAACCTGCATACCTGGAGAGATGCAAGCATGATGACTGCTGGTGATGAGGAGGAGGATGACTAACAGTTCATGGTGGTGGTGTTTTTTTGCAAGGGATCGTGTGAATATGTGAATACTCAGATGGCAGTTTTGATCATTCTGTATTATTTCTAGCTAACTGTGCTAATAAAGCTATTGGAAGGACAGAACGCCTTTCCTAAGTGTGATCGTCTCTTGCGCACGCCAGGGTCCTAGTAATAACTCTAATATTTCTGGGTCTGGTCATGTGGCAGACTCTTGCCAAACTACAGAGTGTTAATTGACTTTTCTAAGTGATCAATATAACTAATACACAATCAACAGATCGTGCCACACCTGACCTTGACATGCCCAGCATATTCCAGGCACTGTCCTACTCCAAAAGGGTGTGGAACACCTCAGAGAAGACTATCAATGAGAGACCCATCAAATTATGAATGACTCAATGACTGGTGCACCTCAGAGAACAATGATTTTCTTCAAACAGGACTCACATACTTAGGACTAGAATTTCCTAATCTAGGCAAATCAGGGCTAGGAACTGTTTAAGAGGGAGTTCTTTCTATGAAAGGGAGGCCATTCACTGGCACATGGCAGAAGACTAGACTGGAGAGAGAGAGAGAGAGAGAGAAGACAAGAGTGTCTGCCTCACCTGGAGGATAGCTAATGTGGCACTGTAGCGGGGCGGCCTGGCTTCCAGGCGCCCCAGGAAGGGACGAGCCAGAAAAGCCGCCAGAGTGGGCGGAGCCACCGCGGCCTGTCCCCGCCCCCCGGAAGTCAAGGGGCGGGACAGGAAGTATAAAGGCCAAGCCCCAGCGCTCAGTAGCTGGCCGGCAGCGGGAGAGGACAGACGCTGGTGCCCGAGCTCCCGCGGACCTGAGCCTGCCGAGAGCCCGGTACCCAGAGGAGGACTGGCCGAGCCGGCCGAGAGCCCGGTATCCTGAGGAGGACTGGCCGAGCCGGCCGAGAGCCCGGTATCCTGAGGAGGACTGGCCGAGCCTGCCGAGAGCCCGGTACCCTGAGGAGGACTGGCCGAGCCTGCCGAGAGCCCGGTATCCTGAGGAGCAGTCTGAGCTTCCCCCCGCCGAGGGCCCAGAGGGAGTGACAGACCTACCTGATGCTCGGGGCCCGGAGGAGCCCATGATCTGTGACCCAGCAGACGGAACTCAGGAGGAGCAGGTACCCATGGAGGAGGAGATGGGAAGTGGCCCGGGGATAGCAGACCCCGAACCCATGTCAGTGTGTTGCGGTCAGGATCCCCACTGACTGCGCGGCAGACGGACTGCTGCGGATAGGGCCCCGGGCTGGAACACAGTGGAGTGGGCGGGCCTGTGTTCCCCCCTGCCACCCCGCGCCGGGTGGCAGTCTCTCCTCCTCCTTGTCCAAGGGGCCTGGGCCCCTGACAGACTATCCGTTGGCTGCCCTGCCCTGACCTAGGGCCTGGGCTAACCCAAACTGACCCAGCCCCTGCTACAAGGCCTGGGCCCCTGACTGACTATTGGTTTGCTGCCCCGCCCTGACCCAGGGCCGGAGCTGTTAATTGTCCGCTCAGCCCCTGCATAAGGGCCTGAGCTCAGAACTGTTAATTGTGTGCTCAGCCCCTGCGTAAGGGCCTGAGTTCAGAACTGTTAATTGTCCGCTCAGCCCCTGCATAAAGGCCTGAGATCAGAACTGTTAATTGTGTGCTCAGCCCCTGCGTAAGGGCCTGAGTTCAGAACTGTTAATTGTCCGCTCAGCCCCTGCATAAGGGCCTGAGCTCAGAACTGTTAATTGTCCGCTCAGCCCCTGCATAAGGGCCTGAGCTCAGAACTGTTAATTGTCTGCTCAGCCCCTGCCCAAAGGGCCTGAGCTCAGAACTGTTAATTGTCTGCTCAGCCCCTGCACAAAGGGTCTGAGCTCAGAACTGTTAATTGTCCGCTCAGCCCCTGCCCAAAGGGCCTGAGCTCAGAACTGTTATTCGCTTTGTAGCGGGGCGGCCTGGCTTCCAGGCGCCCCAGGAAGGGACGAGCCCCACCCCGGAACTACTACAGGCACCAATTTTTTTAAAAAGCTCCAGAGGCGACCCCGCCAATTACAGGGTGGTAAACCTAACTTCAATACCAGGAAAATTGGTTGAAACTATAATAAAGAACAGAATTAGACACATAGATGAACATGATTTGTTGGGGAAGAGTCAACATGGTTTTTGTAAAGGGAAATCATGCCTCACCAATCTACTAGAATTCTTTGAGGGGGTCAACAAGCATGTGGACAAGGATGATCCAGTGGATATAATGTATTTAGATTTTCAGAAAGCCTTTGACAAGGTTCCTCACCAAAGGCTCTTAAGCAAAGCCTGGTGCTTGGTGCCCAGGAGATGGTGTGGATCAAAAAGCAGGCAGCAGCACGATTGCTTCTGGTGGGGAGGAAACAGGGAGAGCACCCAATCCCAGTTCCCTCCCCCATCCTCTTTTACTGGCCAGAAGATTGTGCAGCCCTGCTTCTCTTCCTTCCTTAACTCTTCCCCCTCACAGGCCAGCCAGAGGAAACCGGGGGGAGACAGCTTTTGGAAGCTCAGTTTGGCTCCTCTCCTTCTTGTAGCACTGGGCCACCAAGTACCGTAGAGCCAGGAGTTACATTCCTGGTATAAGATAAAGCTTTCCCCACATCCACTTTAACTTACTCCCTCACCTTCCCCAACACTCCCAGCACCCTTATCAGAATGAGAACAAATTCAGCCCCTGGCATAAGCAGACACAGCTCCATTGGTTTTAGTAGAAGTTGGACCCACTTACATCAAGGGTCAATTTTATCTCAATAAAATAACAAATCTGAGTATGGTGCACATCTGGTACTATCAAATCAATTCAAGTTACACTGCATTTCACCAGACATACACCTTCTAAGTAACTTACACAACCATTTCTGTAGCTACTGAAGTTGGCCTTCCAGTTAACACTTATATTCACATGTATGCATGCATGCGCACCCCTACCCACACCCCTTTAGAAGATTTTTTAACATCAGATACTTAGCTAAACTATTAGTTGGCCAAAAATAGCTCAAATCTGATGAACATCAGCATAAGCTGCAAGACTCCTTTTTTCCCAGGTACCTGAAAGTGGAGAGGGCGGGAAGAATAGTCCAAAAGGGAAGGTGAGTCTGAGTTGCTTAAGCTACTGTGTAAGGTTCTCTCTGACTGTATAGCTGAACTTGATGTATTTTTAAGTTATGTCAAGGGTTCCGAGAGCACATGGATGGGCGCTTCTTTTGACATTTCTCTAACTCAATAAACCACATGAATATCTTGGGCCTTAATGTGATCTCAGTTCCACTACTTTTGCTCAGGTGTAACTCCACTGACTGCAAACTACTGTAAGTAAATCCTTTAAAGGAGCACCAGCATTGATTGTGCCAGTAGACTGTGGCAGGGTCATGCTATTTTTTCTTATTAATTCTGTTTTTTTATATGGCGGTCAATTAATCACCGTTAACTCATGCGAATAACTCAAAAAAATTAAATGCTATTAAAAATATTTTTAATTGTGATTAATCGCACTTATAACAATAGAATACCAATTGAAATGTATTAAATATTTTAGGATGTTTTTCTACATTTTCAATATTAATTTCAGTTACAACATAGAATACAAAGTGCACAGTGCTCACTTTATATTATTATTTTTGATTACAAATCTATGCACTGTAAAAATGATAAACAAAAAAAATACTATTTTTCAATTCACCTCATACAAGTACTGCAGTCTCTTTATTGTGAAAGTGTAACTTACAAATGCAGATTCTTTTTTTGGTTACATAACTGCACTTAAAAACAAAACAGTGTAAAACTTTAGACTCTACAAGTCCACTCAGTCCTACTTCTTATTCTGCCAATCGCTAAGACAAACAAGATTGTTTACATTGACTGGAGATACCACTGCCTGCTTCTTATTTACAATGTCACCTGAAAGTGAGAACAGGAGTTCGCATGGCACTTTTGTAGCCGGTGTTGCAAGGTATTTAGATGCCAAATATGCTAAACATTTGTATGCCCCTTCCATGCTTAAAGTGGGGAGAAGGGATGTAATTATCTCCAAAGGACATAAAGACAATCCAGGGAATTAGAGACCAGTCAGTTTAACTTCAGTCCCTGAAAAGATAATGGAGCAAATAATTAAGCAATCAATTTGCAAACACCTAGAAGATAATAAGGTGATAAGTAACAACCAGCATGGATTTGTCAAGAATAAATCGTCAAACCAATGTAATAGCTTTCTTTGACAGGGTAACAAGCTTGTGTATAGTGGGGTAGTGGTAGGCGTGGTATATCTTGACTTTAGAAAGGCTTTTGATACTGTCTCGCATGACCTTGTTAGGCAAAAAGATTCTTTTCCCCAAGAATCAAGCAAGCACAGACAATACTGAAGGGGGTTTATTCACGGTACTGGGAAGACTGATAAACAGCTTCAAAAATATGGTGCCATCGTGGCCAGTTATATACATTCTCATATCAATTAATTTGCATTTATCTGTACATACAAGACAGACATTGCTACAAGTCAAGAGAAAACCCTGAACAAAGATAAAAATAGGAATGGTACATACGTATAGAGGTCATCCTAACTGCATCAAACATCTATGGCTACCTGGCGGGGGAAAGAGGTGGGGCGGGGGGGTAGATCTGAAGTAAACAGGATGAAATTCAATAAGGACAAATGCAAAGTACTCCACTTAGGAAGGATCAATCAGCTGCACACATACAAAATGGCAAATGACCGCCTAGGAAGAAGTACGGCAGAAAGGGATCCGGGGGTCATAGTGGATCATAAACTAAATATGAGTCAACAGTGTAACACTGTTGCAAAAAAAAGAAAACAATTCTGGGATGTATTAGCAGGAGTGTTGTAAGCAAGGCACGAGAAGTCATTCTTCTGCTCTACAATGTGCTGATTAGGCCTCAGCTGGAGTATTGTGTCCAGTTCTGGGTGCCACATTTCAGGAAAGATGTGGACAAATTGGAGAAAGTCGAGAGAAGAGCAACAAAAATTATTAAAGGTCTAGAAAACATGACCTATGAGGGAAGATTGAAAAAACTGAGTTTGTTTAGTTTGGAGAAGAGAAGACTGAGAGGAGACATGATAACACTTTTCAAGTACATAAAAGGTTACAAGGAGGAGGGAGAAAAATTATTCTTAACCTCTGAGGATAGGACAAGAAGCAATCGATTTAAATTGCAGCAAGGGCAGTTTAGATTGGACATTAGGAAAAACTTCTAACTATCAGGGTGGTTAAGCACTGGAATAAATTGCCTAGGGTGGTTGTGGAATCTCCATCGATGGAGATTTTTAAGAGCAGGTTAGATAAACACCTGTGAGGGATGGTCTATATAATAATCCTGCCGTGAGTGCAGGGAATTGACTAGATTAGCTCTTGAGATCCCTTCCAGTACTACAATTCTATGATTCTATGCAGGACCGGCTCCAGGCACCAGCCGAGCAAGCTGGTGCTTGGGGAGGCAGAATAAATGAGGCAGGATTCTGCCCAATCCTAGGGCGGCATGGCTGCTTTTTGTTGTTGTTGTTCTGGGTTGTTAGGGGTCGGCGGCACAGAGGACGGGAGCTCCCTGCAGCAAGCCCAATGGAGCAGTCCTCGTCCTTCCCTTCCCACCGACCGGAGCGGAGCCCTCCAGGCAGGCAGCACGGCGTGGCGTGGCGGAGGGGCCGCATGGCAGCGCCCAGCTGTAGCCCTGGCTACCCCCTTCTCTCTCTTTCCCAGCCACTCCCTCCCCCTCCCCCTGCTAGCCGGTCCCCCTGCAGCCACGCTCCAGCGCACAGATCACTGTTTTTTTGTTTATTTGCTTTGCTTTGCCGTTCTGGCTGCCCCGTTTTTTTTTTTTTTTTTTGCTTGGGGCGGCCAAAAAGCCAGAGCCGGCCCTGATTGAGATCTGTTTGAATCAGCAATGAACCTGAGCTATTTGCCAGAAATGTAAAGGAAAATAACCCAGTAGATGCTGAAAAAGGAGTCCAAAGTTTTCTCTGGAGATGATAGAGACATGGGACATACCCTTTGTCTGTGGATGCATATTAAGTTATATGACCAGCAACATGTACAGAAGACTTACTCCTTTAACTCTTTATATAATGAATGAGGCACTGAGATGTATCTCCAGGATCTCCTAAATAGGGAATGGATCTCAAAATCAAATAAATCCTATTCATTACCAGTGGTATGTGTCCAGAAAAGAGGTGATAGTCTAAGGGCTGGTCCACACTAAGCTCCCAGTTCGAATTAAGATACTCAACTTCAGCTACGTGAATAAAGTAACTGAAGTCGAAGTATCTTAGTTCGAACTTAAAGGTACTTACTGCGGGTCCACACGCGGCAGGCAGGCTCCCCCATCGACTTCGCCTACTCCTCTCGCGGAGCAGGATTACCGGCGTCGACAGCGAGCACTTCTGGGATTGATTTATCACGTCTAGACAAGACGCGATAAATCGATCCCAGAAGATCGATTGCTTGCCGCCGAACCAGCAGGTAAGTATAGACGTACCCTAAGACTCTGCATAGACTATCGGGAACTGAATGGGAAAAAAACCCATACTGGTAGAGAACCCATTCTTTGAATTTAAGATGTTCTGATTGGATTAGGAGGTAAATCTTGGTTCTCTGTTTAAGATTAAATGAAAGCCTATGCTCAAGGTTTCATGGCTGAACAAAGCTGTCACCTCACAGGTTAGAATTCCATTTGATTTAGCAAATGCAGCTGCTGTCTTCCAGTTGTGTTTGAGTGTCTTGTGGAGCATAGAGATGAGGTGTGTATTCCCTACCTGGATGATAACCTTGTGTACAGTGGCACTTCTGAAGAACATGTGGAGAATATAAAAAGAATGTTACAACAGTTACAGAAGCATGGAATTAAGCTGAAAGCTGGAATGATGGCATCTGCTGAAGGTAACAAGATGGCTTCAACTGACACCTTGGCTGTTCATGATCTCGAAGAGAAACCACCAAACTTCACAAGGGATATTTGAAAGCTACTAGGCTTCCTCATCTCCCCAAGGTACATTCAAGACTTTCCTCAAATAGCAAAGCCATTGTATGACTTGTGTCAGATTCCAATAGAATAGTCAACATAACACCATCAAAAGTAGACTAGAAAAAGATTTCCTGTGAAACATTTTGATTTAGTAAAATCAGCATTTTACAGCAGAAAATTTCTATTGCAAATTTTTGACCACTTCTAATAATTATCATGGGCTACATTCATTGCTCCTGTGCAAGGACATACAGAAGCCAAAAGGCAAGGAAAGGAATCTGGACAAATGCCACCCAAACAGCCAGTTACCTGGGCTAAGCAACATCAAAAAGTTTTAAACCAGAAAATTAACTGCCTGATACAGCCACCACGAATAGCCTATCCCAATTTTTCCTTACTCTTTATGCCTCAAACCCAATAAGGGATTAGATAGTCTTACACCAACATCAGAAAGGTAAACCAAGAGTCATAAGTTAGTGGCCAAGAATGCAAACTGCAGCTGAGAAGAATTATTACCTGCACGCAGAAAAGGTGGAGTTTCTAGCCTTGAAATGGGCTGTAACTCACAAATTTTGTGACTACCTCTACTATGCGCTCTCCTTGATGGTTTACAGTGATAACTCACTAACCTGTGTTTTCACCTCTGACTGGCTAAACATCGCATCAGACGGCTTGCTGAATTAGCTGACTATGAAGTTAATGTTAGATATTGTCCAGGAAAATCTAACGTGGAGGCAATGCTTTATCCAGAATATCCCTTGACATGGAAAAATATATGACAAGTGAAGATGTTGTTAATACTGTTTTAGAACAGCAAAGACATGACAAAGTATCTTGGTTAGCAGTTATACTACCAGTCCTTTGATATTAGAAGATTTCTCCATGGGCATTAAATCCACCATAAAGCTTGTTCCATGAGAAGACATTCTGGCATCTCAGAAGGAAGATCCAGCTATTTGTAAAATTCTTCAATATGTGTCCCCGGGGCACAAACTGAATAAACAAGTACAGCTTGCACAAGCCCCATTGCTGCTTAGTCCTTTCAGAGCTCACAAAACTCTGCTGCTGCAACCAGAGCTGTCCCCTTTGATTCCCTCAGCAGACCTTCAATCCTTAGCTGGACAGGGCACAAGTAAATCTAATGCTGACATTCCTTTGAGTGCTACACTAGTAGCAGTTATGTGTGAAAATTCAGGGGAGAATACAGCCCCAAACTACCTCCCTAAAACAATTAAATGAACTTCAAAACCAAACATGCTACTGCATGCCATATTGCTGCACTCTCAGCAACCCAAGATTCCTTTGTTAACCCAGGGGATAAAACAAACGTGAAAAACGTAGATTTGGGCAGAGAACCCTCCAAAGTGACTCCATATTCTTCCAATCCAGTGCAAACCCAACTGATTTATGGGTATTCCAACAATCCCAGATATTCCCAACTGGCCTTCTTGTAAATCAGTTGTCCAGCAATGTCATGCAAACATTTGTAATGTATTTATCCAGTTGAATGCTTGTAACTCTTGGCATAGTGTTGAAAGTCTGGTAAAGCTCTTCCTGTTTAGCTGTAATCATTCACCAGGCCTGATCTGCAAGCACTGCATGCCTGGAACTCCCATGGGTGTCAGTGGAAGTTGTGGGCACAGATCCCTAGGTGGACTGGCCTTTTAATTAGTTTAGGAAAGAAATAATTATATTGTAATTTTAGTGTGGCAACAGGAAATTTTACAATGGAAAAAAGTTGATGTCTATTCCCAAATCTGTCTTCTTTAAGTTATCAGCTTTACCTCACAGTATCTTTCCCTCCATCCACTCTTAACTCCTTTTTAAAAAAAAATTGTTTTACTGGCTTCTTGTATTTCTCCCCATGGCAGTTTATGCGGTACATTAGCTACATGTGCTATTTAAAAAATTCCACAAACATTCCTTCTGGGCCCACCCAGCCTAAACTCAGTTTGAATTCTTGACCCCTTCTAGTAAATACATTAGCTCTCTGCTTCATTGACTTTCCCAACTCATTTCAGATCTAAGCTGAAAGCATACTTGCTTCTGTCTATTAATTTCTCTCTTCCTCTATGATTGTCCGGAGCAGCATTACTGAGCCCCTCGAAGCATATTGAGATATAATGCGCATGAATGCTGTACACAATGATGTTGTACTGTAATTCACATAGCCTAGTACCAAATTTGCGGATGACACAAAATTATTTAGGGTACTTGGTTCCTGTCTTATTTTGTAAACTTTAATAAGCTCCAGCTCATCTACTGTTTTCTAAGGAATACAAAGCTAGCCTTGTCCCTGTACCATGCTTACTGAACTCTGCTAGAGCTTCTATATTCCGCTTCACCATTTATTTCTAATTGAATTTATAAAATATCTATAGGTGCCCGTCCGATACTCTAGATATCTACCTCATACATTAAAACACAAACTCACAGCCCATGAATATAACCACTCCAATCCTCAGAAACACTCCCTTTTCCGTAGCCTAAGAAAAGAGGGGGAAAAACTAGCTATACCAGAGTGGTATGTAGGTTTTAAGTGACGTAAAATAGAAGTGATAAAACTACCTTCATTACTGAATATTATATTTAATGGTCTGCACTAATATTACATGTAATGGTCTGCACTAATATTACATTTAATGGTCATGCATTTAGTGAGATGTGATATAGGTTAATTATCAGTTGTACACGGTGTATACAAATTTTTATTTACAAAACCACATGGCAATTGTCCATTTCAAAAGATAATGGTGTAAGCAGCAAAGCAGTTCAGATACTATGTCATGCTGCGGCATCACAAGTGTCTAAAAAAGTCCAATTCTTGAGTGATAATCTTTGCCAGAAATAGGCATTAGATGCAGAGTCAGAGGATGAAGTGAGCGCACTACTAGTGTCTGAGGCCTTCTGCACTTTCCTCTTACCGCTCTTCATTTTCTTCTTCCTACACCACTTCTCTTCAGTCTCTGACTCCCTAGCACAGTGTGGCCCTCCAGTGTGGCCTGTTGCTAGCTGCATCTTCCCAGCTTGTGGTGTTGATGTTGAAAGTTCAAGTCCCCCTTGCAAGCATTCTTGAACCTGAGACTAGGATGGCCTTGGATCATCCACAAGTGTTCCATACAGGAGGTCCTTTGGAATGCATCCATCATCCATCTGGTGCAGATGATCAAGCCAATGGAGATACATGAGTTTGAGAATAGTGATTAGATTTGGCAATTTTGCTTTCTTAAGTACTTCACTGTCAGGAACATTGGCTTCCCACTTGATATTTAAAATATGGCTAAGAGAGTGGGTATGAAAAGTGTCTATCCTTCTCTCATGCCTGCTGTAGGCGGTCCACATCTTGCTACCATACAGAAGCATGCTTAAGACATACATCTCATACATCTTCAAAGTTAATTTCCTGTTACACTACATGAGTTTGATCAATTGACCAAATGTGGTAGCAGATCTTCCAATGCAAGAATTAAGCTTGTCACCTAAAGATAAATCTGATACAGTGGATCCTAGATACTTGTGTAAAAGTTCTGCTTCTAGTGTGGTGTTAACTATTGAAACTTTTGGTGCAGTCAACACACCTAGTGTTGTAATCATTGTTGTCTTTAGACTGATGGTTAGTTCAAATTCATCACAAGCTAGCACAAAGCTATTGCACAGTTGTTGAAGCTCCCTTTCACTGTGTGTGACAAGCCCTGTGTTTTCAGGGAAAAGAAGTTCTCTTATTAGAGCAGGGGTCAGCAACCTCTGGCACATGGCTCGCCAGGGTAAGCACCTTGGCAGGCAGGGCCAGTTTGTTTACCTGCCATGGCCGCAGGTTCGTCCCATCGCGGCTCCCACTGGTTGCGGTTCACCGGTCCTGGCCAATGGGGGCTGCAGGAAGCAGCGCGGGCCGAGGAGTGTGCTGGCCGCGGCTTCCCACGGTCTCCATTGGCCTGGAGCGGCGAACCTCAGCCAGTGGGAGCCGCGATTGGCCTAATCTGCGGATGCAGCAGGTAAACAAACTGGCCCGGCCCACCAGGGTGCTTATCCTGGCAAGCCACATGCCAGAGGTTGCCGACCCCTGTATTAGAGGTTTTTGCCTTTGCCCTTTAATCTTAGATGTGCAATGTTGAAGAGTTTTCCATGTGAACTTGTATGCAGATACACCCTTGGTGCTATATGAGAAAGGATGATGAAGCAGCAGAGAGAAGAATATACCAGACTGTTGGTGCCAAAACATATCCCTTTTTGACACCACTGCAGATTTCAAAGCTCTCAGATTGATTTCCATCATGGAAGGATCAAACCAGACTCAGTAGGATTGGGGTGCAACCAATTCTCTCTAGCAATTGAAAAAGGCTCTTTTTGCTGACCAGGTCAAAAACTTTTGTAAGATCTACGAAGACCGTGTAGAGAGGTTTTCCGGGTTCTTGATGGCTTTTTCTTGCAGGTGCCTTCATGCAAAGACCATGTTGACAGATCTACAGGGACAGAAACCACACTGATTTTCTGGATTTACATGTTCAGCAAGAACTTGCACTCTTTTGAGAATGACCCATGTGAATGCCTTGCCAGCAACACTCAGGAGATACACTCCTTTGCAGGTATTGCAGCCACTCTGATCTCCTGTGTTTTCATAGTGTTATGATGTTGGCATCCATCATGTCTTATGGTACTCTGTCTTCCCTCCAGCAGGCGAGCAAGACATTGTGCAGATGTTTAAGTATAAACTGTCCACTTGTTTCAATACTTTATCTGGAATTCCATCTCTTCCTGCAGCCCTGCCTGGTGCCTGGATCTCATTTACCGATGGTTCTATATCTATCTTCAGTGATCTGGAGTCTGGTGAGCACATTTAACACTGCTTCTGAAACAATGGTTTCACTTGAATAGAGTTTGTGATAGTGTTCCACTGGCCAGTGCATCTGTTTGCTTCTGTCAATGATGTTGTCTTCACTAAGAGATTTGAGTGGGGCAGACGTCTTGGTTGAAGGACCTATTGCTTTCTTGAGTTTATGGATGGCTGTGCCTTAATAAAGCACCAACTCTTTTTAATGTAATGCTTCTTCACCAGGCCCGCAGTTGGGAGAACATCCAGCACAGAGAGCATACATCTAACTCCAGGTGGAGTTTTGAACACCTTACTCCACTCCATCGCATTCCGGTGGTTAACCACGCTATTATGACTTAGTTGGATACAATCAATTCCCCCATGTTCCCTTCCCTCTTATGTAGCACAGAAGGGGATCAAGTACTTATAAATAGCCTTTGTGAGCTAAAATCAGTCCTAATCTAAGTTGGTGCAACTCCACTTGCTTCAGTGGAGGAGTATCCATTTACCTCAGGGTGAATTTGGTTCTGTAACTTTACTCTAGTGTGTTGGGGGAGGGTTAACTAAAAGATTTCATAATAACCAATGGGCAGCTATGCAGCATGTAAGAATGAAGTGACTTTGAGTTACAAAGTCACTACAAACAAACAACAGTGATAATTAGTGATCAGTTCCAGATCTGTACTGCTTAAAGTAAACTGCAACCCCATCTGATGTCGATTACTTTTTTGCAGGCCAATCACAATAATTAACTGATTTTTATGACATTTCTCACCGCTAATGTAGTAAAACTAGGCATCATGAGCTGTGGAGCCTGTTTAAAGTGTGTGTGAGGGGGTCATAGATTTGCATCCTTGGCCCTCTCCTTTCCTTCTTGGATGCCCCCCTCTAGCAGTCTGGCCCCTTCCCAAGGCCAATAAACCCCTACACCCATCCCTCTATATGTGAATGAGTGGCATTGCGACCTGCTGCCTGCCTGAGTGTTGCTGTGACCCTGTGTGCCAGCTTGCAATGTCACTCACATTTGCCCGCCATCTACCCCTTCATGATGGAGGGCTGGCCAGGCCAGATCTGAGGGAATGTATGGTGGTGTGACCTGGTGCAGGGGATCACCACTTATGTGTGGCTATCCAAAAAGTGGTCACCCTCCCTCTCATGTCTGCCCCCTATGCTTAGGCACTAAAAATGAGCTTCAGCATGTACTTACCTTCTGTGGAAAGGGGCCATGTAGTCTGGGGCAAATTCTCACCTCACGACCACACCTGTATTGGGGGGATGGGGTCTGTGCAGGGAAAGGGAAGGAGGGAGTCCTTCCCCAAGGCCATGGAGTAGAAGTGGAGCCTCTTTGTGGAGTTTAATCCAACCATGTGGCAAAAGTAGCCTCCAAGCCTTTGTGCAAGGAAGAGAAAAAGGGAAGGGAAAAAGACCAGGGTGAGGGTGGAAATGCATTTGGCTGCAAAGAACTAGCTTGGTCCCACAGGATATGCTAAAAATAGTGGCTGGGCCCAAGAGACTAAGAACAATAGACCAAATCCATTCTTGATGTAATTCCACCCAAGTTAGTGGAATTATACCAGTGATGAGTTTGGTCAAATGTGTCCTTTAAAATGAAGAACTGTGAGTTGGTGATCTCAGTCCTGTCCCTAAAGAACAGAGGCCACCTCACAAACCCACTGCTGCCACAGAAACTACCACTAATTGTCACCCTTGCTGGCAGTCTCAGAAGATATATGACCCTTCAGATCATGGTGAGGCATTTCACCAAATAAATCCTGATTATTTGGGTGTTAGGGTGAAAATCACTTCACCTGCATAACTTCTTAAGGAACATAAGCACTTCAACTGCCTTAAATCCTTCAGGTGGCACAATGTAAGTACTTAAGCCACCTTAAATCCTTACCTCGTGGTATTAGCACTTAAGCTACTTTAAGGCCTTAAGGCTGGTGGGTGCATATTGACATTCATAGGAAAGTGTGCACGTCTGAAAGATACGTGCACATGCAGTGCATCCCCCAAAGTACAAATTCTCAGACACTGTGATGTTTTGTACTGTGCTTTGTCATAAAGCATTTTCCAAATGTCCATGCCTTTCACTTCCAATTTTGATTCAAGCTTGGCCCTGGATGTAGAGCAGTGATGAGTATTAACATGCCAAGTTTACAGCAACATAAAAATTGCTATACCAGATCAGACCTGTGCTCCAGAATCCAGTCTCCAAGATTGCCCAGGTACTTCAGAAGAAGGTGCAAGAAATCCAAAATGAGCAATTATGGATTAACATGTCCATAGGTGAACTTCCCCCTTACACACACATACATATATTTAGCTCACAACTGACTGAAGAGATTTTGCTCAGACATTAAAAGAATATCATCTTTGGATTGTGGTCAACCATGAAAAGTTTCATCTGAAAAGGTGACTTTTTTGGCAAGTTATGAGCATGTGAAAACCAGGACTTTTATGGAAACCTTAACCACAGTGTTAACCTCAGGGGAATGCTGTAAGGAACTGTTCAGAAAAAAAATCTCTCCACAATAAGGGCTCCAATCCTGCGAACCCTTACTCCTGTGAATAATCCCCTTGCAGACGATAAAACTAGTGACTTGCATGAGGTAGGGCCACTCATGTGACTAAGGTTTTGCAGGATTGGGCTCCAGATTAGCAGAACAGTCCCTCAGGATCACCTGACAGACAATAGTTTCAGTTCAGAAAATTTCCGGTTCTAATCTTATCTTATTCCGTTACCTTCTTTACACTCAACAGGGCTGTGAATGGCGTAATGCTGATAAAACCTTCCTGTAATGTGGCATTGTGGAGCTGTGCTTTCTTAATGACAATGCTATTATGTATATACAATGTTTACACAGTTTCTTTACCAATGTTTGCAGGTCAGTTGTAAAATAGCCCTGGAGCCTGCAAAATACTGTCATTGTTGGATGCAGGGTCATTCTATTTTTACACACTTTCACTTTAATTGCAAATCGTTAGTGCAGCAATTTCTACAAAGGGGTTATGCAAGCATACCCAAGTTGTTTTGAATTCTTTCCACTTCCCTGATTCCCCATGTGAGATGCTACTATTATATTGTCAGTATCTCAGCAGATCCAAGTTTTATGTTTGAATACCTCCAATGTAGGGATATTCAAATAAGTCAAAGGGTTTAGAATCACTGACCACACTCATCCCTGTGAAAATGTACTAACCATAGAGAATAGTGAAAATTCAGGCTGAAATCACTCTACCAAAAGTCTGAGTTGTGTTTAGTTATAAAGAATGTCATTAGTGTGACATCTTTTTGTGACATTCTGTAAGCCATAGATATGAATAGAGTGTTTTCGCTGCTTCACACTTGAGTAGCAGGCATGAATTCACGTCAGCTGAAAGCGGACGTCCTTTGCTTGAGACCCATGTCTTGGAAAGGCCCAGTCCTGCAAGCTGTGGGTGCTAAACACCCATAACACCTAGTAAGCATTGGCAACTGACTGTTCTCAGCATCTTCCATGATCTGATCCGAAAAAGGAATGAAAAGTTTGAGAGCCTTAGAGAGAACCCCAGGCTCAGCCATAATTAATTCAAAAGGAATTTGTAGCCTGAGTAAGGACTTCAGGATCAGGTCCCGTGAGAGTTTGCTTTGCTTTGTGAGTCTCCTACCAGGTGACTTATTAGCCTGACACTGTCACAGAACTTGCAGAGAAACCTCATGATTTAAGGAGTATTTTGAGAGAAAGTTGACTTGAACAGCGTATCCTATGATAGCACCAACATAAAATGGGCCACATGCCCCTGTGACTTGTGCACTGCCAGGATAGGAATTTACTTTACAAAACATATCCACAGGTACACCAAAGATTTGGATTCGCTCCGCAGGTCAGGAGGAAATGGATTAGGCTATAAGGACATCCCCACCCCAAATCTTACATGAAATTTTGGCACATGAACAAGACTTCTCCCTTAGGTTATAAGGTTGGCCAGCAGTGGGGCCCAAGGGTGCTGGAACAATTTGTACAGGGGTGTGCTGAGAGCCATCGAACCAAACTGTAAGCCCTGTATATAAATGGAAACCACTTCAAGCCAGGGGGCGCTGCAGCACCTCCAGCACCCCTAGTTCCAACACCTCTGGTGGAGCCTCTGGCAGTGTAGCTCCTGAAGAAGTCATGTTGCCAAGGGGCTAGATGGAGCAGCAAGACTGGGAGACAGTGCACAGGCACCAGGCCTTTGCAGAGAAGGCCCTAACTTCCAGCAGGCACCCCTAAGAGCCGTCAGTTTGGGGATACTGAGGGAAGTAAAGATTTCTTTTCTTTCATTTGGCGACTAAGCTAAGAGGAACCTACCTTGCTGGGCCTTGCAGAGTATTCAACCGAGGTGCGTTAAACGACCCATTTCTTTTGTTTTGCTATCATTGTTTCTCTTTTTAGTCAGTTTTGTTTTTAACATGATTATCTGACTCATGGACTGTTGGCTGGTAATTTCACACAGACCGCCTTGAAAGAGAGCAAAGTCCTTCAGCCTCTGAGGAAAGGCAGAGAAGGCACAGGGTGTGTGTGAGACAGATATTGCAACCACATGCAGTATCTTTGAGGAACATTATATTACATTTATGAATGGTTTATGTATGATTGTATTCTATTCCATGGAGGGAGGGTTACCATAGCTCCTCCAGGAACTTAAAACTGGGGGATGGGGTGATTAAGGCAAGTTGCCGAGACTGTTAATAATGCCAGAGCATCTCCCTGACGTCAAAGGGAGCAGAGTTCAGCCAGCACTGACCGCTTTTGCAAATCTCACCCCAGACTCACTGTCTCCCAGCATAGACTGGCCACTATGCACAATGGGCTTGTTCCTGCCATCTATATATAGGCAAAACCCCATGGCAGTTCAATGGGGACAAGGCCAGGGCCTGATACTCCACCCTGCTCATGTGAGTAAGGGCTAATCATGTGATTGTTTGCAGGGTTGGCCCTATGGTAGCAATTGCAGTGAGATGTAGATTAATAAAGAACCTGATAAACAAAAGGAACTTTACCTGCACACTTTAAAAAATGTTGCTCCCAGAAAATTAAAACTTGTTTGCATGTGTGGTATATCCCCACCTATGCCTGTGCCATATGTACTGATAATATGCAGTGGTGTTGTAGCCGGTCCCAAGATATTAAAGAATCAAGGTGGTAATAGATAGAGGTAACATCTTTTTATTGGACCAACTTCTGTTGGTGAGAGAGACGAGCTTTCGAGTTACACAGAGCTCTTCCTCAGGTTAATAGCAATGCCCACGCACAACTGCTTAGTCTACATTTCATTATCTGCATAAGTTACTTTCAGGGTTCAAAAAAATACTAAATCTCCTCATTACCTTAGAGCTGGAACCTTCTTCCCTGGTATTGTTAATCACACTAGTCCCTGGGCGGGCAGTAACTTGTGTAAACAGAGGCACTGTCATCAGGATTTCCAAATGTTCCATCTTCGCTTTTAATGCAATGTTCATGGTTTGAAAGAGAGAAATAGGTTGAACTCCCCACCCAACAGTCTAGACATGTAGAATGGTTCAAACTGCTGATCCCGTGAAACACATCAGAAGTCATCAGAAACATCTGAGAGTCCGTGGCGTAGTGGGTATTCACCCACGAAAGCTTATGCTCCAATACATCTGTTAGTCTTGAAGGTGCCACAGGACCCTCTGTTGCTTTTTACAGATCCAGACCAGCACGGCTACCCCTCTGATACAGAAACATCTTGCAAATCTTTAAGCTGGCTCTAGAACAACAATCCTTTCTGGCACTGGAAGTATAAATTCTTCATAATGGATTACAGATCAAACGCCCTAAAACAAGACCTTGGTATTTACCTCACATATTATTTGACTTGAGAAAAGAAAATACTCCTAGTATACCAAGACATCTTTGTTTATCTGAATAAGAGAGTTCTAGTTGGTCCAATGGGATTCATAAAAACAGACTGCATGCTTTGCTTTAGTGGCAATGGAAACCATATGTAATATGCACTTGTTAAATTGCTGATATCCTGCAGAGACAATGATCACTATGCTGTGATCAGCTGCTTAATAGCTAATGGCAGGAGACTTTCGGATCATGGTCAAGAGTTCATTTTGTTTGTTCAGCCATTATTATTGTTGTGGGTTTTTTTTGAGTCTCATCATTGTGCTTGGTGTTGCACAGAGAGAAAGTTATTGTTCCTGCTTGCATTCTTAATGAGAAAGGCAGAGCAGTTGAGACATGTAATAAACTGGATGGTTAGGTGAGGGTTGAACCTCAACTGGTCAACTATCAAAACAATGTTTATAGGAAAAATTTGTAGGTGAAATCCTGGTCCATTAGAGTGGTTGCAAAATCCCCATTGACTTCAATAGGGCCAGGATTCCAGCCTATGTGTTTTTACCATGTCCAGAGAAGGCGGGATGAGTGTTAAATGCCCTGATTCATGACCAGTAATTTCACTGGAGTACTGTAATAGATTTGTTTGACTTTCTTGAGTGGCATCACTGACAATGTGAGAGTGGTCAGGCAAGTACTACATGACTGCCAACATGATGGCTTCTGCTATGTATTGGCATGGGCAGGGATTTCCAAAGCAGCCTATGGGAGTTGGTGCCCGAATCTCACTGAGCTTCAGTGTGAATTAGGGGCCTAACTTTGAAAATCCCAGGCAGGTTTTTTAGACAAAGTATAGTTTAAAGAGGTGATGTAAGAATTTCTTCAATTCTTTCATATTTTATTAACCAATATGAAACAACTATGTGGTCTGGAATAACACACACAGGGAAGTCTAATTTGGGGTGATTAATAATGTGCTCAGCTAACCATTGTGGTCAGATGTTTGGCTGCGTGTGTTTTTTCTGTGTGCTACCCCAGCTGTGCGCAGATAGTTCGCAAAGCAGACCTTGAGCGAACCGCTCAATGACCACAAGATCTGTTAAGGTACGAAGGCGCCCAACCAGGTTTATTGTCAATGAAGCACGGTAATAGCACCTGGCAGACTCTATGAGGATACTAAGACATGTATGCCCGTGACAATGGATGCAGCTCAGTCAATGGTGGGACTTTCCACTGCCCCCTAGGCTGGTCAAAGATACTCCCTCTGAGGTACATCTTTATACCCTGATAAAAACAAGTTATGTACTGTCATCCTGACCTTATCTTTTAGGAGGAGTCAGTGTGTTTCTGTTATCCTTCAGAATGTTTTTTGTACCATCCTTGATATCAGGATGTTCTGGTACCACTTGATATCGGGATGTGTTTGTGTGAGTACTCTGTGCTTAGCACTTCTTAGAAATGTGTATTTCTGTACTATCCGCCCTGTTCTTGCCAGATTCTGTGAGCAGGTCCTGCCTCATACCAGACCTCTGATACAAGGGCTTATGTCTCAGGCTCTCATCCTACTACAGTCCCCTGCTTTTTGTCTTTTTATGGGAGGATGTTTAACCATCATCCTGGAAAAGGATAATGCACAGACTGAAAATGACCCAGTGGCCTAAACACTGTTTCTTGGCCATTTTGCTTTACCCATTCATACATTTATGCCACATGTGTCCAGTGATATGCACATTTCTTTCAAAAAATGATGCTGCCCTCCAGGTGCTAATTACTTATTTTGGGCCTTAGCTACATTCCCCTGCTTTTGTTGGTTCTTTTATATTAGCATTTGTTTTATTTGCCGGTGACTGCCTCATACTAGGCCTCTGATACAAGGGCTTATGTCTCAGACTCTCTTCCTACTACAGCCACTAGAAATTTTGTTGTAATGCAATGATATCTGAGTGATATTTCTGAATAGAGCTGTGAGGTGAAAACGAACTGGTGGGACTTCTAGGACTAGAGTTGTGGGGCCCTATTCTACAGCTCTCAGGCAGACAAAATTTCCAATGGGAGTTTGCCAGCATCAGAGATACAAGACTGGATCTTTTGTCTAATCCCCAGTGCTACTTTTCTCAAGTTGTTGTTGAAGCATGGCAGCCCACACTGAAAATACCAATTTCGTTTTGACAAAAATCTACCCGCCTTTTGCTCAAAAGAACTCTGCAACTGAACTAGGCAGCATGGTCCAGTGCGTAGGACATTGGAGTGGGAGTCTAGGGGACGTGTGTTCTCTTCCTGTCTTGGCTACTGATCTGCTGGCCTTGGGTCAGTTGTTTGACCTCTCTATGCTTCTGCTTCCTTTTTCACCCTTTGAAAATTGCCTATTTAGTTTGTTAGCTTCTCAGGGCAGGGAGTGTTGCTGTCTCTTATTACACATCTGTATGGTGCTTATCTACAGGTACTGAGTTTGGCTGGCTTCTGTGATTCAAATAAATAATAATATCAATAACTCTTAGGGGAACCAAATTAACGCTCTTCCTGAAAGTGTTGCCTTTATCTTGATTTAGTGGGACATTTGCACTAGCACAGAGGTTTTCAAACTCTGGGTTGGGACCCCAAAGTGCGTTGCAACCCCATTATAATGGGGTCTCCAGGGCTGGCATTAGACATTAGGGGCCCAGGGCCAAAGCCAAAGCCTGAGCCTCACTGCCTGGGGCCAAAGCCAAAGCATGAGGGCTTCGGCCCTGGGCAGCGGGGCTCTGGTTACAGGTCCCCTGCTTGGGGCTGAAGCCCTTAGGCAGAGGTTCTCAAACATTTTGTCTCAGACACCCTTTGAAAATATTTCAGGCTATGACGCCCCCCCTCCATACCATGCCATCCTTACATCTGTGCTGCTGCTGGTGGCAGCGCTGCCTTTAGAGCTTGGTACTCGGCCACCAGCCGCTGCTCTTGTGACCCCCCCACACACATACACACTCCCTTTTGGGTCAGGACCCCCCGTTTGAGAAACGCTGCCTTTGGGCTTTGTCTTAGGTCCCTCTGCCTGGGCCAGTAGGGCTCGGGCTTACACTTCAGTCCCCCCTCCTGGGGTCATGTAGTAATTTTTGTTGTTAGAAGGGGGTTGCGGTGCAATGAAGTTTGAGAACTGCTGCATTAGCATATATTATTATTATTTTTATTATTTGTATTACCATAGTGGCTAGGAGCCCTAGTCATGGACCAGGACCCCATTGTGTTAGGTGCAGTACAAACACAGAACAAAAAGATGGTCCCTGCACCTAAGAGCTCACAGTCTAAGGAAAGGTTTAATCTGCATTATGACCAGACATTTGGAAAGCTGAGACGCCTGCTTAATGTGCAAAAACATGCTTGTTTCACTGTTAACTCCTTCCCCCCAGTGTTCTGTTTTGTCCATCTATTCTGTCTCTTGTGAGAGATTGTGAGGTTGTTGGGGCAGTGACTATCATTTTTTTATTACTTGTTTTTGCAGTGCGTAGTGCAATGGGGTCTGGATCCATGTGTGGAGCGCCGAGGTGCTACCACAATGCAAATAACTAATAACACAGATTATACTGCCTGCTTTGTTCTTTGTTGAGGGTTGAAAATGAAGGTATATATTAAGCCAAATTAATTCCTGGTGTAAGTCCATTAACTTCAATTTTAGCCCATTTAGGTTTTATAAACCTCTTGCTATTTGTTACCACAAATACATCATAGTGTTCGCTTCCTAAAACATAATAATTTTTCTTCTTTAAAGCTAAAAAGACAAAAAAATCTTTATAAAAACAAACTATGGAGAAAAGACCACACACCAGGAATAATTTGATCACTTACTTAATTTATGGCTACACTTCTTTCATCTACAATGCAACTGATCTCTGGAGATGTTTGCCACCATGGCTTCATATTCCATCTCTTCACGGTGAGATGCATATAGATCAGGGGTCGGCAACCTTTCAGAAGTGGTGTGCTGAGTCTTCATTTATTCACTCTAATTTAAGGTTTCGTGTGCCAGTAATACATTTAAATGTTTTTAGAAGGTCTCTTTCTATAAATCTTTAATATATAACTAAACTATTGTTGTATGTAAAGTAAATAAGGTTTTTAAAATGTTTAAGAAGCTTCATTTAAAATTAAATTAAAATGCAGAGCCTCCTCGACCGGTGGCCAGGACCCGGGCGGTGTGAGTGCCACTGAAAATCAGCTCGCGTGCCACCTTCGACACGCGTGCCATAGGTTGCCTAGCCCTCATATAGATACAAGTTCCTGTGTTATTTGTTTTTCTTGTACTCCAAAAGGAAAGGGAATTCAATTCATTGTAGGCTTTTACTTCTCATAGTGCATTTTTTATCAGTATTGTTTCCTCTTGGGTATCTATTTTCTAATACATTATTATAATCCAGTCTAAGAAAGTGGTGCTAACTGTTTTCTACTTGAAAACAGCAAAGTTGGTAACAGCAAGAAGAAGGAAGAGGAAGACAACAGAAACTGAAAGGTCATGGAACTTGATTTGGTCTTTTATGGAAGTGATAATTAACTGGTCCTAATGTCATTGTTATAGTCAAAGAAAACTGTATCTCAGCTTGAGATTTCCCTGTTTTCCCACTTTTGCGGACACTTTAAATGATCATCATAAAAAAAAAAGTTCCTTGTTTAGTAGAAATGTTTTGACACTCTCAATGGTGTCTCCTTCAAATTGGTTTTTAGCTACACAAAAGGAATTAGAAGTGAATATTTTCTCTAATGTTATAGGCTGGCTTAAATAAATGCACACAAAAGAAACAGGTACATCTAAATTATTGTCTTTAGCAATTTTCACGCATCAAGACAAGACATCAAAATCACCATCATGTTTCCATGAGAGGTGATTTGAAAGAAAATGAGAGGGTCTTAATTACATCATAGCTGACCCAAATTATTAATCTAGCTAGTTAAAACATTAGCATTTTAATAGGGTATGATTTAGTTAACATACTGTGATTGAGTCCAGTGAGATGTTCTGTTTTATTCATCGCCATGTACTCAGGTTATGAAATTCTTCCCATACAATGAATAAATAATAATAGCCTGAACATGAGGACTCAGATGTGAATGATAAACGTGTTTAGACCTGGTTTTAAAATCTACTGAACAACTAAAAATTCACAGCACAAAATCTCCTTAGACTCCCCTCCCACTGGCAAACAATTGATTCTAGTCTTGAATGGAGACTAAGAAATAAGCCTATACATTATACAACACACTGAAATGCAGGCGTTGAGAATATTGATAGAAAGGGATTTTAGGTAAGCTCCATTTCTATTTTATCTGCTTAACGGAGAGAATTAGTGTTATTAATTAGGTGGACAAAAGCACTGCATACAATATCACGGTCCTCCCATTGCTTATATGAAGTAGAGTGGAGCGCAAGAGGACATTAAAAGCTTATTTGAGGCAGGAGGAAAAGGGAAAGGGTCGACATTTTAATAGGAAACCTGCTGCAGCATGTTACTATCCTTTATACACATACATGATAACTGAGCGGCGCTCAAAGCTCTGTCGATTCAGACAGAAGACAATGCAGCTTTTAGTAAGATATTGGAAGAGATTCTCTGAATTAATTATTTTTAAAATTGGGCAATTAGTATTTAATTTCAGATTATAAGAGAATCCACTCGAGCTCTTAAGCAGCACCATATTTTCAGCAGTATAGCTGAACAGGACTGAGTGACTATTGAAAGAATATTCAGTGTTTTGGTATTTTTCCACCAACATCAAGGTAGTAGAAAACACACTGAAAATGCCGTAAATGACTTTTGACCAGCCTTCAATGGCTTGGAAGCCAGCCAATGTCATCAGGGAGTTGTAGAGTACATAATAGGCTCTTTTGAAAAGACATGAAAATATTAAGATGACGAACAATAGAACAGTCTTGCAGCCAGGTGGAATCTCAAGGCTGTTTTCCATGCCCAGTTCATATAGCAGGAGGAGTGCACAGGATAATTTTTTGTTCAGCATTTTAACTCCAGTTTAGCTCATAATAGTGAATGAAATAACCGCACTTCCCACTTATGTTGTGCTTTTCATGTGAGGCTCTCAAAGCATTTTTTACAGATGTCAAAGCTGAATCACACAGAGGATAAATGACTTGCCCAGCACTTAGGTACTGCAGCGATGGATGTAATAGAAAATCCTAAAGTAGATAACTAAGATAGGTCACACTGCAAAATAGTTTCAGTCAATAATAGCATGCAGGTCACAAGACCCTCAGATCTCCTGACTCAGCCGTGACTTCAACTAGATCACAGTGGTTAAGACAGGAAAGGTGCAATTATTTGTTTATGCACATTGGGCCAAATCTTGAACTTCTGTCAATACTGATCAGTGCTCAGATCTCAGAGGGCACAATCTGTCCCTTAACCCCAGATCCACGTGGGTGACAAAATAATTAATATGCCAAAGCACTCCCCAATGAGGGATGTTTATTGAGCCCCACCGAAGAAGGCAGGAAAGCCCTTAAAAAAAAAAAAAAAAGGCAAGGTGACTACTAAAGATACTTTCAGTGATGTTAAAGAATAATGTTGGTGTATTCAGTTTTTTTAAAGAGACTAAATACCTTACCGGTTCAAAGCATTATCTCAAATGAGCACAAACCCTTTGAATGGATACACAGTAATAGAAATGCATGCATGGAAAGTAGATGGACCATTTAAAAAAAAACATGCCAATAAACAAAGAAAAATAGACTTAGCCAAAGATTATTGTAACCAAGTTGCAACTGCAGTGTCCTGAGATCCTAACCAAGACTTTCAAAGCTGGGCCTCAAGCCCATCACACAATAAATGGAGGTGCTCCAATTATATCATCAGTTGTGAGGGAAGGAAATTGTCAGAGGCTGGATAAGAAAAAACACACAACTGAGCTCTGACTCTGGAAAAGAGAAGCAGACAGACTTCCCACGACAGGCTGGAAGACTGAATGAAAATATAGCTAAGTCACGAGTCTTTCGATAACGTAAAAATTCTCATTTCTCTTCAGCCATATTTTGGATTCCAGAATAAAGCCAGCCACCTGGGTTTTCACATAATTTAGACAAGCTTTGTTTACATTTGACTTGCCTTAATTATAGTTTTTTGCTTTATTTTCACTCACATGCCAAATAAATTTTGTTATTTAAGACGTCTGAAATTGGGAGCTGGGGTAAGCATAGGGAGAGCCATTAGAGCTAAGGGTCTGGATTCTCTAGCCTGCCTAATTGGAGCTCAGGTGTAGAAGAGTGCCTTGATCGTGTGTCACCTGGCCCCAGGGTAAATTAGAGTTGCTAAGGAACAGCTGTAACTTATGTCACTGATGTAAGGTCCCTCAGTGACACTATGCCAGTGTAGGATTCAGCATAGCAGAGCTCTAATCCACCATGCAACTCCCCACCCCCGGTTCACCACCCTTCCACTTTCTCCCTTCATGGCAGTGGTAGCTGATGTAGGAACTGTCCTGGAAAGGGGGACTTTTTTGCTGACCACTCCTGGACAGTTTAAGTCCACTCAGTGCAAAATGAATTTAGTGGACGGCGGTTTCTGGCTCAAGGAGTGTGAAGTGTGAAGTGAATATTTCTCTAATGATCATTATCATTTGACCAATAATCATTTGGTGGGGGTGGGGCCAAGGGGTTCAGAGTGTGAGAGGGGGCTCAGGGCTCGGGTAGAGGATTGGGGTGCAGGGATATGAGGGCTCCGGCTGGGGGTGCAGGCTCTGGAGTGGGGCCGGGGATGAGGGGCTCAGGGCAGGAGCATAAGCTCAGTGGAATAAAAATATGTCCGAGCTATGTCAGCCCAGTACTAGTGGTCATGAAGGATTTAGGCCCGCAAAGCTCCTAAGCACATGCTTAACTTTAAGCATGTGATTAAGTCCCACTAAAATCAAGGGATTTACTTCCCCACATTTCCAAGAAACACAAGAGGAGGCCTATCCAAAGGCCAGCCCCAGTTAATGGGTTATGAAGTGTAAACTCAAAGATTTTTAGGTCTGAAGTCTTGTCATTTCCAGACTGATAATCAGCTGCATGTATTGAAAAGGGATTACCTACATCCCAGCATACCAGTAATTATAATGCGCTTCTGAAAGAATTGTTTAACTAAATCTGTTGTATATGTATATTCCAGCTGGCTTCAGTGTAAAGCATATTGCTCTTTATAGAGTGGTGAGCTGGTCATCAGTACAGATCTCCCCTTAGCATATATCTTTTTTGTAATGTGGTGTCCAGAACTGAATACAATATTCTTTGTGCAGATGCACCACAGCTATGTAGAGAGCAACTACTAAAGGATCTCCCTATACTGTTATGTAATACTTTGCCAAAAAGTTATATTGACCTTTTTGTTGTCAGATTGTGTCACAAGCTCATGCCTTGGTCTTTTTCAGTGGTTTGGCCAGATTTTTCCTCCCTTTAAACATCTGTGTTTCAGATTATTTTCCCCAGATATTTTAGACTTCATTTTCCAACTGGGTTTCACTTTGATATTTTTCTATCCATATTTCTATCCTCTTTCTATCTTCACTGGTGTTTGCAACATTTTCATCTGTGAAGCTCAATAAAGCAACGTGAAAACTATCAAAGGGAACCACTTGGGTTTAGGAATCTGACCCTGCACAGAATTAATGAGGCTGGAGAGAAATGCCCTGTCAAGTCTCTCAAAGGTGAACACAGACTCTGACTTTATTTGTGATTATATTGTGAATTAGCTTTAGGGAGAAAGTTTTAATCACAGTTCTTAATCAAATTGCCAGTGTAGAATATGGGAGATGAAGGTTGTTTTTACAACCTTACTTTCCCCTAAAATTGCAATTGGTAATTCAGATACAGTTCTTGCTTTTAATTTATGGAATTTAGAAATAAATCCATTATGCATGGAAGTTATTATTTATAATTAATAATTATAATATGAACCACCAGTGTGCTTGTGCTATGCAAAGCAAGAGAGATCGCCCCTGCCACCAGCGACTTGCAGTCTAAACCAGACAGGTACTTTGGACACAGAGAGCCACTTTTTCAAATGTGCATGCGCATTCCCTGTTTAGCTCACATTCGCAGCAGATGACCAGGTAAAGGTCCATGCCGAAAGCACTGTGCTATATTGCTTTTTAAAAATCCCTTTCTCCCCTTCCCTAAGCTCTTCCACTTTCTTTGCTGGATTCAAGGTGAATGTCCCAGGGCAGGATTGATTTTACACTGTTGGTATGACCGTATGGTAGGCTGGGAAGCAACAGGTTTCTGCAGCAGGCATGCAGAGGGAAGCTCTCTTCGCAAAGGAAAGGATTAGACATGCATTTTTTAAAAGAAAAGCTAGGATTTAATTATCAATAAAAAAATCCATCAACATCTGTCTATTCTTTCTCCTTTCCCTTTTACTATTACCTCTCTTCTTATTTTCTCTTCCTATTTCTCTTTCCCGGATTCCCTTCATCTATCTCTGCACATGTATTAATGTCTCTATCTCTTCTGACCACGCTGGGGCGGTGCATTAAATGAGCCAGCATCTCTAGGATTGGGACCTAGTGGAAGATTATGTGGTGGAGTCTCATTCCAGACAAGATCATGGTAATTTGGTAGGATGAGGGTATCTATCAGAAGAACAGGCAAAGTTTATATTGGCCCCCTGAACAAGAGAGTGCACCCCTACTGTTTGTAAAACAGGTTTCAGTCAGAGATCTTGTTATACTTACTCATGTAAAGTAAGGATAAAAGGGACTGGGGTGAAGGGAGATGTGGGGTTGTAACTACAGCGAAGATCCTCAAAGGTATGACTTCCAATCTCTGTCCCTCCTATCCTGACGCCATGCTCACTCACCACACCCCAGTTTCCATCTTTCTCGCACAATGTCTTTCTCGTTTATCCCTCTCTACTTTGTGTTCCTGTCCATCTCAATCCAAGCACTCTCCCTGCTTGGATCAGGGCAAAGATATTCACTCCTACCCACTGTATGGGCTGCAATTCCACATTTAAAATAAGGATGACTGCATCCTTTCAACTACATTACTGTACAAAAAAAGCAAACAGGATGTTAGGAATCATTAAAAAGGGGATAGAATATAAGACGGAGAATATATTATTGCCCTTATATAAATTGATGGTACGCCCACATCTTGAATACTGTGTACAGATGTGGTCTCCTCATCTCAAAAAAAGACATACTGGCACTAGAAAAGGTTCAGAGAAGGGCAACTAAAATGATTAGGGGTTTGGAGAGGGTCCCATATGAGGAGAGATTAAAGAGGCTAGGACTTTTCAGCTTGGAAAAGAGGAGACTAAGGGGGGATATGATAGAGGTATATAAAATTATGAGTGATGTGGAGAAAGTAGATAAGGAAAAGTTATTTACTTATTCCCATAATACAAGAACTAGGGGTCACCAAATGAAATTAATAGGCAGCAGGTTTAAAACAAATAAAAGGAAGTTCTTCTTCACACAGCGCACAGTCAACTTGTGGAACTCCTTACCTGAGGAGGTTGTGAAGGCTAGGACTATAATAGCGTTTAAAAGAGAACTGGATAAATTCATGGCGGTTAAGTCCATTAATGGCTATTAGCCATGATGGGTAAGGAATAGTGTCCCTAGGTGGAGATGGATGGCAGGAGAGAGATCATTTGATCATTACCTGTTGGGTTCACTCCCTCTGGGGCACCTGGCATTGGCCACTGTTGGTAGACAGGATACTGGGCTAGATGGACCTTTGGTCTGACCCACTACGGCCGTTCTTATGTTCATGCATACCCATGGCTCCTGGCAGGTTGCTCAGATGGTCAGTGTCCCCTTTATTTTTTCCCACCCATGTGAGGGATGAATTTTGTTATGTGCACCAATATGGAGGGGATGTGTGAGACATCACCTTCATATAGGTGCATATAATAAAATTCATTTGGTGGGGGTGGGGCCGAGGGGTTCAGAGTGTGAGAGGGGGCTCAGGGCTGGGGCAGAGGATTGGGGTGCAGGAATATGAAGGCTCTTGCCGGGGGTGCAGGCTCTGGGGCGGGGCCGGGGATGAGGGGCTCAGGGCAGGGGCAGAGAGTTGGGATTGGGGGGGAGGGCTCCAGCTGGGGATGCAGGCTCTGGGGTGGGGCCAGGGCCACAGTATAGGCACCCCTCCCCTGACCCCCACAGATCCAGACTGGGGCTGGGTTAGGGGAGGGGTGCCCCGCAACAGGTCCAGGCTGGGCTGCCTGGGTTCAGGCCAGGCTGCCCTGGCCACAGCTGGGTTCGGGCCACCGCGGCTGGGTCTAGGCCGGGCTGTTCGGGCAGGGCCGCACTGCCCTGGCCATCATGAGTCCAGGCCGGGCTGCCCCGGCTGAGGCTGGGTCTGGGTCAGGCTGCACTGCCCCGGATGTGGCTGGGTTTGGACCAGGCTGCTTGGGTTCAGGGCCGGGCCACTGCAGTTGGGTCTAGGCTGGGATGCTGCAGCCAGGTCGCACCACCCCGGCTGGGTCCGGGCTGGGGTAGGGGCACTGTGGCAGGTCTGGGCCACGACATAGTTGGCACTGAGGGGATGCCCCAGCCGTGGCAGGTTGGGGGCCCGGCTTTGCTAGGCTAGGGGAGCCCCTCCCCTCGCTGTGGCAGGTCCCCTAGCAGATTCCCTGAGTGCCTGCGTGGCATGCTGCGTGGCCAAGTGGCCCCGCCACTTACAGGGAACTTAGCATATGGGCCTTGGCCTGTAGTTTCTCACTACATATATTTTAATATACTATTTCCTCATGATCTGCCATTGCATGTTAGCTGAACTTTAACCTTTCACTCTAGCTTGACTTGTTGTAGTTCCCTTCTCCTTTTCCTCCTCCTCTCTACTTCCCCAGTAATGGAATACCAATAAAGGCATGTTATTTTATGCAGTTATAGAATCATAGGACTGAAAGGAACCTCGAGAGGTCATCTAGTCCAGTCCCCTGCACTCATAGAAGGACTAAGTATTATCTAGACTATCCCTCACAGGTATTTGTCTAACGTGCTCTTAAAAATCTCCAACGATGGAGATTCCACAATTTCTATAGGCAATTTATTCCAGTGTTTAACCACCCTGACAATTAGGAAGTTTTTCCTAATGTCCAACCTAAATTGCCCTTGCTGCAATTTAAGCCCATTGCTTCTTGTCGTATCCTCAGAGGTTAAGAAGAACAATTTTTCTCCCTCCTTCTTGTAACAACCTTTTATGTACATGAAAACGGATATCATGTCTCCCCTCAGTCTTCTCTTCTCCAGACTAAACAAACCAAATTTTTTTCAATCTTCCCTCATAGGTCATACCTTCTAGACCTTTAATTATTTTTGTTGCTCTTTCTCCAATTTGTCCACATCTTTCCTGAAACGTGGCACCCAGAACTGGACACAGTACTCCAGTTGAGGCCTTATCAGCACGGAGTATAGTGGAAGATTTACTTCTCATGTCTTGCTCACAATACTCCTGCTAAAACATCTGAGAATTATGGTTGTTGTTTTTTTTGCAAGAGTGTTACACTGTTGACTCATATTTAGCTTGTGGTCCACTATGACCCCCACATCCCTTTCTGCAGTGCTCCTTCCTAGGCAGTCATTTGCCATTTTGTACGTGTGCAACTAATTGTTCTTTCCTAAGTGGAGTACTTTGCATTTGTCCTTATTAAATTTCATCCTGTTTACTTCAGACCATTTCTCCAGTTTGTCCAGATCGTTTTGAATTTTAATCCTATCTCCAAAGCACTTGCAACCCCTCCCAGCTTGGTATCGTACACAAACTTTATAAATGTACTCTTTTGCCATTATCTAAATAATTGATATGATATGTGGAGGTCTTTATCCTTAAAACACAAATCTGGGAACAGCTGTAACTTACTTTGGCATGTTACATAAGGAACTATTTTGGTTAGTTTTTAACTGTAAAATGCAAAACAAATTTTAGCTCATTTATTGCATTCAGACCAGAAAAAAAGGAAATTAATGCTGCTCCTTAGAAATGTTTGCAATTCACTGGAAGCACGGAATTGACTCCTTAGTTAATAATCTCTAATTAGTAAACTTGATCATCTGTTTCAGAATTATGATTTTCCCATACACATACATGTGCTTCAGCTCTGCCTTAGTCTAGCAAATTATACAAGAAAGATGTAGCACAAACTTTTCCAACCTATTATATTTTGTTTAAAAACATAATGAGGAAAATACATTCCAGTTAGTTTAGAAAGAAATAAAACTTATTCTCCCTCTGCTCCTTCAACTGTATTTCTTCCTTTGAATTTAAATCCTTCCTCATTTCTGTAATGGCACATCAAAATCTAAGAACCTACTACGTACATTCATGTTTAATGGCTGTAGGTGTAATGGGGATGAAAATCAGTCGTATGAATGTTAGGTTCTACAAACTGGTGTCCCTGGGCTGTGCCAACATGCTGGCACTTCAAGATGAAAGTTTTTGTGAGACCCCCCTTTGAATCATTCTAATAAGAAAATTAGGCCAACAAATGGTCTGATCAGCACAGAGTCGTTTCTATTACCCAGTCATAATATAGAACTATCTACCACTCTCCTTATGGATCTAAGCTCTTTTATCTTTTTTTAATCTTAATCATAAAGATATTATGCAGTCTTCGTGGGTGTGGTTTTTATAGGCTTTTCAAAGGAGGAAGTATTGTAGCAGATCCCTGACTCTTGCCTTCCTCGCTATCTTACCATTCTGAGCTCTTTTCTCCTTTTGTAGGAGCTCAGTCGAGCTGAAGATTCAGTGCTATGAGCACAGGTCTTTCACTCCCATTCCCTCCCCTTTTTACTCCCCTTTCTCATTCTGTCTACCCCTTTATTAACTCAGCTCTTTCTCCTTCACTTCACTGTCCCACCCTGTCTCTTCCATTCCATATACTGTATTAATTATGGTCTCCCCCCCTTCACTTTCATTCCTATTCTCTCTTATGCCATTCTTCCCCCATTATAAACATACTATCTTTCCCTTCCACAGGAAGAGAGAGGGAGAGAATGTGTCAGGGCAGGAGGGGAATGTTAAATAAAAGAGAAGGAGACATGGTTAGAAAGAGAAAAGAGGGAGGGAGATACAGCAAAAGATGAAAGGAGAGAAATGGAGGGATATGAGTAAGCAGGAGCCTTAAAGGCCATTCTCCATTCGTTTCAGACAGTTGGCAGCAGGAGCAGTTGTGGGAGCCCTACAGCATCTTCTCCTTCTCCCCATCACTGTCTGGCAGCACAGGAAGCAGCTGGGGGAAGATGGAGCCTTGGACTGCCTCCCTCTGCTTTATCAACAGAAGAAAAACAGCCAGAGGAAGACTCTGTGGAGTTGTTTCATGTACCATATGCTGGGGCATAACATGAGAGGACTCCATGTTTCTAAAACTAAGCTGTGTCTTTATACAGAGATGCTGCAATTGCAGCTAGCTTTCAATCCACATGCACACAGACTGACTTCCTGGTGCCTCCTCCAAACTCCTGTCATGGAAGCTGGCTCTTTCAGGGGAATCAGGGACCAGCCTACCTGAGACAGGCTCCACTAAGGAGAATGAAGCAACAGAGAGTCCTGTGGCACCTTTAAGACTAACAGATGTATTGGAGCATAAGCTTTCGTATTGGAGCATAAGCTTTCGTGGGTGAATACCCACTTCGTCAGTGGGTATTCACCCACAAAAGCTTATGCTCCAATACATCTGTTAGTCTTAAAGGAGCCACAGGACTCTGTTGCTTTTTACAGATCCAGACTAATATGACTACCCCTCTGATACTAAGGGGAATGAGTCACTACAGATCCACCTGTGAGTAGTTAATTACCAAGGTGGCTGGGCAGTAGGTAATTAGTTAATGAACACCTGAGCCTAATAAAGGCATATGAGGACTCTGCCAGGGGGCACAGAATACAGAGGGGAAGCTCAAGAGGAGAGGGATTTCTCAAGGGAGCTGGTTAGAGAGCACACCAGAAAAGAGGACATAGAAAAGGTTCTCCTGAAGGGAAAGGTTCCAAAAGGGCTATGGGTGGTAGAGCCTTAGGTAGGCCTGGTCTCACTGAAAGGACCTTACCAAACAGCTGCATGATATCTGGATCATTGGGAACTACACACTACCCAGAGGAGAACTGCAGTGGTGTGACCTCTGTGAGGGCCCTCAGAACAGAGAAGGAACCCTTCCCCCAAGTAATGGCAGGAGGCCTGACTCCAGAAGAGAGTCCAGGGTTGAAAGGTCTTTGACTGGAGACCCGAATAGTTCAGCTGTAAGAAGAATAGAGGAGCAGCAAGATGGTGAACAACCAGCTCAAGGAAGAAAATCTAAAGGTCAATCAATTAAATATGCACTTGAAGACCAAGTTACTGGAGGTGGAGAGCCCAATGGTATCCAAGTACAAGTCTTCCACTGCTGCCTTGGAGACAAGGATAATATGGCTGGAAGAGCAGCTGGATGGAGTCCCTGAGGCAGCCAAGGTAGAAAAGGTGCTATTCAATGGGCAAACTATCCAGGAGCTGAAACAGAAAGGGCTTGAACAAGCCCTACCCCTCATTAATAGGATGTTCTAGAAAGTGCTGCAGGTTGAAAATAGTGCAGCTAGAACATTAGAGGAATGATTTCTGGGATTTATAAGCTTCAGAAGCCAGTTCGTTTTTTCTAATTCAAGAGGATTAACAGCTCCTGGAACAAGTTAAAGAACTAGAAAGACTAAAGATGATGGCTCAGGAGAAGGCAGAGATGCATAAGGGAAAGCTGAGGCAGGGACACATTTGCCACTCCATACCAGGCCCCCAGAAGGTGTGGGGCAGGGGTGAGCACCCACTTTATAACATCTTTCCTCCTGCACCTTTGCTCTTCCCTCTAAGTTCTGTAAAACTTGCTACAGCAGCACCACAGGGCAGCAACAGTAGGATGTAGCTCCTTACTTATGGTATCCCATATGATATACCTGTTTTTTTTAACATATATGTATGTAATTGCATGTTATAGATTTATATTATAGTCAGAGCTGGTAGCTCCAGCTGTATTTAAGGTTGCCGGACAATTCCCATTACAAGACCCTGTTTTTAGCTGATTATAACTTTGCCAAATTAATTTTTCATGATAGGTTTGGGACTCAGGTTAAATTCCCTCCCTGAAATTTAGCAAAAATGGTTCAGTTGTTTTGGAGAATGAAATATGGAGAAAATGTTATCCTGCCCATGCTAAAGTCTTATAATTACTTTGTTGGGAGGTTCTAGCACCCTCTTGCTTTGGAGCATGGGATTGAAATTTGTGTCAGGGAAGTGCATTTTGCTGTTCCTGTGAAAATTTTCCCACACTTGGCCAAGTTATGAGCCTTTGAAAAAATCCCCATTCCCACGTGCTCAGTAGAAACTTGTTGGAGGTTGGCAGCTAAAATCCAGGCTGGCAGCTAAATTCTCCAGTAATTCCCTCTACACGGGGCATGATCTATTGCTTTGCAGCTCTTGTGTGCCAAATGGACAGCTCATGCACCTTCCCCACAGAGTGACAGCGCATGCTCCACCCCAGGACTGCAAGGGCTAAGCAGGACTTTTCCTGCCATTGCTAAAGACCAAGGTAGCACCAAACACAGGAACTGAGAGCAAGGCATCTGTCTCTCTTGTGCCCTCAATGTTCCCCCTCCTGGCCCACAGGTAGTGGGGAGGAGGAAGGTGCCTGGCTTGTATGCAGAAGGAAAAAGAGCCAAAAGGGGTGTGAGAGGCTGCGGAGGAAGAAGATTAGAACAAGAAGCCTGAGGGGAGGGCAGGGGAGACTGGATCTGGAAGTTACTGGCAGGGCAGAAACTTGGTATGGCTGCTGTATTTGTGTGTGACTCACCACTGCAGCATCTCCTGCTGGTCATCCCAGGGAATTAGCTCTCCCAGCCTTGGAGCACTCTCTAGTGATCCACCTTGCCACTGGCCCCACATCCCTCCCAGGACCTGGTGCTCCTTTTTCTGGGTGCTGCCTCCTGGCAGTACCCCCACAGTTCTGGGGCTCCCCCTCCCAGGGGAATTCCCACCCACTATCCCCACTTCATCTCAGTCTTGGCTACTGCCTAGTCTCCATCTAGCCCCCGTTCACTGGGGCAGACTGCAGTATCAGCCACTCATCACAGGCAAAGGGGTTCAGACCTGCTACCTCTGCCTACCCATGGGCTGCCCCCTGCAACCCCGTACCTAATAGGCCTAATGATAGGTCACAGCCTAGGGCTTTCCAGGCTAGAGTTCCCCAGCCCTGCTCTACTCTAGTACTCTGCCCAGGTCCCTCTATCTCAGAAGCTAGAGGGAGTCTGCTGAGCTCCTGGCTCCCAGCCTCTTATATAGGGCCAGCTGAGGCCTGATTGGGGTGTGGCCCAGCTGCGGCTGCTTCCCCAATTAGCCCAACTTTTAGAGCTGAAGCCCTTTCCAGGGCTGCTTTTACCCTTCAGGGCAGGAGTGGGTGTCCACCCCGCTACAGCTGCAGAAGAAGAAGGGATGAGAGCTGGGGGAGAGATCAGACAAGGAGGGCGGGATGGGAGACTAGAACTGGGATAAAGAGCCTTGGGACAGAGAGTGGGGCTGGCTAGGCAAAGAGACTGGGACTGAAACAAGAAGTTGTTGGGGGAAGAGAGTACTCGGACAGGAACTGGAGCAGAAAAGTCTATGGCAACTAGAGAACACTGTCCTCTAGAACCTGGAATAGAACCCTAAGATTCCTGAGTCTTACCTTTTCTCTACTGTCAGCAAATAGCTGTAAAACCCACAAGCAAAGTGTGTGTCTTTTGGGTATTCAAAGATTAATGACTGAACCCTAATGGTGGAATGTTATAATCTGGAAAATAATTTGTTCTCTGACAGTGTTGTGCTTTTTTCAGCCCTCTGGCCAAAACAGTTTGGTTGCAACATTAATTCTCACATGGCTCTGCTATTTTAACAAAATATTACTGTTTCTTTATTCTTACATATTCTGTGTGTAGCGGGAAGTATTAGCTACCATGCAACTGGAGAGCAGGAAAGGGTTAATTCAAGTCCAGGAAGAGGAAGGAAGTAGATCAGCTGAGGTCAATTACAACTCCACTATGAAGTTACTTGGCTCCCATGGCATAGGTTTTCTGAGAGTGGAGAAAATAAAGTTCTTTCTGAGTTAAGGGCTCAAAGGTTTTAGGCTGCAAAACCAAAAGCCAGGAGCAGAGAGTGGTCAGTAGGACAGACTGATTTACAGATAGTTTGCTTGTTTCTTTGGAGGCGGAGACCGACTCAATTCATAACAGAAGAAAGGCCATACTGGGTCGGACCAATAGTCCATCTATCCCAATATCCTGTCTCTGACAGTGGACAGTGCCAGATGCTTCTGGCAGTTGGAGGTTTAAAGACACCTGGAGCGTGGGGTTGTGTCCCTGCCTGTGGGGTTGCGTCCCTGACCATCTTGGCTAATAGCTATTGATGGACCTATCCTCTATGAACTTATCTAATTCTCTTATGAACCCTTTTATACTTTTGGCCTTCACAATATAACCTGTGGAACATGTTGCCATGGGAACTGCATTGTGTGAAGAAGTACTTCCTTTTGTTTGTTTTTAAATCTACTGCCCATTAATTTCATCAGATAACCTCAAGTTCTTGAGTTATGTGAAGGGTAAATAACACTTCCCTATTCACTTTCTCCATAACATTCATGATTTTATATATCATTCATATCACCCCTTAGTCATCTCTTTTCTAAGATGAACAGTCCCAGTCTTTTTAATATCTCCCTGTATGAAAGCTGTTCCACCCACCTAATCATTTTTGTTGTCCTTCTCTGCATCTTTTCCAATTCTAACATATCTTTTTTTGAGCTCAGGTAACCAGAACTACATGCAATATTCATGGTGTAGGCATACCATGGATTTATACAATGGCATGATATTTTCTGTTTTATGTATCCCCTTCCTACTATTCTGTTAGCCTTTTTAACTTTCGCTGAACATTGAGCAGTTGTTCTCAGAGAACTATCCGCAATGACTCCAAGATCTTTCTTGAGTGGTAACAGCTCATATAGATCCAATCATTTTGTATGTATAGTTAGGATTACTTTTTCCAATGTGCATTACTTTATACTTATTGACATTGAATAGCATCTGCCAGTTTGTTGCCCAGTCACGCAGTTTTCGGAGATCCCTTTGTAACTCTTCACAGTCAGCTTTGGACTTAACTATCTTCAGTAATTTTGTATCATCTGCAAATTTTCCACTGCACTGTTTATCCCCTTTTCCAGATCATTTATGAAGATGCTGAACAGTATAGTCCCAGTACAGAGCCTTGGGGTCCCCACTGTTTACCTCTCTCCATTCTGAATACTGACCATTTATTCCTACCCTTTGTTTCCTGTCTTTTAACCAGTTACCAATCCATGAGAGAACCTTCTCTCTTGTCCCATTACTGTGTAGTTTGCTTAAGAGCCTTTGTTGAGGGACCTTGTCAAAGGCTATCTGAAAATCCAAGTACACTACATGGACTGGATCACCCTTGTCCTCAGGCTTGGAGCAAACCATCCCCTTTTATTCCTTATATGTCTGGAATGCAGAAAGTTCCAAGATACTTTTTGTTAAATTGAAGCCCCCTTGGACAGTTGGATGGGAGTGAATTACTGAAAACTAGCACCAGGTGTAAAACAAAGATTCCCCTTTGGATTCAAAGAAAGTTTTGGCACTTTCTTAAGGGGACAGAACCTGCTGTGGGAGCCCCTGCTGGAGAAAGTGCAATGCTATTTTGTGTATCGTATTATTTATTTTTTATTGTGGTAATGTGTAGAGGCCCCCATCAGGAATCAAGTCCTCATTGTACTAACCACTGTACAAATGCATCACAAAAGATGCCCCCTATTCCAAATTGCTTATAATTTAACTATATACTGAATAGTGTAATCCATTAGGTTCAGGAGGACACTTGAAACTAGACTAGACAGAGTACTTGAAAATAAACTGTAGAAAAACATCCTGAATTGGTGAAGAAATGCATAGACACCGATTCCATGGCACTTCGGGGCTCAAGCACCCACGAAAAAAAAACGGGGTGCTCAGCACTCATGGACCATGACCCCTTTCCCACTCTGCCTCTTCCCCCGAGGCCCCTGCCACTCACTCTTCTCCCCATCACTCGCCCTTAAGGCAAGAGGGGGCAGAAAGGAGCAAATGGTGCTCAGGGAGGGGGTGGAGAGGAGCAGGCAGGTGGCGCTTGGGAGGAGAGGGTGTAGAGGGTGGGCAGGGGGACTCTTGGGAGAGGGGATGGAGAGGAGCAAGTGTCAGGTGGGCGGGGGAGGAGCGTCAAGGAAGGGGCCAAAGCTGGGATGGGAAGAGGAGGAATGTGGTAGGACCTTCGGGCAGAATGGGAGTGGATCACCCACCGGCAAAAACAAAAGTCAGTGTCTGTGAGGAAATGGATGACATGACCCAATAAAAGACCTGTCAATCTCTAATGTCCATGTCTTCGTACATTTGGGGCCAAGTTTTTAATTAATTATACAAGCCCAAAGTGTATGTCAGGGGGAAAAAATGATGAACACAATGAAATCACACAATCAGTTCCAGATGGGGGATTCTGCTGGAATCCTGGATCACTGAAATGATTGGAAGTGGAGACCTTCTCCTCAGCTATAGGCATGTTCACTCTGCTTTGCAAGCCTGTCTTTGAGACCTAGAGGCAGAGCAGTTATAAGGTCTGATACTTAACTGCATGCAGGATACTTCGGAATTTTCCAGTACATAAAGTGTTTTACAATTGTAAGAAAGGGCAGTTAAAGAAGAAGTTCTACATTCAGGACCAGACCAGAATCCTCTTAGCAGCTCAGGATCTCCAACCACAACCTCACTAAATCTCCTCTAGGTAGCAGCTTGTTTTGAGAGGTCAAAAAAAATTGCAATACAATATATTGGGGACCAATACTAAGATGCAGATATTAGTGAAACTGGTGTGAAACCAAAACCTGTATATTCAATAAGTGTGTGTGGGTGGGGGTAAGACCTTCCTCAACCCCTCCCCAAGAACACCCTGAGCAGAACTTTGAAAAGCCAGAGATTCCATAAAGTCTATTATTAAGGACCTTGCTATTGCCAAGCTATTAAACTGGGAGGCCCTTAGCTATCGTCACTATAGTGCATGCAGGATCAGGTCCCTTCTCTGTTAAATGTTAATCAACAAAATGGCAAGTTTTTCCTGAGAGGGAGAATTAGGTAACAAGATATGAAGATAAAAGTGACGAGGCCGTTCCTCCTTTTCCACTGTGACCCGGTCAGCCCACAAACCGTGACTATTTCCATCAGGGCCAGGTTACAGCTTGTGAAGAACAAAAAGTATGTTTAAATCATTATCCTGTCCTGATGTTAGTCTTAGTTCTGTGCTTAAAAATGTAAAGTGCTGTGCCAAGGATCTGAAGGTCTTATGGACAATAGGCCATATCATACAATCAGTTTATGAGATTTCACATATTAAAAATGGATACCATGATATGGCCCTGAACACCCTTTAAACTTAAGATTTAAAAAATAATGGAAAACACAAACATGGATTGCTTTCAAGTCACAAAGCCAGATTCAGAGGTGATGTAAATAGTAATATAAATTACATGTTGGTAAATTGATGTAAGGAATGTGAGTGTAATTTACACACAGATGATCTGCTTTAACTTACATTTTTTACACCCTCCTGTTGATGGTCTTGCAGCAACCCTTCCCCTCTCTTTCTAGCAGAATGTTATAGCAATTTACCCATATTCACTTTAAGGACATGTAATTTACACACCTTTGAATTTGGGCCAATACTAAGTCTCAGGGAAATGTTTATTTAGGGTGTGGGCTTTTCTGTTACTTGTCACCACAATATCTAAGAACATAAAAAACATTAATGAATTTATCCTTCCTCTCAGTATTATTTCCCCTTAGTTTGCAGATGTTTATAATTCACCATAACTGGAGTGGGTTTCCCTCAATTTAAAATTATGATGATCAGGACTTAGTGTGAAGCACTGAAAATGACAATGCAGAAATCTATAGCAAAATTAGAATAACCCACAAAATAAGATGAAATAATGTTGAGGTGTCATATCTGCCTGTAACTGTGCCCTGCAAAAAGAATGATCATTATTACAGTAGTTTACCGGTCACCCTGTTACTGCAGTTATATTATCCAGTAATTGACAAGTTGCCTGAGAAGCCCTGGTTGTACTAGATTAACCTGTTTTTTTGAAAGAACAGACTAAGATCTTGATCCAAGGCATATTGAAGTCAGTGGAAAGTTTCCCATTGACTTCAGGGACAGTAGATTTTCCCCTGAGAGGGTAAGGGAAATATTCTAAACATCACTGATCTGCGTTTCAATAAGACTCATTCAGAAATCTGAAATACTGGGCTGAAGTGTGATATTGGTTACATCCGGGTAAATCTGGAGTATCTCTATTGATATTCATTGGTTTAAAGGGAGTTTAAAAGGATTTATACCAATATAACAGAGCTAGTGTCTGGTCAGTATAATGGCTAAACAACTGGCTTACAGACAGGAAACAAAGTTATCAATACTGTTCTATGAAATGGGAGTTGAACATGGAGAATTTCACCATGTATGGTTCAGTATTATTCAGTACAGACTGTTTCAACTTCAGGCATAGGCAAATGCAATCCACCTAACACCACTGATGAATTTAGTCCCATAAATCATTAATGACCTTGAGGAGAGAGGCCCAGATCCACAGAAGGGATTTAGGTGTTGAGATGCTCAGCATCACAACATCTAATTTTTTGGCACCTAGGAAATTCACAGGAACAACACAGCAATCCACAAAACCAGAGTTTGGCACGTAGGGATAGGTACCTTAGAATGGAATCCACAAATTCAGCATGCTACAAGAAGAATTGCCTAAACTAGCCAATGGGAAAGGGTGGTGAGAGGAATGTGTGCTAAACCCACCCCTCTTGTAGATTTCCATGCCTAAGGGTGAGCTGCAGAGGTGCCTCTCTGTGTTAGCGATCTACAAACTAGGGCAGGGGTAGGCAAACTTTTTGGTCCAAGGTCCACATCTGGGTGGGGAAATTGTATGCAGGGCCAGGAATGTAGGGCTGGGGCAGGGAGTTGGGGTGTGGGAGGGGGTGCGGTGTTCAGGAAGGGACTCAGGGCAAGGGGTTGGGGTGCAGGGTGTGGGAGGGGGCTCAGGGCAGGGGTTTGGGGTGCAGGGTGTGGGAGGGGGCTCAGGGCAGGGGGTTGGGGTGTGGCAGGGGGCTCAAGTTGGGGGATAGGGGGATCAGGTCAGGGGGTTGGGGTGCAGGAGGGGATCGGGGTACGGCCTTCAGCCTGGCACCACTTACCTCGAGCGGCTCCGTGTGGCAGCGACGCATAATGGGGCTAAGGCAGGCTCCCTGCCTGCCCTGGCCCCGCGCTGCTCCCAGAAGTGGCCAGCATGTCCGGCAGTGGCTCCTGGGGGTGGGGTGGGGCAGGTGGCTCTGCCATGCGCTGCCCTTGCCTGTGGGTACCACCTCCAAAACTCCCATTGACTGCGATTCCTCATTCCTGGCCAATGGGAGCTGCGGGGGGCGGTGTCTGCAGGCAGGGGCAGCGATCGGAGCCCTCACCCCCACCCTCCCAGGGTCTGCAGGGAGGTGGTGCCTGCCACTTCCGGGAGTGGTGCGGGGTCAGGGCAGGCAGGGAGCCTGCCTTAGCCCCACTGTGCCACAGGACTGGCAATCCAGTGGGCCGGATCGAAAGCCCTGATGGGCTGGATCCGGCCTGCGGGCCATAGTTTGCGCCCCCCTGAACTAGGGGAAGATAGGTGCTCATCTGCCTAAGTCACGAGGGGGCCTGAAATGGTAGGCACACTCAGAGCCTGACTAATTCCACACAAAAGAGCCTGGGACAGGGGGGTGTCAGCTAAAGGTTATCAGACAGATCTTCCTCTTCCCCTCCACCTGGCTATTTTGCGTGGAGTTATGAGCATGCCTACCAGATCAAACCCCACCTGTGACTTAGGAAGAGGAGCACCTGTTTTCCCCTGGTTCCTGGATCCCTTTGGGATTTAGGTGGTGGTTAGGTACATGGATACCTAGAGCCTAGTAGTAGCGCGTATGCTTAGGGACAGGAACATAGACACCTAGGGAATTAGGTGTTTTTACTGCAAAAAAACTTAGCTGCTGAGCGAGTTAAGGCACCTACAGAGTTAGGTGGAAGCTGAGTTGGAGTTTTGTGGACCGAAGTGATACCTAAACACAGGACTCAGTTGCCTAAAAACAGGATTTAGATGCCTAAAAACGGGACTTAGGTGCCTGAGTAGATTTGTGGATCCCACCCAACATTAATTCAATATTGATCAAATCTTAAAGTGATAAAACTGGGAGGTATGGCACTAAAATCACCAAATCATCAACATAAGTAGAGAAGGGCATTTAATGTTGACACTCACTAGAGCAGGGGTTCTCAAACTGGGGGTCAGCACAGGACCCCTCAGGGGGTCGCAAGGTTATTACATGGGGTGTCACGAGCTGTCAACCTCCACACCAAACCCTGCTTTGCCTCCAGCATTTATAATGGTGGTAAATATATTAAAATGTGTTGTTTTTAATTTATAAGGGGGGTCGCACTTGGAGGCTTGATATGTGAAAGGGGTCACCAGTAAAAAAGTTTGAGAGCCACTGCACTAGAGTATAGCTATAGATTTGCACTTTTCTGTTGTAGGTTGAAAGATGGTCCAGTGATTAGGGCAGCAGCTTAGGAGGTGGGAGACTTCTGTTCAAATCCCTGCTCTACCACAGATTTCCTGTGTAGCGTTGGGAAAGTCACTTAGGCCTGGTCTACACTACGAGTTTAGGTTGACTTTAGCAGCGTTAAATCGAATTAAGCCTGGACACGTTCACACAACGAAGCCCTTTCTTTCGACTTAAGGGGCCCTTTAAACCGGTTTCTTTACTCCACCTCCGACGAGGGCATTAGCGATAAAATCTGCCTTAGCGGGTCAGAATTGGGGTAGTGTGGATGGAATTTGACGTTATTGGCCTCCGGGAGCTATCCCACAGTGCTTCATTGTGACCGCTTTGGACAGCACTCTCAACTTAGATGCACTAACCAGGTAGACAGGAAAAGCCCCGCGAACGTTTGAATTTCATTTCCTGTTTGCCCAGCGTGGAGAGCACAGGTGACCACGCAGAGCTCATCAGCACAGGTAACCGTGATGGAGTCCCAGGATCGCAAAAGAGCTCCAGCATGGACCGAACGGGAGGTACGGGATCTGCTCGCCATATGGGGAGATGAATCAGTGCTAGCTGAACTCCGTAGCAGTAAACGAAATGGCAAAATATTAGAAAAGTTCTCCAAGGCCATGAAGGACAGAGGCCATAACAGGGACACACAGCAGTGCCGCGTGAAAATTAAGGAGCTAAGGCAAGCCTACCACAAAGCCAGAGAGGCAAACGGAAGGTCTGGGGCAGAGCCACAAACATGCCGCTTCTACGCAGAGCTACATGCCCTGCTAGGGGGTGCAGCCACCACTACCCCAACCATGTACTATGACTCTGTCACTGGAGAAACACACAGGGAAGAGGGTTCGGGGTACGAGGAAGATGAGGATGAAGATAATGTAGATAGCTCACAGCAGCAAGGAAGCGGAGAAATTGGTTTCCCCAACAGCCAGGATATGTTTGTCACCCTGGACCTGGAGCCAGTAACCCCCGAACTCACCCAAGGCGTGCTCCCAGACCCTGAGGGCACACAGGGGACCTTTGTAAATATTACACATGGTTTAAAAGCAAGCGTGTTTAATGATTAATGATTAATTTGCCCTGGCAATCGCGGCCAGTACAGCTACTGGAAAAGTCTGTTAACATGTATGGGGATGGAGCGGAAATCCTCCAGGGACATCTCCAGAAAGCTCTCCTTCATGCACTCCCAAAGCCTTTGCAAAAGGTTTCTGGGGAGGGCTGCCTTATCCCGTCTGCCATGGTAGGACACTTTACCACGCCAGGCCATTAGCACGTAGTCTGGAATCATTGCATAACAAAGCATGGCAGCGTATGGTCCCGGTGTTTGCTGGCATGCAGACAACATCCATTCCTTATTGCTCTTTGTTATCCTCAGGAGAGTGATATCATTCATGGTCACCTGGTTGAAATGGGGTGATTTTATTAAGGGGACATTCAGAGGTGCCCGTTCCTGCTCGGCTGAACAGAAATGTTCCCCGCTGTTAGCCACACGGTGGGGGGGGAGGGGTGAAGTGATCATCCCCGATAATTGGGTGTGTGTGTGTGTGGGGGGTTAGTTGGGTTTGTGCTGCATGTTAACCTGGGAACTGCAGCCCCTCCTTTTACATTGCAAACCCATTTTAAATGGCCAACCCAATGGGTGCTTGGTATGGGAAATGAGGGTGCTACTGTTTGAAACCATTCCCACATGGTAAGAAGGTGAAAAAAGCCAAAAGACTGTGGCTTACCATGGCTGCCTGCAAGCTGAAATCTGTTGCCTGGCACTGCATGAGTGATCTCTCACACCAAAGCATCAGACCCTCAATATAAGAGGAAAAATGCGACCTTGTAATGAAAGCACATGTGCTGTGTAATGTGAACAGCAAAATTTAACGTGAAAGAGTGTACCCATTGTTCTCTAAAATGTGTCTTTTTTTAACCACCTCTCCCTTCTCCTCCACCAGCTGCAAATGTTTCTCCTTCACAGAGGCTAGTGAAGATTAGAAGGAGAAAACGGCGGACTTGGGATGACATGTTCACAGAGCTCCAGATGTTCTCCTACGCTGAAAGAGCACAGCAGAATGTGTGAAGGCAGTCAATGTCAGACTACAGAAAAGCACAGTATGAACGAGAGGAGAGGTGGTGGGCTGAATCGCGGGATGAACAAAGCAAGTGGCAGGCTGAAGATGATAGGTGGCATCAGCTTGCAGACAGAAGGCAAGAGTCGATGCTCCAGCTGCTGGAGCATCAAACTGATATGCTCCAGCGTATGGTTGAGCTGCAGGAAAGGCAGCAGGAGCAGAGACCGCCGCTACAGCCCCTGTGTAACCAACAGCCCTTTTTCCAAGTTCCATAGCCTCCTCACCCAGACGCCCAAGAACACGGTGGGGGGGCCTCCGGCCACCCAGTCACTCCACCCCAGATGATTGCCCGAGCATCAGAAGGCTGGCCTTCAATAAGAGTTAAAGTTTTAAACTGCAGTGTGTCCTTTTCCTTCCCTCCTCCCCCACCCATCGCGGGCTACCTTGGCAATTATCCCCCTAGTTGTGTGAGGAATTAATAAAGAATGCATGAATGTGAAGTAACAATGACTTTATTGCCTCTGCAAGCGGTGCTCGAAGGGGGAGGGGAGGGGAGGGTGGGGTGGTTGGTTTACAGGGAAGTAGAGTGAACTGGGTGGGGGGGTGGGGTGGAGGGTTCATCAAGGAGAAACAAACAGAAGTTTCACACCGTAGCCTGGCCAGTCACAAAACTCATTTTCAAAGCTTCTCTGATGCGCACCATGCCCTGCTGTGCTCTTCTAACCTCCCTGGTGTCTGGCTGTGTGTAATCAGTGGCCAGGCGACGTGCCTCAACCTCCCACCCCACCATAAATGTCTTCCCCCATACTCTCACAGATATTGTGGAGCGCACAGCAAGCAGCAATAATAATGGGGATATTCTTTTCACTGAGGTCTGAGCGAGTCAGTAAGCTGCGCCAGCGCGCTTTTAAACGTCCAAATGTACATTCCACCACCATTCGGCACTTGCTCAGCCTGTAGTTGAACAGGTCCTGACTACTGTCCAGGCTGCCTGTTTACGGCTTCATTAGCCATGGCATTAAGGGGTAGGCTGGGTCCCCAAGGATAACTATAGGCATTTCAACATCCCCAATGGTTATTTTCTGGTCTGGGAAGAAAGTCCCTTCCTCCAGCTTTAGAAACAGACCAGAGTGCCTGAAGACGCGAGCATCATGTACCTTTCCCAGCCATCCCACGTTGATGTTGGTGAAATGTCCCTTGTGATCCACCAGGGCTTGCAGTAGCATTGAAAAGTACCCCTTGCGGTTTATGTACTCGGTGGCTTGGTGCTCCGGTGCCAAGATAGGGATATGGGTTCCATCTATCGCCCCACCACAGTTTGGGAATCCCATTGCAGCAAAGCCATCCACTATGGCCTGCACGTTTCCCAGAGTCACTACCCTTGATATCACCAGGTCTTTGAGTGCCCTGGCAACTTGGATCACAGCAGCCCCCACAGTAGATTTGCCCACTCCAAATTGATTCCTGACTGACCGGTAGCTGTCTGGCGTTGCAAGCTTCCACAGGGCTATCACCACTCGCTTCTCAACTGTGAGGGCTGCTCTCATCCTGGTATTCTGGCGCTTCAGGGCAGGGGAAAGCAAGTCACAAAGTTCCATGAAAGTACCCTTACACATGCGAAAGTTTCGCAGGCACTGGGAATCGTCCCACACCTGCAGCACAATGCGGTCCCACCAGTCTGTGCTTGTTTCCCGGGCCCAGAATCGGCGTTCCATGGCATGAACCATCCCCAGTAACACCATGATTTGCACATTACTGGGGCCTGTACTTTGTGAGAGGTCTATGTCCATGTCAATTTCCTCATCACTCTCGTCGCCGCGCTGCAATCACCTCCTCGGCTGGTCCTGGTTTTGCTTTGGCATGTCCTGACTCTGCATATACTCCAGGACAATGCGCGTGGTGTTCATAGTGCTCATAATTGCCGCAGTGATCTGAGCGGGCTCCATGATCCCAATGCTATGGCGTCTGGTCTGAAAAAAGGCGCGAAACTAGTATCTGACGGACGGAGGGAGGGAGGGAGGGGCGAGTGACGACATGGCATACAGGTACAGGGAATTAAAATCAACAAAGGTGGCTGTGCATCAGGGAGAAACACAAACAACTGTCACACAGAATGCCCCCCTCCCCGAAGATTGAACTCAAAACCCTGGGTTTAGCAGGCTGTTGATTTCACGGAGGGAGGGGGAAGCAAATGAATACAGAACAAATCTATTTTTTACATCTTAAGCTGGCAGACGATGGTGCAGCATGACTGATAGCCCTCGGCATCTTCTGGGTGCTTGGCAGAAAATAGCATACTACGACTGATAGCCATCATCGTCGAGACTGCCCAGGTGCCCATGATGACGACGGATACCAGTCATAATATACCATCTTCTACCAAAAGGCAAGGGGCTGCTGCTGTGTGCAATGCAGCCCTACATCTGCCAGCCCCACGTCTGCCAGCACCCAGATCGCCGATGAAGGCTACCAGTCATACTGCACCGTCTACTGCCAAAAGGCAATTAGTTGCTGTAGTGTAGCAATGCAGTACCACGTCTGCCGGCACCCAGAGGACATATGGTGATGGTGAGCTGAGCTGAGCGGGCTCCATGCTTGGTGTGATATGTTGTCTGCACAGGTAACCCAGGTAAAAAGGCGCGAATCGATTGTCTGCCATTGCTGTGACGGAGGGGGAGGTGCCTGACAACATGTACCCAGAACCCCCCGCGACACTGTTTTGCATCATTCAGGCATTGGGATCTCAACCCAGAATTCCAATGGGCGGCGGAGACTGCGGGAACTGTGGGATAGCTACCCATAGTGCAACGCTCCGCAAGTCGACACTAGCCTCGGTACTGTGCCGACTTCATGCACTTAGAGCATTTTATGTGGGGACACACAATCGGCTGTATACAACCGATTTCTATAAAACCGGCTTCTATAAATTCAACCTAATTTCGTAGTGTAGACATACCCTTAGTCTCTCTGTGCCTCAGTGCCAGTTTTACAAATGGGGATTTTAATACGTCACAGAGATGTTGTGGAGATAAATACACTAAAGGCTGTGAGGTGTTCACATACTATGGTAACGATGCGGGGGGGCTGTTATTTTAAATAGCAGTCTCTAGATTTCTTTTTTTTCCCCTTAAGATTTTAGAAAGGGTAAAAAAAATGGGTCAGTCATAGTTAGGGTTGCAGGTTTGTCATGCTGGGGAAAATGGCACGGATGCTGTGACTTTACTGTTTGTCCATTACTTGTCTTTGTGTCCATGATTTCAATACACTCATTCCACAGCAACAACTTCTGCGGCTCCTGTCCCATGGGACTGGGACTGGCTGCCTGGTCCTGGTGTTGCGGACTGGTGCACAGGGTTGCAGCACTGTTCAGGTTTGGCCTATCCACCCCTCCCTCATCATGCTCTTCAGCTTACCTCTCCCACAGGGCCCCTTCTCTTCTGTCATGGCTTTTTTTTTTTTTTAATCAAAAATCACAAAACCCATGAGTTTTACTAAGCTTACCATGACTGTTCCATGACTTTGATGAAAAATGCCATGACAAATGTGCAACCCTATTCATAGTGAATGAAATAATACTGGCCTTTATTTTGATTGTTTCATTTTGCTTCTAAAATTTGTAATCAATGCTAATTATGCTCAAGCCAATGATGTATGATAAGGGCCCTACCAAATTCACGGTCCATTTTGGTCAATTTCATAGTCATAGGATTTTAAAAATCATACATTTCATGATTTCAGCTATTTAAATCTGAAATTTCACGGTGTTGTAATTGTAGGGATTCTGACCCAAAAAGGAGTTTTGGGGGGGTCACAAGGTTATTGTAGCGGGGTTGCGGTACTGCTACCCTTACTTCTGTGCTGCTGCTACTGACAGCAGCGCTGCCATCACAGCTGGGCAGCTGGAGAGCAACAGCTGCTGGCCAGAAGCCCAACTCTGAAGGCAGTGCCACTGCCTGCAGCAGCGCAGAAGTAAGGATGTCATGGTATGGTATTGCCACCTTTACTTCTGCGCTGCTGCTGGTGGTGTGCTGCCTTCAGAGCTGGGCCCCTGGCCAACAGCCATCACTCTCCAGCCACCGAGCTCTGAAGGCAGCGCAGAAGTAAGGGTGGCAATACTGTGACTCCCCTGGAACCTCCCTTTTGGGTCAGGACCTCCAATTTGAGAAACGATGATCTCCCCTGTGAAATCTGTATAGTATAGGGTAAAAGCACACAAAAGACCAGATTTCACGGTGGGAGACCAGATTTCACGGTCCGTGATCTTTATGGAGTTAGGCTTTTGTATGGTAACTCCTCTTCTCTCATACACAATATTATAATAATAATAGTCATCCATTTACTATGCATTTTTCTTTACAACCAGTAGCACCACTTTCTTAAGGTACAATTCAGGGCATAAGCCAGAACAGACAAGACAGTCTTCAGCGACTGAAGGAGTTAATCACAAACTTTGTTACCTGCGAACATAGGCAGGCTACACAAATTCACTGGTACTGTTGTATGCTTAATATATAGTATGTTACATAATTATAGAAATGACTGTCATGGACTCATTTGTATGAATGGCACAGTACTGTGTATTATATAGGTTTAAGACTGTAGAAAAAAATGAAGGTACTATTTGAGAAATCCCATATGATCATGTCATTAAAAATGGAGCCAGATCCTCAGCTGGTGTAAATCCATTGAAGCGAGGATCTGATCCTATAACACAAACACAAGGAAGCTGAGTTAAGGTTACATGTGCTATCTATTATCTTTCAATGTGCCAAATCCTGAAGTTCTTATTTAGGATATGTTCCAATATATTTTAATAGACCATGCCAGTAATGCAATCATCACTTAGCCCATTCTATAATAATCTATCTCGTTGCACACATTTGTATTCTATTATGTCTTATGTTGCTACAATTTGTATAATAGTGAAGTAATATCTTTTCCTGGGGTTTGTGCCAAACTCTGCAAGTTTCTCCAGTGACACTCAACATTTGTTGTGTTAAACCATCCTGCATGGCCCTATTTTTTTCTCTTTAAAAAAGTTTCAGTAAAATAGGTTTGTTATATAAATAATACAACCACTAAAAACATTGATTTTATGCAGGCTTGTGCCCCGGGCTGTATGTTTTGTAAAGAACCTTTTCATTCAGTGCCAGATAAGCATTACTAAGCATAATTACAAAGTTTCTGTTACTCTGTATGTACAATGACATGAACAGTTGGACAGTACAAAATGCATTATTTTTGTCAGACTTAATGCAAGTTATTGTTATGACCTTAATGCTTTCTTCATTTTCAAAGCAGTACATGGTGCTTTAGCTGTTTGGCTTCATGGCCTAGTACCACTCCTAGTGATGTCAATGGGAGTTTTGTCATCGACTCCTATGGAAACAGGACCAGACAAATAAAGTCAATAGGAGTTGTACAGCTAAAACTGCACTATTCTTTGAAAATGTCCTTCTTTGGGGAACAAATAAAACTAAACTTTAAGTTATGTATGTTTGTATCTTCAAAAATATCTGTCCTGCAACATTATTCTGCACCCAATTCCAATCAATATATTAGAGTTTTTAAAACTTCATTGGCAGAAAGTAGATGCATAGTCAAAACCAATGTCAGCTTTTACACTGAAGCCAAATTCTGGTCTCAATTAAAGTCTCTCTGACTTCAGTCAAGCCAGGATTTGACCACTAGTGTATAAAATGTCAGTGGGACATAAGGTTGTGTGTCCAACAGGAGACCGTGATAGTCTTTTACTGAAATGTTCCTTTAATTTCCTTTTTTCTCTGCTTAGATCTGTAAGTAGAATATGAATTTCATAGAGAGATTATAGAAAGTGATAGCATCTGATATAATCTCAGAAATTCTGAATCTGAAATTGCTTTTTGTTTACATGCTACTTTTCTTCATATCCTGAGTAGCTGATGGGTCTTAAAAAAACACTAACACAGAAACAATCAGGAAAGCATTAGGCAAAAAAAAAAAAAGAGTTAAATGTAGACCAACCAAACTATGTGCAAACTCAAGCTGACTGTCAATCAGTATGGCCCCATTCCAAGTCCATTATTTGTTGTACAAGTAGGAAGTCATTAGATTAAGAAGAAATTAATTTGTGGATTTAAAGGAAAGTTAATGAGCAACCCCTTCTTCAAGTCCTCCCCACAACTCAGAATCTAGTACCATATACCTTTGTTTGCTGTACCATATACCTTTGTTTGCGTTGTTGTAGCCATGTTGGCCCCAGATATTAGAGAGACAAGGTGGGTGAGGTAATATCTTTTATTGTACCTATCTCTATGGCAGTGGTGCCCAAACTTTTCCTCTCGCCACACACCCCCTCCCCCGCAGTACAGAAATGTGTCTGCATCCCCCTGGGCCAAGGGCTGGGAGTGGGGGCCAGCAGCGGGAGCAAGGCTGGGGCCACAGCTGCAGCTGGGGGCTGGGGCCGGGAACAGGACTGGAGCAGAGCTGGGGACAGAGCAGGGCTATGTGGCACTTCTTTCCCACCCCAGCCATACCCCCTGGATGCTCCTTTGTGCCCCCCTAAAGGGTGTGCCCCACAGTTTGGGGACTACTGCTCTGTTGGGAAAGAGAAAAACTTCTGAGTTTACACTGAGCTTTTCTTCAGGTCTGGGAAAGGTACAAAGAATCACAGCTAAATACCACTTGGAACAGATTGTTAAGCAAAGGAGTTCACGCATGTTGCAAGAGACTATTCAAGAGGAAGTGGGCTGTTAATCCCTTGCAGTCATGGTACAGAGGAGTGTTAGAGGATTGAAGATTGTTGTAATGAGCCATAAATCCAGCATCTTTGAGTCCATCATTTCTAGTATCTAGCCAAGTTATGAATTTAAGCTCCCAGGCTTGTCCTTTTGAAGGTGTAGTTTATTGAAGGTTTCCCTTGAGGATGAGGACTGAGATGTCAGATATGAAATGATCATTTTGTGAAAAGTGTTTGCCCCTAGGTGATATGGTGTTTTTATCTTGTATCATTTTTCTGTGTGAGTTCATTTGAGAACATAGTGATTCATAGGTGTCGACTTTCCTTCTGCCCAGTGGGTGCTCGACCCCCGCCCCTCTCTGCCCCCGGCCCCACCCCTGCACTGTCCTTGCCCCATCCCCATTCCACCCCTTCCCCCAAGTCCCCACCCCTGCCCCGCCTCTTCTCTGCCACCTCCTATGAGTGAGCCTCCTTCCCCTCCCTACTGGAAAGTGCCGCCAAACAACTGTTAGGCAGCCCGGGCTGGGGGGAAGCGCTGGGAGGAGGAGGGAGGAGCAGGGATGAGGTGCACTCGGTAGTGGGTGGGGGGAGCTTGGCTGCCGGTGGGTGTGGAGCACCCGCTATTTTTTCCCCATGGGTGCTCCAACCCCGGAGCACCCACAGAGTCAGCGCCTATGTAGTAATTGTCTCATGTCACCCACCCATTTAGTGCACTGGATGAGGTACATTTAGTGCACTGGATGAGGTACACCACATGTTGTGATAGGCATGTGACAGCCATGGATCATGAAAGGTGTGTTGTGAGGGTTGGGGGGAATAATCATTGCAGCAGTGGAGATGTCTGCAGATTTTGAACCAGTTGTTCTGGCAGGGTCTGGTGCCACTTCTGAGTTGGTGGGTCCTGGTTTGTGGGGAGCTTGCTTCTGATGATGAGCTTTGAGAGATTGGGAAGTTGTTTGAAGGCCAAAAATATTTCTTTCAGGATGTGCTTCCCGCTGATTATGGGTTGTAATTGTTCAATGATACCCCATAGCAGTTCCAGCGTGGGGTGAGAGATGACCATTAGGGGTGTGCGGTCAGTAGTTTTCCGCCCCCCTATATTGAAGCAGATTCTCTTGGGGTATTTGGGTGGCCTATTCCATGATGCAATCTACTTTTCTAGGGGAGTATCCTTGTTTGGTACAGGCAGTTTTAAGCGAGTTAAGGTGTATATCCCAGATTTTTCTCCTCAGAGCATATTCTGTGGTATCTGAGTGCCTGGCTGTAGATAACAAATTTTTTGGTGTGTTTGGAGTGGTTACTGGATCTGTGAAGATAATCTGTGGGTTTCTTGTATATAATTGGCTGTAGGGTTCCATTTTTGCAGCTGATTGTGGTGTACAGAAAATTGATGCTGATGTGGGAGTGTGGTAGAGAGTTTGTACCTTGACATAGATTCATTTTAAAGTTTCTGCCTAATATCTATTATGATTTATCTAGGGGTGAAATCTCTGTGGAAGTCAATGGCAAAATTCCAATTGATATTATTGGAACCAAGATTTCATCCAAGGAGCTTATACGATGGTATTAGAGCACCTTGAGAACCAATATTTGTATTATTTTCTCAAAAATAAATATTTATTAGGATGGATGGATGGATAGACATAAAAATAACTCATAGTACAACCAGTGTACACAGGTAATGGAACTTAGTAATGGCTGTATGTTAGCTAAGTTAATGGTTGTACGGAATTTCAAAGATAAAAAGCAAAATAGAAGTGTTCTATTACTGGGTCTTTATTGCTCACCACATTGCTCAACAAAGGAATGAGAATAAGGGTACAGAGGGCCCCCTATTTATGGAAGAGGTCACAGCGTTAATGCAGCATGCTTAACATCTTAGGATAATGTTCAGACACCATAGTGACAAAAGGGCACTAGAAACATGCAGAGGGAAAATGGGGTTTCTATTTGTCTCTCCATGCTGTAGGGGCCCTGCAAGATTTCATGGGCATTCTGGAAGCAGGGGGCAGAGGACATGATGCTATCTGCTGAATGCTTCCTCTAAAACTTGTGGCTATCCATGCATAAATTAACAGTTTTCCTTGCATCATTAGCTTATGCTCCATTTCTGTACCCCTCAAAGATGGGGTTTTGCATAGGAAGAAAAGGTTCATGATTTCCAGAGGAGCCATGTGGCCAGGGAAGGGATGGGCAGAACTACTGCATGATCTGTGGTATTCTTGCAAAAGTGGGATTTAGACCCAGTGCCCTTTGCCCTTCCTCTTCTCCTCCCCATTAAGAGAATATGCATAGAGTTCAGTGAGTTTAAAATGATAGAATCCCTCACATACATGGAAGAAGAATACGGCCCTATATTATTCACAAACATGTTCGAGTCCATTTTAAGTTTTTCAGTTGATCATGTGGCTTTATAAAAAACCGTTATTGGGACAAGAAATGTATACAAAAATAACAATAAGCTCCCCCTGGTACAGAAAGAGCCTCAAAAAGGGGACGGCTGCTCAGGGTCTATTTGCTAGACAGCTACAATTGTGTTTCCAATTGTAATTCTTGAACTGTGTTTTCAACCAAAGAAGAAATGTTTTTTGGCTTCTGGAATGTAGCAACCAAACCACTGAGTTTGTATCACGTGTGGTCACATGCCTTTCCTATAAATAGCTGGAGCAGGAAAGCACCTGTGCTTTTTCCTGCCAGCGTTTTGATGGATAGCTTTGTTGGCATCTCTGCAATTGACACTACTCTAAACTCAGTAAAGAGGCTGAGTCAGTCCTCAGTAAGGGAAAGCATCCAAAATCACTTTGGCTTTGATTCTAGCAAAGAAAGCCATAATTTTCTTGTCTCTTTCCAAATCAAACCTGATTCCATTTGCTACTATCCCCAAAGTATACTCCTGAAACTCCCACAATGTATAATGATTCAGTCAATGAGATTTTTTACAGCTATGTTTCTGTTCTGTATTTAATATTTCTGATGTCTTGCCTCTTTCTTCTAGGCTGCCTGTATATGGGAATTGTTGCCTTTAATCTTGTGTGGCTTGGACATTACTAAAACTTGTTTTAGTTCACTGTCTTGTCTCGTTGGCTGGAATATGTCACCCTGATCTTCTGTTTCCTACTGAGGGAGTTAAACAGAATAAAAATATATAATCCCCAACCATGTCATGTGGAGTCTTCATCTAAACTCTTTTCTTTTTGTAGTGCAGTGGATTTGAAAATGGTACAAAATGCAGTTTAAACATCAGAAAATCACCATGCATTTCTCCCTCTCATCCGTGATCAATCACATATCCAAATGGTGGTGTGTCAACAGTTTCCAGGGCCAGCTTGTGTGGTGAGTTGAAGAGGGAAATGAGGCTTTTAGTACCAACTTAGGAAACAAGTTGGGATTGTGGACACAAGCTGTATGTTTCCAGCAGTGAAATAGTTAACGGTGTTGACGTACATCACCTTCAGGTTTCAGATTTTCACTCTGTGCAGTTTACCTTGGGTCACATTTTGAAGGTTTAGGGGACAAGAGGCAGCTTCAGATTTCAAAGGAGCAGGATTGGTAAGCAGCAGAGCACGTTGCTTAGTGGTATGAAACCACCTGCTAAGCAATGCATTCTTATGTGAACACAACACTCATGGTTAGTCTGCTCTGGCTCTCTGTTTGCTTCTGGGTGCAATTCAAGGTGCAAATGATGTTTAAAGTCCTGAGTGATCAGGGCCAAGTTCTCTGAGAAATTAACTCCCATTCTATGGATCAAAGCCGTCAAGATGGATTCTGAGAGTAAGCATTTCCCAACCAAAGGCTGGCAACAAGGATTTTTAGTTAATGGCCACCTCCTTTAGATTTCACTCCCATTTGGCAGTCCATTTCAGCCTGACTAGCAACTTTCAGCCCAGAATGCCAGATGCAATAGTTTTGTTTAGCATTTGATTAACTGTTTGTTTTGTTCTGTTTGTATTTGCTGTCACCAGGTTGGTGCTACAGAACGTATAAAAATAATAATGTGTGTTCTCATAATTTAAGACGTAGTTCAGGTTATTTATCACATTAAAATAAATGCATGATGTCATTTATAGTGACTGTCATCTTGGTCATCACTGAAAACTCAACCCAGGATTGCTGAACAAAAGCACAAGCCATTAGAGTATACTAAGCACTTAGCTAACAGCTGTAGCTATTTTCTATGGCACGGAGAGGGACATAACACACACTGAGCAGGATGCTCGGAGACTGAGCTACTGTAGATATGAACAGCTGGAGAATGAGGCCATGCTGAGCAGGAGATTAAGGCACTATTGAGTTGAAAACCTGAATGCCATGGAGAAGTCTGAAGACTGCAAGTGGTGCTAGAACCCCTCTCCTGGTACGCAATCACCAGAATGTCTTCCTCGAACATTCTTAGTGCAATAGTATTAATCTTAATATATTACAGTAGCATTAGCAACCACAGTCAAGACAACATTATGCTCGGTACTGTACAGAAACCATGAAAAATGAATATATAAATTGTGTATGTGCACATGTGCGCAAACTCTTTCAAAGAGGAGGGAGAAGAACTATTCTGAAGAAAGAGGAAAGGAACACAAAAAGGGATATCACTTAACTTTCTCAAATAAATAGAAGCAAAATAGTGTGTACTCCCACCATTGGCTACAATATGATGAAATTAGCGACTTCTTATCACTTTGTATGTTAGTTTAATATCTCAGCAGAGTCACATGTTCTGCTAGGAAAACCTGTTTCTTGGCCTCTGAGGATCAAAAGAGAAGCTCAGAGAAACTTATGACTCCTGTATGACCCTAACTGGCAAGAGGCTGATCCAGCTGGAAATTTTTGAGAGGGGGGTAGTTCGTGACAGATGGGCTGGTTGGTCTGAAGTGAGTAGAAGTTTTATCTGGGAAGGAAAGGAGGCAATGCAGAGGATCAGAAGGGAGAAAGAGTAAATAAAGTAATTGAAAGGAACAACAATAAGAAATAAAATGTTAGGATGGAGGACAAGTGAAAAGATGATACCATAACTACTTAAAAAGGAAAAAGAATTAGCACAGCTATAGAAGTAATTTAAGTGAGTTCAGGGAGAAGGAAAATAGTTTATACACTGGATCAGTCAGTTTAATTGTAAGAGATAGCTAGTAGTAGAAGAGTGTTATGAGCTGGGTAAAACTTTGTTAAAACCTCATTCAAAGGATGTGTGAATGAGTCCCCGCATTTAAGACCATAGTAAGAGACAGTTAAGGGACCACACCTAAAACAAAGCCTACTAAAGTTTGTCCAGAAACTAGCACCAGACGGGCAGAGGGTTCATTAGATACTGTGAGCAGGCAGGGGGGAGTTAAGAAAGAACACACAGAAAACAGGAAGCCAAAAGGTGACACAACCTGAAGGAGCGGCTGAAAGTGTAACCTTTGAGTCAGCTACAATTTATTTTACCACCCCTCTCCTCGTACTTCAACAAAACACGTATAAAAAAGCACATGGAGACTCATAATTCAGTCATTGAGGATTTTCAGCAAGGATCACATAGGGTCAATCTTCCCACAGACAGGTTCAAAAAGAGCAAGAAAAATTAACTTAATTCTTAAGTACCAACTTCATAAAATTGAATAATGATAAAGAAAGATAATAGCTTAATTTCTACTAAAAATAGGCCTACTTCATAATCCACATTATCTTCAATTATCATATATATAATATAACAAATTAAATCTAAATAGGTTCGTTCCCACAGAAACACAGGGAGAAGTAACTCAGAGTTCCAAAAGCTTAGAATGAGTTCACCTGAGGCCTGGTCTACACTACGGGTTTAGGTCGACTTTAGCAGCGTTAAACCGAATTAAGCCTGGACACGTCCACACAACGAGGCCCTTTCTTTCGAATTAAAGGGCCCTTTAAACCGGTTTCTTTACACCACCTCCGACGAGGGGATTAGCGATAAAACCGGCCTTTGCGGGTCGGAATTGGGGTAGTGTGGACGGAATTCGATGTTATTGGCCTCCGGGAGCTATCCCACAGTGCTTCATTGTGACCGCTCTGGACAGCGCTCTCAACTCAGATGCACTGACCAGGTAGACAGGAAAAGACCCGCGAAGGTTTGAATTTCATTTCCTGTTTGCCCAGCGTGGAGAGCACAGGTGACCACGCAGAGCTCATCAGCACAGGTAACCGTCATGGAGTCCTCCCAGGATCGCAAAAGAGCTCCAGCATGGACCGAACGGGAGGTACGAGATCTGCTCGCCATATGGGGAGATGAAGCAGTGATAGCTGAACTCCGTAGCAGTAAAAGAAATGGAAAAGTATTAGAAAAGATCTCCAAGGCCATGAAGGACCGAGGCCATAACAGGGACACACAGCAGTGCCGCGTGAAAATTAAGGAGCTAAGGCAAGCCTACCACAAAGCCAGAGAAGCAAACGGAAGGTCCGGGGCAGAGCCGCAAACTTGCCGCTACTACGCGGAGCTGCATGCGATCCTAGGGGGTGCAGCCACCACTACCCCAACCGTGTGCTATGACTCTCTCACTGGAGAAACACACAGGGAAGACGGTTCGGGGAACGAGGAAGATGACGATGGAGGTACTGTAGGTAGCTCACAGCAGCAAGGAAGCGGAGAAACCGGTTTCCCCAACAGCCAGGATATGTTTGTGACCCTGGACCTGGAACCAGTAACCCCCGAACTCACCCAAGACCCTCAGGGCACACAGGAGACCTCTGGTGAGTGTAACTTTGTAAATATTTGTAAACATTACAAAAAAAAAGCAAGCAAGTCTGTTAACGTGTATGGGGATGGGGCGGAAATCCTCCAGGGACATCTCCAGAAAGCTCTCCTGGTTGAAATGGGGTGATTTTATTAAGGGGGACATTCAGAGGCGCCCGTTCCTGCTCTTCTGACCAGAAATGTTCCCCGCTGTTAACCACGCGGTGGGGGGGAGGGGTGAAGTGATCATCCCAGAGAATCGTGTGTGTGTGTGTGGGGGGGGGTGGTTTACTTGTGTTTGTGCCGCATGTTAACCGGGAAACCGCAGCCCCCTCCTTTTACATTGAAACCCCATTTTAAATGGACAACCCAATTCATCCTTGATATGGGAAATGCGCTGCTGTTTGCAACCTTTCCCGCATGTTAAGAAGGTTAAAAAAGCCAAAACACTGTGGCCTACGATGGCTGCCTGCAAGCCGAAATATGCGACCTTGTAATGAAAGAGTGTACCCATTGTTCCCTAAAATGTGTCCTTTTTAACCACCTCTCCCTTCTCCTCCACCAGCTGCAAATGTTTCTCCTTCGCAGAGGCTCGTGAACATTAGAAAGAGAAAACGTAAGACGAGGGACGAGATGTTCACGGAGCTGCAGATGTCCGCCCAGGCTGATAGAGCACAGCAGAATGCGTGGAGGCAGTCAATGACGGAGATGAGAAAAGCCCAATATGAACGAGAGGAGAGGTGGCGGGCTGAATCGCGGGAAGAACAGAGCAAGTGGCGGGCTGAAGACGATAGGTGGCGTCAGCTTGCAGACAGACGGCAAGAGGCAATGCTCCGTCTGCTGGAGCATCAAAGTGATATGCTCGAGCGTATGGTTGAGTTGCAGGAAAGGCAGCAGGAGCAGAGACCGCCGCTACAGCCCCTGTGTAACCAACAGCCCTCCTCCCCAAGTTCCATAGCCTCCTCACCCAGACGCCCAAGAACACGGTGGGGGGGCCTCCGTCCACCCAGTCACTCCACCCCAGATGATCGCCAAAGCATCAGAAGGCTGGCCTTCAATAAGAGTTAAAGTTTTAAAATGCAGTGTGTCCTTTTCCATCCCTCCTCCCCCACCCATCCCAGGCTACCTTGGCAATTATCCCCCTACCTCTGTAAGGAACTAATAAAGAATGCATGAATGTGAAAAAACAATGACTTTATTGCCTCTGCAAGGGGGAGGGGAGGGTGGGGTGGGGTGGTTGGTTTACAGGGAAGTAGAGTGAACCGGGTCGGGGGGGGGGGTTGGAGGGTTCATCAAGGAGAAACAAACAGAAGTTTCACACAGTAGCCTGGCCAGTCACAAAACTCGTTTTCAAAGCTTCTCTGATGCGCACCGCGCCCTGCTGTGCTCCTCTAACCGCCCTGGTGTCTGGCTGCGCGTAATCAGCGGCCAGGCGAGTTGCCTCAACCTCCCACCCCGCCATAAAGGTCTCCCCCTTACTCTCACAGATATTGTGGAGCGCACAGCAAGCAGCAATAACAATAGGGATATTCTTTTCGCTGAGGTCTGAGCGAGTCAGTAAGCTGCGCCAGCGCGCTTTTAAACGTCCAAATGCACATTCCACCACCATTCGGCACTTGCTCAGCCTGTAGTTGAACAGGTCCTGACTCCTGTCCAGGCTGCCTGTGTACGGCTTCATGAGCCATGGCATTAAGGGGTAGGCTGGGTCCCCAAGGATCACGATAGGCATTTCAACATCCCCAATGGTCACTTTCTGGTCCGGGAAGAAAGTCCCTTCCTCCAGCTTTCGAAACAGAGCAGAGTTCCTGAAGACGCGAGCATCATGTACCTTTCCCGGCCATCCCACGTTGATGTTGGTGAAACGTCCCTTGTGATCCACCAGGGCTTGCAGCAGCATTGAAAAGTACCCCTTGCGGTTTACGTAGTCGGTGGCTTGGTGCTCCGGTGACAAGATAGGGATATGGGTTCCGTCTATGGCCCCGCCACAGTTTGGGAATCCCATTTCAGCAAAACCATCCACTATTGACTGCACGTTGCCCAGAGTCACTACCCTTGCTATCACCAGGTCTTTCATTGCCCTGGCAAATTGGATCACAGCAGCCCCCACCGTAGATTTGCCCACTCCAAATTGATTCCCGACTGACCGGTAGCTGTCTGGCGTTGCAAGCTTCCACAGGGCTATCGCCACTCGCTTCTCAACTGTGAGGGCTGCTCTCATCTTGGTATTCTGGCGCTTCAGGGCAGGGGAAAGCAAGTCACAAAGTTCCATGAAAGTGGCCTTACGCATGCGAAAGTTTCGCAGCCACTGGGAATCGTCCCATACCTGCAGCACGATGCGATCCCACCAGTCTGTGCTTGTTTCCCGGGCCCAGAATCGGCGTTCCACGGTATCAACCTGCCCCAGTGACACCATGATTTCCACATTGCTGGGGCCTGTGCCTTGTGAGAGGTCTATGGCCATGTCAATTTCCTCATCACTCTCGTCGCCGTGCTGCAATCGCCTCCTCGCCTGGTCCGGGTTTCGCCTTGGCATGTTCTGGCTCTGCATATACTCCAGGACAATGCGCGTGGTGTTCATAGTGCTCATAATTGCCGCGGTGATCTGAGCGGGCTCCATGATCCCAGTGCTAGCTATGGCGCCTGGTCAGAAAAAAGGCGCGAAAGTAGTATCTGATGGACCAGGAGAAGGAGGGCGGGAGGGAGGGAGGGAGGGAGGGAGGGCCAAGTGACGACATGGCGTACAGGTACAGGAACAGGGAGAAACACAAACAACTGTCACACAGAATGGTCCCCCCAAAGATTAAACTGGAAACCCTGGGCTTAGCAGGCCGTTGATTTCACGGAGGAAGGGGAAGCAAATGAACACAGAATAAATCTATTTTTTACATCTTAAGGTGGCAGCCGACGCTGCAGCATGAGTGACAGCCATACCAGTATGATGATGATGGGTACCAATCATAATATACCATCATCTGCCAAAAGGCAAGGGGCTGCTGCTGTGTAGCAATGCAGCCCCATGTCTGCCAGCCCCACGTCCGCCAGCACCCAGCATCGCCCTCGGCCTCTTCTGGGTGCTTAGCAGACAATATTGGGCAATTGGCAGAAAATAGTACATTATGACTGGTAACCGTCATCATCGAGACAGTAGCATGTCTGCCCAGGTGGCCATGATTGACAGCCACTCCAGTACGACGACGACGGGTACCAGTCATAATATACCATCGCCTGGAAGGGGCTGGTGCAATGCAGCCCTACGGCTGCCAGCCCCACGGCTATCACTCATGCTACACCGTCTACTGCCAAAAGGCAGTTAGCAGCTGCTGCTGTGTAGCAATGCAGTCCCACGTCTGCCGGCACCCAGAGGACATATGGTGACGGTGAGCTCAGCTGTGCTGAGCGGGCTCCATGTTGTCTGCACAGGTAACCCAGGTAACCCAGGTAAAAAGGCGCGAATCTATTGTCTGCCGTTGCTGTGACGGGGGAGGGAGGGGCCTGACGACATGTACCCAGAACCGCCCGCGACACTGTTTTGCATCATCCGGGCATTGGGATCTCAACCCAGAATTCAAAGAAAAGGCGTGAACCGCTTCGCGGCTCGAGCTGTGGCGCAAACGTAGTATCTGACGGCCTAGGGGAAGGAGGGAGGGGGGCCGAGTGACGACATGGCGTACAGGCACAGGGAATTAAAATAAAGAACGGTGGCTGTGCATCAGGGAGAGACACAAACAACTGTCACAGACTGGTCCCCCCCAAAGATTAAACTGAAAACCCTGGGTTTAGCAGGCCGTTGATTTGACGGAGGGAGGGGGAAGCAAATGAATACAGAGAAAATCTATTTTTTACATCTTAAGACGACGGTGCAGCGTGACTGATAGCCCTCGGCATCTTTCTGGGTGCTTGGCAGCAAATACGGGGCGGTGTATGACGATGGTCTTCAGGCCTATTGCACGAGCTGCTGCTCAGGGAAGACTCTGCTAATGTGCGATGACCCGACTTGTAATAGGCCGGCTAACAGTCATAATACACCATTTACTGCCAAAAGGCAAGCCCCACGGCTGCCAGCACCCAGATCGCCGATGAAGGCTACCAGTCTACTGCACCGTCTACCGCCAAAAGGCAGTTAGCAGCTGCTGCTGTGTAGCAATGCAGTCCCACGTCTGCCGGCACCAAGAGGATATATGGTGACGGTGAGCTCAGCTGTGCTGAGCGGGCTCCATGTTGTCTGCACAGGTAACCCAGGTAACTAACCCAGATAAAAGGGCGCGAATCTATTGTCTGCCGTTGCTGTGACGGGGGAGGGAGGGGCCTGACGACATGTACCCAGAACCGCCCGCGACACTGTTTTGCATCATCCGGGCATTGGGATCTCAACCCAGAATTCCAAGGGGCGGCGGAGACTGCGGGAACTGTGGGATAGCTGTGGGATAGCTACCCATAGTGCAATGCTCCGGAAGTCGACGCTAGCCTCGTACTGTGGACGCGGTCTGCCGACTAGAGCACCTAGAGCATTTTATTGTGTGGACATACACAATCGGCTGTATACAACCGATTTCAATAAAACCGGCTTCTATAAATTCGAACTAATTTCGTAGTGTAGACATACCCTGAGTCTTAGTAAAAGTCTTTGTTCATCGACTCTGTCCATTCCGCTGAGTCAAAAACCCTGCAATGATATCTTCTCTCCTTTTGCTTGCAGAGATCTCTAATTGGAGTCCACACAGACTTTCTCCTCCTCTGTTGGGCTATGGAATCACTCAATTAACTAGGCAACTAACTAATTAACCAATCAGTATTAATTAAGTGTGTAAATGAATCACCCCGTTACAAGAAAAATATAAAACTGCAAATAACAAAATATAAATGACACTTTCCTTACCATCACATTTAAATAAGAAAAGAGTTGGTGAACCATACTTGTTAAAATAATTTGACGAAAACAATTTGGCTACAATCAAACAGCATTCAAAGTACACAATTAATGTGAAAAATTAATTTTCCCTCCCAATTTCCCCTTTCTATACCTAGGGTTACCAACGCTACCCTGCCGGAAAGTTAACAATAGCATCGACCTGCTGTACAATACTTCAGAGTTAGGGGAAAACAACCTGCTTTTTGCTCCTATAGCTGGATTTCTTCCTCCAACCCAAACAGGTCACTCACGTAGGCCATATCTACCTACAAAATTAAGTCGATTTTATGTAAGTCGACATCGAGCCTTCGATATAAGCAAGTCCATCTTGCGTGTCCCCACTATGCTCATTGTGTCAGGGGAGTGCATCCTCACTAGCAGGACTTGCATGGATGCGCAGAGAACTGCACTGTGGGTAGCTATCCCACAGTGCATGTAGCCAAGTGGAATTTTGGGTTGGGCTTGCAATGCCTTATGGAACCAAAACATTTGCACGAGTGGTTATGGGAACATGGCATTAGCCTCCCATGATGCACTTACCTCCCTCCCTCCCTGAAATCAATGGCAAGCAAAACCAAGCCTTTTTCACGCCTTTTTTCATAAGCCTGGGTTACCCACACAGATGCCATAGCACGGTAATCATGGATCCCGCTCAGCTGTACACTGTTGTTGTGAGCATTAAAAACACCTCACGCCTTATCCTGCAGTATTTACAAAGCCGATACAGGAGCTGCCGCGCAGAACAATATGATGCCACGCAAGAAGCCCTGCTGGAATACACAGAGTGGAGCAATTAGCAGTTGCTGGCAACAGTCACACATCACCTTGATGCGGTTGAGCGCTGCTTCTGGGCCTGGGAAACAAGCACTGACCGGTGGGACCGCATCATTTGCAGCTGTAGGATGATGAGCAGTGGCTGCAGAACTTTTGACTGCGTAAGGCCACTTTCCAGGAACTGTGTGAAGAGCTTTCCCCAGCCCTGAAGCACAGCAATACTAAAATGAGAGCCTCTCTGACAGTGGAGAAGCAAGAGGCGATAGCTCTGTGGAAGCTTGCAACACCAGACTACTACCTGTCAATGGGGAATCAATTCAGAGTGGGGTCTGTTGTTATCCAAGTTTGCAGGGCAATCCACAGACTTCTGCTAAGAAGGGTAGTGACTATGGGCAACATGCAGGACATACTGGATGGTTTTGCTATGATGGGGTTCTCTAGCTGCAGTGGGGCGATAGATGGCACATATATCTCTATCTTGACACCAGACCACCTTCCCAAAGAATACATAAACCAAAAGGGGTACTTCTCAATGTTGTTGCAAGTGCTGGTGGATCACAAGGTGATGTTGAAATGTTAATCGTGATCCTGGGGGACCCAGCCTACCCCTTGCTCCCATGGCTCATGAAGCCATACACAGGCAGCCTGGACAGCAGTAAGGACTGGTTCAACCACAGGCTGAGCAAGTGCAGAATGGTGGTGGAATGTGCCTTTGGACGTTTAAAAGGCCGCTGGCATTGTTTGCTTATTAGGTTAGACCTCAGTGAAAGCAATATCCCCATTGTTATTGGTGCCTGCTGTGTGCTCCATAATATTTGTGAAACAAAGAGAGAGAAAAGTTTCCGCCAGGGTTGGGGGTTAAGGCAGATCACCTGGCAGCCAATTTTGAGCAGCCAGACATCAGAGCAATCAGAAGAGCACATCAAGGAGCTCTGCGTCTCCATGAGGCTTTGAAAACCAGTATCAGTAATGAGCCACAGTAATGTGACACTTATCTGTATTTTTCCTTACCAAACTGTCCCCTCCATTGCATTTTCTCTCTTCTAAACTCCATCCCCGCTAACCACCGCTTGTTGAATGAATAAAAAGCCTTTTCTCCTCAATCCATTACATTTTATTTACACACAAACACACAGAGACAATAAAGAAAAATAAGATAACTTGGGAAAAAAGGGCTGATAACATTGGGGGGGGGAGAACCACTTGCTTACAGATGCACTGCAATAACAATCAAAGGTATGGGAATGGGTGCCTTATGATCCTTGTACTCTCCCCTGGTGTTGAGCATAAGGGATATCAAACACCTTCCCTCCCCCCCCGCCTCATAGGATGTTTTCGGGAGGAGGATGTAGAACAGGACAATGAGGGCAGCAGGTTCAGCATAGGCTGCAGAGGGACTCTAGCATCCAGCTGCCTTTTTTTCTGCCTTCTCATCTGGAAAAGTCTCTGTCCCGGTGTGGCAGATGCACCAATGGACAAGGTTTCAGCTGCAAAGAATACAAAGCACAAGGATAGCATTGTTTCTGGTGCAAGATTAATTCTTTTATAAAAAGAAACACCCTCAATGCACTTCCCTACAAGCCACAACGTAATCACAACCGTTGGCTACTGCAAGGGTCGGTTTGCTGCTCCAGCCGTGGTGAGTAAGGCCATGAGGCATAGGCGAGAGGTCTTGTGCTGTAGCTTTTGTGAAGACATCCTTGGATCACAGTTTGGAACTTGAGAAAAGGGAGCAAGCTGTGAGAAGTAAGCCCCCTGGCGGGCCGGGCCGGTTTGTTTACTTGTTGCATCCACAGGTTCGGCCAATTGCGGCTCCCACTGGCTGTGGTTTGCCGCTCCAGGCCAATGGGGGCTGCAAGAAGCCACGGCCAGCACATCCCTCGTCCTGCAGCCCCCCATTTGCCTGGAGCCACGATTGGCCAAACCTGTTGACGCAGCAGGTAAACAAACTGGCCTGGCCCACCAGGGGGCTTACCCTGGCGGGCCGCAGGCCGAAGGTTGCCGATCCCTGCCCTATCCCCTTCTTTTCCCCATCCCATGTCCTTTCCCCACCACTCCATCTCCTCCCCATTCCACCCCCTACCTTCCCCACTGCCTCCATCCCCCTGCCCTGCCTGCCCCACCATGGGCACTCACTGTTGTACAAGATGAAGGATGGCTCCTAGCACACAGAAAGGAGCTCAACAGCACTAGGACCCAGAAGGTGGTGTCCAGCTGCAAAGTTCTGGGAGCTGAGCAGCACTTTCTTTTTTCAGCCTGGCTGTGCAGCTCTGCAGTCAGAGTAGGTATGCTCGTTCCACCCCCCCTCCCCAAGGCCTCACCCCTTCCTCTTCTCTGCCTCCTCTCCCCAGGTGAGCATGCTGCGGAGGTGTTCCTCCCCCACCCTCCTGCCGGCAAACAGCTGATCAGCGGCAGGGAGGGGAAGGGAGCAAGCTGTGAGAAGAGGCAGGGGAGGGGGAGCTTGGCTGCCCTACTGCAGCAGGAGCCTCACTGCCAGGAGCACCAAGTTTCTGCTCCCCGCAGGACAGAGCGGGGGGTGGAGAAGAGTGGGCCTGGTCGGGGCGCCCCTCGAGTGTGGGCCTGGCTCCATGGCACCAGTGGCTCCATGGTAAATCAGCTACTGCTCCTGTGTACTCCACGCTGATGCATGTTTGCGCCCTTGAGTCTCCATGATCAGCTATGCTGACGAGCTCTCCACGCCGATCAAACAGGAAATGAACATTCAAAAGTTCCCAGGGCTTTAACAGGGGGGTGGCTGTTTCCTGTGTACCTGGCTGATGTGTAGTGGAGTTGAAAGTGCTCTCCAGAGTGGTCACAGCAGAGCACTATGGGATACCCCCTGGAGGCCAATTCACTCGAATTACAGAATACAGTGTCTACACTATTCCCATGTCGACCCATAGATGTCAAATCACATGCTACACCTCTCACGGAGGTGGAGTACAGAAGTCGAAGTTACAGGCCACTTAGGTCGGCAGAAGGGACTCGGTAGTGTAGACACATATGTTATTAGACTGACTTAACGTGGCTTATGTCAACCTAACTTTGTAGTGTAGACCAGGCCATAGTCTTTAGTAAAGCAGCTGCCCTGATTGTCCTGCTCTCAATAGAATAATAGAACATCAGGGTCGGAAGGGACCTTAGGAGGTCATGTAGTCCAACCCCCAGATAGATTTTTGCCCCAGATCCCTAACTGGCCCCCTCAAGGATTGAGCTCACAACCCTAGGTTTAACAGGCCAATGCTCAAACCACTGAGCTAGCCCTCCCTGCAACAGAGTCTATTAAGTCCAGCTACAAGGAATCGATTGGGCATGCCCAAAACTTTCACTTCCAATTCCAGAAACTATTCAGAGTAGAATGATGATTGTGCATCTACCTAGCAATAATAACTCAGACACAACTCAGTCACTTCTCCCTCCCACACCCCCTCCTACCCCGCAACTTCTCTCTAGGTGTCTTAAAGAGTTATCTTCTATTAGACATGTGGGTTACAAAAGCATAGTGGCTGACTCTGGAAGAAAATCTGGAAAGAGGTTTGTGGGTCAGAGGTGCAGGCTGAAAAGAGTGCTCTGGTGCTGTGAGCAAAAGAAGCTGTTTCCTGCTATTGGTTCCTTCTGCATTCAGAGACACAGCACTTTGTACATTCTTTGTCAATAAAGAAATACCTGATTGTCACCAATTTCTGTTTCCAACTGGAACGCTCACAGGGCCCCAGATTTTGACAAGCCACTTGGATTGAAAAGGTGCAAAATAAGAAAGAAGGAAATTGTTTATATGATGCTGACTTTGTTGCCTTTAACGAGAGATTTTAAATCCATCTGAACCACCATTGCCTGAAAATATATCAGACCCCAACAGCAAGGAAGAGCTGCCAATGTCTTTATTAGCTGGGATAAGAGCCAAATCTATTTTCATTTACCTGTCCAGAGTTTTGTTTAGGAAGACTGGTTTATCTGGACTGTTGGGAGCTGTTCTGTGTGAGTGACAATGACAAGCATGGGAAGACATTCTCAGCATCCAAGCCAGACTGAGCCTGATTCAGAATGCTCTAGGCTTATGGCACATGACAGCAGCAGGCTCTAGAATTGTCATTGAGCAGACATTGAATTATCCATAGAATTTTAGTTTTAAAAGTTATTGCTGTTTATATCTCAGGGAATAATGCCACATCATTTCCCCCACTGGGTAATCACCAGTCATTTTAAACTATGGGGTCAGGTCAGGGCCTTAAGCCCCTTTGTCAACAAGCTCATAGACCCCTTCAACATAGCAAAATTCTATAAACTAGAGGTGGAAAAGATCTATTAGATTATTCCATCCATTTACTGGCCAAGGCAGGGTTCTTCTATACAGTCAATGTTCTAGTATTTTGTCCAATCTAGATTTAAATGTTCTTGATGACTGGGCTTCCAACACTTACCTACTTACCACCACTTACCTGTGAACATGTACCCATGTGCTTAATAGGGAGATATCTCTTTAAGAGGGAGGCAGGGAGGAATGAGTTGTGTCTGGGTCATTGTTGCACAATTAGTACTCTACACCCAGAAGTTTCCCAAATGGGGTGTGATAGTTTTGGACATGCTCAATAGGTTCCCTGTAGCTAGACTTAGACTCCATTGAGGGTTCTTTTTATTTATATATTTAATCTGATTGGTTGGTTAATTAGTTAACTAGCTAACTGATTTCAGCAGAGGAGGAGAAAGAATCTGCATGGATTCCAGTTGGAGATTTCTGTGAACAAGAGGAAGGAAAGTAATGTTGCAGTGCTTTTGACTCAGCAGACTGTATAGATTTGGTGATCAAAGAGACTGAGACTCAGGTGAACTCATCTAAGCAGCAGTTGGTAGGACTGCAGATGACCCAGCCTAGTTCTGGAATGTCCGCTTCAGATACACTCTTCACTCCTCAAAGACCCAAAGAATTTAATAAACAAGCAATATCAAAATTGAAGAAAATAAATCCTTTATGTTTTAACTGTGGGCAAATAGGACATTTTCAAAATGTTTGTGAGAATTCTCCTAACCCCAACCTACTAGATCAGCAACAGACCGGTAGACATTCAAATCAGAGCAAGTTTGAGCCAGGAAGAAAAGAAAGAAGAGCAAAGATGCTAGTCAATGGGTTCAGGAGATGGATGCTACCCAAATGGGTGTCAACGAGGCCAGCCAGCAGTTAGTGGGACCAGCTTGTCATGGTTATGTTTACCGCGATGGTGTAAAGAGTACCTGCCTAACTAGATACTGGTTCTCAAGTGACCTGCATATGCAAAACTTCCTATTATGAGCATTTATCTTATTGCAAGTTACAGTCTATTGGCAGTATACTTCAGATAGAAGGGCTGGAGGGCAAATGGTTCCATATGTGGGATATGTATCCTTGAAGATATGATTCCCAAAGTTCATCTGAGGGACTAACAAATGACATGAGATACTAGTCTTGCTTTATTCAGACCAATGTCTGAATCAGCAAGTGTCAGTGCTTATAGGCATACATGGGCTGAAACATCTTGTAGGAAATTGTAGGAGAAGAAACTGTCAGAATTCCCAGATCCTCTGTCCCCAAAGGAACAGTACACTACTGTTTACGAGTTATTCTGTAGAACTCAGTTCTGCTTAGCACACAGCACTTATACTTGTTTTCCCTATAAACAAACCTAATTTTATTTAAACAAGAACAGAGATTCAAATAACAGCAAGCAGAAATATTGGAAACAAGGGGTTACATATAAAATAAAATCACAATGTGCTTAGTAGAGCCTACACTTAACTGATAGGATATTATTGTGTCATAAGTGCAAAAGCTTACCCACAGTCCTTCCAGAATAGTACCGCTAGGCTTGACTATTATCTTCCATTTGTGAAGCAACCCCCACTGTCAATTTACTTCTTAGGTGAAAGATACCAGCATGTCCCTTTACCACCCCAGATATAACAAAACAATTCTTTGATTTTTATTAATAAACCGGACGTCCTCCTGCTGTGTGTTCCTTCCTGTAGATTTTGCAATTTCTTGTTAATTTCTTAATCTTACTTAGATGTATCTTAGTATGCTAATAGGTATTCATTGTGACATATACAATACTCAATTTGCATTTAACCAGACAAATAAATAAGCGTCTCCTACATGTCTGAAAAAAACATATTTGTCACCAACTGTGTGCTTTAACTCATAGACGTAATTTACAATATAGGTACATGTAAAACGCAACAGAGAGTCTTGTGTCACCTTTAAGACTAACAGATGTATTGGAGCATAAGCTTTTGTGGATGAATACCCACTTCATCAGACGTATGTCAGGTACATAACTCTTAAATGTTATCCTTACATATATTTCTCAATGGTTATAATGACCAGTATTTTAATGTATCAGAGGGGTAGCCGTGTTCGTCTGAATCTGTTAGTATTTTAATGGCCTCACATGTCACCCTTTCATGAATTATTATGCATAGTTGGCATCAAGAGTTTTCTGGGTCACACTAAGTCACACCATAGCTTTGAACCTGATGCCTTTGCATATCATATAATCATAGAAATGTAGAGTTAGAAGGGACCTTGAGAGGTCATCAACTCCAGCCCTCTGAGCTGAGACAGAACCAAGTAAACCTAGACCAAAGCTGACAGGTGTTTGTCCAACTTGTTTTAAAAAGATTTCAATGATGGGGACTCCACGATCTCCCTTGGAAGCCTATTCTAGAGCGTAATTGTTTTTTTCTAACCCAATATCTAACCCAAGTCTCCCTTGCTGCAGATTGAGCCCGTTACTTCTAGCCCTACCTTCAGTGGAAGTGGAGAACAATTGATCACTGTCCTCTTTGTAACAGCCCTTAACATATTTGAAGACTGTTGTCAGGTCCCCCCACCCCCCTAGTCTTCTTTTCTCAAGATTAAACATGCCTAGTTTTTTTTTTTTTAACCTCTCCTCATAGGTCAAGTTTGCTAAACCTTTTGTAAGTTTTGTTGCTCTCCTGTGGACTCTCTCCAATTTATCCACATCTTTCCTAACATGTGGCAACCAGAATTGGACAAAGTATTCCCAGCTGAGACTTGCCAGTGCCAAACACAGAATACCTCCCATGTCTCATGTACGACGCCTGTACCCAAAACCACCCGCAACAATGTTTTTGCCCCATCAGTCATTGGGAGCTTAATCCAGAATTCCAATGGGCAGCAGAGACTGCGGGATAGCTACCCACAGTGCACCGCTCCATGAGTTGATGCTAGCCATGGTATTGAGAACGCACTCTGCTGACTTAATGTGCTTAGTGGGGACACACACAATCGACTGTATAAAATCGCTTTCTAAAGATTGACTTCTATAAAATCGACCTAATTTCGTAGTGTAGACATACCCTTAGTCTATATTAGTTGGTAGTCCACTTTGCAGGAAGATAGGGCTAGCAACACTGCCACATTTAGCATTCTCAGTCACCCTTGGTGAGCTCCAATTTTTAACTGACGAGAGAGAAAGCAGACTTTGATCAATAAAAGCGTGTTTTTATTTTTGTCTTTTTTTCAATGTGTGGTAAAAATGGAAAAATATAATTTCACCAGATCCTAAAACTGAAAAACTGCTGGGCAGGTTGTTATTGCTAAAATCACAAGCACATATAGGTACTAATACCTTTTTAAAAGTTGTTGAAGATCTTTATTTTGGTGTATATGCAGGGGTGCTAGAAAAATTTTTATAGTGGGACTGCTGAGAGCCATTGAACCAAACTGTAAACCCTGTATATAAACTTCAAGCGAGGGGGGGCTGTAGCACCCCCAGCACCTCTAGTTCCATACCTATGAGTATGTGGAATGACGTCACTTACCTTACAGTGAGGATTTAAAACTATTATCATCCTAATGCAACATCCAACTGCCCAGAGCAAATACAACTTCTTATCCCCGATCCTTCAAAGACTTACACATGTTTAAGCTCATATGTAGTCCCACTGAAGCATGTGCATAAGCACCTACTTAATTTGAGTCTAGTGACTGAAAATTAAACTAGTCAATGGAACTAATCACATGACTAAAATGAAGCCCATGCATATAATTGTTTGCAGGATGTATATTTTTTTGCTTTACTGAAATTGACAAAATCATCCAATTTTTCTACGCCCTCTCCACCTCCCCCGATTTGGAATCCCATTTCACCTATTCACCATTGTCTTTTGTTGACTAAATTGTCTTAGTTTGCACTGACATTTCATTTCATTTCCCAGGATTTGCATAAAAATGTATACAGGAGCAAGAGTGTCATGCACTGCAGAGATACAGCATTTTAAAATGTAAAGAAGTTCAAAGTGAGGATGTTTTGGATGACCTCCATCTATATGAGTTCTTTGGTTTATGGGGAACAAATAGAAGAATTCATATAGATGGAGGAATTAAAATATCCTGCTTTATTATTAGTGTGAATGAGTTTACATCTCCATTGTTAGAGGAGTAAGACAATATAAATATCCTTTATTTTTAGAGCTGGGTGATTACTCTTAAAATGAATTTGCTTCTGTTGGGCTTATGCCTCTTTTATGTTTTTCTTCCACAAACCATCCAGTTTTTTTAAGATCGATGCATACAGTAAGCAAAGTTTAAGAGAGCAAATTTTAGATTTTCCAAAAGAAACTATTTGCAACAGGAATGGTATATTTTATATAGGATCAGACTTTACTTGGCACAGCAGGGGTGCTGCACAGGATGCAGGAAGAATGAAATGAGTCCAAAAAGGATCTGCCTGCACCCTTCACTGGACAGCATATGCACCTCCAGTTACTTTAAGTGATGGAAAAAAGAGATGATTGTAGTATTTATTGACTAACTGTTACAGATTAGTTTAATTTTCTAGGAATTGTGCCTCAGACAAGTGCTAGGTGGCCCAAAAAGAAAAAGATGAAGCATGTTCCAAAATGTCCTACTCTTGTTTATTTGTCCCTAAACAGAGGCTCTAAAGATCTGCCCCTTATTATAAGTATTACACTCTTTCGGGCCCTGAATCAGAAAAGCATCCCTATCTAAGGAAGAATTTAAGCATGTGCTCATGTGCCACATGCTTAAGTTAAGCACACCCTTAAAAGCTTTTCTGAATACAGATGGATTTGTGCATGTGCTTAAGTGCTTTCCTCAATAGGGTCCCAGTCAGTGAAAAGAAACAATACCATGTGTATTATATGCCCAGTCGCAACAAACCAAAACAGCTCAGCTTTCCAGCATTGAGTAATAAATACCCCAATCTAACTATTCATAATTAATTCATAAAGAGTAAGAGAAACCACAAAAACCAGTTGAGGAAATCTGAGGAAATCACAGTCAGCTCATGGACATTCAGCAAGGACAAAAGGAGGCTATATTTGGCAAGCAAACTATTTTCTGTAAATTATTTGATCGCTGATTTTATTTAAGCTGCATCATAAATATGGTGTGGGTACATAACAGACTAATAAAAGACCCAAAGAGTTTAAAAGCTAAAGGCTCTATCCTGAAAACCCTAATTTAAATGATTGACTTTACAACTATGAATAAGGAATATTTATCAAAGGCCTTCCAGAATCGAGCCCATATTTAGGATGTAATTTTATGAGTGATGATTGCAAATGGAGGTGAAGGGGGGGGAGTAGAAGAGAGGATGATGGGTAACAGCAATAAGATCAGGCAGTTGCTTTGGCTGATAATGTATGAGCAACAGAAGGTCTGAACATTTTCTTTTAACCTTTACCATTATACTAGAACTCTGTGTTCAATGTTTACATGCCATAATTGAATGATAAAACAAAGCTTTTAGACCTGCTTAATCAAATCTGCATTTGAATGTAATGTTCATGAAAGGGGCTAACTACTGTGCAACCTACCCACATGGCAGGGCTTAAGAAACCATGCAGTGACATTTTTAAAAATTACTTTGCAGATGGTCTATGATTACAATTCACTAGTATCAAAACAAGAGGGTTAAACCTGATCAATGGAGAGGGTATGGTATTTTTATGAAGATAGCTAAAATTCTTAGTTTCTGTCAACACTTAACTAAACTTTGGAAGAAATTGTAATTGCTAAAGATTCAACACTCCTGTCCTTCACTTGCAGGCTGAAAAATCTCCCACTATGTGTTTTTGAATCATCCAATAAGTCATCCAACAAAAAAAGAAAATTCAAGACATGACATTCCTGTTTTTTTTCTAAGAAAAAAGGGAAGCAGAATCAAACTTTTTGGGAGATGAAGGGTGAGAGAATTCCTTTTAGAACTTATTTAAAGAACAAAAAAGGTTGCACAAGCCTTTGTAGGTCACCTTTATAGATTAAATATAGTCACCAGTTAAAAATCAAAAAACAACAACCAATCCATAGACTGCTAAACCACTATTTCAACTATTGCAGCTCCATAGCAAAACACTTCATTTTTTATTATTGTTAGTGACTTTTTAAAAAAAAAGTACTGCCATACAGGTTTACCAATAAACCTGGAAATTGACTTGCAATGTTCCTGGCCTAGTCTTGACTAAAGCCAACAAAGTGTGCTTATTGAATGGTCTAGTAATTAGCTTATATCCACATACAATCTATGGTGTGAACAGAGATGAATGTGTATTACTACTGTAACACAGTGAACGAGCTACTAATACTAAAATAATGCTGTTTCTGATATCTGTGGAGCAGTAGCTTGAGAATATGTGGTGGGTCCCAGATTCTTCTTGTTTCCCCTTTGATAAGATTTTTAATATATAAAAGATAGTTATCCAAATATTTAGTCTGTCCTGTTGCAGTAATTGAAGTTACAAGATTGCTGGGCTGAACTAGACATCTTCCTTCTGACACACAGCCTTCCTATGTAGCACCAAGGGCTGGGATGAGGGCTGAGGCCATCTGTGGTTATACATTTGGGGAAGCACATACATGGGAAGGTCCAGTCCAAAGTGACTCCTCTTCTTTTGCAACATTCCTGAAATCTTCCATCTCCAGCAGATGTAATGACTGGATTGCAGTAACATCCACTTCCTAATCATTAGTTGTGCTCAAAGGCAAGAGGGCAGGATCAAGCACGTGAAACAGTCACACCTATAGTTTTATATTTGATTGATGTAGCAGTACCCTCACTTTGCAGCTTTCCTCCAGATCATAAAAAAGGTGCTAGGCCACAGTTTCCTGGAAGTATCAGCTATACAACAATTTCAGAATTCATTTATAACCTGGAAACTAAGCGTCAGAGTGGGTCACAATTTTTTGAAGAAAGGGACTCTTTTAAATTAAATTTTCACTGAAATATGTTTAATTTGACAAATAAAGAAATTTAAAATGGAGAGGGATGAAAAAGAAATCACATTTTGTGTGATAATTCCCTCCACTCTCTTTGTTTTAACCAGCTCTACCAATAACCATTCACAAGAACACGGATAAACGTGACTCTGATGACATTTTATTCAGGTTCACAAAGAGATTTTAAAGAAAAGGGTATGCATACAGAATATTATTTAGGTAAAAGACTCTTATCAGACTATATCATATATTCGTCCTCGAACCTAGATTACTGTTTGGATTGTTAAATATCTAATTTAATGTACAGTATGTGCATTATATAACTGAGTTAACTTTCCTATTTGAACTTTATTTTTCTTTCTGTTCCTGATTTGCAGTAACAGAAATGTGAGAATTCAATTCTAGGATCAGGACTTAGCTGTTGTTAAATGGAGCTTACAGCCCAGTAGAGCTGCATACAACTATCAAAATATCAAGTGAACAGAACTCTTTCAGTATTCATGTGCAAAAGTAAATGTTTAACTAGTTATAATTTTACTATTTTTTTTCAAACTTATTTGATGTCTATTTCTCATTGGGAAGTAGTTACATACAAACTTTAAAGTTCAGTCCCTTTTTAGTTATTCATGTGCAGTTAAATGTTGTAATGCTATTTAAAGTGGCGGGGGGAGGGGGGAGAAGTTCTACCTGTTTTCATTGACCACATATTTTAAAACTGACTGGATTTTGCTAAAATGTTCAGAAAAAAAAAATCCCTCTGGGCTGAGACAGATAATGGAAAATTTCAGCCCTAAGAAGAATTTTTAAGAAAATTGCAGGAATTTATAATGGAAGGGGATTTGCCACTTTAGGCTTGATTTAGCAAACACTTATGCACACGCTTACCTTTCAGCATGAATAGTCCCATTAAAATTAAACATGTTTATAAGGTCCCGATGTAGGATGACAAGATAGCAAGCGTGAAAAATCGGGATGGGGATGGGGGGTAATAGGAGCCTAAGAAAAAGACCCAAAAATCAGGACTGTCCCTATAAAATTGGGACATCTGGTCATGCTATCCCAATACTACAATGAGCTCCATGTAGGCTGGAGCCTAGTGGAAATTACTGTGGTTCCATGCAGAGATCCACTAGGCCAGCTTGTTGTCTGGATCAAGGACTAGCTCTTGATGAAGTTTTTTCTTACATTGGCATGGTCTGTACTGGGAAGTACATGGTGCTAGAAAACATATTTACTAACACTTTTAAAATTCTTGTTCACACTAAAAACAAAATCTTATTTAATGTTGTGTTAATGTTTTCTAACACAATGAATTGTGTACATGTAGACAAAGCCACTGTGGAGGCAATTGGGTAGTTGGTAGGGTGACGAGATAGCAACTGTAAAAAATCGGTGTGGGGGGTTATAGGAACCTATACAAGAAAAAGGCCCCAAAATCAGGACTGTCCCTATAAAATCGGGACATCTGGTCACCCTAGTAGTTGGGTACACTGAGCCTCATATTTCTGATAGGAGAGGGAAAGTGAGAGCTTTCTTCTTTTGCAGAATGTTGGCTGCAGGCTGTTGAAAGGGGTGCTATTTTGACTGGTGGATTTAAAATTACTTCAATATAATTTAGCTACCACCAACACGTATATTAATTGCGAGATGTGAAATGTTGCACGAGTGTGTTTCCTTTAGTTATAGCAGTTTTATAAGAAACATTTATCTATATATATTTGATGTAGATATAGATAGCAATTTAAAAAAAGCTGCATTCATTAGTTGCATCTTTTTATATGCAGCTTTGAATATTTAACACAGCTGATGATATACTGTCCTTAATATCATAACATCTATGTTGCCTGTATCACTGTAGAAAAGATATTTGCTGCCTAAATATTTATATATTCCTAAATTTTTGGTTAATCCAGTAAGAGGTACTATATTATCTACAGCACTGACATTTATGGGGAAACAACTGAACTGAAAACATTTTAATTGTTTTTATATATATAATTCACATCTTCCTTTGCTGTAGTTCATAGGTTTCAGGTGAGTGGAAATCTGGAGGGGGACGGGGGTTAAAAAGCATGAGCCCACCTCCAGAACTTCACCCAATCCAATGAAAGGATGAGTCACTCCAGAAACATCTCTACTGACTGCAGTGACCAACTGTGCAGTAGCCAATAAGGGCGCTATTTGCACCCCACCCACCAACCTCTCCCCTTCCCCCACCCAGCCCAGTCCTCTATGGAGAGAGAGGGGGGACCACATGGCAACTGCAGTTTGTTGCACAAAAGAGGCACGTGATGCTGGAAAAGGCAGCCCTGATGATAAAGCCTCAGGTTTCTCATTCAGCACGGGGAGGGGAGAGGAGAATATCCTGGATCGAAATGAGAACCGATGGAAATAAAATGATACAGCACTTCACACTGTAGCTACCTCTGCAACAGGATGGGGAGGGGCCGGGGCCGATCATGCGGGGCAGAGCCACGCGGCCGGTGCCGCCCGAGCTGCGTGTGTCTCAGACAGAGACCGACACGTTCTGCCTGGGGCGCGGGGGTGGCATCGCTCCCCTCCCCCGCGGTACAGCCCGTGCAGCGACCCCGTCCCCCAGCTCTGCGGGAGCCTATTAATAACTCGGGGCCGCTCCGCCAATGGTAGGCGCCCAGTCCTCTCCCCGCGGCCAGCCCCGCCCACCCGGATTCGCTGGGCAAGCCGAGCTCCTCGTCACCGCTCGGCAATTTCCGCCGGCCGGAGCCGAATCTATTTCCGACCGCCGGCTCCAGACGGGCTTTATGTCTGAGAGCTCAGGGCGCCTGCGCCGCCGCCATCTTACTTCTCTTCTTCTCCCTCCCCTCCGGCCAATCCCTCCCCTTGCCCAGCTCCGGCGCCGCGCTCCAATGCCGTGTGAGGAGGCCTGGGGGGCGGGGGAGGACGAGTCGCGGTAGCGGAGGAGCCGGGGGGCAGACAGACCCAGCAGAGGGAGGAGGAGGAGGACTCATCCCAGCCTGGTTCTGCAGAGGAGCTCGGTGTTAGCCCGAGGGAGCCGGGCAGCGCGGCTGAAGCGAACGCCTCGCTGCAGAGAGACGGAGCGGCGGAGGGAGAGGCTGGGCCGGCTCCCCTCCCTGCGCCGGGCTCTCCTAGGGGAGGAGGGCGGGTGGCTGCTCGTTCCGGCCTCCTCCTGTCTCTTTAACCACCCCAAAATGATTCAGCTCCATGGCTGCCACTGACGGGAATGTCCCTGCCCGGCTCAGGCTGCTGCCGCCGCCCTGCTGCGTGCCAGCCCTGTACGTATCTGCCTTCGCCTGGCTGCTCCTAGGCGCCCCAGCCTGCCGCGCCGCGGAGCCCCCGAGACCCCCTCGCCGCTCCTCCGCACCCAGCCGCTCCCCCAGGGCCCCGCGGCGGGGAGGTCTGCTCTGCCGAGAGTCACCCCCCTCTAGCTACACACAGCTCGGTTGGGAGCCGGGGAGGGGGGCGGGCGGTTGCTTTCTGAGTTGGCCGGATAACGTGGGTAATTTCTTCCCCACCCCCCAGCACCCCGCCCCCCGGAGAAGAGGGATAGGGGGGAGTGGAGATCGGAGGGGAAAGTGAACGGCAAAGGATTGAAAGTGTCACATTCACTGGCTCTGATCTGAAGGCGGCGGAGGGACCCGGCCTCACCCCCCAGCCCCCGAGAGGAGGAGGAGGAGGAAAAGGGGCGGTTTAGTGGCAGCGCCGGCTGTGCCGAGGCGTCTCAGCCTGTGCTGTGTGCGCCAGCCGGGAGAGGAGGGGGTTGTGTGTGGTGCCTCTCCCCTGGGTTGCATGCAAAGCTAACTGTGTGGCTGTCTCTCTCCGGGCCGGGGGATTGCACTCTTAAAATAAACCCGGTACAATGCACCAGCCTGACTCAGCCGCAGACATTAGTCCTAGGAAGATGGCGCACCCGGCAATGTTTCCTAGAAGGGGCAGCGGCAGCAGCAGCGGCGGCAGCTGCGTTACTGCGCTCAATGCACCAGGTACCGGCGCTGGTAGCGGTGCCCTCTCCACCGAGGATTATCCGCCGCCTCTGCTCATCCAGCCGCCGCCTCCGTCTCTTGCAGCATCTTCATCGGCGGGTCCACAGCCGCCACCCCCTCCTCCACAAAGCCTGAATCTCCTTGCCCAGTCTCAGCCTCTTGCACAGGCTGGAGCCCAAATGAAAAAGAAAAGTGGCTTCCAAATTACCAGCGTGACCCCTGCTCAGATCTCTGCCAGTATGAGCTCTAACAACAGCATAGCGGAGGACACGGAAAGCTACGACGATCTGGATGAGTCCCACACTGAAGACCTGTCTTCTTCAGAAATTTTGGATGTTTCTTTATCCAGGGCCACTGACTTGGGTGAACCTGAACGGAGCTCCTCCGAAGAGACTTTAAATAACTTCCAAGAGGCTGAGACTCCTGGGGCCGTCTCTCCAAACCAGCCTCACCTTCCTCAGCAGCATCCCCCTTTGCCACATCACCCACAGCAGAGTGTTGTGATCAATGGAAATGTTCACCCCCATCATGGTCACCATCACCACCACCTTCATCATCACCATCATGGGCATCCTCATCCATCGCATCCCGGGGTGGGTAGTACACCAGCTTCTGGAGGACCACCCCCAAGTCCATCATTTAGAAAGCTGTCCACAACTGGAAGCTCTGACAATGTTATCACAACTGCACCAGTTTCTGCTGCATCATCCACTGGTACACCTACAGCTGCCCTGTCTAATATTCGCACTACAAGTACTGGCAATATAGGTGTAAGTCCTGTTACTGGAACTAGTACGTTAAGTAATGTGGGTGGTGGTAGTCCTAGTATGACAAGCAGCATGCTTGGTAACGTTAATATAAACTTAAGCAACATCACAAGTACTGCTAATGTACATGCTTTGTCTGGAACCAGCAGCAATGTTAATGTGAATATCTTGAGTGGTGTTGGCAATGGTACGTGTGCTTCCTCTAATGTCATTAATAATGTTACTAATCCAACTGCAGGAATGGCAGTGGGATCAAGTCAGCAGCAGCCTGCAGCTGGCACATCAAGGTTTAGAGTTGTAAAATTAGATTCTAGTTCTGAACCTTTTAAAAAAGGTAGATGGTTATGCACTGAATTCTATGATAAAGAAAACACTGTAGCAGTTACAGAAGGAGTAGCAGTAAACAAAGCGGTAGAGACTATAAAACAAAATCCACTTGAAGTGACTTCTGAAAGGGAGAGCACCAGTGGGAGTTCTGTTAGCAGCAATGTAAGCACACTGAGTCACTACACAGAAAGTGTGGGAAGCGGGGAAATGGGAGCACCTACTGTGATACAACAGCAGACATTTCAAGGTGTGGGTCCACAGCAGATGGATTTTAGTTGTGCTGGACCTCAGACTATTCCAGCATCCAATATACCGCAGAGTATTTCTCAATCACAGCTTGCACAAGTACAATTGCCTTCTCAAGAAGTAAATTATCCACAGCAAAAGCAAGGAGTCCAGTCTTCAGCGCAGGCTACTCTACCAGCTGTTACTGGTGTTCAGCCAACTCCAGTTAATGTAGTAGGTGTATCATTAGGTCACCAACAACCTGCTATTCCAAGTGTGGCTCAACAGCAGCTACCATATTCTCAACCCTCACGATCTGTGCAAACTTTGCCTGTTGTACCACAGCAGCAGTTACAGTATGGACAACAACAGACACTTCCCATGCAGATGACCCCTGCACGAGTTAAATCAGTGAATCAGAGTTCTGTGACAGGGACCATACCGGACTACATACAACATCAGCAGATACTTCAACCTCCAGTGCCTGCTGTGCAATCCAGCTCTACAGGAGTAGGAGCAGGAACACCGGTTCCTGTTGCTCAGGCACCAAGCATCCAACCTTCTGTACAAGTACACCCTGCTGTGGCACCAGCTCAGCCTGTTGCACATGCTCAGACAGCAATGCCACCCGTAGGTACTAGTGGTCAAATTATTAACATTGGACAACAAGGAAATGTACCTGCTGTGGTACAGCAGCCACCTGTTGCAAACCAAATTACACCTTCAGTTATGCAGCAAAGTGCTGCTCCTCCATCTTCACAAGTGGTGCAGCCTGTTCAGACTGGGATAATTCAGCAGGGACTACAAGCTGGTGCTTCAAGCCTTCCTCCGCAAATGGTCATTGCTTCACAAAATGCTTTGTTACCTGTACAACCCCAGGCACAAGTAGAAACTGTAGTTCAAGGAATGACCAGCCACCCATTGCCTGCAGTTAGCCCTATACCTTCTACTAGTACCGTTCCTGCTCCAAGTCAAGCTAGTTCAAATGTACCTCTTGATATACCTTCTGCTCCTGTAAGTTTGGGTTCATCACAGAACATAGCACAAGCTTCAGCTGTGCAAAATGGGAATTTGATTCAAAGTGTTAGTCAGCCTCCCTTGATATCAACTAGTATAAGTATGCCAGTGGCACAGAATGTGCCACAGCAGATACCGCTAAACTCTACCCAGTTCTCTGCACAATCACTAACTCAGTCAATTGTAAGCCAAATTGAAGATGGCAGGCGCCCTACAGAACCTTCCTTAGTTGGTTTACCGCAAGCTGCCAGTGGTGAAAGTGGTGTTGGAGCGTCAGCTGTTTCAGATGGGAGTGGCAGCAACATAACATCCTCTGCTTCCCTTTTTCCACTGAAGGTACTGCCATTGACAACGCATCTTGTTGATGGAGAGGATGAGAGGTAAGATCATGCCACTAACTTTACAAAGAAACCATATCACTTTTATGTATATTAGTTTGCAATTATCATTGCAGTGATTTTATAAGATGACTAAGTGTAACGTTGCAGATATAGTTGTGATACCTGCTTTGTTAGAAAAACAGTTTCTCAGGTCACGACATACGCAGCTACTGTGTTAAATTTCTTATGTTGCTTCTCTTCTAAGAGAGGGAGTGAATTGTACTGATTGCACTCTGAAACTATATTGCATGAGTACACTGTCTGTGTAGAAGTACCTAGCAGGCTGTGTCTCCCTTCATTATATTATGTACACACAACGTTATAGTTGACTGACTGGAAAAGTACGCTTTGGAGTTTGGTGGTATACTTACAATAATTATCAAGTTTTGGGGGAGCAATTCTTAAATACTATTAACTATTTGAGATTTATTTTTAGGTATATTTTACAAGCCTAAGAGTCCTTTCCATCTCAAATTTCCTTTTTGAATCTTAACTACATCATGGTTTGGTCTGCTGTGAATGAATACCTTATGGAAGGTTTGGGCCAGCCACTTCAGGCAACATGGGGGTGCAGTGGGGCTTCTCTGGGGATGGTGGTGGGAAACGAATTGTTCAGACTGCTCTGACGCTGGATGTTTCCTCTCGATGTTCTCTGCTGCTGCTGCTCCTCCCTTCCCCCTCTTTGAGCCCAATCTGAGGCACTTGCATGTTTAGTTCCTGGCGTTTCCACTTTAAAGCCCTATTACATTGCCAGAGTTGCTCAGTTCTGCACAGGGAGCACAGGCCTTTGAAATTGATGTGCCTGTAGTACAGTCTCAGAGGAACCATTGTTAGAAACTTGAAACAGGTTTTTTTTAAAATAGATGAGAACTGGGTGTCTTAATTTGTGTGTTTGTGTATGTGCGTGTGCTGGTTTCTTTGGCAATGTGTGCAGTGTAACTGTGTCAGTTTCAAAGGTTTCTGCCCCCTGCACAGAATTTAGCAGCCTTGGCAACAGCCATTTACAACCATTATTATTTAATACTAATGTCGTAGCTGTATCTGGTAAACCCAGTTGGGAATAGGGCCCTATTATAATGGGCTCTGTAAAAATACATATGAAAATGCAATTTGAGTTATGTGAATAGTGTAACTCAAATCGACATAGCTTAGATCTACTTACCGTGGAGTGCACACTATGCGATGTGGACAGCTTCCGGTGGAATACAGGAGTCGACGGGAGAGCGAACTGCGGTCAATTTTAGACCCGCTAAATCGACCACTGATGCATGGCTTGTCGATTCCCCGGTAAGGGTAGACAAGCCCTGAGAAGAAGAAATTCCATTAATGTGAGAGGAGGGTAACTTAGGACAGAATTAAATAGCCTTGAAAATGAATGGAGGAAGAACAGGACATGAAAAAAGGAAAGATTCAGATTTTCCTTCTTGCTTGTAGTCGCAATGAAAGGTGAGGGTGGTTTTTTGTTTTTGTTTTTAAATTTTTAGGTTCATACAGCCATTTAAGTCCTGAGAACTAGCAGAGGACAAATTTGTCCCCATTGTGGTAGATCTCAGGATGCTGAAAGGTTAGATATTAATGTTAATGTTATATCAGCAGTCTTTGATACTGTTGATCTTGAGGTGTTGACTGCTTAAGGTGGCTTTAGTCATTCTTTCTAAGATATCCCAGAGGGTTAGAAGGGGAGGTTGCTCATTTTCCATGAGGGCTCTCGCATAAGAGGTCTCACAATATTCTCTTAGTGGCCCACTTCCTTTTCAACAAGTATGTGAAGCTGGTAGAGGAGGTATTGAGATGTTATGGGCCTACTATGTCGTCGTCATGCTGATGATGCTCATCTTTGTGGGATTTTTTTGTTTTGTTTTCCCTTGGAGAACCTGAACATTGCTCTTTGCTTTTCCAGTGTTGGAAGAAGTAACCAAAACTGATACTAGCTGGTGTGCTCAAACCAGTTAAGATGGCAGTATGCTTGTTGATATTGGAAAGCGTTTTGAGAAATTGGCTGGGGTATGCGACTGCACATTTATTTTAAGGGTAGAAGTCAGCTGTTTTTCACAGTTGATAGATTTGTTTGTAGTTCTTGAATCCCAGGTAGTGGCAGCAGTTGGAAATGCTGCCTTCTTAAGTTTCTTGGCTGGCCAAAGAGTGCATCTTTTCCCCACCTATGTAGACTGTGCCCTCATTATTTGTCTTTATCATCTCCTAGTAGACTACTGAAATGTGCTCTCATGTAGTTACCACTGACCATCACTCAGATACTTCATTTAGAGTAGAATATGACTGCTTGCTTTTTACAGACCTGTAGGTAGAAGAGACTATACTATCGTGGTGCACTGCACTGGCTGCCAATCCTCTGCTTAGTCAAAGATAGATTATTTACAGATGTTCTAGCACCTGGCTGTCTCAGAGATCATCTCTACCCATGTATCCCTTTTCAGAATATACCATTATTGGGAATGCTTTTGCTTTCCATCTGGGGATGGAATCCTGGAGTTACTGAAAAGGTATTTTCAGTACCAGATCCTTGGCTCCGTAATGCCTTTCCACTTAGTCTATCAGAGTCTGAGTCCTGTATCTTGCGTCATGTCCTAAAAGTGATATCTCTTCGGTTTGGTTTTTCTCTTATCTCCTCAGCCGCTAGTCTCCTTTAGTTGGTGTTCTTGGTTTTGATTCTCTTTTGCTGTAGGGTGTATGTATTAGATTAGATGTCTCCTGGTTAGGGAACAATATTGTGTTACATACCTGGACTCTACATACTAAAGAAATAGGCACCCTAAAATATGTCTAACAAGTAAAATGCCTGCAAGGGATTCTAGACTCCAGGTGGGCACTAAATTTTCTGATTGAAGATTAATGTGTACACATCACAAGTGGTTCCAAATCTGGCAAGGGAAAATGCATAAGAAAAAATGTAATTGAATAATGCTGAGTGACAGCATAATTGGACTGGTGAAGAAGTTGTAAAATTCGGTTGTGAGCATGCATCTGAAGAAATGTCTGACCCATATAATATCTTGTGTAAATTATATCTCAGCTTTCAATGAAGCCATTTTATAATTCTGTGTACATTCATCTGTCAATGTCCTTTTGCCTTAAAATTGTTAACCCTATTACCTCTTTAGAGCAGTAACTGCACTCCTTCCTGTGCCCATTATTAGTACATAGGCTGTTAAATACTCTGCTGTGTTATCTACATCCTTTTAAGAGGAGAGAGAATTTTCTCTTTGAAATAATAGCTGGTATTTCCCCAATATAAGTCAGACTGCTATTTTTCTAAATGTAGCAGAGAAGCCATAAAAAGAAGCATAAAGATGAACTCCCTGACAGCATATCCTGTGGAAAATTAATCTATAAACTTCAGTTATTGAAGAGAGAGGGTAAAAGCAATACTGTTACAGCTGCCATATTAATAAGCTGTTTCCTCTGGCTTCTGTTCTCTTAGCCTGTCAGATACACCTTACATTTTGACATGTCAAACTCTAGACTTGTCATCTGTCCTAATAGCTCAGTTTTCTAAAATATAGGCAAATTCCCTTTTGGTGTTTAGGTAGTTTCTTTTTTCTTGAGTCATGGTATATATTGATTTTTCATAAGGCTATCTCATTTATAGATGGCTCTTGTCTCAGTTTACACAGAGACTGATTATTGAATCAAGTCAATTTCAAACAATCTTTGATCTTCAGATGATTTAACTATGGAAATCTTTCTTCGTTATTTTTAATGCCCTTGGAATTTTTCAAATAGATAAACCTTAATAAAAATTTTTCCATTAAATTTTCATGTATGTAGACTTTGTATTGCAAAATGAGTCAAGGTAACACCTTCCTAGGCAGTGGGTTGTTATATGCAAATTAAGTTCATAGTGGGAATCCATGTGTGCAATAAAGAGCACAGCTCTTAATATTTAGTTTACATATAAGTACAAAATCCAAAACTGTTGTATTTCTACTGATTTTTATAGGTACAAAGTTAACTTAAATCACACATTTTGTTTCAAATTAGCCTCTCGTTCAGAAATGTTGCTTGTATGGTAAAGATCAGACAAATAAAAATCTTTTTCTTCACTTGTTTTCTTCATGCACTTGAGAGCACTTTATGTGTAAGTCACTTTCCCACTGCTTCCTCGCTAGTCAGGCTGTGTTTTCACCTGTTTGTGTTTGTCTTTCACATAGTAACAGGATGTGAGAAACCAGTTTGAAAAGTAGGAAAATGATTGTAAACCCATAAAAACTGGTATGGAGACTTTAAGGCATGTGTAATACCTGAAACTATTTTACATTTTCCCCCGCCAGTGGATTTCAGGTTGCTGATGTCTTTAAAATTGGACAGGTGGCTGTGAGATGTTTGCCTGTGTATAGACTGTAGGATTGGTCCAAGGGTTCTTAAAGTTATGAAAAGAGAGGATGGATGAAACCAAACTAAGTGAATTAAGCACACTTGTAAAGATTTTTTTAAAAATGCCAACTGCAAGCGAATGCAGTCAGGAAAGAGGGGAAAATTTTACAGGAAAAAACAATGTGTATATAATATAGACCCCTGAGGGCAAGAGAACAAATGAGATTTTTACAGAAGTCGCTAACCAGCTCTGACCTATGGTAAGCAGGCCAGGTTGTAGAATTATGAGCATAGCATGATCCTTTCTCTTTTGAGGCACATCCTTATTAATGCTTTTAATTTTTAAGTGTTACAACTTAGTGAATTTATATGGAGTTTGTTTTTAAACTAAGATTTTGTCATAGGTTTTATACATTATGAACTGAAGCTGTGGGGGAACTGTGGGGAATCCTTAAAATGGCATAGTACTTTAACGGTTTGCATTGAGCTTCTTAATTTGTGTAAGCTGTAACACCAGACTGTCAGCACTATCATTGTTACAATCTTCCAATTTCAGAAGCTAAATTTAACTTTATAAATTTGCCATGAATTTGAAATTGTCATAAAATTTGCACCCAAAAGAGAATGTTTGTGTCTATTTTAATAGATCTTTCGTAATTCAGTTTGATTATTAACAGAACTGGAATAGTACACCTACCTGCTCACCAGTAGTGAGTCAGATTGGTGAATAGAAAATGTAGTTTTGTCTGGTGATGCAGAGAACACTCTTGTTGCCGTGTCAACAACTGTCGGGCTCAATTCTGCACTCTGCCCAGTGGAATAGGATGCCACACATAGGCAGGAGTGACTTTGTCACTGTTCCTGCTTTGTTGGAAGGGAGGAAGCAGGGGACCCCACTCTGATTTCCACCAAGCAGCTGCTTCTGGAAAGAAGTGCACTCTGTCCTCATTATTTCCTGCAAGAGTCTTGGTTCACTCTCAGGCCACAATGTGTTGTTCTCAGACATAAGACTCTGCTCTTCCAAACTCACAATGAAAGCATTGTGTCTGACAATACACCACATACCTTTCCTTCATTATGCATTCGGAAAAGAAGTGGGAGGGGCAAGGGAGCAAATCCCTGGCCCTCTCAGTGAGAGGACTTAGGATACCCATGTGGAAGATGCTCTTTGGCACTTTACATAGATGCATTGCTTCCCATTTCATGATACTCTGACACAGTGAGGACTGCTCTAGTGGTTGGTACTCCAATGGCTCTGCCGAAGGGCAGGAAGAACCAGCAGATAGCAGAAGGTATTACTGGTCCTCTAACACTGTTAGATACTGCTGGTTGTCATAGATGCTGAGAACTATACTTTTCCAGCCAGTGACTTGATCTCTACAGGGAATTTTCTTAAACTTTTAGCACTCTAGTTTTGTGTGCCTTTTTATTTTCATTATTTTTAAAAACTGAAAATAATTTATAGTCTGGTTAAATCCTCTGTGTGTATGTGTAAGAAATAAGGAGTTGGAGATATTTAACATTGAAAAGCAGCCACTGTGAATTTTCTCAGAATTTTTTTTAAACAAATTTAATTCTTGTGAAAATCTCTAGTCTGACAGAATTGGAAAGTGAAGTCCTCTGTTCAGCAAACAAGTAGAGCTTGTCAGCGAGCAGTACAACGCTTCCTGCCCTTACTACGTACTACAGTCCTGATGATGAAGTCCCAGTTGTGTAAATAATACTCCTTTGGTGGGATTGCAAACTTACCTGGAATGAGTAAAACAGTGGGCTATTTGAACCAATATAAGAGTCCGTTTTAATAAAGTGTAACAATTTAAATGGCTAGCACACATTTGGAGCACAGACAAAGAATAAGTTGTAGTAAAGTCATTTACCTTGGAGAGAGAATAGCATGAATGGAAGACTTTTAACTGGACGGAAACAAGTCTGAAAAAACATAAGAGGTAGAGCGAATAGCAAACGAACATGAGAACACTGGAGACAGTATAACATTAAGCAGAAGTATAAACTTTATGCTTTATCATACACGAGGAGAGGGGCTGCAGGTGAGGGATGATCGAGAAATTATTTCACGGTAACAACTAATATAAATGAAGTAAGAGTACTATTCACAACCTCAAAACACGATAGGACCAGAAACAATAGTCTGAAGTGAAGGAAGGCAGGGAAAAGTCCTTAAGAGCAATTGGAGAGCAGAATAGACTCCCAAGATATGTGATTGAAGCACCATTGTTATGGATTATTATTTTTTAAAAAAGGCTAAAGACATTAATGTCAGTCATGTGGTGAGAAGCTCTACAAAAGATACGATGTCAGACTGGGTGACCAATCTTGTTTTTTCTGGTCCTGCTATCTGAATTGTACTCGTTTGGTCCTTGGCCTGCCATTGCAAACTGTTGACACACATGTTTAATTGTGAAACTTACTGTTGTGGTGTGAACATTTAACTCCCATCAACTCATTTCATGTAAATCACCAAACAGTTATTGTATAGTATCAGTTTTTGGACCTGGTTTATTTTATGGGGCAGAGAATGAATAGAACATGAAAGCATAATGTGTCTTGCCTCTTGGGGTAAATCCTGGTACTTGCATTTGAAGAAAGCCAGTACACATGGTTAAATGGGTATTTTATCATTAATAGTTAATTCGTGAATTGATGGCATGCTAAAGCCTACTGAGCAGAGACTCTCATGACTTTGACATTATGTAGAGGTTAAGAGACAGCATTTACCACATTTCATATGTATGAGTAAAATATTTGTGTTTTAGTATCGTGTTTTAGTGAAATTAGAAGTGTTCATAATTTTGCACTGTAAAATCATGAGTGATTACAGTTAGAATGGACCAGAATTATGGATTTCCATTGTACAATGGCTGTCAACTATTTTTCTTTGAGCTAGCCATCCTATTGAAGTCATAATGTTTATATCCCAAATCATCCGAGCACTCCATTAAAATAGATCTTTTAAATGAAATTTGTTCCTCTTCAGGTGATCAGAAGTGACTCCTGGCTTCCCTTTCCTCCTCCACCATTTTAATATACATTTATTGGCTGTTAATTATACAGCAGTTCAGTTAAGTTACTAATGGTGTTCATTTATTGTTTTGTACCAAGATTTACAAAAATAGGCATCTAAATCTGTATATAAATAAGTGACCTAACTTTCTGAGGTGTTGAGAACCTACAGCTCCTATTGAAGTCAGTGGAGGTCCAGATATTGTGTAACTCTGAAAATCAGGCGACTTATGTAGGTGCTTAACTTTAGGTATGCCGGCTTAAAATTCTTGGCCTACATTTATATTTCTTCTAGTAGAGTAGAGTCAGCAAAGCTATGGAAAAGTAGTGAATTTTATTGTTTTGCACAGAACTGTTACTCAATTTCTGGGACAAATTCTGCCCTTGGTATCACTTGCGCACCCCCATTGAAGGCAACAATGGGTATTGTACAGGTGTAAGGCAGAGTTTTGAAGGTAATTGGGGTGAATAGGTCAGGAAACAACATGGCTTGACTTCTTGGCTAGCAGTGCTACCAGTTATATTTATATTTAATATATATTTATATTTTTTTGGTCAAGTCAAATTTGTAATCATTCAAGCACAAACATGGAAACCAGTAGCATCATTTTTACAATAACCCTTCACGGGGAGCAGGAGATAGAAGCCGACCATACATTTTGTGCATAACTGGAGAGAAACAAAATGCTGATGCCTATTGAAAATGTGTAAACTAAATATTTTGGTTCAGGTATGGACTTCTGATCTCAACTGGAGATTGTGTATAGCTTGTGTTCTTTGGCCCAACCTGGTACTTCATACTGTAGAATATTAGGCCCAGATCCAGCAAAGCACTTTAACCACATATGTAGTCCTGTTGCCATTAAATGATTGAGTGGCTAAATAATCCTGTTTGCATTAATATTTCCTTATTGGTTTGCATGGCCATGAAATTTTTTTTGCAACATTTCTAGGAGGGATGTATCACAAATTCCTGATTTTTCTCCCGCGCCGTCCTCCCCTCCCCCCCATATAACCTAAAATTTTAAAATTCAGGCCCTGTTGGCCATGTGAACAAAAGATAAGAGCACTGTCCAAAAAACGCCAAGCAAAACCGTGTTAGTGGAGTTTTAGGGGTGAGATTTCAAACACGCCAGTCAGAAAATTCAGTTCAGGGCTGCACAACAAGCTTTACACCATCCTTTTATGAATATGTAATGTTTTGTATTGTATGTGCTGTCCAATTTTATGTTGCAGTAGTTCTGTGCAGTATGGCACTCACAGCTGAGTTTCACAGCTTTGTGGATTTGAACATGAAGTATTCCAGGTATACCAGAGGTACGTTTACCTGTGTATACCTTGTATCCAGAGCATTACAACTTGATTCATTCTCCAGAAGCAGCAGACTGAACCTACACTAGAACAGTTGAGATGAAATGTGAACTGAAAACTTTTTTTGTAAACTTGAAAACAAAAAGCAACAGCATCAGCAAAAAAAAAAAAAAAAATCCACAAAAGCAAAACCTACCTGTAAACGTTAAAAAAATGAAACCATTTTAGAATTCAGATATTTGGATATTTTAAAATTGGGTACTTCTTTATTTAGATGATATGAAAAGATTTCAGTGTTATGTATTTTTACTGCAAGTGATGATGATATAGTAAAAGTATGGTTATGTTCAGGATGGCGACTGTTTTTAAAAAAAAAAAAAAAAAAATAGCATCTTCTGAACCCAACAAATGTTTCCTTTATCTCATCTGCTTAATTTTCTGAGCAAATAAGATTTTTTCCAAAAAATAACTGAGATGCAGAACATACCTTCTTCCATTTTCTTCAATGAAATTTCAGATTGCTCCAAATCCAAGCATTCCTGCCTTTACAGAAGTGAAGCAAGAAAACTTTGAAGCATTGTTAGGTGTTTGTCACTAACTTTTCTAGAGGAAATAAGAATACTGAGTTTGAATTTGAGTAAGTAAATGAAAGAATGAACTGTCTTCAAATATGTGATTTAAAAATCTAATTTGTTTTTTTAGTTTACACACATTCTGTTATGAGTTCTTAAACTTTTAAGCACACTTGTAAAGAGTTTAAGGTTCTCCTCCTGTGATGGTATGTACAGACCCCACATGGGGCCTGAAGGGGCTATAGGGCAGTACTAGTCCCAGGTATCCTGGCCCCTCCAGACCTGCAGAGCATGCTCCAGCTGGAGAAAGGGTTGAAAAGGGAGCAACCCAGCTCAGGAAGGGAAGGTCTGGGGAGGAGGACAGGCCTTGCCTGGAAAGCTCCTGACAAGGACACCGGAGAAGCCTTCTCAAGGGAAGAAATTTGCCTGTTGAGCTCCTTTAAGGCTGACTGTTTTGCTTGCCTTTGCTTTTTCTTTTTGCTTTATGTCAGACTGGAGCCGGAGGAGAAAGGCAGACAGTAGGATGTGACCCAGGGAGGGTAACTTGAAAGACACCTTTGGGGGCCAGACACGGACCTTCCTAGGGTCCTGGGTTGGAGCCCAGTGGAATGGGTCGGCCCGTGCTCCCCTACCAACTGCTCCTAATATGGTAGAGACGTAGACTTTCTGCCCACCTCAATGCCCCTCTGATTAAGTGAGGGACTAGACTGCAAATCCTACCCATGAGGGGAGTGAGTGGCAGGGCTGGGGACGCTAACCACTAGGCCACTTGACGCACCAAGGACCCTTTTACACCACCTTGTAAGCAGAGGACACTTGAACAACATTAGGACTATTAAAAACTGATGTTCCATTTTTACTTTTGTTCAGTACTGATGTCTATTTAAAGATAGTCATTTCAGAAAAATAAATACTGTAGTGATGTAAGAAAAATGCACTATTTTACTTCCTACCTTCAAGAATAAACGCCGACTCAAATGCTAGTATCAATTCTGGAGGAAAACTTGGAAAAATGTACAGTCAAGACAACCCCAAGAAACACAGATTGGAAGAGTAGATGATTTAAAAACTGCATATCTTAATAAAGGAGAGATTTCTCCCAAAAGGAAAATGGTAACTTAAATAGGACATACCATTAAAGTTGTGCAAAAATGACTTTTATAAAAATGAAGGTCAATAAATATATTTCTATAAATTTAATTAAAATGAAAATTTTAAAATTTTGCCCTGAAATACAACCATTGTAATGCTAAGAACTTGAACATGAAATTAATTTTTTATTTCCCAGATGAGAGAAATGCAGAAAAGTAAGCAGAATATAAACAATAACAAGTAAATTGGATTTTAAAAATTATTTCGTTTCAAATGATCAGTGGTGACATTAGCAGATAAATTTGTCTACAATATGACTTTATATTGAGTGTTCCTTAAATAAACTAATGCTATAATTCTGTCTCAATAGACTTGCCCAGTGAACAAATGAGTCAAATTTTGCTCTTGTGGATTGTCACCAAAATTCTTCTTAGGAGTTTCTTGGGTGGTTTATATATTTATATTCTGATGAAAGATGGAAAGAAACTAATACATTATCATTAGTTGATTAAGAGCAGAAATACTTGCTCTTAGGAACTTGGCATGCTATGTATGACTCAAATGAAAAAAGTAAATAGCTGCTGGATTAAATATTTCAGTCCTACATAGTTCATACAGGCAAAACTACTGAAGGCAGTTGAAACATAAAGTATATTATCATGGACAAATATTTTATTAACTTTAGAACTTTTGTGAATGTTAGGCAAATTATTTTTCATAGCCAAATGTAAAGGCAGAACTTTGCTTTCAAGGATTTGCTAGAACTTCAGACTGTGTGTGTTCTTAAGAACATATTTCTATATACATCAGGTGAGATGATTGTTGTCTGAAGCCCCAGCACAAACTAAGAATTTAAAACTGTGTGAAACATTAATAATAATAATAATAATAAAAACCCTTGCAGTGATTGGGAAGCTCATATGAAACATTTGTAACAGTATTTCAGCTGTCTTACTAGATATTTCTTTATTATGTTAATAGAAATTCTGATATTTTGGCCCTTGTCAATGGCAAAAGTATCTGAGTGCCTTTTAGTTTAGCAAATTTAGCAATCTTAAAGTGAGAGACTAAAGCAGTGCATTTAAGTATTTTCTTATTGGGTGGAACTTTGAAATATTACTGACTTTGGTATAAATCTGTATACTTTGCTTTTGTCTATATGGGAAAATTGACTGGCATAGTTATAGTGGAATTATAATTCTTCTTCTATTGCATCTTCTACTTGCATCTGAAGAAGTGAGGTTCTTACCCATGAAAGCTTATGCTCCCAATACTTCTGTTAGCCTTAAAGGTGCCACAGGACCCTCTGTTACTTTTTTCAGATTCAGACTAACACGGCTACCCCTCTGATACTATTCTTCTATTGTTATAGTGGTTAATTTCCATGTGTTTTACATACTCTTGTATAAATTTGTTTTTTCTGAATTATAATGGCAAACACCCTAAAGTAGCCTTTCCCCTTTTCTTAATATGTTCTTACTTCAACTTGGCTAGTGACCACATAGAAAATAGTTTAGTATCTCCCAGGAAAATATTTTCAGTTACTGATTAACATTACATCCCTACCTCCTATGGGGATGGAGAATGAAGCAAGGTGAAGCCTCTTTCTTACATGAGTGGGAGGAAGTAGCTGGACTTCTCTGCTACAACTGAGAGTTGAAAGTAGAAGCTATAAGTGGTGGCTGAATTTTATTTGATTTTTCACTAAAGATCTATTTCTTGAGCAACTGATTTTTTTAATCTGTGTCCTTTTTGTATTCATTTAAGACAGATTTAAACCTGCCTGATTATTGTTTAAATATGGGCTTTCACCATACCAGTGCTCCATTGTCTGCTAATGACTTGTGCAGCGAAGTGAAGATACTCTGTGTGTTATCACATGAATTTCCATGTAACTGAATAGAGGTGAAAAATGCAGGTTAATTGTAGGCTCAAGTTGGTAAGAGTCAGTCTTAAACACAATATCTTAAAAATGGGTTCACAGGGTAACCGTAATTCTGGCATTTCTCAATTTTTGAGTGCTTGCCTTTGTAACATTTTAATGTAGTTATTTTTGTTTATAATAGCTTATATAAAAAGAACACTGGAAAAAAAAATCAATCATGTGCAACCATATAGACTCTCACATGCTCCTGTTGGAGCACAGAGCTTTACCACTTGAATTAATGGAATAACTGGTAGCAGCTGTAGTAGACTGTTTTCTGCGTGGAACAGCCTCTACGGAGGGAACAAATACACCTTGCCAGTGGTTTTACAGTTGTTTGCTAGATAGCAGTGGAATGTTGAGACTTGGGAATCCTGGATTCAGTTCCAGATTGTGGCGGGGTATATGTTCTAATCAGTAGTTACAAATTGTTGTGCCTCTGTCCCTTTGGCTCTTGCACCTGTTCTTCCCCTCCCTCCATCACTTGTGCCCCTGTCTCCTTCACCTCTTCCACCTCCTCTGCTCACTCCCCTTCTGGATTCAAGTCAGGCTGTTTCCTCCTTTTTCTCTATGCTGTGTGGGCATCAGTAGGGGGATATTGAGGGCACAGGAAACACCGTATCCCTGCTCTCAGTCCTGAGCTCAGCACCATAGGAAAGAAGTCTTGTTCAGCCACAGGATGGAGCGTGAACAATCTTTGATAAGTTTGTAAAAGCTGTGTGGGATGGAGTATGCTCAGTGCAGTCAGAATTGTTGGAGAATATAGCTGCCAAACTTTAACAAGCCTCTGAGTATTTGAAAACTGAGATTTTTTTCAGTGGCCTATAATTCAGCCAAATTTGTGTTGGATTTTCCTGGAAATGGCAGAAGTCACATCTCTAACATCAGGGAGGTCTTCCTCTTCCTCCTGCCAAATTTTAAGTCTCTGCTCTAAAGCATGGTGATTCTACAGCTTCTCAATGAAACAGCTGTAAGAACTTTTTAACCTAGGGGAAGACTGTTTTTTCCTAACCTTGTTCTTGGACAAGGCTGAGCTGTTTTAGCGAGTATCTCATAAATAAATAAATAAATAAATAAAATAAATGAGTTTTGGCGAGATAAAATCTCACGCTTCAGTACATAAGCCAACTTCTAACTATTCAGGGTTAAGGGGAAACTTTCCCTGGGGCAGTTTACTCATACCTACTTTCAGCAGTTTTCTTGCACTTTCTTCTAAAGCTTCTGGTATTTATAGTTGTTGGAGAGAGGATGGTGCACTGATTCGATATGATAACTCTTATGTTTCAAACTAGAAATAAAACAAAATGGAGTCGTAAATCAAATCTCAGTTTTGCCTAGTTGAGTACACGGGCTCAAGGTAGGTGGGGAGGAGGGGAAACTAATGTAATGGGATGAAAAGGCAAATCAATAGTCAAGATTTTTTTTCCTATTCAGTTATTTATAGAATCTCAAATGATCAAAATTGGTCATGTGGCCATTAAATACCAACCATAACTCGATGACCTAAGTCACTGACTTAATGTAATAATAAAGTTAAGATTGTGTTGGATTTTTTAGATACAGAAAAGTTGTAGCCAAAACAATATTATAGTAAAGCATCACTACAAAAATGTCAAAATTAGGAGTGCTGTTACTATAAACAGCATGGCTGAACTGAAACATTCTCATTCATTTAGCCTTTGTTGCTCAGAAAGCCATTCTCGTGCTTGAAAAATGTAATTGTCAGCACATCAATTGCTTAAAATAGCACTTCAGACACTAAAGCTCTGACATGGAAGCGCCACTGGAAAACATCCTGTAAAAGACAAATACTGTAAACCATGTATAATAAGCTAAGCTTTTTCAATTTTTTTAGAAATATTTTAAACTGATTTCTGAAAAACTTGCACTTTATAAAAATTTTTTTAAATTGTTATTCATAAACCATAGAATGCTTGTAAGAAGGAAGTTGCAATGCTTTGGCTAAAAACACGGGTTAATTACATTATAAATGCAAATATTTAATTTAGTTTTTTGTTTCCATAAATTTATTCAGGGCAATTAGCCATAAGTAGATATAAAAGACAAAGGAAGAAGTTCCATCAGTAGGGTGCAAGGCCAACACACCTTAAGGGTCTGGGCTCCTCTGATTTTTCCCTACCCCATGTCTTTTTAGATGCTTATCTGTCTACTGGCAGGGTCCACAACAGGACCCAGGTGTTCTTCGTCTTCGATTCAAATGTCTTTCTAGTAGGGGTCTAATAAACTTGAAGATCTATGCTGGAAGCAAAAGGCACTTTCTATTGTTCTCTTCCTTCTAGCTGGGAGGGGGGGAATCTCTTCTACTGCCCCCTTCTAGAGGTGTTTCTGCTGCAAGAGGGAGGAAAGAGGTGTCATTTACTATACCCTTTCCAGTAGCCTCTGTGAATAACCCCACTGCCTGTCTTTGCTCCTATTTTTCTAAGCAGCATTATTATTAAATTACCATATTTCTTTCATTTCAGTGCTGTTTTCAAGGTTCTAAATAAAAACAGTGAAACTAACTAGTCTTGTTTTTACTGCTCTCCTAGCCATTCAAAGCGTTTCCCTTGTCACTGGGTCTTTTTTTAATCTCTGATTTGTGTGTGTATTCACTCTATCTTTTTTGCTCGTGTGTGTTACAATAGCTAGTCACAACAGGGAAAGTCAAGGACTTGACTCTGAACATCCATGTCTCTTGTTTTTAATGGCCTTTAATGTCTCATCTGTTGTATGCATCACCCTAGCAACTCTAGAAAGATGTTTAAGAATTCCTGAAAAAGTGTACTTCAGAGTTGAGTAGCTTGGTTAGTTTTTAAATTACTTTGTCTTGGTAAGATCTTTACCATCAAGAGTTAGTCAGCATGGTGAATGTATCTCTGCCCTTTCACCTGTGGTGAGTTTGGCAGCAGAATGTTTACAGCGTAAAACATAGTATGTATGTTTTGCCTGGTTGCCACTTGCAAATGAATATTCTGCTTAATCATCATTTTGTACCTTGATAGAGATCTTACTTTTGTTTTAAAAAAGTGGTAGTTCTTGCATCTACTGCTAAATAGATATTCTTCATTGGAATGCTTGTATACATGGGTACAAAGAAAATTTTTTCTCTGTGAAACAATCTCAAGGATTCTTGCTGAAATAAAATATTGGAAAGGAAATTCTCCCTAACAAATTTAAAATGTGAACAGTTTAAAATACTACTTTATCCATAAATATTGAGTTTTTTTTGTAAATTCAATTAAAGTACAGTAAAATAAGTGAATAATTGGGGGTAAGAGAGAAAGCAAATTAGTGTAGTAGACTAAATACTCTATTTTATGGTTGAAATAGGGGTACAAAAATTATTGAAGGCACCCGAAAAAAAGGGAAAAAGCAAATACACCGTTTGTAATATTTCGTAGTGTACCTCCATACTGTATAAGAGTTGAGCATTTAGAGAAATATATAAGACTTCTAAATTTACTATAAAAACAATAAGGAAAATTGTTTTGAAAAAATGTAGTACCAGATTTGTTAGAAAAGTGGTTTCAAAAACAAGCATCCACTGAGCGCTACTGTAGCATCTTCTGTCTTGCTATTTTTTTCTGAATTTTAAATTTGGCATTCAAAGTCTTTTGTATTGTACTGTCTGTACATGCAGTCGTATATCACAGTATGGTTAACTTGCTCATAGACAGACAAAAATAAAAATTCGCTCAGTGCAGGAAACAGAAATGGTACTGGATATATTGAATATCCTTTAAATTTTTTTGCTGAGTACAGTGACTTCATTAAAGTTGTCCATAGGCCCCAGGATTGACTGCTGTAGGCCCCATGTTGTTATCAAATCTATTTCAAACCTGCTGGCTTACCTTAATTAGTAATTGATAGCCTCTTAATCTAAACTGAGAAGGGAATTGTGTGATCAATGTAAGTTTCAGTTTTGCAAAACCTCTAGTCTTGCATTATAACTGCTCAGTCTCCTTTTTGGGGGAGTGTTACCCGCACAAAATTCTGTTACTCACACTCTAGGAGCCCCCACCTTGACCCTTTTCCTGGGGCTCAAGGCGTAACGCTCTTAATTTAGGCACCAACCCTTTTCTTTCCTTACTCTCTGCGGGTTTGTGGTGTCTTTCACCAGTGAAAGAGCCTTACACAGTAATATCCTATTTAACCTCTCTTTATTAATAATCACCAAAACACCATGTACATGCTACACATATGATGCTCACCACTCCCAATAACACAGATGAACTTTTCTGGATGGCCAGTCAGGATCAGGTCATCTGGGGGACTCCAGTTTCTGCACGGTGCCATTGGCAAGATGTTGAGGTCTGGCAGTTCTAATCTTCGGGCTGTATTCTGGAGTTGGTTTCCAAAGAACTTCCTTTTGGACTCAAGTTTCACTATATAAACTAGAGTCTTGCTTAGCTATACACTAATCATTTTACTAAAATTTTACTAACTAATCCTAACATATTGTAACAAAATTCTCTAACCAATCATACCTCACCACCTTAATTACACTTAGCAAAATTAATTATGTAACAGACAGAAACAATCAAAGAACCAGACAGAGATCATGCAGATAAACAATAGAGAAGTGGGGACTATAAAGTTAAAATAATAAAGTGAGGCTTTCACAACCACAACTGTTGATAACTGATTTCTTGCCAGACAGAATGCTATCAGACTAAGTTTTCTTTAACCATCTTAAGATCTGTTTCTTTATGTAGTGATAGTGGGTGCTATTAGGGCAGGATCCCCTTAACCGTCTGATATTACATTGTTTGTTTTAATGTAATTTAGATGGAATGCGAGGATGTGACTTTCTGCTTCTTGGGTAATGACTGCTGCTCTCCTAATATGGCTGCAGACAAAGGCCTTAGGCCTTAAAATATGGCTACAGGAAAAGGCCTTATCCTTACAGTAAGGAAGTATCCCATAGTACTTTTGAGGTCGTAACTGCTTTAATTGCTGAGACTAATGTAAGAGCTCCTAAGAAATGGGTCCCAAAGTTAGAGTAAAGATGAGACACAAGCTTATAACACTTGAGCTGCCAAGAGTGGTTGTGCTAGGAACTGATAAGTAGTGCCAACTTGAGCTTTAGCCTATACCTCCTGATGCGGGAGCCAAGTTGAATTAAAAGCACCACCACACTTGAGTAAAGGGTTTTTGTGTGTAGGTGGGACTCAAGTTAGTGGCAACATTAAGTTATAACTTGAGGTTAAGTCTCCAGTCAAGGCAAGTATGAAGTGCCTAAATCACTTAAAATGGTACTTACATGCCTTAGTCATTTAGGTGCTTTTGAAAATGTTATCTTTGAGCTATTTTGTAAATATAGGTATTGTATTTGATTTTCAGCAGCTGTTCCAGGAATCATGGTTTAGAAGCTGAAAGATTCCACACACATTTTAGTGATTGTGGCTTCTGGAGGAGGAAGTTAACTGGTCTGATTTTGGTATAATCCAAATTACTTTGAATGTGATTACAAATTAGTGGTAGAATGGTCATTAATCTGAGGTCCAGAGAGTCCTGTAGATGTCACTCTTAAAGTATAAATGGATTAGCAAAATATCAATTTTAAAATAATCCTAAACAGCTGAGTAAGTACTCAAATTACTATATGTTTAACAGATTATTTAGCAACATGCATTTTCCAACAGATGTCAAACATGGAAATCGGTAGCATTGTAGTAAATGACAGAATTGGGTGTAAAAGAAATGAAAAAAACAAATGACATAAAGCTTCCTAATTGCCCAAAAACCAATTGGATGGTGTATAGTTGATGCACAGGACTGCTTGTCAAGAAATTTGGGATCTATTCCCATTTTTGCCACAGTCTTAGGTGACACTCTGAGTTTTATACAGGAAATGATCTGTGCTTCATAGAAAAATGGGGATAGTACAACCTTATCTAATAGATGTGTTGAGTATAAAGCTTTCCCTTAATGTTGGTGAAGCATTTTGAAATACTTGAATGGAATGTGTTATAAGTATCATGATATAAAATATTGCATTAAAATGTAAAGAATCATATTTAGTTATTTTTATTACTGTTCAGAAAATAGTTCACTTATTTGGCTGTTGAATTTATCCCTGATACTTGAATAATTAATTTGTATTTAAAATTGGCAACACTAGTAGAGTTAACTGAGTGGCCCTTCTGCTTTTGTGGATTGCCCTGAGATGGAAGAAAACTAAGTTCCTTGAACATCTTTAGCACCTGAGGTAATTGGGACAACAGGATTGGAAATTAAATTAAATATGGTCGTTATTTTTTACAATTCTTACTTTGACATGTTTACAGTGTGCCAGGTGCTGTTCATACCGACAGAAAGATCCTTGCTGTGGACTGTTTAAGAAGACAAGCAGTGTACAAAGGATTGGGGAGAGGGATACAGTCTGAACGTGTACAGCAGTGGTTCTCAACCTGGATCCCCCGGGTCACCAAGTAGGGCCTGCGTTAGACTTGCTGGGGCCCAGGGCAGAAAGCCAACGCCCCACTACATGGGGCTGAAGCCCAGGACCCTGAGCCCTGCCACTTGGGGCTGAAGCCTGAGCAATGTAGCTTTGCCAGGCAGTTGCCCTGCTTGCTACCCCCTAATGCCGTCCCTGGCTTTTATATGCAGAAAACCAGTTATTGTGGCACAGGTGGGCTGTGCAGTTTTTATAGCATGTTTGGGGGCCTCAGAAAGAAAAAGGTTGAGAACCCCGGTGTCCAGTATATGTTTAGTTACTGAGGGCTTTTTTTTAATATATATGACTGCCCCATAACTTGTTCATTATAAGTGGGCTGACATCTTCAAGGCATCACAGAAAAGGGGGTCTTGAGGAGGTATTTGAAGGAGAGGTTAGAGGCTTTATTGATTAGTTCATGGAAGATGTTTGATACTTGGGGAGCAGCATGGAAGAGAGTGCAAAAATATATTGGCAGGGTGGTGGGCAATGCGTAAAATAAGTAACTAAAGAGAGGAACAGCTGTGAAGGTACTTAAAAATGAGGACGAGAGTCCTTAATCTAATGTGATGGGAAATGAGCCAGTGGACGAACGGAATGAAGCAAATTTCGAATGATGCATGAGGAAGAGGTTGTTGTAAAGACTGGAGATGATGGAGGGCTTGAATGAGAAATGTAGCAATGCGGATAGAGTGAAAAGTCCAGTATTAGAAACATGACCGAGGAAGAAATAGAGTATGTGGACACAACCTTCGGGGGGTGTGTGTGGGGGGGGGGGGGGGGGGAGGGGGGGGGTGTCTGTTTCTTCCCCCACCCACGTTTATGGGTATGTGAAAATATTCCAGCCAAACAGAATGGGGAAGGGGTTATTTCTGAGAGCTTATGTACAGTGCCTGTTCTGCATTTGATAACTTTTTATATGTAACCTTATTACCTTTACTCTCCACCATCTTTCCTTTCCTCTCTCCCTACTGTTTGATGCTCCCTGCATTTTGTTTCAAATTAATTTTTAAATTCTTCGAGGCAGAGACCATAAATCCTATCTGTGCAGTGCCTAGCATAGTGGACTCGAATCTTGATTTAGACCTTGGGTTGGCATTGCAATGCAAAATCTATTCTTTGTATTTAACTATTGATAACTGTGCATGTCCATAGTTGGATCATAGGCTAGCTAATGACTTGGAAATGTAGCAAATCCTAAATCTTAGAGGGACCAGAATACTTTTCTCAAATTCCTAAATAGGTGCAGAGAAGGGCCCCAAGGCTTACTAGAAGATTAGAAGGTTTATGCAGAAAGACTTCAAGAGCTTCATTTTTTTTTAGCCTTCAAAAGAATACCATAAAAGAGGCCTAATTAATATGGAAATATCAACGTCGCCAAATAAATACTTAAATAAGGATCTAATCAGCTTACAGGAGACCACCATCTGAAGCTGGTTAGAGAGAGGTTTAGAGTGGATATTGTGAAGAATAGGCACATCATTTTCCAAGATGATGTAGACCTGGAACAAGCTACCAGAGAAGGGAGATAGTTTTAGTAAAATCTACTTAAGAAAAGGATAGCTCTAATGTCTAGTGATATTGTCAGATATGTCTGATAAGCAAGCAAGGTTTTCTTCCTAATACATGTACCAGTGATTCTTGTTAGCCTTAAAGTTCACTGTATTTGTGTCGTATTGAATTATGAACTTTCTAAAAAGATCTTCTGATCACGGACATGGAAGTAAGAGTATTAGAGGATGAGTGTCAAGAGATGATCAGGATTGCAAACTAGTTGGGGGTGGGGGGGGGGGGGGCGGAAGAAGTGTGTTTTTGCTTGAAACTGGGGAGAATTACTAACCAAATACAAAGTTAGTCTCCTATTTGTTGAAGTATGATAGTGTTTCTTTTGACTGTGGGAAATAGCAAATAAAACATCTTTATTCTGAATGTTGGCATCTGATAATGTTTAGAACGTTAATCTTATTTTTAATAGACTGTTTTGAGCTCTTGAAAACTTTTATTTTCCCTGTAAGCTAATGTAAACAGCTCAGTATTTTCAGTTGTACGTACCTCAACTCTGTGTGCTATTTTACCTCTGTCTCCTTTTTCAAATGCGTTCTCAAAACTCTCCAGTCCCAATTAACCTTTTTTTGCTGACCTCCTTTCTATTCATGCCCTCTTGCTTTCCTATTGTTGTCTTCCTTTACTGTGTTTGTCTAATTTAGATTCTGAGCTCCTGGGGAACCTTGTCTTTTTATCATTTGTAATGTACAATAATCTCCAATGACACTGTATCAATGTAGTACAATATTAATAAATTTGTGTAAGAAACATATTTAAAAGATCTTTCTGCATGCGAAAGATGTGCATTTGATTGGCAGTTCAGTATTACAATGGTATAAGCGTCTCAAAATGGCTTATATGCACAAAGATGGAACCTAACTCTTCTGTGTTAAACCAAATAGTCCTGTATAGTATATTAACTAGTAATTGGATGTGCTCTAATAATTTAATATAGAGCTAAATTATCCAATATCCTTCGCAGGTGCCCTTTGCCAAAACTCCGCTTGTAAAAATTCATCAGAAATTTTTGCTTGAAGCGTGGTGTGTTGATTAGTAGCCTATGGAAACAACATTTTAGTGTTGCCACGTGAAGAATTAAAGTGAATGATTTCAAGTACATTTGCTAATTTAAGTCAATAAAGGAAGTTGGCGGGGAGTGTTAATTCAGTTTTCAGTGTTGCCTTTTGAATTGAGGTGAAAGAACTGACACTGGTGTTTCCGTTTTGGGAGTGATCATGTATGTATAACTGAAGGCTTGGGATTAATGATAGTCCTAAAAAGGCTTGCCAAGTTGCTACATTTAAAATATTCTTTGGTTTGGTTAGTTTGTATGCTTTAGGTAGATGGGTTTTGATAACTTTTTCTCTTCCAATATTCTGTTGGGTATATGATGGGAACAGTGGTAGGTGTGCAACATGTAAGAGAAGTGAGGGCGGTGCGAAGGCAACAGGAAAAAGTAATCAAAAGAGTTCTGTATGTAATTCTAACAAGTTACATTACCCTTAAATGATGTAGAGTCCCTGAGATAAGCAATAGAGCGGGGTTGGGGTTAGTCGACTTCTTCCAAAATGCATAGTTTCTAAAACTGTTGGATATTGCCAGACTGTTGGATGGAAGAGCATATAACTGCAGGCGTGCCGTTTCTAAAGTTATATTCAACGATCATAATACTAAGTGTGTTTACATAAATTTAATGCACAGTAAACATATTCTCTGGGCATACTGAAATAAGATTTGGGAAAGGTGGTGTTTTGCCGTCATTTATGAGAAGTCAGGTAAGTGAACAGATGCTGGTTTTTAAATGACTAGAGAAATGAGTTGTGTAGTCAGTAAAGCAGAGAGTACTTGGACTTTCTGTATTGGAGGGGAGCTGGGGCGGGGGCAGCAGCAGCGCCGAAGTGGGGTGAAATGGAAACAAGCACTCTCAAAACAAAGGCCAAAAAAACCCCTCTTGATCTAAAAAAATAAATATAAAGTGTTATTTATAATTACTGTTGCCTAACTAAAATTCTAAGAGTTCTGGAACCTAATTCAAGGCACTTAAAGCACTGCTTTTTTCCTGTGTGTTCTCTTTTTTTACATATTATCAAACCTTTCAATTATTGCACAATAAAACATTACATTTCAGTGATCAAAACAAGCAGTAGACTTCTTCTGTATTTGCATTAATCATTTCTTTGTCCTATAAAGGTTAATGAAATCAATTTAAATAATTGGTTTTTCAGCGCAAAGCTTACTTAAATAAAAGTAATAATAAAAAACAGCTGAGGCACAATAGCAAAAAGGTTTTGAACAATGCTTTTTAGGTTGTATGTTATTGAGCATGTGTTGAGCATTTGTGTATATAGTTATCCTATATAAATCTAGAAAATTGTAAATTTTTCTAGGTGGTGACTTTGATTTTGTAATTTGAAATTCATGTTCCAAATAGACTTACACACAATTAGTGTGTAAGTCTATCTCAAAACATTTAACAACTCCTTGCTTCTTCCAATAGCTGTGCGTCTGCTTTTTTGAATCATTTTTTTTATTGGCAGACATGGAAAAGCAATGTTAATTATGGAAGGGTTTATTTTTGGGACTTTCCTCATAGTTCTCTCAATTTATGAAGACTTATTTGCATGGTTTTGCTTTGTCTGAATAGTGCTCAAAGAGCAATAAATTTTAAACACCTTTTTAAATGCTATTACTAGTAGGGGCTACGTTTTAATTTTACAAATTATTGGTCTTGATACTGCAAACACTTAAGTAGTACATAATTGGACTTGTGAATAATCCGATTAGCTTCAGTGGATTACCTGTGTGCATAAGTGTTTTCAATATTGTTTTGAAGTAACAAAGACTTATGCTGCTAAGATTTTTATAAAATTACAGTTTTAGCATCATATGCTGCTAAAACTTTAATTTTATAAAAACCTTAGCGGCATAAAATCTTTGTCACTTCAGAACAATATTGCTTCAATGTAAACCATGAAAAGCTTAGATTTTACAGTTTATTGAAGTTATTGAGAATTTAACATTTTCAAACCGTAAAGTTAGCATGGGCCCACTCAGACCTGGGGTGTCTGAAAGGAACTGGGACCAGTCCATTAGCTTTTCCTCAATGTAACTGTTAGGGAGACCAAGTTGCTGCAGATTGTTTTAAGTTTAGGAAAATGGAAGTTAGATGCAGGACACTTTTTTTTTTTTTTTTTTTTTAATTATCCATTCTTAAAATATTTTTAACAGGTATTAAATTTATATGGCAGAGAACCTGTGCTTCACTTAATAACTAAATGATGAAAGAAAGAAAGATTTAAAATTAAGCCATATAATTAAGCCATATGTCCAAACTCAAAATTGGACATATCTCAGACCAAAACAGGCCCTCATAAACTGGTGCTTTGGTAAAACAGTGATAAATATGCCATCTCCATTTCAGTACAACAGTTGGAAATATCATTAAGTATCCTAAATCACTGACCTCCAGACTACAGAATTTCATTTTTATTTCTCTCCTTTCTAAAGTTGCAGTCCATCTTTTTTTTTTCTTCAGAGTGATGAACTTTCTTGTCTACTCAGCCACCCCCCACTATCCCCAGCCATCAAAGAATATCACCAGATCAGGTGTAAGGAATTTGATTACAGGTTGCCCTCACTTGCAATATCTCCTTCGTTTTAAACATTCATTACTCTTCCTCATGTAATACTTTACCTTCCCCTTCCTTGCGTCACTGTACATATCTTCTCTTTCAGTCCCTTTTTAAAGTCACTTGTTCCTCCAAAAGCCTGGATCCAAATAGGGTGAGAGATGGGGAAGAATGGCCGTATTTCCTATGTGTACAGTCTGAGCATTTCTCTTTCGCCATTCTGTGTTTGAGTTCTACTTTAGTTTTTATATATGGCAAAATATGGTACTTATGTAAGCGTCTGCATCACAAACAGTCATGCCATTATTCAGTATTTAATTGTGTAATACATTTAAATTTTTCTCATGTATAGCTTTAGATTTAGCTATTTCAGTTACCCAAATCAGATTACTTGTAAAAACTAAAACACAACTATAATTTTTGTCTTGTGTTTGGGTTTTATGATTCAAACTTAAGTCTTATCCTTGCCATATGCTCACAACCCCTCTCCTTCCTGGTTCCTCCTACTTCAGGGCCCACTCAGTCATCGCTACAGCTGCCTTCAGTTTAACTTTTGTGAGTTTATCATTAGATTTTATTCAATTTTTTTATCCAACTTCATTTAATTTTTCCTTCAGCTTTCTCTTTTTAGAGTACAGGGGAGGAGTCCGAGTAGAGCTGAAGCCTGAAAATAAAAACTTCAAAAGGTAGAATAGCATATAAGAACCTATTAACTTACTTTTGCTGTGTGCCGACACAGCATTCAACTCCCCTACTGCACCTTGTAAGGAAGCAGAAGAGTGCAGCAGGAGGGGTTGATGTAGTGAAGCCAATAACTCGGACATATGTTAATACTACAGAGCTTGTAACATTAACATACATAATCATTCAGAGCTTGTTACTTTTTGTTTGCTTTGTTCAACTGAGGAGCAGACTAAGGTGGGTGGATTGCAGCCAAGAAAATGTTGGTATGTTCCACCATCCTCACTCAACTACATCCAAATCCATTTTTTTCCCCCTCTCTGTTAATGCTTATTTAAAACTTCTGGCAGGTACCAGAGGCAAAACTCAATAAAATTTGGCTGTACATATTCCCCCTCCTTAAAATCCTACTTTGGACCTAAACACTGAAATTTATAGTGTGGTACTTTTCTCTGCAAGTTGCTTCAGACAGTATCTTTCTCTAATTTTCACATTTATTATTTAATAATAGTAATAATAATAAAGTAAAAGGTCCCTGCTATCTGGTTGACTTGGTACTTTGGACTACCTTACATTGTCACTTCAGACTGTCACAGTGGGACCCTGAGACTGAATCAGTGGAAACCACATTAATCCTCACTTCTTTCATTTAGTAAAGATATATCCTCCTCTAATGAAAGAAATTCTATGGACAGCACCACCATGGATAACAATTACAACAGAAGCCTACCTCAGAAGCTGAAGATTGCAGTCTCTCTATTTAATTGATCAGCCCAACACACTTGATCTCTCCAGTAATGAGTATTAACAAAACATTGTTTAAAATGGCAAGAAGGCCTCTATTTCAATTATCATTGTTATTTCAATTCGGTGTAAGAACTGGGGAGGGCTTAAAGTGCAAAATTAGTATTAGAAGTGGGAATTTTGCTGACTTCTCGGAGAAGGGTCCCTATTGATATGACAGTCAATGTAAACAAATAGTCCCTTTCAACTCCCTTTGGAGAAGCTTTTTTTTTTTTTTTTTAGATTAGTTTTTCTCTGGCTTTCATTAAATACTGGATGCAAATGTACATTTTGCTGACGTGTCTTTTGACTTCAAAGAACCCTTTGAACTTAGATTGGTGCTAGGTATATCGACACAAGAGAGGATTGCGTCCCCCTTCCAGTACTTTATAGTGTCTCTTCTCCTTTCACTGAGAGTGCTGTGAACCAACACCTTTTCCTGTAGAGATTCCTTTTAGAATGCCAGTCAGACTCTTGCCTAATTTGTGATGGCCCCTGCCTGTAGTGTTTCATTTTCTTAACTTCCAGTTTGGTTATAATTTTAAAAAGTAATTCTATCCATTCGAGTTTATATTTTATGACTTCTCTTGGATGGTATTTGTTCTGGCACCAGCTTATCTAGCTAGGGTCCAGACTTTTTGAAAAGTTTCCCCTAATTTGGGGTGGCTTAAGCGGGAGGATGCCTCTGTAAATGAAGCTCAATATGTCTCAGGGTGGGCACTCAAAATTAGAGGCACTCAGAATCAGATGCAACTTTTGAAATACTCAACTTTAACTACTTAAAAGCAAAATTTTGCTGGTTAATTGGGAAAAATTCTAAAACGTTGGTATTTGGAAACTCTAGGGTGACATTCCTCTCTTGCCTCAAAGAAATTATAGGCTACAACTGGGAATAAAAAGCAAGGAAGGAGAAAGAGTGAGGAAAAATTCATAATTAGATTTGAACTAAAACGTCCCTGGAAGGATTTAATTCCCTCTGAGCACTTTATTCCTATCTGTTTGTGAAATGCTGATAAAATATTTTACATTTGCAAATCACTGAAGTAAGATGTAAAAAAAAAGCATTGATTTAAAAGCTATAGTTTTTGTAAGTTAAGTTGATTAAACTTTTTGAACTGTGGCACAAGTAAAATTATTACTTGTGTTCAGAATATAATGCTTTTGTTACAGCTTTAAAGATTAAAAAAAACCTTCAAAGATGACTCTGCTTTAACTACTTAAATCTTACTAGTCTAGTCCCTTTAAGTGTACATACATTTTAAACATTTAAACTCCTACATAGGGTATGTATGTGATCCTTTAGAATGGTAGCTAATAGCAGTTTATGTTCCTCTATCACTGAGAGAAACTCTATTTTCAGATTTAGGGCCCTATTACTCATTGTAGGATCCCTACTATTTGTATTCTAATGGTAAGTTCCTAGATCTACTGTGTCATTATGTTCAGGGCTTTGGAGCTGTGCTCCAGCTCCAGGCAAAAAACTGCAGCTCCACTGCTCCGGAGCTGCTTTGTGCTCCAGCTCCGGGTTCCGCTCCAAAGCCCTGATTACGTTCCTAAACTCATGCATCAGGAGTCTAAAGTAAGAAGAAAATATGAAGTATTAGTGTAAAAATAAAAACATTTCTTTTGACTTCTTTGCATATAATTAAAAATGAGAAATTGGCAGAAGTAATTATCAAGCATAGAAGTCTTTGCTTAAAATTAATATTTGCACACACAAGCACTGCAATGTGAGACTAGAGTAGTTTTTAAATAGTTGGCAAATAGGAGGGTATTTGAACTAACTGCATTGAACAGCAAGGAAGACTGTCACCTTCCATCATGGTGTGTGCATGGGAGGCCTGAGTTAAATCAGGGTTAAATCACAAATACCACGCCATTGATGCCAATATTTTGACTAAGCCTCAAAACTAAGTAGTACACTCATCATTAGGGCCCTAATCATACCAGAAGCTCAATATAGACAAAACCTTAAGCCTGCACAGAACTTCATCAAAGTCAATGGTGCTCTACCTAGTTATTGGGTTCTGCCAGGATGAAGCATATTAATGCAAACCTTTGGACCCAGATTGAGGCAGTGCCACAGAGCCTTAAAGAACAACATTATTATAAGTTTGAGAATGCTCATAGTAAAGTGTATGCTAATTGAAATACCAAAAACATAAGACACAGAAAATGTCTGTTTTCCTTAAAGAATTATGCTCTCCGGTAGTTCTTACCATCTTTTTTTTCCAATTGAAGTTAGTATCAGGGTTCACTACGTGTTCCGCACACTTTCAACCTGAGATCAAGATAATTTGCCTCAATGTTTACTTTTATTTTTTATCCCTGATTTTTTTTTAAAAAGTGTACATTTAACTTAACACTTCACTTTAATAAAACTTTCCACTGTAAAGGTGGTTGGGGTTAAACATTTACCTTCCTTGATAACTGATTTGCTAGATATTTTTACATATAAGTGTGTGTAAGCAATATGATCTTTTTGTATTTTTATACTTTCTTGGGTTTGAGAGACTTTCACAGCAGAAAATATTTTAAAACCTAAAATAATTTAATAAGTGTGTTTCTACTGCGTCTTTTTCTCATTTTCTCCTAATTTGCTAAACTCTCTTAACATGTGACTTGGATGAATGGAGAAATGACTTCTTCAGAGGCAGCAGCGAACATTTTTCAAGGAAATTTCTGGCACCCCTTTCCCTAGAGACTGAAAGCATCCTTCATGACAGTTGCTTTTAATTCAATGTGGAACACACCCCTCACCCTACAAGACTGTGGAACAGACTGTTCAAAGGTTTGAGAGCAAACACATACTTGCTGTTGGTAATGAAAGGCAAGCAATTAGTGTGTTATTCTTTAAAATATAATAATGGGAAAACAAACAACAAAGCAGCAGCAAATTAAACACCGTTAACACCACTTTCAGAACAGAGAGGAGAGATTTTAAGAAATATTTTAATTTCTAATGGCAGTTGTTAAAAGTTCATAATGCTGTATCTTGATACTAAGGCATATTACTAAAAGAAGAGCAAACTTTTGATTAGTTAGCTGAATGCTTGATGCTTCTGAAAGCTATACTGAGTTTACATTGTAATGTATTTGAATTGGTTGAAGTTTAATGTAGTATTGTCACTTTCATTAGGCTCCTAAAATTAATTGCTATGATAATTTTTCCAGAAAGGTCAGATGGGATGGAACTTTCCAAATGCTTATCCCCCCTTTGTTTTTGTTCTTCAATCATCTCATAACTATTGTAGTGGGGTTTTTAAATAAAGTAGTCCCTGATTCTGCAGCTGCATTAACGCAGGCAGATGCTTGCAGCTTTGCAGAGTCTCATTGATTTCAATTGAATTCCCAAGGAAAGTAAGAGTTTGCCCAACCAGATCCCATTGGAGGACCATAGCTTTATTTGGTACCACATACATAAACAAGTTGTATGCTTGTCTCGTGGGGATTGTGTACTGCATTATTTTATGTGAAATGCACAAATAAGAGGTCATTGCTTTTTTTTCCCCAAGTATTTCCCTGCTGAACTGACCACTTGAAAAAAACATTGAGGGATTCTTGATCCTAACAGCTGGTCTTACAGTAAGTCACTTTTTGGAACTATGGGAACTACGATGTTGACCATCTGATTTAAAGCGTTAAAGGAAGCTCAGAGGTACATGAAAATATATACCCTTGGGTTGCAGGAATTGACATTAGGTGGTTATTGCTAATATAATTCTTGTCTAGCAAAATAGTAGTGACAAACTATATAGTTTAATTGGCTAAATGCTTAAGGGATATCCCGTTTTATTATCATTAAGATTTATTAAAAACTTTATCTGGGCAAACAGCTTGTTAGAGTAGCTCAGGTTAAAAATTAGAATAATTCTAAATGAAATCTTACACCACATAAAACATGGCTTAACTTTACAGCCTCAAAACATAACCTTGGGCATGTGCTAGTGATTGCATTGCAGATACTTAATGAAGCGAAACCAATTTCCCATAAGTTAGCTGACCCTAAGTTGTCACATGTATCCTGCATTTGCTTTTTTTTGGTTTTGACAGCACTTTCATGCCCTAAGCCTATGTTGTGGGTTTTTTTTATTTTATTTTATTTTGGGTTTGGGTTTGGGTTTTTTGTTTGTTTAGAAGGGACAATTCAACATATGTTCACTGATTAAAATAGTCTACCTACAGAAATGGGACAGAGGGGAACAGCTCAACTATCTTAGGCTGAGATTTGTATGCTTCTTTCTGCACTTCGTTCTAGTTTCTTTCACTTTATTTGGTGGTAGGTAGGAAGCTATTACTATTAAAATTACGAGGAGAAAATATAAAGTAGATCTATAATTTACATGTAACATACACTTAAGATTTAGAAATTCCTAATTTAGGTACATCTTCTAGAGTTTGTCTCAAAACATTTATTTTTAATGCAAAGCTCTCCCAGTGCAGGTTGTAATTTAATTTTAAAATTTTACCCTAAAAGAAAATCATGGGGTCAAAGAACTCTTTTTAGTCTTAATAGCTTTTAAATATCTCACTGAATAATGGCCCTTCACATCTGATGAGGGGAGCTGGGGTTATCTTCAGAATCTTCAGATAGAAGATTTTCATTAAATTAATGTAAATTCATATTTTGAAACAATATCAGTCTGTAACTTAGTTATTTTCTTAAGGAAAAATAATTGAAATAAAATAGGTCAGGAAATTAATATGAAGCTCCAAAGAAAGTATGTGGCAAACATAGTTGTCAAGAATTCAGTTCAAAAGAATCTGTGCATGCAGTAATCATGCAGAAAAATGTTCAGTTAAATAAAATAGTGTTTGTGATCAAAAGGGCTAGTAGTCTGTTGCATGTTTGGTTGGGTGCTAGAGGGAAGCATTGTTTCATCAAGAGGGAAGTTCTTTTTATCTGCCCTAGACCGTGTTCATTTTTGTCAATCAAGGCTTGACTCAAATGAAGGAGAGGGTCCTGTGAGATGCATAAAACCATCTAAAATATGGTTAATCAGACTTTGAAACCCACATCGTTAAGAGGGGTAAGTTTGGTTTTTGGTGCAAATGTTGTTTTTTCTATATTTTATAGTTCTACAAAAGTAATGAGCCTAAGGTAGAAATAAAACTGTATGTGCGTGTTTGTATCTGTTTTGTTTGATTTTCTATGGCTTAACTTTGTTCTTTGTAAGTGATCTAAAACAAGTGCTAATATTTCAACAGATACAGAATGACTGAGTCTAACATTGCACACTGGTATGCCTATGAAGAGGCATTACCAAAGTTAATTATGTCTAGTGCAAATGCTGGGAGGTCTGACTGAGCAAAGCAGGTAGGTGAAAGATGCTTGCATGGAGAAGAGATGGAGGGGAAGTGAGTGTAAGAAGTAGTTTTTTATTTAAAAGAAATAGAAAACTCTGCCTGAATTGAGTTGGCGAGAATTTCCTTACAAGGAAAGACTAAAACAAGAGGAACTCAGCATATTTTGTTTGTCTTGTTTTAAGTCATATTTTGGGGAAAATATATATGGATATTAATTTCTAATACTAAAAATAATTAAAATATAGGTAAATTTTGGGATTTAGTCCAGTAAGGAAACTTAATTAAATCAAAACATTCTGGGAATGTTAAATGGCTAAATTATTGCAGAACTACTTCAAGAATATTCAGTACAACTGAATATAGCTTCAACTAAGCTCTGTGGGAAGATCATTAGCTTTACTTTTTGTACTGTTAATATCTTACATATGTAATAAGCTGGGTGAAATCAACAACTTTTAAAGTGTGGCACTCTTCTGAAAAATGACTAAAAATTGAACCTTCTTACTAGATCTTGGGCCCTGATCCTGCAGTACATAGTGCATGGGCACACTGGTCATTTGCAAGGTCAGGGCTTAAATTGTTCCCCATATGTATTCAATCATCTGCACACATTAGACTAAAATAAGCTTTTACCACTTTGTACTCCTGTTAGCAGAACCAACACAACTAAGAGAACATCAAGGATCTGCTTGTGCCTCAGCAATAAGACTAAGTTCCAGTAAGTCAACTGGTATAACTGAGGGCCCAAATCAGCCTCATCCTTTATTGCTGCTAAAGACAAGAAAAGAATCCAGTTTGTCTCATATTCCAGGCTTAGAGTACGAGGCTGATAGGAAACAATCTTTTCCCCCTGAAAGTTGAGAACATTTGACATGGAACACAATAAACATGGAACCACACAATGCCATCGTTGAGTCCCTTTTCAAAATAGGATAGCAGTTACATTTTTGAGTGAATGCTACAAAAAGTAGTCTATTTAGGATTCTTTCTTTTCCATGCATAATGTGTAATTCTCCACTAGCGTTAATGGCAATGATCCATATTTATTGAGAGTAGGATGGTTATATGTTAGGGATGCAAACTTTCTTCACTTTTTACTATATTTGAGTTCTCCAGAAATTACAAACATCAGAGGAGAGTCATGGAGAAGAGCAGGCGAAAATACCAAAGGAGAATAGACTAGCAAAATGTCATCTGCAAAATTCAGTTTGAAAAATGCAGGTAGCCTTATTGGAGTGGTTACCCTTCACACTGCTCGTTTGTAGCACAAAAACTTGGAACTTGACACTAACAAAAAACTGGTTTAAAAGACTACAGAAGAGTAGGAGAAATGTGAGGATTCAGAGTATTGAGTGGAAAATCAGCAAGATACAAAATAATCAAATGTGTTTTTTAAAAAAACACATAAGCTAATTGCAGGTATAACTGAATCAAGTAAACCAGCACTGAATTCTGAGAAGTAAAATGAAAGCCCCTATTAACATAAAGAAATTGCAAGTTTTGCGAAATAATTGGAGTATGTTAAGGAGATATATATATACACACACACACACACACACACACACACACACACACACACACACACACACCAATATATTGGTAACCTTGTTTTTTTTCTTCCAAAAATTAGCTCCTTACAAAACAAAAACAAAAAAGCCACTATATCTTTGTCTGAAAAACAAATTTTTTTTTTTTTTTTACCAATTCAAATACTTTTTCCAGAACCACTTGAGGCTTAGAATTTCCCGAAAATTAAAAGAGGGTGTGTGTGTGTGTGTGTGTGTGTGTGTGTGTGTGTATAAAAATATTTTTTTTTCCAGTGGACTTATATTAGTGCCAATGAGATCTGACTATTAAAGTCTGGTTTAAAATGCTTTATTAACTAGGCTGCTGAAGTTTGCTGTTAGCTACACTTGGCATACAAACTTTGAAAGGAAACAAAAGAAACAATAAAAAAAACCCAACTTTGATAGCCCCTTCTACTAAGGATTTTAAAATGTGCTACCTGTAACTTAAAATGACCTTTAAAAGCGAGATTTTTGGACCACTATATCAGTGACTTGGTATTTTTTTAAAAAAAGCCAAAATTATAAGGTTTATCAAATGACTACATTTATGCATAATTATTCTTTCGTTAATCATTTGTTATAATCAGTAATACATGATTCAGCCTCATTACTCCCATGCATTTACTGCTTCTATGCATGTTCTCTTGACTTTAAAATAGGCAAGAGAAATATACTTCAAACTTTTGCGAAGGTGACACAAAAGTTGATTGATCTGATGGAAACTCTGTGAAACTCTTAAATTAGGATGGTCATCTAAGGATTGAAAACAGCACTGGCCCAGGATGTGCTATATTCAGCACTAATTTAATCAAATATATTCTAATCTGATATGGTCCATATCATTTGTAGCAGAGCTCCCAAACTGGTGACACATATACCCTGCTAGAACAAAATGGTTAGAAACCAAAGCTTTATACAAACTGGAAGGTTGCAATTCTGAGCATTCTGATGGTATATAGCATTAGTTTCTTTTCATGGTAGTCTGTGTGATATTTGACCTTAAAATCAACTATTCAGATTATCATTTTGCTTCCTTCCTCCTCCACTGTAATGGCTGTTATCTCAAGAATTACTGATTCTAGAAACCAATGTTTTATGCCATCAAAAGCTCTTAAGGCCAGGACACTTACACTACTGATAGTTCAGTGATCAGAAAGGAAAAAACTCATTTCTTGTGGTCTCATCTAGTCTCACCTGTTGTCAATGTGTGCTTGTTCTCACAATACATTTCTAGTACTTCATTCAGTGTAATTTTAAATGTCTAAAGAAAATGTGCCATTCACCTCTTCCTGTGGATGACTGTTCTATAATCTACAAGATTTCCTTGTCAGGACATTTTCCTCAATAGACTAAATTTCATTCTATTGCTCCTAATTATATCCTCTTCGGTCACCTTAAATTCCTCTCCTTTCTTGATATTTACACCCTTTAGATGTTATCATGTTCCTTTTAGTTGCTGCTTAGCTAAGGTGCACTTATTTCGTTTTTGTATTTTTTTCCATATGTCTGTTATTCCAGTGTAGATAAACCCTTAGCTTGTACACTTTCTGATTTGAATCTAGTTTTATTTCCTGCTCATATTTTCTACCTCTCTAGATCTCTTTATCCTTTTTTCTTTTCTCCTGGTATTTGCAATACCTCCCCATTTAAAATCTCTATATTTCATTAACATTTGGTTTACCTTAACTCCGAGATCATTACTGAAGATGTAAAATAAGATAACCCTACTGATTCTTGTGACCATCCCAAGGGAGATTCAGGATCACACGTTATTTTTGTAGATGTCTCAAGTAATTAAACCTAATTTACTTTTAAAATAAATTAAAATGTCTCATAGAAGCAATTTTATGCCAAGTTTCAGCCTTAAGCATGTTTTATTCAGCTGCGTTATAAAACCCCTTAAAGTAGGTTTCTAAAGGAAATGCTAACAGACCCTTAAAATGTAGCTGCTGTATTGTTCAAAAGCCATTTTTCCACTCTAACTTTTTAAAAAATTCAGTTTTTTCATAATTAGTGTCAATAGCCAACAGAACTCAGTGCCAAGCAATCATTATGACATGTCCATTGTTGATGTTTTAACAATTCATTTGTTTTTTGTTGGTGCCAAAAGAAGACGTTTACTTTGTCAAGATTTACTCTGTTGGTATTGTACTGCGTACATGGTTTTGAAAACAGCTTTTTTCAGCATAGGCAGGTCAACAAATCCTGTAGTGGGTTTGCAGCCTACTTGCAGTCCTGGAAGTAGAACCAGACCTGTCAATAATGGGAAGTAGGATAACAATCACTTTTACTTCTGCATCTGTAGCTGCAGATAGGTGGCTCGTATTTCACTGCTGCAGATGATCAGTTACATTTTTAAACAAAGCAAAAGAATTCAGTGGATCTAGAGGGCTAAAATACATCTGGTTTAGCAGCTGGGTGTCTGGAATTAGACTTTGATTCTGCATTCCTTCGCTGAGGTACTGCAGCAGTGTGCACTCGGACAAATGCTGCTCTCATCATGGCAAACAAATAGACGAAGAAAGGAAAAGGGAAGCTTTTCTGCTTATGCTCCTCTCTACTTACCAAATGCATCTCTTGGGATTTTTGTCTGTCTTCCAGACAGGGCTTCCATAGTGGTCATACACAGACTTGTGTAGGCCTACTTTGTGAGGTTCTTAGCGGAGCCATGAAAGAAACAGTTGCCACTGTATCCCTAACCCCAAGAAGCACTGAGTGACAGTCGACCCTCTCCTATTGGGAGCAATAGAGTGAGACCAGCTCAGACAAGGCATCAGAGGGAGCTGCTGCACTCCCAGAGCCCTCATCAACAATAAAAGTAGTTCATCATGTGGAGCAACAGCATTGCATCTTGCCTCTCCACAAAAGGCTGTGAAAGGAAGATGACCAGCACGCGGTACAGCCGGTGGACCAGGCAGAAAAGGGAACAAGAGACCATCAGTCTACTTTCTAAATCTATTTGTCGTGCCCATCTCCAAGAGACTAAGTCAGCTTGTGTTTCCCTGGTGGTGGTGTAACCAGGATGTTCTCTCTCTCCAGCGAGGAAGAGCCCAACACAGTCCTCCACATCAAAGGAATCTGCAAATTCTTTTCACAGTAAATATATGGGATCTAGCCTGCTGGCCCAAGCACATTCGAGCATCTTGAATCTCTTACACTGGCCCTCATGAAAATAACTCAAATAGGGTCAAGAACATAGACTTCCCTGGATAAGCATATACCCCCAAAGGTAGAAGGAACCATGTCTGTGACACGCCTAAGAGGAATTCAAGTGCATCAGAGCTAGATCTTTTCCCTCTGTCCCTCCAAATCTGAAAAAGGGGAAGCATGAAAAAGGAAAGGCTAAGTAAAAAGCACCATCCCACAAGCTTCCAAAAAGATGCAGAAGAATCTAGCTGTCCCCAGCCTGGAGACACACATCTATATAGCAGAATCCAACCAATGTGACAGTAGGAGTTCAAAAGTCCCATTTAGAGTGTATGGTAGCCAGAACATACAAACCAGGAACCCATCTTCCTATTCCTGAGTCCTCAAGATAAACCTATGCAAACTTATGTGCTTTTTATCCTTTCCAAGGGAGTTCTTTCGTGCATTGAAAGGCTAGCCACTCCTTCCTGAGAGACTCGAGGGATCTGAAGGTAGATTCCTGCCTGAGAGAAAACTACAAAGGGATGGGCCAGCTATCACATATGTCTGCTTGCTTTACTTAGCAAATTCTTGGATGGGTGGATTGATTTAATGTTTGGGTGCACTTCTGCTTAGCACCAAGAGAGAATTTGGCTGGGTTCAATACTGTGGAAGTTTCTATTGTTTGTGTTTTGGATGCCTCTTTGGACTCCCAATACCTGTCAGCCAGGGACTGCAGTGCGATACTCAAGACATTACATGTCACTACTGTTATGGAAGGTGGAAGTGCAAGCAACATCTTCTAGCAGCATGAAAACTCTTTGAGGAGCAAAGTAGTGTCAGTCATCAGATACGACCAGTGAGACCCTTTTATTCACCGTGCAATACATGAATTATTACTTTGATTTGTATTATTTTTATTCTTTTTGAGTATTCAGCTGTCAAATACAATAGCAACAGAAGCTCTGTCCCAAAGATCACTGCATATACTACCATTTTTCTTTTCTCCTTTTCTACTCCTATCCAGAATGATGTAGACTGTTAGAGAAAGCAAAGATGATATATTGGCTAAGAAGACCCCGCTGCCTGGACCTGATCAGTATCTTGCTCGATCAGCTACTTTTCCTCCAAAGCAGGACAGATCCTTTTTTCCACAAGGACTAGTCATGCATAAGGGGCCAAGCAGACTTGACTAGGCTGCATCTGGCTTTTGAGAGCAAACCATAATTAAAAAGAGATGATGCTCAGCCAAATTCATGTCCACCATTTTAATCTCTGGAAAGAAGTGAACCAACGTGGTGGTAAAATTCAAATATTCAGGCAGAGATCATGAATTTCAACTAAAACAGTGCATCCTCAATTGTCTACAAGATGATCTTGCTATCGGGGGAAAAAGCTCCCACGTTAAACAAAGTCTTCGTCATATTCTGTGTCTGAAGGTGAACTGATGAAAGAGGTAGGATCTTTCTTCATCTGCAAGTAAAGCAACTTCTTTAGAGTCACCTTACTCATTCATGTACTTCAGGTACTTGTGTACCTCAGTGAACAAAGGCAGACTAAAGTAAATAATTAGGCATATATTTGCATCGACTTCAGCTGCCATGCCCCATTACTTCAGCCACACAGTGCTGGTAAAATCTTAAAGATCTATGGAAGTTCCTGTGCTAAAGAATAGGCAGATTAATTACCTGAACACTTGCTTTCTTCAGGTAGTAAAGCGTCACAGATCCAGCTCCCGAGAGAAGAAAAATTGGTCTAGGAATGCAAAAAATAGTACAGGGATTGCGGAGGTTCTTGTGTTCTATAGTAGGCATTATGTGTAGTTACAATTATACAGTACCATATTAACTGTTGAAGTTTCCTAACTGGTGGGCTTTCAGGAGGGGAAGTGAGTTTTACATTGCTGCCAGTGATTGACAGGTCTGGTTCTGCAAGTAGAGAGGAAGACCTTACTATTGGAGCTGTGGACTAGTACTGCTAAGAAAAGGGGGACAGTTTAAAGGAAACTTCCAGGTAAGTACAAACACCTTTTCATCCCACAGCTTCTTTCTGCCTAATCTTGTGAAGAGCTGTTCATTGTGTTGCAATAGTAGATACTGTGATTATAATTAGAGCTTGTCAGAAAATGGAAGGAAGAATTGTGGAAATTCAGTTTTTCTACAAAATTTGGACAATTTCAAAATTTTCTGACGAGCTCTACTTGTAACAACATGAAAAAAACCTTTCTGGACAAAAACCTCCTGTGCTTGGTCTTGGCCTATTGGCAATTTAAAAAGAGAGATTTTAGCCATTTTTTGACAAATCAGAGCATTGAAAAACCTGTAAAACAGCTGTTATTCAGAAGGTATCAAATACACTTCTCCTTCCCCTTCAGTCTTACCTCTTTGTCCTGGAATTATGGAGTCATGCCTTAGCCTTCTGCTTCATTCTTTTTCCAGCTGACCCCCAAAGCAAAGGGAAGAAACCAACAGGAAAGATGATTGAAGAAAGGAAGAAGACAGAATCCAAGAAATATCAGAGTGAGTCAGTTTCAGGCAGAAACTCTCAAGTTGCAGAGTCAAAATGAGATTTCCTTTGGGGAAGGATCTGCTTCCAGGATTTGCTCCTCCCTTGTTCCCTGGGTAGACACTGAATTCTTGAACCCCCCCATCAGTGTTGCAGGTAGGTAGAGTCCACTTGGGGATTGCCGCTTGTATTGCCTTCTCCTCAAGTGTGGAGGACTGACTTGGCTGGTCCTTTGCCCTTTCTTCTTTGTTGCCCACCTTTCTAGACTGAGAGGGGAAGAGCTTCTGGCTCAGCAGATTTTTGTGAGAAATAGGGAAGGCATTTCTCTCCCCACCCACTTGGCTGTAGTTTTGGAAAGTTTCCTGTTGAGGGGTTTGTATGTGCACCTCATTGTCTCCAACCCCAACTCACAGTACTGTGTTGGGCTGTAGGCTCTCCTACTGCTCTTCCTCTCTCCCCTCTCTGCACAAAAGAGCTGAGATACTATGACTGTGGAAACCATGTAGGCGGACCCAGACACACTTTTCTCTCAGCCAGGGAAATCTGATTTACTAGTTCTCGCATCGCTGGATTTTGCAATTTCCCTGATGCTTTGATTTGCCTGTGTGACTACAATGGAGCAGGGTGCCCGGGCAAGAACTCTCACCGATCAAAGGGGATGTTGCTGACCCTTCCCTGCAGCTATGCCAATGGCCCAGAGAATGATTTTAGTGTGAGATTTTTTTTTTAATGGGAGCTTAACTGTAAGCTCTCCCTCCTCACTTCACACCACATGCTGCAGCAGCAGCTTCTCCCTCAGACTGCCCACTGCCAGACCTCCCCATCTCCACCTGTGTCATAGCTGAGGCAGACAGGCTATTGTGGGTGTCCCCTGGCTGTAAACCACAGAGATCAACCCTTCAATGAGCAATGGGATTCTAAGAGGGCTTTTGGAGCCTCAAAGGTCCTGGCCCCTTTTCCCCCAGTCCTTCTTTCATACTAAGAAAATTCAACTAGAACTATGTTGCACTCAATACTCTACCCCATGGATCCAGTGGCTCTTCTCTCCCTCCTTGCTTCCCAAAAATTGCTGCATGAACTTTCAGCCCTTCAGTGCCATGAGCCCTCAGTGGAAAGACCTTGAGGAGGGCCTTCTAGGATTCCAGATGATGAGACTTTATTCTTGAATCTTGACCTTTCACAAGTAAGATTTCCCTGATACAAATTGGGTTATGGAAGAGGAGGTGGTGGTGTTTTTTTTGTTTTTTTGTTTTTTTCCAGATCATGCAGAATCCTTAGAGCCAGAATATTAGCTGTCTTTGGGGTGGAAGCCCAGACAGATTATAGCTCCTAGGAAATAAATGTTCATTCAGGAGACATTCTGGTCTCCTGTAGTTCTTCGTTGAAGTGTTGTGCGGACTGTTTGTTTGATCTGGCCCCTCTTACCTTGCTGACCCAGGGTTCAAGTAAATACATGGATAAAGCTTGCAAGTCTCCAGCTGTACTACCGTGAGCAGATCTTCAAATCTCAAATTAAGTGAAGTTGGGCCTCCTCATCCTCTGCATAGGCGACCTCAGGGGAATCTGTGAAACCTGCTTCTCTTGTGCTCCAGACACTGCTGCTTTTATAAGACCAATTCCCCCACCCACCCACCCGCCCCTTGCACTTCTGGTTCAATTTCTGTAACTATCAAGTATATCTGTAAAGAGAACTTATGGAAAATAATGGATTTATTTAATCAGTTACTCCTTCTCTGGGTTTTTAGGAAAGAGTTGAGCCCAAATTGTCAAAATATACACTATTACACATTTGAAATTTCTACAAATTGAAGCAAATTGTTAACTTAAATTTAAGTGTTTTGGAGGGCTCAGGAGAGAAATGCGGAGGGAAATATAATTCAGTGTGGCTTGTCACCCTTTTAAGGTGTTTTGGGGGAAAGCCTGTTCTATACATAGTTAAAATCAGTATGTAGCAGTCTTTATAAGAGAATTTCTATAACCAAATTCAGTTTATTGTGGTGCCAGATCAGCTGAGAAATAAGTAAGTGTCTGGCATTACTTGAAGCATATTACTGAACGTCGTAGGCAAACTTTCCTGAAGAACAAAGTTTATTTTTTGCGCTTCAGATTTCTAAAAACCACCCCAAAACTAGTTTTGGAAATTCTTATAGGGGATTAACATTAGCCTTTACAGGAGTGGAAGAGCATATATATTCCCACCCCCCCATGATCTGCTTCTGGCAGTTGGAATAAACTAATCAGATGCTTGTGCCTCCTTCCACTTAGTTTCTTAAATCAGTTCACCATGAAACATTTTTAACTAATGCCTAGATCTTTCATTAAATCAACCAGCATACCTAAATTGCCTAACAATCTTAACATAGCCCCCAGGCTACTGCTTCATGGCAGTTGTGATTTCTTATTATTGTTGGAATGCATTTCAGTTGAAGTATATTGTCTAAAAATAATTGTTTAGATAGTGCTGCTTAAATACATACTTACAGAGTGAGCCATTCACAGAGGATTTACTTAAATTGGGGCCCTTGCAGATTAAAAAAATCATTCATGTGGCTTTTCCTTTGCCAAGAATAGCTATCAAAATGCTTATTGCCTACATCCTGATTTCTGCTGTAGTCATATAGTCTGTAAAATACACATAATTTATAATTCAGTGTTTTTTAGAAAATTGATAAAATGTTTGTTAAAATATGGAATTGCAGTAACTGATTTAAAATAAATTTATTTAAACTGATTTCTTTAATCCACAAACACAATTGTGTGGTGATGCCGTATAAAGTTCAGTGTGGTAAATCAAAAGTGAAGATGTATTTCACTTTTTAAAGAAAGCTGTCTTTGTCTTACTTTGAAATCAGTATCTCACTTATGCATATTGAATAGCTTATTTACTATAGGTACATTTATTTTGACTTTTTTGCATCCAGAGATTTAAAATTCAATTGTAGAAGTTACTTAAGAGCTTCAGGACTAAACATCTTTAAATCCAAGAAAAGGGAAAAATATGTGATCTTAAACACTGGTATAAGTGCTGTCCTGGATGAGGACCTAAGTATGTGACTAAGTCCCATTGATTTAAAGTTAAGAACATGCTTAAGTGCCCTTCCTGAATAGGCATCCTTCTCTGAATTGAGGTATTAAATAACTTTATTTGGTGAAGGATAATCTAAATTACTCTGCACACCAACTGAGAATTGTTTTAATAGTAAAGTCTCTAAAGACAACATTAAGTTTTAAAAAAAGCTTTAAAAAAATTACTTGGCTCTGTTACAACCCCTTGGAAACTTAACTATCCATATAAAATTTATTTCTATTCATGAAAATAATTTTTTTTAACACTTTTAAAAATAACATAGTTTTTTGTTGGTATTTTGATACTTCTGCTCTATGCACCAGCATTGTGTAATGTAATCTTTGGTACTCCGAAACCTGCAGCTTGACTTCTGGAGTGTTTTAGAAAGGTGTCTATTGATTATGTATTATCAAATATTAATAAAGGTATTAAAACAATCTGTTTCCTTATGTTTATATTATATTTCAGATTTCCATACATGTTCAGAGAAGGTGATCACTCTGTCTACTTTATCCTGACTCCAAAATACCAGGACTATAACAAGAAATCCTACCCTATGATGCTAGTGTCTTATAGCCCAGGCCCTAGCAGAATGTCTTGGGACTTGACTCACCTCTGTTTGCCTGATTTTTGGCTCAACTTCCTTAAGTTTTAGAACTACCCAATCCCAATTATTTCTCCTTTATGTGATCCCTACCTTCCTTATAGGTGCCTACTTCTAGCAATTAGTGACCCTGACTTCTTTGTCCAGTTCAGACTTTCCTCTCTCAACCCATTAAGAAAATCCTGACTGTTGGCATCTCCCTCTCCCTTCCTCTGCAAGTCATAACCTGGTCCCTCAAGCTGTCCCAGTACATCTCCATACCTTCTGTCCATCCTCTTCAGTCTGTATCCTGACTCTGTAATACAATGTCTTGGGAGTGATGTGAAGTCTCTTTTCCAATATCTTTCCAACATTGCTGCCCCAACTGTAGCTAATCCTCTTTATTAGCGTTGAGAAAACACATTATCGATGCTTACTCCAGATCTCTTGAATGTGTCTGTTGGAGATCTCTCCCTTCCTTACAATGTGGTTATACTCTGAGAAGTAACTGCTTAGCAGGGAAAACACTTCTGGGGTTCCATATTCATTCTTATCACTTATGCCATCTCAGGTTTGCTCAGTTTACAGTGAAATAGATGTTGCTTATCTGTCTTTGATGCAAATTTACTCTGACTTCTGAAAATCAAGTTGGGCTCTTTCCTTTCCATGCTTAATAGCAAGTAATATGCTGAAGGTCAAATAATACCATCTATTACATATCTGAAATTCTACTGACAACAAATGGGATGCTCACATGTAACTGATAGAAGGCATAATTCTTAGGAAAGTAGGTTGGCACAAGTGGCACTCAGAGCATAATTTGGCCTGCAGAACTTTTATCACTGATGAGGTATGAGAGAGAGCCCAGCTTGACTTTGAGCCCAGTGTGAGATTGAAGGGCTGTCGTTTTGGAAAAATTGCATTTATTGTGAGCTGAGTAAACTTGGTATGGAATTAGTGATGCACACAAACATGAAGCCACAAAATGGCTTTCCTTGCAAATGGACTATGAAGAGCTGGGAGTGGTTGTGTGGTCAACCACACTTTGAAGGGAAGCTGCACTAGTATTCCCTTCAGAGGTGTGATACGTTTGCATATGCGGAATGGTTCCGAAATCTTTAGTTTTGGCTAGGAGAGTGGATTTTTTAAAATAATTAACCAAAAAGAAACGAGAACATTTTTAACTGTTTTTAAACTTTGGACTTGAAGGTAGAGGCAGTGACCCTTTAACTCTTCATAGTTATTTACCCCTCTTTTTAGAATCGGGGGGGGGGGGGAGGAAATACTTCTAAATGGTCTGATGATGTACTTTCTTTCTATTGCTCCCCTTCTTTCTATTGTAGTAGAATCCAACATTGCTATCTCTTGTTTGTCTGTGCACCAAGCAAATGGATGTCAAGACCATGTGAACAGTGTGAGTAAGGTGCTTGTTGCAGAGCAATAAGGGAAGCTCTTATTATAGCATCTCACAAATTATAGCTTTCTTGGGGGGGGGGAAATTAATGTATATTTAGAATCCAGAGGACATGCCCCACCAGACTATGCAAATTGTTAAGATAGGTTACGTTTTAGTGTGAATTCCTTGTGTAACTTTAACTTTGTCAGCAACTGATCACTCTCCCTCCTAGCCCAGGGCAGGGAAGAAACATTGTATCTATGTATAGAACTAATGTGAATAATATTTGAACAAATGGAGTTAAAACGTGGTTAAACAGATGTGCTGATGATCTGGTCATCTTATTGTGGAACGCAGAACATTATTTGAAAGGTAAAAAAATGCAACTTGATGCACTTCAGTCCACAAGGCAGTGTAAATTTTAAAAGAGGACACAATCTGTGTAGACCCCGGAATTCTAAACAAGATTACCGTGTTCATTCAAAGTGATTATCAGCTAATAAAAAGTAGTATCCAGAGAATTCTTTCCAGAGACTGAGTTTAGGTAACTTATTCTTATGTATTATTGGAATTGGGTATAAGAAAATGTAAGCAAATGTTCCTTGTTAACAGTGGTAGCCGCTTTGGTCAGCGTTTGTATTTAACAGTTGAAAATTAGAAGATATTTTGTCAAAATAGATGTCATGCTGTCAGTTATCAAATTAGATTTTGACTGTTAATGATTCATCAAAGAGACATTTAAATTTATTTGAAAGGCTCTTCTGCTTGCTTGATTTCAGTAGTACCTTATCTTGATAAACTGAAATATATAATGTGTATTAATTAAATAGCTGATTCTTGGTGTGGGAAAGCTCTATTGAGCATTTGCTGCATAGTGGCAGGGAGCATAATTCAAGAGCATAGTTTAAATGGCTTATTTTGAAAAGTTCGGTACTTTCCTCATGGAATCATGAAAGGATCTGGAAAAAATTGGTTCATTCACCACCCACTCTAGGATGGTTCTTTACAATACTTATTATTGATAAACACATTTGCTAGAATTGTGACAGAAATGGGAGGGTGAGAAATAGGATGCAAGGATTAGTGTCTGGAAATCTTAGCTCTTTGTACTAAGGGTTTATACTATTCCTACATTTACAGTAAGTTTCTAATGGCTATGTACAACATACACTAATGAAGAGGATAATATGGAAATAAAGCTAAGTTGGGAACTAAATAAATGGTAAGTAATGTAAACATTATGAACCTCAGAAAATAGACATGTTGTTGTTTTTTGGAGTTCCTGTGGCTGTCGATTCAGGAAAGCATACCTGTCCAGAAAAGCACTTCAGTGGAGTTTAAGTACATAGTCATGTTCTAGTACACGCTTAGGAACTTTCCTGAACAGGGATGATAAGAATTGGCTGTGCTACCTACTAGAGAACAGTAACAGGACACAATCTGGAGACATACTGGATTTTGGGTATTTGTGTTGACTGAGTTACAAAGGATGATTGTGATGGTTCCTGGGGGTGCTCAGCGTTGTGAGGCATCTCACTACCACCTACCTTTACGGGAGGAAACTTTGTCTGTGCCTGCCGGGGTCAGCTTCTTGACTCCTCCACCAGCCCTGGGTAACACAAGCACTCCCCTCTCAGCCTATACAGGCTTTGTTGTCCCTCTGTAGGCAAGGAATAGGTGCACTCCATCCACCGAGCCCTCCAAGCATCTCTCTGGGGTGTCCACCCCATGTTCTGCTGGACACTCAGAATTCAGAGATCTGCTACTCTCAAAGCAATAGTACACAGCTTACCAGTTTAATCTCAAGATCACTGCTCCACTTAAATTTGTTTATAGAAGGGCCATCAATTAATTGCAGTTAATACATGCAATTAACGGAAAACAAACTAGATTTAAAAAAGTAATGATTAATTGGCATCTTAATCACACTATTAAACAATAATGGAATACCACTTCAAATTTATTATAAATATTTTTGGATGTTTTTCTACATTTTCAAATATATTGATTTCAACTACAACACAGAATATAAAGTGTACAGTGCTCACTTTATATTTTTGATTGCAAATATTTGCACTGTAAAAAAGAAAAGAAATAGTATTTTTCATTTCACCTCATACAAGTACTGTAGTGCAATCTTATTATCGTGAAAGTGCAACTTACAAACATAGAAGTATTTTTTTACATAACTGCACTCAAATAAAACAATGTAAACTTCAGAATCTACAAGTCCACTCAGTCCTACTTCTTGTTCAGCGAATTGCTAAGACAAACAAGTTCATTTACATTTATGTGAGAAAATGCTGCCCACTTCTTATTTACAACGTCACCTGAAAGTGAGAACAGGCGTTCGCATGGCACTGTTGTAGCTGGTGTTGCCTGGTATTTACATGCCAGATATGCTAAATATTCAGATGCCCCTTCATGCTTCGACTTGTAGGCATAATTTTCAGCATAGATACATGACTCCTTAAATATTAACTATACAGACATCTCACAATGGTTAGGATGACCAGTGTTTTATGGCTGTTGGTGGAGACCTCACATGCTACACTTTGGCATATTATTACGTAACATCGGATCCGGGATATCCCTATGCACCATATGTAAACCTCCATGCACCTCCTCTGTGCCCTCTGCCAGTTGGCATCAAGAGGTCCCAGGGTCACAATGATGAAGAGACAAAATCTGGATTGAAATGCAAAGGAGTAAACTGAGTGGAGCCAAGATCAGAGATGTGTACAAATGGAATGTTCAGTAATCTCAAGACAGTGGGTAAAGAGGGACTTGCTTGAGGTCCGGAGAAGTACAGGAACTGAAAACGAGACACCATCAGATAATACAGAAACCCACAATTAATCTAATTTTAGTCTTGACAGAAAAATGACTTCATGTTCTATGTGTGGCATGTTAGTGGTTGTAAAAATAAGCCACTAACGAAGATTTAAAATCCAGTAACTCAACTTTTTTCAGGTACTATTGTTGTTATATCAAAATGGTTACAGAATGGGGTTTTAATACTACAAAGTCTTTAAACATGTAAATCAGGTATTAAAAAACAAAATCTTTGTGATTTGAGTGTAGTGTTTTGATATTAAAAAGTTGAATTAAAACAGAAAAAAAATGCATCTAGATAGTTCATTGTGATGATAAAACCAGAAATTGAAAGTTACAAATTTGTACAACTTAAATGCATACATTTAATTTCTGTGATTTTAAAATAAGTTGTCTTTCCAAATAAGTAGTTGTGAAAATAAGGTTTTGTAGGAGAAAGGAATAATAGTACAAGATTTACTTGTGTATATAAACAAAGGACAGATGAACAATTCTATGCGTCAAGTTGTTTTTTGAATTTGTTAATAAAAATTGATTATTTACATGCTGTTGTGAGGTTACATTATCTCATGAAGTTAAGGCCTACTACAGCATTGGGAAGACCTTGCTGTTTTTATTGTGGATTGTTAACTTTGTTTTTCATGAACCATCCCTCCCTAAAAGTAGGTACCTAGGATTCCAAAAAGTTTTTTACATTTTCAGGGTAGTATGGACTACTGCGTTGTAGATTTTGGCAAAGCAATGTGGATATTTTATGTAAGGTTAATCTTAATCAAATACCTGCAAAACACCCATGACTCTGGTTTGTCCACTGCTATATTACTTAGGTCAATGCAGTATTTTCCTTCGTCACAGAATATGTTGAGCAGAATTCTATGTATTGTCATCCTTTGTTAGTTAGTTATGTACTGGCAGCGATGAGATCCTTTGCCAGGATATACCTCATTTCCACCTGTATAAATCCCAAGATTTTTATTTTTAATTATTTCTATTAAAATTTGTGCAGAATGAGTTCATCCTTGCTCACACTCATTCTGGAGACTGTTCACTAACAGGGTGGTTTAAAATCAGATTTTATTAGATCAGATTTTTATATTTAAATTGCATTTTTTAAATACAGGTTTCTTTTTTTTAAAAAAATACCTATTTACAATTGATAACCTATATTAAGACCTAAACTCTAATCTAGTAAAATATTTTAAGTTAAATAAAAAACTATTCAGCTGTACGTGTTTGTTTGGAAAGTTTTAAAGAAAATGAAACCACTGAACTGGTGGAAGTCACTGACTAAGTGTTTGGTACAAGTTTGTTGAAGTGCTAGCCCAGCTTTTGACAGCAGTAGCCTCTTTTGCAGGTGCAGAGAGAATATTTTCCTTATTTCAGTTTATTCAGCTATTTCAGTTCAATGACTAGTTCATTCAAAATTAAGAAAAAAATTGGGAGATGTAAAAAGCAGCAAAGCTTGTTTTCCTCTTCCATGAACAAAAGAATGAGATCAGCTTTTTCTAAAATCTAAAAGGACATGGTGACGAGGAACAATCAATATTCACTGACTAGATAATACTTCCTTTGTATAATGTTAGTTTTAAATGAAAAAAAAAATACTTTTATTAAACATTTTTTCTTATGTATCCAGAACATTTAAGGTAGTGTTAATATTTGGAAAGAAATTGAAAATGCTATTTTTGTGCATTTTTAATTGTTTGAATTTCCATCCAAATAAAGCTTGATCCAAATTGCACTTATTTACTAGATTTTTTTTTCTTGTATCATTCCCCTTCATTCTAACAAAAAGGTAAAAATTAAGAATCTGAATAAATATAAGTTAAGCTCTATAATTGCTTACACTATCACTCTATACTTTTGTTTATCATCCTGGCTAGCAAAAAGCGCCAAACTTAGTGTAAAAGCTATAATTAGTTGGAAATCAACATGTTTTAATTGTTACCATCCCATGAGATTTTACTTTTCTTTAGGAAAAGAATTAAAGTACAAATACAAAACATGATTTAAATCAACGCTGCCTGTTTGCTGATTTAAATTGTGATTAAAATTGGTGATTTAAGTCATTGATTGAAATCAGTCTACCCTGTTCACGCCTATCATTTTTATAGCGATACACTAGTCATGTCACTTTAGTACCAATCCAAACATCTTTCTAATTAGCCGAGGGGTAATTTAAGAAGCATTTCTGCAACCTTTACTCTAGTGCTTAATGAATTAACTACACAGTAATACTGTATTTATTCGGGGAGTGAAAAACTGGGAAATTCAGGAATTAAGTTTTCCTGGTATCAAATCCCAAATTGCTGCCCAGAAATATAAATTACTTGGGAGTCTTAAGATGTCTGAAATGGTGTCACCTAAGGCCAGGAATCAAACCAGAGTTTCCTATATGGCAGTGTAGAGCACCACCTGCAGGCTGCCATGCAGGTCAGAGTAGATGTCTTACTGACCATAACCAGGAAAGCAACCTCTGGCAATCTCTGATGTTTTGTTTTTACATTGTGGACTCTGATTGCGGGGGGGTGGGTGGGGTGGTGGTGGTGATGATGATGATTGATAGGATGCGAGAGTCAGCTAGTTTCCCATTCCTCATGATCTTATAATTTGTTGCATTTTAAGCTGCCTCCTGTCTCTCACAAGAAGCCCATTGTGTATTCAGATAGTTTTGAACTGAGCCAGATTTTGAATCTCCATTTACCTTTAAACAAAACAGTGTCTGGCTGGTAGTGTAGTTATGCTACCTTGTGTTATCCTGAACTGCCCACCTGTTTTTTGTCTCTCTCGATGTTCCTGTTTGTCAATATCTGCTTCGCTGGGTGAACCACTGCACTTTATAAATAATTCATCTTTTTTCTTTGTCTTCACTACCCAAATACCAAAGTATTACCCAAGAATGCTGCTGCTTTGCAAACGATCAATATTTGTTTTATATGCACATATGCATCTATACCTATGCTTGGGTATGTATCTATACAAAGAGAAAATAGATAAATGAAGTAAAAACTTGAAATCCAAGCCACAAGTATCTACGAGTTGGATTATGATGCTCCTGCTTATGCTGGTAGCACCTTACTCGGTGAATAGTCTAATTGTTTTTGTGGGCATGCAGTGATCAGTGATCTTTGAAACCTGTCTCCTGAAAAATGTGATATGGGATGGACTGGACTAGACCACCTCAACACAAGTCTTCTGCCAGAACAGCCTTCTTGCTGATTTGTTAAGGACCCTCCTGTGCTCTAGATATGTCCAAATATAAGAGAACTAAAAGATCTACAAAGCTCCTATGCCTCCTTTCAAATTAATTCCTGGATGGTAAGCATGTCTCTTTCCCTTACAAAGTCCCCTTGAAATCTCCCAACTTAAATGACTCAGGAAAATTCACCTGTTCCAATATGATCCGTGACTAATCTACTTTTCCCTGGCCTTCAAGAATTCATGGTCCCAGGCTGCTTACAATAAAATACAAGAAAAGCAATTATCTTCCTCATCGAGATGCAGTTCACTATTTTCACTGTGAATGGGTCTACACATGCAGAGCACAAAACTATTCTGAGCTAATCTTCAAGTTTAGGATTGACAGCCCTTTTGTGTGTGTGGTTTTTTTAATGGGGTCCTTAATATCTGATTTGGGCCATAGCTGCTACTGCATTACAAATTTATAAATAACAATAACCAGGTTTATAAAGTATAACAAGGCAAAATATTTTCATTGCCCTCCTCCCCCATTGACTTGTCATTCCTAGTTCTCAATCAGAGATGGAATATGTTCCTCCAAATCCTGATGCCAGTACCTGACATAGGGTCAATCACACAAGGAATTTATATTTAAAAGCAAAACCAAAAACCCCGTAACTCTGTTTCTTTACCTATTTGAAAAAAAGACCTCCAAGGAGGTAAACAGAGATTTAAGTACCACCAACCAGATAGGGAAACAAATATATAGTTTACACTTAAAAAAATAAACCCCAGCCCCCCACTTATCAGAAACCTAGAGCTATCACAACTGAACAAATGTTGGGAAAAGTTGTAATAAATAAAAGGAACACTTACGTCAGTATTTTTTTCTTTTGCTGCTGGTGAAGATATTTTTCACTTCTAATAGGCTCTTTCCCTCTTGTAACATAGTTTCTGTTCTCCATCTCTGCCTTTGCATGGTGCCCTTGTTTCTTGTGCTTAGTTTACTGCTCGTGGGTTTATGAATGCAACAGCGAGATTTTAGTTAACTATCCAATGTCTACTAAGTATCTATTTTACCATATGCAATATTAATCACAGCTTCAACTTTGAAGTGTATGTGTACTAGACTATCAGTGAATGAAAAATGTTCTCAGGAGGAGGAGCTGATGCTGGAATTTTTAGCATTACATTGTAGCTTGACTTTATACTTTATTTTAACAAATGACAGCATGCAAATGTGGATATAGTGGTATTATGTGTATACTTTAATAGCACTTAAATATTGGCTGTACTATTTTAGTTTTCGCATCATGTTACTGTTCTTGTACTTGGTGCGTGAAATATGTGCATTTGTTGAGGGGGAATGTCTGTGCAAGAAGCAGTAAATTTAAGCTATGATAGACTCCTGGGAAGTGCTTTTTTTTTTTTTTTTTTTTTTTTTTTTTATATTTAAAATAAAATAAAAATACATTATGGTCTGAGTTTTGTAGATGATTAAGTACTGGTCCGTAATAACCATTACATCCTGCCCATGTCTGGCCAACTTTTTTCCCCATAAAACCTGAACAACCTCTAACACAGGCATGTAGTTGTAGCGGATATTTTCACACCACAGTTGTCTTGGATCACCCCAAACGTTCTTAAGTGTCAATGATATCCACATCACTTGAAGTGTATTGCTGGAAACTGAGCCACTGATCCTGAAAACACTTTTATGCGCATATGTAACTTTCCTCATGTGACTAATCTCAGTCTATGAATGGAGTTACGCGTTTGCAGGATTAGGGTATGAGGATGGGCTTTTTTTTTTATTATTTTTAAACCATTAAGTGAAAGGACATTTAATGCGAGAGGATATTGGTTTTCTACAACTTTGAAAATTTTGTTCCATCTGGGGGTATTCAGAATGTGTGGTTTAAATTGTTTTGCTATAAAGTTGTCTTTCAGTAACTTCTTAAATTTAAACTACTGTACCCTGTAGTACCATGTTGGAGCCTCCATTTTATTTATAGGTGTTATTTGAAAGATGTCATTTACAAGGCTTAGCCACCAGCCAGAGTTCTAATGACCTTGCTGCTGGCTTCGTTTCCATCAAACCCAATGTCTGATTATTAAACAGTATTACTGCTTTAAAATCACTGTTCCCAACCTTTCAAAATATTTCAGTCGTTTAACCAGTCTTTAATGTTCCAGCAGTAATGTTTTTTTTTTTTTCTTCTTGCAACTGCAAGGAGCCATAACCTATTAGAACTGCTGTATGCTTCCTTTGCCACTAGATACTGCTGTTAGAGGGCGAAGATGGCAAAAAGCTTCTTCCTGTTTTAGTTTTTTCACTCCGCGTGGATGCCCCAGCCCTGAAAGGGCAGTGAAGTTTAACTACAGTGCACAGGCTGACCAACTGGGCATCAAGTAACATAACGATTTCATTTTTAATACACTTGGACACCGATTTGGTGGTCCTTGATTTGTAGAATGAGAAAGTTACGATGGCATTTTTATAGTATATACTTAAGATGATATGCAGACACATTTGGACTACATAAACAATATGGTTTTTTAGCATCTTCACTTAAGCATTTCTTTGTTTTTCTTACTTTTTATCGATTTTGAATAGCTTTGCAAAATTGTCAAAAAAAAAAAAAAAAAAAAAAAATCCACCAAATCTGCTTGCATTGCCCATGGTTACTATGATGTTGCTGAAAAACCTATTTTACTAATTAGTTTTTTTTTAAATATACGCCCTGGATGAGCGAGCAAATATAATTTTCCAAGTGTGGTTTAGAACAAATGTTTGCAATTACAAGGGGCTTTCACTTGTAGAAATCTTAGTATTTGTGTGTGTTACATAATCAAAGAAAAAGCATATGCTTTAGAAGCAGGGTTTTCTTTACAAAGGAGCTGAGTTGCCACCTCGTGCTGTGTAATCCTCAGTCAGTGTCTGGGCCTACCGATTTTTGAAGTAAAGTATAGCTCAGCATGATTTAAAGGTGGCAGAATCAGTCCTCTAAGAAACTGCAAAGGAGATCTTGCTACTATAACCCACAATATAATTGTTCAGTTGCCAATAGTTTTTCTATGTCATTGGTTTCTACCTGTGGTCCGTGGATCCTGGAGGTCTGCAAACTCTCAAGATTTTCAAAGGAGACTGCACCTCCATTTGAAATGTTCTAGGGGTCTGCAAATGGAAAAAAAGTTCTATATCTCCAGTCTGTTTCTGTTTCAAACTGATTATTTAAGGGCCAGCAATGTGCTTGGTTTGTAAATGTGCCCAAAAAGTTCTTTTTTATTTAAGATGCTGCACAGGATTTCTTGAAATTCCCTGTTTACAAACATGAGATCACAATTGCCAGAAGGACTTCTTTGATTCTATACCAAGTCAGCTGAATTATTTATAAAGCATCAGTTTAATATGCCTGTCTAGTTGTGGGTGGATATGCCTCTATTTGGTGATTCCTGAGACTGTGCTGAAGGATTTCTATAAAGGGGTCCCTCCATTATCTAATGAAGAAATTCAGAAGTTTAACAAACTTGTCATTACTCTTGTGGGTCCCTGTCTTCCCGTGCACAGGAATATATCAAACCTCTTGGTCTTGTGTGGCAGTAGGAGAAGGGTATGTTATTACAGAAAAGCCTTCTAAGATTTCTTCTGGTTACCTCTCTGGCACTTGAGTTTTTGTGGACAAAAGGCTATGATTATGATGGACTAATGGGTACCAGCGATGCTGTCCAGGCATGATTAAATACGTGGGTTATCTTGACTTGTACTGTGCCTCGGCTTGTAAGATGAAATGAAATGGAAGAGTTTGGTAACTGTATCTTCTTATTCATAGAGACCATTTATTATATATTGGTATTATGGTAAGGATAGATACCCCTGACAAGCTGGGTTCCCATTGTGCACTCATATGTTTCCTGTTCCAAAGAGCTTAGTCTTTGGCCTCAATAGTGCAAAAACTTTTGTGTGTGTTTAACTTTGTTTGTGAGTAGTCCAAATGAAGTTAATATGCCCTTATGGACAATCCATAATAAACTGCCTCTACGGCAAGCTGCAACAGGTGGGTGACACATAGGAGAGGAAGGGAGGTTGGAGGAATATGACATGATCAGGTTTTACATACACTAAAATGTGTGTGATGGAACAGATTCTGGTTAATAGCTGTGAATAAACTGAGGAGTGACAGACCATTCCTGCACTTGAAATGACTCCGCAGTTTTGATGTGGAGAAAAAAAAGTGACAGAATCAATAATAATGGCAATTGTAGCACTCAGCCCAGAATGTTACTTAACCTTCCAGGATTGCCAGGATGCTTAGTCCCACACACTGTTCCTTGTCACTCTCAAATCATGAGGACTCTTCTAGGGAACCTTCTTCTTCAGTATTATGCCTTACCTTTAAGGCATGTGTCAGCTCCCAGGAGTTTATTGAAAACCGCAGTAAAAACTATTGCCAATTTGATCTGCCTTTGTATTTCAGCCTTGCAGATAACAAGGGGCCTCTGAACTTCAGAGTTAGTTTATTTCACTTAAGCCATTAATTTGGAAGGCTGAATGTGAGTATATTTATTCAGATAAATTTTGTAGAAAGCTGGTATGACTCTCCCTGCATTTGTTTACCAAACAGAGTAACCTAAATAGCTGTTTTTCCTTATTGATGACTTTTTAGTGTGTTCCAGTGCCTTCTCAACTTTCATTCCTCCTCTCCCCCCCCCCCCTTTTTGTGTGGAGGGATGCTATTCAGTTTCCATCATTCCAGATTTATAGATTGAAGTCCCAGAAAGAAGTTTATTGCATGCAGATGCGTGTGTGTGTGTGTGTGTGTGTGTGTGTGTGTGTGTGTCCATTAATCTGGGAATATCCCACCCAGATAATATTATTTTTTAGTGGCACTAATACAAAGTTAAATTCCCCTCTATATTTCTGCAAGTTGGGGGTTAATTGTTCCTTGCTGTTGAGCTTGTTGGATTGCTATAGACTGGGAGAAAACTGCTTTATAAGCCAACTAATTGTTACAGCAAATGGTGCCAACACTACTACATCTTAAAATTGGAAGATAAGAGAAGGTCGATGTGGGAATGAAATTCTCTCTTCCTGCACTTGTGCACTCTCTTGTATCATTTTTACTTTTGCATAGTGCTATTTCATTTTTACCCCTAGTTTTAATTTTCCTGGACAAAAATCCTACAAACAGTTTAGTTAAGAGAGAACATTAACATGACTTGATGTTAATTAACATGACTTGATGATAACTTTAAATATCTGATTTATTTAAGTTAGCCGTCTCCTTTGTGATTTCATGAGTGATACCATAAAGGTTTTATGTAATTAATTTTAAAAGTCTTCCTTTTAAGAAGATCAATACAATTGAAGTTAATGACATACTAATGCTTTCTTTAACATTTCATTCTGAGAATTCAAAGTTGCCAGGGCAGGTGGGCAGAAACCATGTGCCTAAGTTTTTAATTTGGACAGCTTTCAAAGATACCTCCCCTATTCGTATTTTTAATAAAGGTATGTACCAGGAATCATTTATCTATTGTAAGCATGATATGGGTCAAACATATTTTATCTTTCATGCCGAAATTATACAGCCCTTCTGTCTAGTACCAAACACTTGATTTTCATGCTTGATATTTTAAAGATGTTAGCATCCTCCCTGTACAGCTTTAATGTAAGCTTTTATTAAGGTAGCAAACTATTGGTGCTTCTAAATTGAAATGCATTTCATTTTGCTGTACTGCAGTGCAAATTAGGTGTGCTATTTTGGAGGGCCTTGCTAATGTCTACTGATGGGAAGACCCATTATTCAATATTGTCAATGAGTGAGTGTAACACACAATATAAAGCAAGATTAATGCATCCTAAAGCATACTTAATTAAATTATTTTCACAACTAAAATTAAATTGTAATTGTATTACTAATTTATAGTTTATTACTAATTTGCCAGAAGCTGGGAATGAACGACAGGGCATGGATCACTTGATGATTACCCGTTCAGTTCATTCCCTCTGAGGCAGCTGGCACTGGCCACTATCCGAAGACAGGATACTGGGCTAGGTGGACCTTTGGTCTGACCCGGTAGGGCCATTCTTATGTTCTATAGTATACTAGTAAATGTATTAAAGGTCTTGTCTTGTAATTTATGTATGTGACTGTGTAATGTGAGAGGTTCAATTGCTTTTTACCATTAAATCTTCAAGATGAACTGCCAGCTTTTGTAGGTATAGCTTAATGTAGTTTTGCTCCTTCCAGGCCCCCTCTATCTTTCTGTTGTGATCTTTATCTAAAGAATTACTTACTGGTAAGTTTAGGGCCAACTTTGAATTCTGCCAGTATATGTTCAGCTATACATCATAAACAGTTGTACAACCGTTTTACATTTTAAGAAATAAAAAACTAGCCTCTTCTCCTAGTGGTGACTTTTACATTGCAGTTTGCTGGCTTACTCTGGGACTTGTCTACTCTGAAAGCTCAGAATCTAACATAATGGCACATTACAGGGTTTGAGAAATTGGACCAAATTCATAAATTGTTTTGTAATGGCATTAAACCAAAGATGAATTTGACATGAAAGTCTTCTGATGTCATTACATGTCAACACTAGAAGCATCCTAGCAGTTCAGTCCATGTGCCCCTGGACTGATACTAATGATAAATGCTGTGCTTCCCTTCTTCTTTTCTTGTGCCTGTGTTGCCATTCTCTTGCTTTTTTTTAATTATGTTGTCTTTTATATTAAAATCCAGCAGTCTAGTCTGCATGGGTGGGCCATGTACTAAGTAGGTTCTGATTTATTTATTTATTTTGCCAGGAGGAAGCCAAACATTACTCATAAGCTCTTAATGGTAGGAGCTGTATCTTCATATGTCTGTGCAGTACCTAGCCTAATAAGGCTTCAATCAAGATTGGGATCGCTGGGGATTTTACAGGTCCTTAGTTAAAAAGACACTGAAAGAGTAATAGTTTGAATGTCATTTCAGTTTTTAAGCATGAACTTTTTATTCCATTTAACTTCAGTGTAAGGTGACCATAATTTTTTAAGACTTGAAAACCAGGACACACTGCTGCTTCATCCCTGGCCTCTTCCCTTTACTATATCTGGCCTGAGTACTTGCTTATGCTCACACCCTTCCATTCAAAATAAAACTAAATAATTACATATTTATTAAATACAAGATATACAAACCTAAATGTTTATTTTAACCCTCATCTCTTAAAACCATGGCAACATTATACCATCTTTGGATACCCCTTTCCCACTTAGGGTACCTACTGGTTTACGCCCCCTTCTCCCCCCCCCCCCCCCCCCCGAATTGTTCGTAATGTTAACTTTGCAAACTAATTGAAATGTCTTCTGTTGTCTTCAGTACAGAAACGCTGTTTCCCAATTTGAGCAAATGTACAGGGGCAACACTAACCAGATGATGCTCCAATGTGACATACTTAAATTGTTTCTATCTTTTTTGTGTGGTTTCCATTCAGAACATCAGTTGATTTTTGTGATGCACTTGTGTCCCTGTGGGTTTTGTTAAGCTCTGGTCCATACTAGTGATGTGTCATCTTGCATAATAAGTATAGATCAAAAGGAAAATGTTGACAGAGACTTAAAGGGGAAAGATCAAAGAAAATAAGGCAAATAAATCATTACTTTGGATATGTATGGTATAAACCAGGGATCGGCAACCTTTGGCACACAGTCTGTCAGGGATAATGGCTGGGATGGTTTGTTTACCTGCAGTTTCCGCAGATTCAGCCAATCATGGCTCCCACTGGCCGTGGTTCACTGTTTCAGGCCAGTGGGGGCTGCGGGAAGCAGCATAGGCTGAGGGATGTGCTGGCTGCCACTTCCCGCATCCCCATTGCCTGGAACGGCGAACCGCAGCCAGTGGGAGCTGCAATGAGCCGAACCTGCGGACGCTGCAGGTAAACAAACATACCAATTGCTAGGAGATGCTAAAATTACCCACTCCTGTTTTGACCTGATATACTTAACAATGATCTGTGAGCTCTTCCTGCTGCTGGGCAGCAAGTATATCGCTGCTCACATCATTCATCTGTGATCATGCTGTTGCCCAGAGATGTGTTGCATCTAAAAAAGCTATGCAGTCTCCTTCCTGCCTATTTGACCTCTCCATGGCTGTGAGTGACAGGGTTTCAGTTAATCACTGGCATGATGAGCACGCAACTTGTACATTTTGTCAGATGCTGCTGTTCAAAACCATTGATAGCTCAGCTGTTAAGGTTTTGCTCCCTGTCACAACCAGTCGCCTCACTTTCAGTGGGGCAGACCAGTTGTGCTCCCTTATCCAGCAGGCCTGGCCAGTTTACTTCTCTCCAGAATGTGAATTGTTGCATCATAAGGGAATGAGACCGTTTAATGCAAACGAAACTGGGGGAACATGGGTTAAGAGCATAATTGTGGCACAGTTCGTTACCAGGCAAGGCTATGATGCTGGGACAGGAACTAATATAATTTGGAAACATCAATGGAGTTTATTTTAAAGTTCTTCCTTTTATCAAATCCACTAGCTGACTCTGCTTTTATAAGTTCAAATTAATAGACGAGCAAGCACCCCCTAGTTATCCAGACTGCTGGCGAGAGTTGGGGGAGCTGGTATACAGAGGGGATATGGAGGAAAGATCAGCTTTTTGGTTCCAAGCATATCAGGAACACTGCCTCAGTCCCTATTGTGTGTTCATATTCCTCTTCCACTTTCTGGGTGACCCCATTTTCAGTGCATGCACAGCTCTGTACCTTAGGGGCTATTGCAGCAACTAGTCAGCAAAAGAGAGTTTCTTCCCACTTTCTAGGTATGAAATTGTGAAAGGGCTGCTGTGGCTTTTTTAGCTTAGCTGCCGCCTTCGAGTAGTGTCCCTGTGGTGCTCCACTGTAGGTGTATCTGCCCCTTTGCCTCTAAATGGAGATTCTAGGTAGCAGTGTCCGTTCAGCCTGCACATACACTCTCCCTCCCTCGTGGTCTGCTTCTAGGCTATCTAGCTCTGTGCAGGCGACCCCGACCCCCACCCCCGTCTTTGATCTCGAACAGTGAGGTGACAGACCTGTTGCTGCACAGCCAAAAGTTGATCACTCAATGTACTTAACTACAAAAATGGAAACGATTCCAAGTTTGGTGTAATTCTAAGCAACCAGACCCAACCTTCTCTTTTCTCCCTCTGATTTTAGACTACATTTTAGACCTCAAGAGGTCAAAACTGTCGCTCAGCTCCCTTAATCTTGTGGCCATAATGGCTTTCCACCATCATGTAGACAGAAACTTGGTGTTCGCTCATCCACTGATGCGTGGATTCCTTAAGGGCATTGGGAATCTCTTCCCGCATGTGAGACCACCCCCTCCAACCTGGAATCTTAACATAGTTCTCAGAGCTTTGACTAGACCTCCCTTTGAGCCCAGGGCAACTTGCTCTCTTACATCCATCTATGAAGACAGCATTTCTAATTGCAATCACTTTAGCTAGGTGCATAGGAAAAATAGCAGCTCTAATGGCCCACCTACCATACACGATCTTTTCTAAAAACAAAGTAACTCTGAGGCCGCATACCAACTTTTTACATAAAGTTGCCTCCACTTTCCATATGAATCAACAGATCCCTCTACCTGTTTTTCCCCCAAACCACATTGACAACAGGGAGGAGATTATGCATATGCTAGATGTTAGAAGAGTACTAACCTGCTTAGGCAGGATTAAGGAATTCAGGAAGTCTTCTAAACTCTTCCTTTAGTTTGCAGAAAGATTAAAGGCTCCGCAATAGCCTCTCAAAGACTATCCAAATGGGTCACTGATATCAAAGGTGAAACCTGGTCTCTCTTTCTGGAATTCATACACTCTCCATGAAGTCAATTTCTGCCTTCCTTAAAGATGTCCCTATCTTGGAAATCTGCAGAGCAGTGACTGGGGCATCTGTCCACACTTTCACAGAATATTGTGCAATCACTGAAGATTCGGACTCCCACGCCATCTTTGGCTTCACAGTACTCTGTAGTAGGAGACTCCACTCTTCTATGTGGGATACTGCTGTAAAGTCACCTACAGTGAAGCACTCGCACGGACACTACTCAAAGAAGAAGTTATTCACCTTGTGCAGTAATGATGGTTCTTTGAGATGTGTGTCCTTATGGGTGCTCCACAATCTGCCCTCTACTTCAGAGTTCTCCATAAGGGGCTCAGCAGTAGAGAAGGAACTGAGGGGCATTTGCCAGTCCAGTGCTAGATAGCCTCGAGGCAGACCACAAGGGGGGGGAGAGCGCATGTCCAGGCTGAACGGACACTGCTACTTACAATCTTCAATTAGAAGCGCAGGGGCAAAGATATGCCTACAGTGGAGCACTCATAGGGAAACAATGAGTTCCTTCCTCTTATTCCTCAAAGCTGTGTGATTGAAACTCTAGGTGGATGGGTGATGGTTGAATCTTCCCAGAGGTCCCATACTTTGCATTCACGCAAAACACTACTAGTGAATGAGCTAATTTTTCTGCCTCTATATTATTAAGGGTTCTTTTAAGAATATGAAGCCAATTTTAGTACTAAAGCATTCTCTGGTATCTGTGGTAAATTCACTTATTGAATATAACAAAGTATTTTGCTGACTTAGATATACTGTATAGTGCAGATACTGCACCATAAATAGTTAGTTTTAGCAATTTCATTAAAAGTCGTGAGTGCTTTATGAAGCAAATGTAATGTGAGAGAGTCAACAAACTGAGTGGTCATTTTTTGTTACTTATGTTTCCAGTTAACTGTTCCAAAACCCTTAGTGGAGTTAGACAAGGCCAAGTGTTGGATTTAACAATAGTGATCATTTTTAAACTGGCTTTTGCATAAGTAAACATAACTCCAAGTGCTGCTTTTTACTCTAAATCTTTCAAAAAAAAAAAAAAAAAAAAAGTGTCTCCTTACAGTAGAACCTGTACATATACAGAACTATAAGAGTAGTCCAGGTTGGAGAACACAGGTAAATTACCAATGGACCAAGTTTTGACTAGTGAATTTGGGTGCCTCAATTTTTGGATACTCAGCCTGACATGTTAAAGGAGCATGAGTTTCTGTGGGTGGGTGGGTCCCCAGCACTTAAAAAAATCAGACCCCTTTAAGGTGTCTCCGATTGAGCACCCAAAAATTTGAGAAGTCCTAAATCACTAGCAGAGCACCTCACCCTCCCTGATTGAACTAACCTCGTTATCTCCACGCTGATTTATACCTGCCTCTGGAGATTTCCATTACTTGCATCTGAAAAAGTGAGGTTCTTACCCACGAAAGCTTATGCTCCCAATACTTCTGTTAGTCTCAAAGGTGCCACAAGACCCTCTGTTGCTCTTTACAGATTCAGACTAACACGGCTACCCCTCTGATACCTAAATCACTAGTCACTTTTGAAAATACTGGCCTGAGTTCTCAACTGTATTATGCCAATTAAATGTCAGGAGAAAAGATTAACATACTGATAAGTAGATTGCTTTATTAAGTACTCTACAATAGTGGCATAATCCAAAAATAATGAAATTCAAGAAATGATGGATGTTGTGGCATGTAAAGATCCTGAAGTCATCCACTGCCACATGGTCAGTAAAATCAGAAAGGATCAGTTAGTTTATCATGCTTACTAGCTTCAGAAGTTTCATGTGGCAGGCACCCACTGTGGCATGTTTTTGACAGTGTATTGTGGCATTCTTTTAGTAGTGTGCAAAAGTGCAATATTTCAGAGTACATCTAGCATATCTTTTCAGGTTCTAGTTCCACCAGTCTTACTCCTGTGAGGTTCTCTTTCACCTTGAAGACCGGTAGAAACTATCAAATTTTTAATGTCTTCAATCATTGGGACCTCTCGGCTACTCTGCTTTAGCAAGTAGAAGTTGTAAAGCATGGTTAATGTACAATATTTGCCAGCTTAAAAGTTTCAGTGGAATTTACAAAAAATAATAGTTCTCCACAACCGTTTCTATATGTTTAAACTGCTTCATAGAGGTACTTCATGTGGGTCAGATGGCATAAAGGAGTGTTCTCAAGGAAGCTGAATAGGGGAACTCCCTAACGCCCCCAGGATAAGAAAAGGTGGGAACCTAATTGCCAGAAGTAAGGGAGTGATATTGCTGCTTTCTATATGGTTATTTCTGGAACCTAAGTGGTTGCAAGATTGTTTTAGGCTATGTATACACTACAGCTTACATCGGTATAATTAAGTCAATGGGAGAGCTCTCTCCCACTGTCTTAGGTGTGGTCTACACTGGGTCGGCGGGGCGGGGGGGAGGGAATGATCCAAGTTACGCAACTTCGGTTATGTGAATAACGTAGCTGAATTCGACGTACTTAGATCTACTCACTGCAGTGAGTCGATTGCTGACACTCCTCCGTCGACTCCACCTGTGCCTCTTGCTCCGGTGGAGTACCGGAGTCGACGGGAGAGTGCTCGGCGGTGGATTTATCGCGTCTTCACTAGACACGATAAATTGACCCCTGCTGGATCGATTGCTGCGCGTCGATCCTGAGGGTAATGTAGACAAGTCCTTAGAGTGTCTTCATTAGCAGTGCTACAACAGTGCAGTTGCATCTGTGCTGCTAAGCTCTATATTGAAGCCATAGGGCCTACAAGACAGTCTAAAACGAAGGCTGCCTGGACTAGAAGAATGTCGTGTGAAAACTTGATAGCGAGAGTAATCAGTTAAGGTGGGCTATAGAATAGTTATAGTTAGTAGGGCAACACCCATTTTTTCATGTCCTGTGTGTGTGTGTGTGTATCTATATCTTCCTACTGTATTTTCCACTGCATGCATCCAATGAAGTGGGTTTTAGCCCAGAAATTTAAATAAAATTTATTTATGCTCAAATAAATTTGTTAGTCTCTAAGGTGCCACAAGTACTCCTCGTTCTTTTTGCTGACAACAAGAGAGTAAATCATAAATTAGTTTCAGTAGAGGAATATGTTGGAAATCATATTTCTGAAGAGACAGCAAACAAGTTACAGGCCTCTAAGACACAGGATGCAAAAGAGTTCTTGCTCAAGTTGCATTTCATGTATTTCAGACATGATGAAGAGAGGGTGTGAAGCTTTGGTTTGAGAATTCTCTTCCTTCCAGTTCTTAAGATAGTTGTAGGATGTTTGCCTTGAACTTGGTGGAACACCATCTACTGTAAATGAGACAGCTATGCAATTCAAAGGAAGTGTAAACCTGTATCTTTATGAAAATGATTTGGATCTTTGAGGGCCCAAGGAGATCTGATATATGAAGTAGCAAGCTGGTTGATTAATTTTAACATCTTGATTGTTTGTTGCTAGTGATCTTGACAGGGTCGTGTATAAATACGGACTATTTATTCCTTGCTTTCACTTGCTTTTGGATGTGTGGTACCTTCTCACATTATTGTGCTTTCCTGCTCCCCCATCTCTCCTTCCCTCCCTTCTCCCCCCTCCCCCCCCCCGATTTGTCAGGCAGGTGATTTATGAAGTGACATGTTTAGTCCTAGTAACTGAACACAATGGCTCCATGGTAGATTTAAGACTAAGTTGATTTGAAGGTGTATGATATTTTTCAAAGGCAAAGTACGGCAGCATTTTAATCATGCTATAATGCAAGGGAATGCACAAATGGAGAAAGTATAATAACTTCTTAAAATTAGAAATGGGTTCCTTACATGCTTAACGGATCACTTACTTTCAATACACAACATCAGATATTAGAACATTCTTCTGAAATACTTTGTATTCACAGTTGCACAAAAATAATTGCCCCTTTACTTATTAACATATACACCTTCCAAAGCTAACAATTTTTTCCCTTTCTCTGTTGCCTAGAAATATTTTAACTAAATTAGTAGATCCAAACACCTATTTTGTACTGATTTTGAGACAAAGGTGTTAATATTTCCAAATGATGAATTTGGTATTCACCAAATTTTGTTTAAACTCACTGCAAAAAGTAAGTATAGGTAGCCTAACCTGTATTTCTTAAATCCTTGTTCTTAAGGACTTGAAGCAAAGATGTTTCCTATTCGGATGGGGCCTGATCCACCTCCCCATGAAGCCCTTCCATTGTCTTCAGTGAGAGGTGTTCATGATAATCTCTGATTTATATTGGCTAGTCAGTAATGCATCCTCTTGTCATATGAGCTGTCAGATATAACTTGAATATGGGATATTATCTTAAAAAATGAGTTGTCCTCTAAATTTCAGGTATGGATAGCTTAATTTTTAGGTGTGATTTTTATGTTACAGCATTACTTGTCTGTGTATGTTTTGTGGTTTTGCCTTTTCAACCTCATAAGAAATTAATCAAAAAATTGTTAAAGGAAAATCCCAATGATTAGTTATGTTTTTATCCATTTTCCATTATACGGTAAAATATTGATAAATATTACAGAATGTATATCTGAGACTAGTTAATTGAATAATTGTGTGTGAGGCAGAATCTCAATAAGAACAGAATTTTTAAATCTGATTTTAAAACCGTATACTTTCAATATTTCAAGTCAGTGAATAGAGATACTGATCTCTCTTTTAGTTAAGAACATCCCTAACAATAATCTGTGATAAATAGTTCCTAGTTAGGGATTCAATTTGATTAAAAATATGACTGAAAGAATCAGTGGTCAACTCCTTCAACTTTTGTGTGCAGACATGTTTTTTAAAGCAGACCCTTTATTGAAGCAAACATGACTTCAAAAACTTTAAACGTTTAACTCTTTCACATTAGATAGTATGGAAATAATGGCTTTCATTTTGTGTTCAAATGGAAATATTTTTCCTGGTTAATGTCTCTCTGCAAATGCTTTATCTTTAAAACTGGAAAAAATCATTTGATTTCAGACAGTGTGATTTTTGTGATGAGGTGATGTAAGAGCCTCATACTTTCCATCTTAATGTCAAGCAATAATACTTCATTGTAAATACAGCTCCTCTAGTGTCATTGTTGAACTATAAAATGAGCTGTGAAATTTGTTGTTTCCAGATGAGCTTGAAACAATGAGAACTTATGCGCTTCCTTAGTGAGAGTCTTGGAAAATAAATTAAACTGCCACTGGGTAAAAAGGATATTTCAAATGTATTTGAGCAGTTTAGAACCTAAAAATTCATGCACACGAGTTTATAAGACAACTTATCTGTACCATACTTTCTAGACACAATTAATAACTGCTTCTTGGAGCAGCCAATCCTGGAACCCACAAAGGAAGAAGCAATTATTGATTTACTCCTAAGTGGAGCACAGGATCTGGTCCCAGAGGTGAATAGAAGCTGAATCACGCAGTAATAGCGACGATAATAATTAAATTTAACATCCGTGTGTGTGTGTGTGTGTGTGTGTGTGGAGATACCCAAGAAGCTCACCACAATAGCACTTAATGTCAGAAAAGGGAACTATACAAAAATGGGGGAGCTAGTTGAACAGAAATTAAAAGGTACAGTCCCAAAAGTGAAATGCCTACAAGCTGTATGGAAACTTTTTAGAAACACCAGAATAGAGTCTCAAATTAAATGTACACCCCAAATTAAATAAAATGTAGTAAGAGGACCAAAATAGTGCCACCATGGCTAAACAACAAAGTAAAAGAAGTGGTTAGAGATAAAAAGGCATCCTTTAAAAATTGGAAGATCAATCCTACTGAGGAAAATAGAAAGGAGCATAAACTCTGGCAAGTCAAGTATAAAAGTAAAATTAGGCAGGCCAAAAAAGAATTAAGAGCAATTAGCCCAAGACTCAAAAACTAACAGCAAAAAATTTTTTTAAATACATCAGAAGCAGGAAGCCTGCCAAACAATGAGTGAGGCCACTGAATAGTCAAGGTGCTAAAGGAGCACTCGAGGACAAGGCCGTTGCAGAGAAGCTAAATGAATTCTTTGCATCCCTCTTCACTGCAGATGATGAGAAGGAGGTTCCCATACCTGAGCCATTCTTTTTAGGTGACAAATCTGAGAAATTGTCTCAGGTGAGGTGTGTAAATAGAGGAGGGTTATGAACAAACTGATAAACTCAACAGATATAAGTCACCGGGGCCAGATGGGATTCATCCAAGAGTTCTGAAGGAACTCAAATATGAAATTGGAGAGCTACTAATTGTGGTATGTATCCTCACTTAAATCCGCTTCTGCACCAGATGACTGAGGATAGCTAATGTGACACCAATTTTTAGAAAACACTCCAGAGTCAATCGTGGCAACTACAGGCCTATAAGCCTGACTTTAATACCAGTCAAACTGATTGAAACTATAGTAAAGAACAGAATTAAAAGACAAATGTATGAACATGATTTGTTGGGAAAGAGTCAACATGGCTTTTGTAAAAGACAGTCATGCCTCACCAATTTCTATTAGAATTCTTTGAGGGTATCAACAAGCCATGTGGACAAGGGCGATCCAGTCGATATAGGTGCTTCACCAAAGGCTGTTAAGCAAAGTAGGGAATCATGGGATAAGAGGGAAGGTTCTCTCATGGATCAGTAACTGATTAAAAGATAGAAAACAAAGGATAGGAATAAATTGTCAGTTTTCAGGCGCCAATTTTGTGATTTCCCTGGGGGTGCTGGACCCTTGCTCCGCTCCAGGCCCTGCTCCACCCCATTAAGCCCCCACTTCTTCCCGCCCCTGCTCCACCCCCACCCTGCCTCTTCCTGCCCTTGTTCTGCTCCCTCCCCCACCTCTTCCTGCCTCTGTTCATTGCGCTCCCACCTAGCACCTCCTGCATGCCACTGAACAACTGATCACGGCATGTGGGAGGTGCTGGGAGGAAGGAGGAGGAGGAGCTGATCGGTGGGGTCTGCTAGTGAGTGGGAGGCGCTGGGGGTGGGGGAGGAGTAGATCCGCACATCTGTCAGTGGGTGCCTAGAAACCACTATATATATTTTTTTTTCCATGGGTGCTACAGCCCTGGAGCATCCACGGAGTCTGTGCCTATGCCTCCAAGGATTTGTACTGGGACCAGTGCTGTTCAGCATATTCATAAATAATCAGTAAAAAGGTAAACAGTAAGGTGGCAAAACTTGCAGACAATACAAAATTACTCCAGATAGTTAAGTCCAAAGCAGAGTTACAAAGGGATCTCACAAAACTGGGTAAATAGGCAACAAAATGACAGATGAAATTCAATGTTGATAAATGCAAAGTAATGCACGTGGCAAACATAATCCCAACTATACATATAAAATGATGGGGTCTAAATTAGCTGATCTTGGAGTCGTGGATAATTCTCTGAAAACATCCACTCAATATGCATTGGTAATCAAAAAAGCTAACAATGTTAGGAACCATTAGGAAAGGGATAGATAATAATCAGGAAACCTAGAAATCTGTTTTTCGCAAGAAAACACAGAATTTGTGTTTTTACAGAGACTCTTTAGTTTATATTTTGTGAAAAAATAAAAACCTATATTAACTAACAACTAATTTTACTAAAAGTACCAGTGTCTCTTATTCAGTATGTGCAACCTCCCCCTCTTGTGGTTGATTTTTGAATGCGCTTTAAATCTACGTACAGTGGAACCGTGTTTTATCTGATCCTCCATTATCTGGCTCTGACAATGGCAGGGCACAGGCGGTAGTTAGCAGTGGGTAGCCAGGGCTCCAGCAGCTAGTGGTTCGGTTAACACGGAGAGCCGGATAGTGGAGGCTCAGATAAATGGAGTTTTCCTGTATAGCAATAAAACATTGTGTTCAACTGATACCCATGTATTCGGTAGCTAGGGAAACTAAAATTCAGCATTTCATTTTCATTATGGAAAAACGTGGATTTTTATTTGGGAGCGGAAAATCAGGATCCCTGATGAGAAGACGGAAAATATAATGCCACTGTATAAATCCATGATACTCCCACACCTTGAATAGTGCATGCAGTTCTGGTCACCCCATCTCAAAGAAGATATATTAGAATTGAAAAAGATACAAAGAAGGGCAACAGAAATTATTAGGGATATGGAACAGCTTTCATATGAGGAGAGATTAAAAAGACTGGGACATTTCAGCTTGGAAAAAGATGACTAAGGGGGGGATATGATTGAGGTCTGTGAAAACATGACTGGTGTGGAGAAAATGAATAAGGAAGTGTTATTTACTCCTTCTCATAACACAAGAACTAGGGGTCACCCAATGAAATTAATAGGCAGCAGGTTTAAAACAAACAGAAGGAAGTATTTCTTAACACAACGCACAATCAGTTTGTGGAACCTGTTGCCAGGGGTGTTGTGAAGGCCAAGCCTATAACCGGATTCAAAAAAAGAACTAAATAAATTCATGGAAGATAGGTCCTGGGTGTCCCTAGCCTCTGTTTGCCAGAAGCTGAGAATGGGCGAGAGGGGATGGATCACTTGAGGATTGCCTATTCTGTTCATTTCCGCGGAAGCACCTGGGCATTGGACCCTGTTGAAAGATAGGCTACTGGGCTAGATGGACCATTGGTCTGACCCAGTGTAGCCACTCTTTTGTTCTTATGTACTAGAAAATGTGCCAGTTTGACTAAATCAGTTTGAAAATGGGTGGTCTTAAACCAGTGCAAATTACTAATGTGGACACACTTAAACCAGTTGAGCCCTTGTTTACTTACCTCAGTTTAGATAAAATCTGTAACTTTTCAGTGCTAGCTAAATTGATATAAGCAATGATTTAATCAATCTAAGTATGTCTATATTAGGCGTTTGCAGTAGTTTAAAAACTTGATTTAGTTAATTTAATTAATCGGATGAACTTTTGTACTATAGAGAAGACTTACACTTTTAAATTACATTTGGGCTTTACTTTCTGTAAGTGGACTGTAAGTGAGCATGCACCTTTTTTTAGCATTAGGTTCCCAAATAACAAAATGGATAAATGAAGCTTAAGTGGTTCCTTCTTAGGTAATCAATTCTGTTTGTTTTCTGTGTTTTGGTTATTGTAGAAGGTCCAGACTCATCCCTGCGGCACCTCCTGCTGGTCTCTCAGGGAATTAGCTCGACCTAGTCTCCGGAGCGCCCTCTGCAGGCCAGTGATCTGCCTTGCTCTCTACACTGGCCCCGTGTCCCTCCCAGGACCCCAGTGCCCCTTACTCTGAGTGCTGCCCCCTGGCAATACCCACACATGCGAGGTCTCCCCTCCCAGGGGAACCCCCACCCACTAACCCCACCTCACCTCAGGATAAGGCCACTGCCAGTCACCAACTAGCCCCCACTCTCTGGGGCCGACTGCAGTATAGGCCACTCATCATCGGCAAGGTTGGGTTTGGACCTGCTGCCTTGGCCTAGTCCTGGGCTGCCCTCTGCAACCCCCAGTAGCCCATGGCCTATTACCAGGCCGCAGTCTGGGGCTATCCAGGCTGGAGCTCCCCAGCTCCTCAGTCTTTCCCCAGCCCTGCTCCACTACAGGTACCCTGTCTAGCTCCCTGCAGCCAGGCCCTTCTCTCTTTGAAGGGAGAGAGAGAGACTCTTGAGCTCCTGGCTCCGAGCCTCTTTATACCGGCCATCTGGGCTCTGATTAGGGTATGGCCCAGCTGCAGCCACTTCCCCCAATCAGCCAGGGTTTTACCTTGCCCAGCCCCAGCCGTCTGCAGGGCTTTTCCAACCCCTCAGGGCAGGAGCGGGTGTCCACCCCGCTACAGTTATAGATTGATCTTATTATAGATATGACTTATAGAATTCTCATCATTAGTATTTTTTTCATGGTAGCACCTAGAGCAGTGGTGGGCAACCATATGCGGCCCGCCAGGGTAATCCATTGGCGGGCTGCCAGAAAGTTTGTTTACATTTGCACAACCGCCCGCAGCTCCCAGTGGCCACGGTTCACTATTCTCAGCCAATGAGAGCTGTGGGAAGTGGCGGCCACCGTACATACACTTAGCAAGTCAGTCTCTGTCCAGAAGTTTACATCCTAAATAGACAAGACAGACACAGAGTAGGAAGGGAAACAGAGGTACAGAGAGGTGATTTGCCATGGTCACACAGCACATCCATGTCAGAGTCTGGTCAAATCACGATGCTTCTTCGAACTGTTTTAAGCCAAAGCTAACTAAAATATTAGTTAAAGCCTTGTTTGTAAAAGTAGAATAAGATTTGGATGTGACAATTATAAATGTTTAAACCCATTCCTCCAAAATTTGTGCACTTAACTATCTTGCCCCAGAGGGATTTTCCTCTCTATTGTTGAAACTAGGACAGTAAACTGTGAGTGCTTGTTTGTTACAATTTTTATCTAGGATCTTCTGTAAAGTTTTCAATTTATATTTTTAATAAAGATGATGGGTGGATATTTTCTAATATCCAGATGATTTAAGATAGTTAAAGAATTAATACATGTTACAGACAGTATACAAGAGAGAATGAAATACTGCTAAACTTATGAAACTAATATTTTGATCAAGGAGATAGATGAGTGATTGGTGAGTGATTTTAATGATGATTGCATGCTGTATAAAGCTTAACTAATGATTTAGAAAGACATATAGGTGCCATCAGGGACAATGGCAGAAATTAAAATTATGAAACAGACTTGTCCTTAAAATGGACAAACATAATGGGAAAGCTCTTTATGTAGCTCATCAGTCTTTTGGGGGGAAAAGTTGATTCTGAATGGCTATTACCTGAGAAGAATGGATTCAAGTAAAGCTTCTCTTAAATGGTATAAGATTCAAAGGAATAAATATATGAAACTTCCCTTTGCCACACCAAGATTGAGTCTTCTCTTCTACTTTTAACAATAGTAAGATTCTTCTTATTTTTGTTGGTGGTGCAGAAGCCTCATGTCCAGACACCCTCCCCCCACACGCCAGCCAGCTTCTTTCACTTGGTTTCTTCTGTGTCAGAACAACCAAGGTTCTTTGCTGTAACCCCGTCTCCCAGGACGCTGTGGCAGCCAGGATTGTGAGAATTGTTTGGGATGCCTATATGTGCTTTTGGGGCCCAGATACAAAAAACGTTGAGAACAATTGTTTGACCATGAGCGGAATGTGTGTGGTGGTTTAGAATCTGAGTTTATAGCTGCCATTTTCAGATGACTTCTTATCTTTGAGTTGTTCATAATTTTAGCAAGCATCTGTTTTATCATAAACATTCTAATGTTCCCTAATCCCACTATCCAGTAGGTGTCTGCAAATCTACGGATATCCACTTTATACCTGTGGACCATGTTTGCAGATCACAGATAGGATGCAGATATAAAGTTTATATTTGCGTTGGGCCCTAGGTATCAGAGTTCAGTGTTGAGTACAATTCTTTGGCATTAGAAAAAGATTAAAATATCACAATTTTTTTGTTTCCATAACTTAAAAGACAGATCAGGAACTTCTGTTCTTCCTGTCTCGTGGCATAAGAACAAGGAACTATTCAATACAATTTAAAAAATGGCAAATTCAAAGCTCATAAGAGGAAACATTTTCACAGTGTGATTATTACACTATGGAACTTGTTGCCAAAGGAAGTTGTTGAGGCCAAGAATTTACAAAATTCAAAAAGAGGTTGGATATTTGTGTTGCTATCAAAAATATCCAGAGTTGCTGTTAATGACCACAAAAATGTTGACAGGGATATTAAACTTCATTCTTCAGGGCTTAACCCAGTCACTAACCAACTGTCCCACATCTGTCTAGTGCGGAGTTCTTGCATCTTTCTATGAAACATCTGCTTTTGGCCACTGTCAGAGGCGTGGTACTGGTGGACTAGATGGACCTTGGTCTGATCTCTTTTGACAATTCCTATGAGTAAGGGCTGCAAAAATATGGTATTTTTTGCATTCAAATGTGACCTCTACCTAATCAAAATTCTGATGGTTCAAAATCTGGAAAACAATATTAACGAAAGATTATGGAGAATAACTGTTCTCTTGGTCTGCATACTACAGTTAACAAACTTTGTAGCAGGTTCATGATAAATAACTGCAGTGTGGCCCATAAATCATAGACTAGAAAAGTCCCTTTGGGTAATCCAGTCTGAATCATTCCCAGTAACTTAAATTAAATTTAAATTAAATTAATGGAGATATCCCATCTCCTAGAACTGGAAGGGACCTTGAAAGGTCATCGAGTCCAGCCCACTGCCTTCACTAGCAGGACCAAGTACTGATTTTGCCCCAGATCCCCAAGTGGCCCCCTCAAGGATTGAACTCACAACCCTGGGTTTAGCAGGCCAATGCTCAAACCACTGAGCTATCCCTCCCCCCCAACTTGTTCTGGCATTTCAACTGTGGGGTACCTCTGCTGAACTTAATATTCATATTCTCTGCCCAGTTGGTTCTATTATAAATACTTCTTAACAACCTGCAATAAACATTTCCTTCCTTAATTTCAGGACATTATTGCTGATTTGCAGACCATCTTAGACTGAATAATTTATGCCCTTCTTTTAAACATTGTGTAATATTCTATTAGGTTTCCTCCTCTGATGTTCAGGTCTTTTTTTCCCCCCCTGGATATTTTTCTAAATGTTAATTCTTCTCTGTTTGATTTGTTTACTCATTCATTCTTTAAACTTAATTTTTCCTTTAAATATATCCCTCTATAATTAATTTTGTTACTAACTGTTTTTAAGTAGCCATAAACTGAGCATTTTGAATTAAATGTCATCCAGTAATTTCAAAGAAACAGTCTTGAGTTTGAGACACTAAACTATATAAAAAATGTAATGGTCAGAACACCAAGATGGAGAACCTCTAGATATACATTTTTCTGTTAATGGGGGGGGGGGAAAGCAGATTTTTGCTTGGAACATTTTGGTCCTAATTTGAATTTGAACAATATTCTTGTTAATATCTAAAGCCATCTGTTACACAAACTTAGTACAGAACATTAATTTTTTTAAATGGTTTATAGGGTGACTAGGTTTGGCCTTCAAGGATCAGGAGAACAATATTGAAAACTTATTTGCAGCGTTCTAGGAATGTTTAAAGAATATTCTGAATCACTTAGTTCCCGTGTAAAGTAGATGAGATTCTTCCAGTTTGAGCAAATGTTTTCATATCTTGTCAACACTCTAAAATCCAGTTACAGCAGGTCCAGTGAAAATGCAGTTGTCTCCAACCATTGTTTAAACTTATAGTATAGACGGGATTGAATTATGTTGTAGTTGTATCCTCAAATTATGCTGTAGCCTAGAACAGTATTCAGAGAAGACTGTCTTTAGAGTGATTTGGGGATGGGATTTAGTTCAATTTATACGGCAAGATGGAATGTGTTGTAACTGGCTGGGACAACCACGAAACAAAGCCCCATCTACATGGTCAGTTTTGTACTGCAGACAGGATATTAGTGAGAAATTATAATAAATGATATTTTTTCCTTCCTGGGTTCCGTGTTTGATTTTCTTCTTTCTTAAAGCTTTATAAACTTTGAACTAATTCAAAAAGTTTCAAACGTTATTTGGAGAAATACAATGTTTGGATGTTACTGCCATGAACTGATATGCCTATCTTTAGTAGTAATAGTTGTAGTTTAGAATATATTATTTTGAACAATAATTATAATACATTCTATTTGATGATGAAATAGCTCTGACTTGTGTCTGTATAAGTTTTACTTTGATGAACCATCTGTAGATCCAAGTGCTATTTTATTGGGATTATTTAAGTTGGAAGGGACTCTACAAACTTTTGAAAACTGGTCACATAGAGATTGCAGTTTAAAGCTGTACCATGCAATTGCTAATGCCTGATGTTGATAGAAGCGTTTATATAATGTATGTGTGGAAGATGAATATGCTTTTGTATTCCAGGATGATCTAACAAACAACCACGGTTGTATTCCAAACAGTCACATTAGTATAGTAACGCATAAGGATATACTAGCTGTTCCATAGTTTGCAATGAGTCACTAAACAAAGATTTTTCCCTTCTTTATAAATCCGGACTGCAGATTTCAAATAAACATTACATCATTTATCTGTGTACTCCTATCCAGCTGGTTTAAAATTGTGGCATGTAGACTTTCTACTGATCTGTGTTGTACGTAGTTTATCATATCTAGCTTTTTGTGAACATCAATCTCTCTTCATCTACCTACTCTTTCCATGCAACCGTTCCATTGGAGATGCGGATGATTGTGCACCCGACTGCTTGGTAGCCATGTTGTACATTATTTCAAAGGCTTCTAATCTAGTCAGGCAGTCTTTCAAACCTTGGTTGACCTGTTTTATTTCCCTATTAACCTGAAAATGATAGAAAAACATCTGTGCTTTAATATTGCTTCCCTTCAGGAGCGCGTACTATTCCACATCCTCTAATCGAGGTTCATTATCAGACTAGTTCCCTTGGATTTTCTAAATGACTAGAAATTAACAAGCACTTGACTACTCTTGTGGAAGTAACCAGGGAAGTTAAGGCCACTTGCTGAAGTAATCAAATACAATTTTCTTTTGATTTGTAAAACCATACAGCTCAGGAAACTCTCAGCAAATGTGCTGTATTAAATAAGCTAATAGAAAAAAAAATCTATAGATGGGAATTACAAAAGATTCAAACTCTAGTTTTACATTTTATGATGGTTAAACCATTATTAAATAAGATTTGTAGAATGGTTTACTGTCTTGCCCATTGAGTCCCTAATGTCACAGATGACATCAGTTTTCATCAAGATGTCACGTTCCAGGACTAAGTTAATAGTTTTTCCAGCAGGCATCTCTGAGGTGCTAATTCTCCTTCTGAGATTGCTTCTGCTGTGTCCCCACTCCTTGGGGATTTGTGAGGTGTGGTCTTCCAAGGATATTGAGTCTGCAGCGGCAATGTAGTTGGAGAAATTAAGTTAGAGGTGAGCAGCCTTCCTTTTTACTGCTTATTTGTGGTGTAACTGGTTCTTGTCTTGTAAACTTTTATACTGCTAGACTGAGCAAAATAGTAGTTTCCATTAATGCTTGACCTGGCAATACGTTTGTTCTGCCTTTTCAGAAGGAGCACAAATTTACTAACAAAAGTATGCTGGCACCACTTTTATATTAGTGATGCTTTTGGCAAGCAAGGAATAATTCTTTGCCAAGTTGACTGGTGCTTAGTGGGGAGGACGGGGACCTGCTGAGTAGGGCAGGGAAAACAGTCAGTGTTTGCCATGTGAGAAGGGGAAGAAAAACTAACCAACAGGAAAAGTGAAAACTTTTTTTAAAACATTAGTGAAAGCTATTATATTTTCATACTTCTAATGTAATTTCTTCACAAATATTGGACATTTTAAAAACAAAATAAAAATAATGAAAACTGGTTTTTAAATACTAACTGAATGACTTGTATAGAGAGATAATTATAAACTGCTAAATGTATTAAACTTCCATTTAACAAAATATGGCTCTTTAGACACACTGCACTGTCAATCAGTTTTGTACCCATACTCTCCAGTGAATCATTCCGTCCCTCTATATTGAAGCATTCCTAGTCATGCAAGCAGCCATTGTTTGGGATTCAAATCCAAAGCATTTGACTCCCTTAATAACTTATTTAAAGATAATTGTAATTACTCATTGGGATAATCCAGTGGGAGAGAGATCCTGTTGTTTTAAATAGACTAACAGGTTAAAGGTTCATACTTACTATTTGTGGTGCCTTGTGAGACCTGACAGAAAAGAATAGGAAGATCTAGTCAACCAGTAAACACTTTAGAGGAAACTGCAAAATCATGGATATGTATGATCATGTTTGCTCTAGAATGAGTTAATGGCCTCCTGGGGATTGAATCTTGGAAAAGGTGAACTTAATCAGCCATTGTAGGTGATTAAATTAATGTGAGAGCCTACTCAGTACATGGAAATAAGAAAAGTGAGATTGGCTTTCGGATGGAGAGGAGAATGATTTTGATACATAGTCCTTTTGCCATTTAACTATTTTGAAGAGAAAATGCAAACTTTTATTGTGCTGAGATACACCTGTCTAGCTTACATGTGGGTTCTTTTTTCATTGATTGTTGACACTTTCCTCTTATTCCAATAAGTTACTCCAATTGCCTTTTGGTACCTTGCTTTTTTTTTTTTTTTTTCAACTTGATTTTGTTTAGAGTTTGACTTATCCTGTTAATTGATGCTCTCTCTTACTTGATGAGTTTGAGAGATTAATTCTATTCAGAAAGAAGTCGTGTGTTCTGAGTCTGTTACACATCACTGTCTCTTTCTGCCTCCATTCAAAAACAAAAGCATATTCTCAAAGCAGACTTTGGGCAAGTAAAGCAGTAATTGCTGCTTCTGCTTATCCCAAGGGTGGGAATTGAATCAGATCTGTACTGTGCATACACAGGTTTCATATGTTGTTTATTCGGGGAGAGAGAACAAGACAATTCTGGCTCAAAACCAGGTTTTTTTTAGAGCTAATACACAGGGATATATTGCTAACTATTCTCCAAAGATAATCTCCTTTTTATGGGAACATTATTGCATCCTGACTGGGAGTTACCAACTGTCTCAAACTGATTATTGAAGAGAGACTACTGACGGTTTGTGCTTTTTCTGTACAACCCACTTTTATCCTCTTGTTCTTAGAGTTTTTTTGGTTGGGGCGATACTACTTTGGGAAGTTTTTTGTTTTGTTTACTCTGCAATTTGGAATAAATATGGTGAGGGAAGAGTAGGGGAAAGGAAATGCATAGTTCAATGCTGGAGGCCTTGTAGACAATCAAGACTGCTTTGCTAGTAACAGACACGTCAAAAGGACCAGTGAGTTGCAGTTTTTCCTCCAGAGTGCCATCAATTGTGTTTCAAGGGGACCTGGCAACACTTTTTATTGCAAGAATGTATTTTTTTACTAATTGCATTTGCAAGCATGCAAGTGGCTGGCCAAATGATTGCGTGAATCTGCATGGCCCTTATGTGGCACTTGCAAAGAGGAGAAGAGGTTTATTTTGTGACCTTCCCTTTTCTGCTTACCTGCATAAGGGCCAGGCATTATTGGCCCCTAAAAGAGTGAAGGTACAACACATTTTGCAAGGAGTTCATAATCCGACACTTCAGTATGCTGAAGAGATGACATCAGGCAAGCGGAAGAGATTGTCTTAATTTTATGTTGTTTGCTTGCATATGATGGTACTTTTTTATATGGTTCTTTATTTTTAATGTAGAAGAAATTAATTGAGACAATAGGTGGTGGTTGAAGAGACAATGGGAAAAAAAGGTATTTGAAGGACCAGAGGGGACTGTGTGAAGTTTGGGATTAGAGAGATGTTCCAGCTGTACATTGTCAGAATGCAATGATTTTGAGGGTTAAGAAATGTTTTTAAATCCTCAAACCTAAACTGAATTGTAATAATGCAGTTGTTTTCCATGGCTTGTCTCTGTTTAAACTTATCCAGTAGTGCTACCTAGTGGCCAGTGTTTGCAATTGGGTTTAACCCAATAAAGGTAAGAACAGTTTAGCGTAACACGTGTAAGTTATTGTCTAGGTCAGGGGTCGGCAACCTTTCAGAAGTGGTGTGCCGTCTTCATTTATTCACTCTAATTTAAGGTTTCGCGTGCCAGTAATATATTTTAATGTTTTTAGTAGGTCTCTTTCTATAAGTCTATAACGGGTCAGCAACGTTGGGCACGCGGCTCGCCAGGGTAAGCACCCTGGCGGGCCGGGCCAGTTTTATTTACCTGCTGACGCGGCAGGTTCGGCCGATCGCGGCCCCCACTGGCCGCAGTTTGCCGTCCCGGGCCAATGGGGGCGGCGAGAAGCCGCGGCCAGCACATCGCTCGCCCGCGCCGCTTCTCACCACTGTTGTTGTATGTAAAGTAAATAAGGTTTTTAAAATGTTTAAGAAGCTTAATTTAAAATTAAATTAAAATGCAGAGCCCCCCCGGACCTGTGGCCAGGACCCGGGCAATGTGAGTGCCACTGAAAATCAGCTCGCGTGCCGCCTTCGGCATGCGTGCCATAGTTTGCCTACCCCTGGTCTGGGTTCTCACAGGCGAGGGGAGTACTAGATTGTAAATACAATGTTCTTCTCACATTTGGCTGAACTAGATGAAATTGTAAATTGGAAGTGGAAGATGGTTTTTTTTCTAAACAGTAGCGTCTATAACTACTGTACATACTGGAGTTTCCAATCTTGGACTATTGGATATGGAAATAAAATGGCCAGTATATGAATGAGGAATGTGGTCCTATATATCCAGAAGAGAAATTTTTATAAGTATATTTAGACAGGAAGGTATCACAGCATGATATTGTCTTTTTGCCAGTGCACCACAAGGGGGCAGGATTGTATTATGGTATTGATATAACTGAATACTGAATCCTTTGTGGGCGCTAATATGTTTGGGGTACTAAATCTTTATGGCTTATTTATAGGCAAGTATTACCATTACAGACTGGAAATAAGGCATACAATTTTAACAGTGAGTGTAATTAACCATTGGAACAATTTACCGTGGGGTGTTACCTTGTCTTGGAATCTGTGTGTCTATAAATATCTAATAAACCAAATTTATTTTTAATGTGTCCTTAAAGAGTTGCTGATGTCTTCTGGAGTATTTGTTTTCTCTAAGCAGAAGCCTTGTCAGACAACTGATGCATATTTGTTTTTATTTGTCTTTTTTCACCCTTGAGTATGAATGATGTATGTGTGAAAAGAACATCTTACCAATTTATCAGATGCAACTGGTTTCTCTTTTACAGTTTTCTGATTATTTGATCTCATGATCTCTGCAGCATGCAAATGCAGTGACAGAGATGTATGCTTGCTGGTGGGGAATGAACTGTTGCCACTGATTCCCGAAGAAACAGTTTCTATGCTCATGACCTTAGTAATAAAGATGCAAGGCAAAAGAAATTCACAGAATATGAGAAATAAGCAAAATTTGCATATATATATAATTTTTCCATGAGATGTCAGAGGTTCTTTAAGGGCCTGATTCTGCAAGTCACTGGCATTTAGTGGGAGCAAGATCTCAGTCCTAAGATTGTGTTCATTAATTAGGAAAAATCTTAGAACTGCTTTGGAACCTTGACTACAAATGTAACTTCCTTATTGTGAATAACTGGAATAACTGATCTCTTAGCCATACCATGATTAAAGGGTAGACATATATTCAGATTGGTCCCTGAGTAATGGTAATCAGCTATTGGGGGTGAAGGGGGGGGGAGGGATAAATGGTGGTACTCTGCCAAGTGCCACTCATTTGTGACGCTGTAAGATGCACTGCTTACAGTAGATTATGCAGGTCTTCATAACATGATGATCCATTTGCTTGTGTCCTTTGCTCAGCAGTGAAATAGCTAATAGGGTGACATTTAAATTGTCAGATCTAGGATTGAGTGTTTAACATTCACTGAAAATCTATGTCTGCAGACTCAGGCAGATGTCACTGTTTACGTTCAGCTCAGTTGGAAGATTTTCTTCATAATTGTTAGTGCTAGACTTCCATTGGGAGCTGGAGAGGGCCTGAAACTTGTATTCTGGAGCACAAGGAGCAGCCACAGGGAAGGGGGAGGGGGAGTGTTCCAGATCAGGGAGCCACCATGAGTTTGGCTCTATCTGAGGCAGACAATTCAGAGACATGAGCAGTAACAGCTCTTCAAGCCCCTGGCTTCCAACAGGAGGAAGCTGCGTGGGTTGGGAGGGAAATGAAGAGGTCAGCTGCAAAGGAAAGGAAGGAGCTGTTGACATGACGATCGGTGCTTGCACCTCTGTGGCTGATCCCAGTGTAACACTAATGTGGTATATTAGAACTAAACAGTTAATACATTTCTGCTCCTGAGAGGTTAGTTGTACTTCTAATGAATATAGTGTTGACTTAATTGCTGTTGCAATGGAATATTAACATATTGAAGCTACCTTCCAAAATAATATGCTGTCCGAAGGAAGAGTGGATAAATGATTCTATCCGTACCAGTGTGTATTGTGAGCAGGTCTGCTTTAGGCAATAATACTATTAAGTAAAGCTGAGTAATACTATTCTGAACTTACTGTGAATGAGACACACCATAATACAAACAGAAGTAACCTTGTGATGCCATTAACAATAGTGCACTGAAATATACATAGTGAGTCATGGCTTCAGTTAATTTAAATAAAGAGGCTTCTACCTCAGTGTAATCTTAAAAGTCAATTCCAGAGTAAGAAGCATTTTTTAGAAACAGAATTGTAGGTCTTTAGAAGGGTTCAGCCTGCCTGGGAATCTGATTGGCTGATTATCCAGGTGTTACATAATCCTCACATGCAGCCGTGTGGCAGCTTCTGAGTCACTTTTTTTTTTCCATTATGCTCTAAAGCAGAGGTTCCCAAACTTATTTGGCCTACCGCCCCCTTTTCAGAAAAAAATTACTCAGTGCCCCCCTAGAGATCTACCTTCCTTAAGCGAACAAACAGAAAGATGCAGTGACAAATTTGCGTTCTTTTATGTATCTATATTTCTACCTACGTCTTACAATATAGTAAAGAAAGATGTTATTAGAATATCGCCCACGACATCAGGTATACAGTGGTTTTTGCGTAAGAAGGCAAAAGACAACCAAACTAAAATACTAATGAAACTAATAAACTGGGTTTTGTTCTTTGCTCAGCATTAGATATATGTATTTGATATTAAATTGTCAAATATCAAACTAAATTTATCAAGACATAATTAATTAAAAAATAATCAATATGCAATTAAAAATCAGTTATAGTTTTAATTTAGTTTGCCCTTATTTAAATAATTGTTCCTTATTAACACACGCCTTATTTACCAATTAACACAGATGATTCGATAGATATAAATAAATGTTAATAGTTAACAGTTTTTTTCTATTTCATTCCCCTGTTTTCGTTAATATTGTAATAAAAAATATGACAAATATATTGACTGTACACTTCAAATAGTACTGTACCGACACAAGCCTGCTACAATTTTATTATTAGTAAGCACTAGAGACACAGAAACGTACGGTAGATATGTAAGAAAATGTATAAAAGTACTCACGTGTAAATTGCTGTTTTATTGAAACAACAATAATACAATTTGCTTTGTATGTGATCCATAATCCGTAAAGATCGAAGGTATCGAATTATGAATAAAAAATTTTAAATACTTATTGCACTACTGTTAACTGCTTTTTACACAATTCAGAAACAATCTAAATTAGATTTCATACGTTGCCTATTTATAGTATCGTATTGTAAACAAGTCATTACACGCACATATTCCTGCCGATGCATGCTGGACTTCCCGACAATGCGCGACGTGCTCGCCTGCCAACACTTGCTTATTAATTATAACCTGATCGGTTATAATTTGTGAATTTATTTGGAAAATAAAGTAATCACTACAACTTTAACTCTGTTCCACAACAGATGAAACATGTACGAACGGTTTTTCAAAATTTTCTTATATTCTCTTCTTTCTTTATGCTTATTTTTATTCAATGCCCCCCAATTGCACCTGAGGCTACTACTGCCCCCCTGGATCGTTCCAGCGCCCCCCAGGGGGCAGTATCGCCCACTTTGGGAACCTCTGCTCTAAAGGGAGCTTTTTAAAATGTTACCCCTCAGTCTCTTCACTTTTTCAAACATATCCACACAGCCTAACAGTAATTGGTCTTAAAATACTGCATTGCTGTTTTACCTTCCCTGTTACTGTGTGTGCTTCCCTGATAGCAGTGGCAGTTTTACCTTGTTATAAAGTCAAATTAATGCAGAAGTGGAGGAATAAAAATTGTAAAGATTTTCATTTTTGGATCCTTAGAGACGTGTTCATTTCTTCAACATATGGATAATTTGCATGCATGAATGTTTTGTGTTATAAACAGATGTGAATATTTTATTGGCAACTGAACTGTTACACAATATAAAAAGTATATTCTAAAAAGCAATGTAACTGGTGCATGAAGGCGGTTTTGGGTACAAACACATGTTACAACTCATTAGCTAATTGCTTTAAAAACACACACAATAGAATAAAAGTGTTTTTTATGGAATACCTTTTTAATTCCAATAAAAAGCTTTTAAAAACACATTCCCCTGCTGCACTGTGAATACAACAGCATTGTGTGAGAACCAAAATGAAACTGTCTAGATACTGACCAGTTTTCCCAAGATGAATGGAATATTAAAAGTCAAAAAATGGTGAAACATAAATTACTTTTACGGCCAGATTTTTAAAACCATTCCCATTTGAAAACCTAGCCACTTGTTTCATTGTCTAAAGATCTGAGCATCCCGCAACTCCTTTTGAGATCAGTGGAAGCCGGTGAGCATTTATTTAGTTGCTTAAATGGGTGCTGACTATGTGTGAAAATTCAGTGCTAAAAATATATTTTCATAATTGCCTGTATGCTAACATAATTTCATAATTGCTAACACGTACAGTTTTGTTAACTTGTCCCCCTTAAAAAAAATCTGAAAGGTGCCAGATTAACCTTCTGGATTGCCAGGGTTTTCTGTCTGCAGAACGTGTACATTACTGGAACCAGCAATGTAACTTTTCCCATTTCAACCTTGTCTTCCAGTAAGCAGCCCTTTGTTGAATGGCTATTTCAGTCTCTCTGCCCACGCACTTGTTTTAGCTTGTATCCAGCTCCAACAAAGGTGTGATTTTAATAGTATGGGGAGCAGGTGAGGAGCGTTAAGTAATGCTAGTAACACACTTATACAGAAGGGGAAGGAGCCCCAGAGTATATTGATAAGAGACAGGAAGGGAAGAAGAGGGAGGGAGAAGATAGATTGAGGGGTGTGGGGATGAAGGCCAAGTTCAGAAATAGAGATTTTAAGGTAGACGGATGGATGGAGTCTTAAGAATAGAATACAGGGTTTAAAAGAGGACAGTTATTTTATTCTGCAGTGGTGTCTAACTGCCGCAGTCATGATCAGGGTCATGTTGTTATTAGTCTGTTTGAATGCTTGGGAAGACAGTCCCTTCCCCAAAGAAGCTAGTTTAATTTGAAATAAAATGTGAGTCACTATAAGAGGCAAGTGGGTTGGAAATGAGCAGTAATAACCTCACTCTGTTACCTAGGTAAATTGCATGTGCAATGCAATGGTTCTGAATCATGGCAAATATTTTTAAAATCAGTCTGACTGTCACACAGGCTAGTCATTAGCTAGCTGATTTGACATCTTGAAAAAGGAACAGGAGGATAGTGTAAAGGATGGATCCCATCAATTTTGCGTTTAAAAAGTTGACCAGATGCTGGGTAGAGAGTGAGGAGGTGGTACAGTTAGAAGGAAAGGGTTTTGAACAAAGTGAGAGGGAGATGGTTGGCAAGAGGCAGTATGAGTGGAGTAGAAAGGAGGAGAGTAGAAATATCTCCCTTTTCCACACTTACTGATGATAACCAGAAGAATCCAGGATGAAAATGTCACCATTTTGATCATACCTGTTTGACTCTGAAGGTCTTGCTTCCCACAACTAGCAGTAGTGTTTGTTTATAAGTTAGTACCTTCATAACTTGGACACAGTCTCCTCTGCCAGGCCCTCTAAATTATCCAGTCTCTAAAGGCTGAAATTGTTGGCGTAGAATCTAAAATTATAAATGCTCAATGCTGTATTCACTCTCGGGAACCAGTAGATTTCCTGCTTAAATCTAAGAAGGGCGTCTACCTCCAGGGTGAAAAAGTAGATTTGAAACACTTGACTTATTTGCAGACTTGTGTGTTGCTCCTAAGGTTCTGGAAGCACTGTTAATTTATTGGTGTACCCAAATCCCAGGTTCTTCATTTGGAAGTGGTTGGCCTACATAGGATTCTTTCTAGAGACAGCTTAGGCAAAAAGCCTTCCTTCCCCTATTCAGAGCCCAAGACAACATAGAAGATAACAAGGCATTCGTATGGCCTCTTAACAGGAAGGAAAGTCCAGTTATAGATAGGCTGAGTCAATGAGTAATAAACACTGGCAAATGGTGTTGGGATCAGTGAGTGGTGAGTCAAATCTTTCATGAGTTGGGAAATGTTTGGGACATATAACTGTTTTCTCTGTCTCTGAACAAGGATTTATATGCTGAGCAAAGGAAGACTAGAGTTATGACAAAGTACACTTCTCCACTTTTTTGGAGGGTGCAGGCATGAGGGGTCCTATGCACCCTTCCTTAATTCTCTCTATGAACACTTTCCTGAAAAAAATCAGAAAATGAGAAGATTACACAATTGTAGAAGTCCTGTAATAGCCCTCTGAGGCAAATAGATTTGCGCAGGGGCTAGGTATGGTGCACTTGTATACCTTCTCCTGCTTTACTTGTCTAATGCAAGCCATAGTAATCCGTATAGTATGCAGGATACAAATATACAGGATATGCAACGTGAAACAGTTTTAATGTTGTGGGAGAGATTTTAACTTCTGGAATTTTGTGACTCTTGTGGGCTTGACTTCTCAATCCTTAATGTTGATAGCTGTTTGCATCTATATGTGCAAGGTTGCTGAATACAGTGAAGACAATAATTAGAGCTGGTGAGGAAATGATTCCCCTCCCACTACCCCCATTAAAAAATTAAATCGTTTATTTCACTGAATTTTTTCTAATTTTTCAGGGTTTAATTGAAAAAACATATTTTTCAAATCTCCTGTACTTTTTTGATCCTCTCTGATTTTTTGAAAAGATGTTTCCTATCACACTCATTTTGATGGAGAATGTTTGACCAGGTTTAACTGAATTTCAGCATGCCATACAAAAGTTATTCTTAACCCTGAGATGTTCTACCCAGCTTTATGAAGAAACTTCAACCTGTTAATATCTCTTTTCTTTGTCCACAATATCCTGGACCCAGATGCAAGAGGCATCTCCAAAAGTTAAACATAACTTTGGCTTCTGTCTAGAGCAGTTAAAATTCCCTACTTCATGCAGCCTTTTCTTTTAGAACAGGTTTCAGAGCCACATGACAATATATTCCCATTCTGGCTTTTTTACAAAGGACTGATTTGAATGGAAGTGGATGGGTTAAGAATAGGAAGTTGATTTAGGTTTCAGGGTTTTTGGGTGGTTGTTTTTTTGTGGCAGAGTGAGGGGGCGGGTTGGTGCCAGGGGATTGACCAAATTCAAAAGTTCTAATTTGTTTTTGTTTTTTAAGTTTGGTTTGTGTGAGAGCCTGGAACTTGTGTAGATGATTTTGTAAATTGAAATATGCTTGAAATTCAAAAGATCAGTTTGTCTTGAGTATCAATATGCAGTTCTTTTAACTCCACATTCTCTATTAACTAGCAGTATGGTATGTGGTCCACTAATAGTCCCTGTAACGCTCATTGGTAGTGCATGAAGACCTGGTTGACCACAAAAGGCTGGCTCTCCTCCTTGTGTCCAAATACTGTGACAAGTGCTCACGTTCTTTATTGTGAAGAAGAGCCTAGGATACTCTGAAAGGAGCTGGAAAGTAGGAGAACCCAGCTTATCTGTCTCTACTTAGAGGCTATTGCAACGTAAGAGGAGTAGAGGAAATAGTGTTATTAGTGAGACTGGTGCTGCCAGCCAACAGAGCAGCAATGTTCAGAGAAGCAGGAAAACAAGAGGACTGGATATCTGGGCATCATATGCAAGGAGAAGGCAAGTGGCTGGAAATCATATGCAGTGTTTAGTTCTTTTCTCCTTTCTAAACACTTTTTTCCATGTAATCGATGTGTATCACAAGGCTATTACTTGATCACAGACAAGAGGCAGTTTTCCTAAGACTTTCTCTGTTAAGGAATGGCCCTCATTATGAAAGAAACTCAGGAACACCCGTTATAAAGTACTCAGGTTAGATGTAGCACTGGTTTAGTTTGGAATGAGTGGATTTTGTTGGAGCATTTGCTTTGTGATTTAGTATTCAACATACATGTTTTTTCAAATAAGATTCTCAGCAGATGTGTTTTCTAAATTAACCTAATGTATTTGCATATCTGAGGGTCATCCTTAGCTGATTATAGAGCATTTATGTTGAAATTTAATTAGTGAAAAATGCATGATTTATTTTGTTCATAAAAAAGCAGTTAGTTGTATATTAGTATATCAGTGCCACTGTATTAGGGTGACCAGATGAGGGGAAGAAAATATCGGGACACATGGGGGGGTGAGGAGGAAGGGGTGCCTGCCGGCAGAGCAAAGAAAAAAAAAAAAAAAAAAAGCCGAGTCCTGCCCCGGCTGAGCCAAAAAAAAAAAAAAGAAAAAAACCACAGTGCTGCCGGCGGGTATCGGGACGTCTGGTCATCCTACACTGTATCTCTTTTTATTCCTAGATATAAAATGTGCAACCTGTTTTCAATTAATGTATAATTAAGTTTGGAATTGGACTGAATGTTAAACTTGTATATGCTGTTGTGCATCTTAGATATTGTAGTTATAATTTATTTTTATTTTTTTTCCCCTCCCCCCTTTCTCCCTTTTCTCACCCATGTGTCTGCTTATCCTTTTTGGAATGTGGTTCTTCAACAATCATGATGTACTTCTGACACAGGTAAAGACTTTTTTAATTACCAATATTTATTGAATGTAATCTCTGCTTGGAGAGTGTACAAACAGGCTTTAATTAGACAATACAGTTCAGTCATGGATAATATACTGGGTACATTAATTCATAATGTGATACTGACGTCATTATCATAATTGGCTGTTTAAAGGTGACCTGCGAAGAAAAATGGTCTAAAAGTTCCCTTCCTTACCAATTCCTCTACCCCACCTCAGAAAAGTGATGGAAGCTGTTTCTATCTTCTCCCCCCTCCACTCCCCGACATTAGAAATTTAGGTCTTGTATTCCCTGGAAGACTTTATGGTACCTTCATAAATGGTGAATTATGACTTCACAAATCAAGGAGCCCAAAGACTTAGGGCTTTAGTACTTACCAGTAGAGTTAGTGTCAACAACTCCCCTCCCTCCAACCCCAAGTGTGGCTGCAGTTATACAGATATTAAAAAGCTTATACTGGTATGGTTTATTCCAGTTCAGGAACTGAAATAAACTATACCAACATAAAGTACCTTTATCCCAGTGTAACTGTCAGCAAAAAATTCACCCCCTCCCCCCAAAAAACCAACGTAATTACAACCTATTTTACACTGTACATTTGTAAGTGTAGATCAGGCCTATTGAGAAAGGATACCTTTTAACAACACTTTGGGGTTTAACACCTATTAAACTAGAATGTTGAATTAACATTTTGGACAAAGAATGTTAGCAATTTTATATCTTGCCCCTTCAGTTAAGTTGAGAGCTCATAATGTCCATGTTCTGAGACCTTCAAAAGATCCTTCAGCAATTAAAAAATAAAAAAGACAAGTCTTAAATCCTTTGTTTTTAAATTAAAAGATAAGTTGGGGAACACTTTTTGGTGGGGGAAAGCTATCAAGCCTTCTTCATATAAAATAAACCAAGAAAAGGCACAAGCCTAACTCTCTCAAAATCATTTGCAGATTACCTTTAAAATGGATGGAAAATGTATTTTAGGGTTGAATTTGTATGAGGAGTTGCAGGAAATTCCTGTTACCTTTTAGTATTAGTAAGGTGAAACAAACTTTGGTAAAACTAGGGCCTCATCTGCAGACACTACCAGTATAGTGTTTACTATCATGAATAGCTCCATTAGCTTCAATGCTACTATATCCATTAGTAAGTAATATAACCAGTAAGGCCTTGTCTGCACTACCATTTATGTTGGCAAAACTTCTGTATCTCAGGGGTGTGAAAAAAACACGCCCCTGAGTGACAAGTTATGCTGGCATGAGTGGTAGGATGCACAGCGCTGACATAGCTACCACTGCTTGTTGGGGGTGATTTAATTACGTTGACGGAAGACCTCTTTCCTGTTGGCATAGAGCGGCTACACGAGAGATCTTACAGCAGTGCAGCTGTAAACTCTCTAGTGTAGACATAGCCTAAGTTTTTGCAGATTCAGACCCTTTAATTGTATCTTTTGCCCTCTGCAAATGCATATTAAAAGAACTCCACAGCTTGGAATTCTGTGTTGAATGCCCCAAATAACCATAATAAGAGAGCCAAGCAGCAGATTTATTATCTAGAATGTATGTGGTTTTGTTTTTAGCTTTTCAGGTTTGTGAAATCTAGGTTGCCCAATTCCTTTTGGAGGAATGTTGCAATATACATTCTGCTGGTGGCTTTATTCTGGAAGGTACTCTGAAAAGTGGATTCTGTATCTAGAAGTAACACAGCTATTTTTAGAACAGTGTACTGTTTTGTAAATGTTTAGAAAAAATGCTATTTTTGAAAACATTTACTGTATTTTCTGGCGTATAAGACTGCTTTTTAACCCAGGAAAATCTTCTCAAAAGTCGGGGGTCGTCTTATACGCTGGGTGTCGTCTTATAGGGCGGGTGCTGAAACTTCCGAGCCGGACTGGAGAATCTGCGGTCGCCGCATATGGTGGGGGGAGCTCAAAAACGGCCGCGGCCGCATCCCCGCCCGATGACGAGGTGAGGGGGCGCCTCACCGGGAAGGTGTAAGTGAAGGGCGGAGCAAGCTGCAGGCGTCCGGGATGCCCAGGGTATGGAAAAAAGAGAGAGCGGCGCTGTGCCCAGAAAAACACGCCTCTTTCACCCGTCTGGCCCGCCCTTGTATCCTATTACCGTACCTCCTTCTCTGCCTCTCAGATCTCGCTCCTGAGGACTGCAGTGAAGCAGTGCAGGCGCGCATGTGTGAGATCGGAGAGGCAGAGAAGGAGGTAATAGGATACAAGGGCGGGCCAGACGGGTGAAAGAGGCGTATTTGCGCTACCGCTCTGATAGTCTTAGAGACAGGGAGGGCTGGGCAGGCAGGGAGAGCTGACCAATCCAACCAGGCTTTGTATACAACAACCAGCCAATCGCCGGTAAGGTACATCGCTTGCCGTGACTGGCTGGTTGTTGTATACTGGGTACCACATACAGTACAGCACCAGTATCTGTACCTGTTCATACAGTATAGCACCAGTACATACAGTACAGTATACAAATGTCCAACAGTCAAAACCCCATCATGGCTCCACCAGCAAGAAGAAAGAAATATGAAGCCAGTTTCAAACTTAAAGTTGTAAACTTTGCGATGGAACATAATAACTGCGCTGCTGCAAGACAATATGGAGTAACAGAAAAGATGGTTCGGGACTGGAAAGCAAATGAAAAAGCATTAAAGAGTATGCCAAGGGGTAAGTGTGCATTAAGAAGAGGCACTCCACATTGGCCAGAACTCGAAAAACATGTAGCAGACATGGTGAATGAGCATCGCCAAAACGGTTATGTAGTGACACGAAATAAAATACATTTGTTTGCACTTCAGTGGGCCAAATCTAACCCAGATCACAGCAACAGATTTAAGGCCACTGTATCCTGGTGTACTAGATTTATGGGAAGGCATAATATGGTACTGAGGCAAAAGATGAAAATTGCCCCAAAATTACCTGCAGATCTTGATAGCAAAGTAAATAGTTTCCATCGATACGTAATACAACAGCGCACTAAACATGGCTATGCGTTAAGTAGTATTGGAAATATGGATGAAACTCCAATGAATTTTGATATGGTTGGAAATAAAACTGTCCATCAAAAAGGTGAAAAAACAATTTTAATTAAAACAGGACATGAGAAGTCCAGTTTTACAGTGGTACTAGGATGCACAGCTGATGGCGCCAAACTGAGACCAATGATTATTTTTAAAAGAAAAACAATGCTGAAATTCAAGTTCCCTGTTGGTTGTTTTGTACATGTGAATGAAAAAGGCTGGATGGATGAAGAAGGGGTAAAGCTATGGCTTGATAATGTATGGAGCAGGCGACCAGGTGGACTTATTCAAAAATGTAGTCTACTGGTGTGGGATATGTTCAGGGCTCATTTAACTCCCAGCACCAAGCAAATGCTTGCAAGACTAAACACAGATGCGGCAGTTATTCCTGCAGGATTGACATCGTTGGTACAGCCACTGGATGTGTGCCTAAACAAGCCATTTAAAGATCGCATTCAAGAACAGTGGAATGAATGGATGGTTAGCGGCGAAAAGTCATTCACAAAAGGAGGAAACATGCGTGCTCCACAGTTGGATGTTTTGTGCAAGTTTGTCATAAAAGCCTGGAATGATATTGATGCAGAAACAGTAATCAAGTCTTTCAAGAAGTGTGGCATATCAAATTCATTAGATGGTATGGAGGACGACTACTTGTGGCAAGATGAAGAGGAAGCCGAAGCTGAGACCACACCATCTGATACGGAATTCGATCCATACGATGACTGCCTTACAAATGTATCACAAGATTTCATTGATGTACTTATGATATCAGATGACGAACAGGAGGATTTTGAAGGCTTTTAAAGGGAAACTGTCACGCCAGCAAAACCTGTAAAAATACCGTAGCTTGCAGTTATGATGGGCGTTGCTAACTCGCCAGGGACTTGCCCGGCACTTGCTCTCTCTCTCTTGTTTGTTATCTTCCTCCTATCATCATCAGTTCCAGTTTGGTTGACAGCTTAGAAAACAAACAGCATGGCAGCTCCCATGGGTTTATTGTCTTATCCTTCCTTTCAGCTTTAGAGTGAATTAGGAAAAGTTTAATCCACTTGCACTGTTTTATGTTTACATGTTTGATGACAAACAGCCTTATGTTTATAAGTGACAGTTTTCCTGCTAAGTACCTGCATGTCATAAGCATTTGAATTAAAATTACCATATTGAAATCAAATCTGATTTTTTTTAATTTTTTTTTGGTGTGCGTTGGAAGAGGGGTAGTCTTATACGGCGAGTATATCCCAAACTCTATATTTTAACTGGAAAAGTTGGGGGTCGTCTTATACGCCCAGTCGTCTTATACGCCGGAAAATACAGTAAATTCTGTACAGATTTTTCCAACAATGTGCTACGTAAACAGTCTGAAGGACCTGAAAATTAAACCCTTAATGGCAAGATACGTTATCCACAGTGTTCAGTGGCAGATGTTAGATCATCAGCAGAATGTATCAGGAGAGGGAGTTCAAAGCTACTGATCCATGGCAATGTGGCCTTTGTTTTTCTATATCCAAAGGATGTTTTAAAATTACAAACCTGCAGATTGCTTCTCTCAGAATGGGGCATTCAGAATATAATTCTGAAAGGGATTTTTGGGGTGAGAGAGAGGGAAGCATGCATATTTGTAAATTACCTTTAAATCTCTGAGCTGTGAATTAAGTTAAATTGACTCTGTATTGCCCATTAATTATATTGGAATTAAATGTAATATACTCAGAATTACAGAAAGCAATATTAATGGCAATATATATAAAAGGGGAAAAAACCCTTTAAAATCAGCTGTATACTCAGTGTCCCTATTTGGACTTGCCTTTGGGGGCATTCAGTATATAATTCCAAAGTTAATGCATTTTTGCCAAGCCAATTTGCAAATCACCTTTTTAAAAGTCAGTTGATTTTCAGCAAGAACCTGTCACGGTTATGTATCACAAACACCTTTTAAAAAAAAACCTGAATTCTTTATACTGCTTAAGATGTTTGTGACCTCTTTTGCAGGAGAAATGCCCAACTTTAGGCTCAGGTCTTGACAAGTAACGTAGAGAAGAACAACTGATTCTGAGCTGTTTGTGTTTAAAATTAAGTTTCTGTGGTGTACATTTTGGCACTTCATAAAAATGAATCAGTGTTGAAAATTTAAGCTATGTCTCTACACTTCAACTGCTACAGCAACACAGCTACAGTGCTTCCGCGTAGATAGTGACAGGAGGGGTTCCCTGTCACTGTAGTTAATCCAACTGCCCAAGAATTCTTCCGTTGACCTACTGCTGTATACACTGGGGATTATATTGATTTAACGATGTCACTCGGGAGCGTGGAGTGACATGGCTGGGTGACATAGCTGAGTCAACTTGACTTTTTTTAGTGTAGACCTGGCCTTAGTGTTCCTTAACTGGTGGCTGTAAAAGGAGAACTAGACAACGTTTAGGTCACCTGTCCTGGCTTTTGCCACAAATTTCCTGTGAGACCTTGGGCAAGTCACTTACTCTCTCCTTGCCTCAATTCACTGTAAAATGGGATAGTAGCACTTCCCTAATTCAGTGGTGCTCTTATAGTGCAGTAAACAGGGCCAAAATAGTACTCTGATTTTTTTGCTGGTATGCTATTAGATTATGAAAGTAGACCCTTTTTACAGTACCTGCTTTAAATAAAACTTTGAACTTGACATATTAGCAATGAGCAATTATGAGCTATGTTACCACAAACCCACATTAAAATATTTAATGGTGCTGACTGGACAGATTATTGACGGTTTCTTACATGCTTCTAATTTAGACAAATAAGCTAAAATGATTAAAAATAGATTGCCAAATCTACAACAGACCCCAAATGTATTTAATAAACCAGAAAGATATAGATATGAGCATAAAACAGATACACCTCTGCCAACTGCTTCCTAAAAAAAAAATCATAATTTAATTTGTACTATAGCTTGGTTTATGTCTTCATAATAAATCATGGGAAGTTCAGCTTCCATCAATACCAAACCTACTGAAATATTGAGGGGCTGAACAGCTTTTATCTTTGGCATATACATGATGATCCTGTCCAATAGTGATCATGACCGATGTGCAATGGGATATTGAACTGTTCACTGAAGGAGAAAGTAATACTCTGATTTTCAGGCACCTTGAGAGAGAGTTTACTCCTTTATAACTTGATAAATTGATATTCATAAACCATTGAACCTTTAAAATGTATAGACACTTCTAAAGGCATTTGGAACCTGAAATCCTCATGTATTGTGATGCATTTTGCAGCGAGCTGTTCTGCAGTCTTCTTATTAAATGTTTCCACTATTGGCTAGAGAAGACGTGTGAACAAAACTAGCGTAGTCTAAAATGAGCAGTATGTATTTTAAAGAGGACTAAAAATACTGCTGTACTTTTAGGCTCTCTGTACTAGACCCATTTCCTTAAAATTTCCCGCCATTGCTACCACTGAATCAGTTGCAAGAGTGGAAGGGGTAGTGTAGACCGCTTTTTGACCAGCTTGTTGTTCAGTGCTGCTCCAAACAGGTAGGTTACCTAGTGGCTAAAACTACAGCAGCCACTAATGACTATTAACTCTGGTGCTCTCATTGTTTGCTACAGTGGTGGAGCTGCACTAGTGGCGAAGGGTTCTGAGAAAATAGGTCTAAATGTAGGTTAGGTCTTGTTGGTTTCATTTCTGAGACAAATGTTTGTTTCTTTAGTGCTATAAAATGGTCTGAGTTACTAACTTATCTACTGGGATATATGTGATACTATCCATTCAATTCTGATTCTAAAATATACCATCTATTTTGCTTTTCAGAAAAGGGACTTTGTGTGTAGATTTGTTCTTATACACACACACAAGCCTTCATCCCAGTGTGCTGTCACTGCACCTGACAGAATCAAAATGTCTGTCTGGCCAAGGGGAACTGTGGGCTTTGCCAGTCATTCATACTGAGAACATAGTTTCTCTTCCTTCTCCTTTCTCTTTCCCAAGCAGCAATAGCTTCTGCCTGACAAGGGACATCCCTCAAGCAGCAACATCTGACCTTTCCGTAGGCAAATCTTCATTGCTACTGCAGCCTCAGGCCAGCTGAATGCGTGAAGCTCCCTCTGGAGCTGCTTAATGTCACTCTGATCAGTCCCTATGCAAGTAGTTTCCAACCTTTATGGGAAGGAGTTCCCATTTGTGGTGTATTTGTAATGAACCCCCTTTTCTTCCCCATGTCATGTCATGCTACATCCTGGCAGTCAGTGAGTAAAGGACATTGAAGCAGGAAGGGGAGCACTTGCCACACCAGCTGAGGAAGAGTGGGGAGCAGTGCTCCCCTAAGTCAGGGAGAGAGGGAGGCGTTCCCCTCTGTTTTTAGCAGAGGCAGGGGAGTTATACTTTAACTTTGGAAGGCATTGCAGCTGTATCTTACCCTGGTTTATATCCAGCTCCCTTCCTCCCTCTCCTCTCTATTGTTTCCCACCCCTTTTTTATATTTTGGCAGAGTTTGCTTTCCACTTTTCATTTGTTTTCTCCCTACCATCTTTCTGTTTTCACCTATCTTTGTGCATTTTTTCTCCGTCAGTTCTCTGCCTCTCTCCCCTTCTTCCCACCATTCTCCCCATTGTTTCCTCCTACCTCTCACCTCCTTTTCCCTCTCATTTCTCTCCCTCTTCCTTCCCCACTTTAGTCTCCTGCCCTTTCTTCCCTTTTTACGTTTTCTCCTTCCTTCTTTCCTCTTTCTCCTCCATCTCCACACTCTTCTTCCTGTTCTTTCAGTTTGTAAAAGTGTAGCCAGGTGCATTTGCTGTGCATGCTCTGACGCAATATTAAGATTCCCAGTAAATACAACAAAACTGCTCAACACCCTTAATAACCAGCTGCTCACAAGATAAACAACATCACTTCTATAAAATACAATAACAGCCTGCCAATCCCTCCACCCAGGCCTGATCCTGTAGCCCTTACCTACATGCATAGTTCCATTGACTTCAACAGAACTGGCCTCATGAATAAGGGTTGCGAGATTGAGGCCTGAATTCCTAGTTAAAAAGAGGAGCCTTTCCTGGAAGGATAACAAATACGAGCTCCTTTGGATAGAGTGAAAGTGAATATCAGAGTCAAGGGCCTTCACAGAGAATACTTAGACAGGAGATATTACTTTAAAAACTTTCCCCTTTTGTTATGCAAGCAAACAGAAAAATTGAAGATTGTGAATGTCTCCCTTTCTGAAATAAATTTTGTGTAACCACATGCAATGTAGATGGATGTAGAGAGATATAAAAATAAAATCTGTATTCATAAGGACCTAGGAATTCACGCCTGGGTATAATAAAAATAGAAAAATCCTTTATAATGTAGAATGTGTTGGATCAGCTAAATGTTCTTGAGGTAAGTAAACGGAATTTGTACTTAACGTAGCAAAGAGCTTTTGAAGGGTAATATATCTATATGATCAGTGCACATCAGCTGATGTGTCTGAAACATTCATGGTGGAACATTCATATAGTAGAAAAAGGCTCAAACTATATTTGTGAATGCTTAAAATCCTTTTATGACATCCATATTCTTTATTTTATCAGTATTGACATGACTGTCCCATTATTTCTATTTCCTTATCTAGTCATTACATATAACCTTGCTGCATGTTCTAAAAATGTCTAAACAAATCAGTATATTTGATTAATAGTGCCCTCAGAACCCTGAAATCTGTTTGTGCATCAGCTGTAAAATGCCAGACTCTAGCTCCATTGTGCTAGACATCATGCAAATATATAGAAGAGATGGTTCTGTCCTGCAGAACTTACAAACTAAGTGGACAAGATAGAGGGGGGTGGGGGAAATATAACATAGAAGCAGAATGATCAGAGTAATGGTTGGCAAAATCTTGTTAATTCCACAATTTTTTAAGGGGAGAGGGGTGTTGGCATTTTTGTTTTTATGTAACATACACAGCCCAGCTATGAAAAATTAATTCCTGGGTATGGTAAAGAAACGAAATACTGCTTGGCCTGAAAAACTGACTTGCATAGCATTGAAATCTTAGGGGTATAGACCAACGTTGATTAAATGGGGCTATATTACACACCCAATACAGTGTTGCAATTGCTGTCGGAGTTTTTGTGCATGTAAAAACTCAAAGTTAATGTTGCATTAATGAATATATTTGTATTTAGTTCTCTTGTTTTTTAAAGAGACGGAAAAGGAGGTTTGCTTGTCTGAATTTGTGGTACTGAAATTACAGCTAGCATTCAAATTTTGTGTCTTCTGGGTCTGAGTAACAATGTGTGCACAAGTTGCAGGCAGTTCATCTTCATCCAGATGGCTATCTCCGTCAGATACTGGTAAGAACATTGAATCTGTAAAAACTGAAGGAAAAAGGAGGCATAGAGCTGAATATCCTCCTATACTGATGACCTTGTAGTCTTAAACATCACAGATCTTTCAAAGTGGTTTCATTTAGCATGAACAGAAAGGGTAACACTGATAACTTAGCACGGGGAATAGGTGCTTTAGCAGCAGGATGGATTTGATTTAAATTATGATTTAAATCACTAGTCAGGGAGACTCAATTTAATCATGGTTTTCTACATAAAAGTGCATTCTTGGTGGTTATAACCTTAATACATATTCTTCACAATTTGGTGATAGGTGGAGGTTTCATTTTTAGAAGGTACACGCTATACATTTTTAAACAGTGATTTATTTTGGAAACTTTTCAGATGAGTTTTACAGCTATATCAGAAAATGAATGATTGGTTATTTCGTTTACCAAAGGTAATTGAAGCAGATATTTATGAAGTCATTGGGAGGTGAATTATCTCCAATTCAACAGGTTAATCATTAATATTTGGAGGATTTTCTTGCCATGCCGCATTAGGAGGAGAACATCACCAGACACACATTTAAATTGTTTTATTTAACTAACAACAACATTAAGTATTCTGGATTTTTTTCTTCAACAGCAAACTTATAATATTTTAACAAAACAAGCGTATGTCCCTCACTTCTCACATTTAACTCCAGACTTCTTCTCCTTGTTCAGATCTATTCCACCCCCCCAATAATTTTCTATTTATTGAACTTTTTGAAACTTTAAACTTTTAGTGAGAAGTAAGGGGATTGACTCCATGTACACAAATTTGGAGAGGGACAATAGAGTTGAGGCCTGTTATTTCTCACCTCTATATATTTATTTATTTTAAAACATTTTTGCTGTTAACCAGCATGTTACCTCTGGGGAGACACATTCACAGTTTGAGAACTGCAAAACTAAACATCTCTGATGGTATCTTCTGGACTGAGCACTGAGTCCCATTGGATGGATAGAAAGATTAACCTAAATAATCGGCACAGAAGCCTGTGGAACCCCATAAGATTGGGTCCTTAATCAATGAACTATTGGAACTCATTTACAAAACATTACATGAATACACCTCTACCTTGAAATAATGCTGTCCTCGGGAGCCAAAAAATCTTACCGCATTATAGGTGAAACCGCGTTATATTGAACTTGCTTTGATCCACCAGAGTGCGCAGCCCCGCCCCCGGGAGCACTGCTTTACCGCGTTATATCCAAATTAGTGTTATATCGGGTTGCGTTATATCGAGGTAGAGGTGTATATTGTCTCATTCTATAGAATTAAAATTTATAATCCCTATTCCATGATGAGATAGCTTTGAACTATAATGTATCTTCATTAAAACTATCTTTAGATAGGTTTTTCCTCAAAAATCATTTTATCAAAAAATCTGATTTAAATAAAATCATTGACCTCAAACAGCTGAATAGATTTTGTTTGTAATTTCAGTGATTCCTGTCTGTCTTGTCTTTCATGAATGTTGTGGTACAGGTTCTGCTAGTTATACTAATGGAATTTAAAGCATCCACAAAACTTCAACTATACCTCAATGGGATTTACTTTGTAATCAAGATAAAATTGCCACAGTTGGTTACAAGTGTGGTGTTTGTTTTTGTTTTTGTTTTTTTGTGTGTGCAAAATTGTAAGGTGTAGGGACTGTTTTGGATCTGACTTAGAAACTCTGATTCATGTATTTTTTAATAGCGAGGCTAATTATAATTCATTATTTGGTGGTTTAGCCACAAAGTTATTGGACAGTATCCAGTTCATTCCGAATGAGCCATCCAGACTTCTGACCAAGTTCAGGATAGTTTGGAATTACTGACTTTTAAGCTTCAACAGGATTTGTAAGCGAGACATATCTCACATTTTGCAAACATCTGTAACCAACAGCAGCCAAGAAAGACGTTTAAAATTAAATAGGATGTCTGTAAATTTTTCATGCTTATTTAGCTGAAAGTTTTCTTACCTTTAGATTTGGCTATCCACGTTTTTGGAGATGAGAGGTAGAGGAGTGAAGGAAATGAGCAGAGGTGAATGCCTAGGGGATACAAGGGAGACTAAGTAATATCTCTTTTGTTTTGTTGGTTATAGTGCTGGATTGAAACACAGATCTCTTCTGTAACTGAAGAATCAAGAATATTGATTGAAAATGTGGGGGTAGCAAAAGTTCAGGTGGGGTTTTTTTTTTTGGTGTGTTGGTTTAAAAAAAAAAAAGTGCTAGCACTGAGAATGGAACAGGTATTTCAGACATGCTCCCTGCTTTCGCATCTCTATGCTGGTTTCCATTACAGTATCCTGGTTATGATCTATAAAGCAATTATGGGCAGGATTCATCTTAGTTTTTCTGTCTCTTTGTTTCCTCCTTCCTTTCTCCCTTTGTTTGCTTGCTTTCATGGATCATTTCACAGCTTAGTTGAAATGAATGTCTTATGAAGCCAGATTTTTTTCATATAGTGCTCTGCATTTTTTTAAAAAAACTTGCTGCATCTGAATATCAGAATTCTGAAACATTCTGTTAAAGTCCATCTTTAAGATTTCACTTTGCAATAAAATTAAAACTAAAGTATCAAAGAATACTAAAATGTTGAGACATAGCATGGATTAAATATTCAATGTATTGTATTTCCTGAGAGAATAAGCAATAATTTAAGCTTGCTAGACTTTTTGAAGAAATAGTGTTTGGACACCTGTGTCAGTGCATATTTGCAAAACATGCTTTTGGGATTCTAAATGATAGTGGTTTATTGGTGGATATCAGTCCCAAATAGAACCTTTTGTTAATAAGACGTTTTACGGCTAAACATTAAGGATTATTTTTTATTCGGTTAAGAGCCACCAAAAGGGCTCAAGTGGTTTATTTTAATGTTTTCTGTCTCTTAAAGTGCTGATGTTTGCAACAGAATTTTACGTGCATCGTTAATTTGTTGCTTTACATCAAAACTGATGTTTTATTAAAAGGCTTTAATCTTACTTCTTTAGAATGAAAATTAGCTTGCCTTCCACTTTATGCTTTTCAATATGGTAATGTCTGAATGTCTCAAAAAAACATATTGGTCTGTAGTACCTGGAAGTGAAACCTCCTAGTGATTGTTATCTAAAAGTGTTTACTGCACATGGGTACTGCACCTAACTCAGTGATGTGTAACACACTCAGGAATTCATGCTTGAACTGTTAATTTCACAGAGATTGACGCAAACAGTAAACTTCCCTAGTCGACTGCCAATTTTTGCAAAAAGCAAAACTCTCGTGTACAATGGGTGTAACCTCTTGAACCACCGTATCTATTCTTGAGATCTGACATACACAGAGGAAAATAAATTAAAAACGTTGGGTACCCTGACGCTACCATGCACTAAATGTTGTTTTTGTATCGTTCAAGGCTAACTTGCCTATATCTGACATCCTAGTGTACCCACAGTGGTAATTCATCTGTGTGCAATCTGTCACTTTATATAAGAGCCAGAATGATTCAGGACAAAAGAGGAAAAACATAGCTTGGTGATGAATACTTGAATCTGACAGGGGAAGAAAGAAGATCCTTGTACTTGAGGCATTTTCAGTTGTAGCTAGAGGCTGTTTTTCAAGGCAGTAAAAAATGTTCCATCACTTAGCTAACCCGGCTGATTTAAGATTTCTTCTATGTTTCCATTACCTGTAAGTTGTTGACCTTCACATAATTGAGTGTAGGGAACTCCAGCACTGAGCAATAATTCTAATTACTTGAACACATATTGCAACTGGAATTGGGAAATTTATGGGAATGTTCAGAAGAAAAATCCCATATCCTATTCTCAGAGCAGCCCTCCCTTAACCAGTTAAGGGTGTTTAAAATTGAAGTCAATCTCAACATGGTAACTAATGAACGCTTCTCAATTTTTAATCTCTCTTTACTTTTATGAAGTTGACATATAGGGTAAATAAACTAGACTCCATTGGAGCACAGAACAATTCCAGAAATAAGAAAGTAATGGATCAGAATTATTAATACACATTGTACACTGACAACATGTAGAAAATGCATTGCTCAAGATCAGTTTAGAATTAGCTGGTGAAATGTTTGAGGTGATTGAAAGTGGGGATGGGGGATCTGTAATTGTGTGTGTGTCGCGGGGGGAGGGATGGCTATTTGTTGAGCCCAAACAGTGTGCCCAGTGCTGTTCAGTATGAAGGTGGTGTAATGGGCATTCCGCGGAATACGTGCAATAAATCTCCCTATAACACATCTGTTAAGTGTTCATTGCCAAGCTGACTATGTCATGGATCTAGTTAATATCAGCAGCGAGAATTATAAGGATTGAAATTGCAAGATCAGAAGTTTCTTGTTTTTAGCACAGATTTAGGACCTCTCTAAAGCCTTTAGTGTCTTCTGCAAAATTTAAGTTTTCATTTATATAACAGTTCTAGCCCTCCTGGCTGTGAAGAGAGCTGTTTTTGAGCCAGTGAAATGCTGCCTGTCAGACAAAATGAGGCAGTAGGTCTGTGTGTGATCACTCCATTTATCTCAATGGAGTGTTAACTCTGGAGGCCAAGGATACCAGTGCCAGCAATGCCTACATCACTAGCTTGATAAGTCTGTTTAAATTATAAGCAATGTGCTTTATCCAAAGGGATGGAAAGCATGTAAAGGGACACAATAAAAAGGCTGCCAACTTTATAGATGTTAAATAAGCACATTTTATCCACGGCTTGTAAAATGTATTCACCCAGGCAAGTAGGAAGCTTGTGAAGTGTTGCCCAAAGAATTCTCTCACCTACCTTCTGGAAAAGCTGTAGGCTGGTCCAGTAGCTAGTGCCCCCTCCAGCTCACTAGTAGAGTACACCCCCATTACAACAGATAGAACACTGAAGGGAGGAGTAGAGTAGCAAAGACATTCCTAGTCCCTGCTCTTACCCCTTGGATCCTTGTTGCAGCCTGGAATATGTAAGATCAAAATTAAGTAGCAGAGACATTTCCTCTCTTCCAGCAGCCATAGAGGATGTGGTGGAGGGAAGCGGCTTCATATATATCGGACACCTGCTTGCTGGAGGCTGATGCGCAAAATGAAGCCCCTAAGATAGATCCAGGGATTGTACCCTGACAGGAATCCTGGCCCTCTCCGTTGTCCAGCAGCTTGGTAGCAAAAGATTGGGTTCTCACATAGACATTGTCCTTGGTCACTGTCTCTCTTCTTCTCCTAACCCCCCCGCACACACACACAACCTCTCATGTTTATTTGTGGCCAGTGGTTTCAGGTGTCCTGTCAAATCCTCTATATGTGGAATGTGGAGAAGTATGAGAGAAGATTGATGGGGTGATTTAGGAAAGAGTAGTACAATGTGGAAGAAGTGGAAGCAGAAAGGAGAGGGGAAATAGAAGTAGAATGCATGGCAAGTAGAACAAAAAGGAAAAGAAAGATAACCCCTATTCCCCAGGTGTGGACTGTGGCCACAGCCTGATCAAAGGATAGATACTATCAAGTAGTCCATCCCCTGTCACCCAGCGCCAACAGCTGGTAGACCGAGGCTTAGGGATACGCAGAGCATGGGGTTGCATCCCTGACCATCTTGACTAATAGTCATTTATGGTCCTATCCTCCATGAACTTATCTTTTTTTTTTTTTTTTTTTTTTTTTTTTTTTTTTGAACCCAGTTATACTTTTGCAACATCTCCTGGCGACGAGTTACACATGGTGACTGTATGTTGCATGAAGAAGTATTTCCTTCTGTTTGTTTTAAACCTGCTGCCTATTAATTTCATTGAGTGCTCCCAGGCTCTTGTGTTATGTGAAGGGGTAAATAAAACTTCCGTATTCTTTCTGCACATCAGTCAGGATTTTATAGACCAATATCATAGGCCTCCCCTTCTCTCTTTTTCCAGGCTGAACAGTCCCAATCTTTTTAATTTCTCTTCATTCAGAAACTGTTCCATACCCTTAATCATTTTTGTTGCCCTTTTCTGTACCTTTTGCAGTTCTAATATATTTTTTGACACAGAGCAACCAGAACTGCACGCAGTATTCAAACCATAGGCGTACCATGTGTGGGGGGGAAAAAGAACTGGGTGGCCTTTATGGCAGCCAGAGTAACACCGAAGGCCCAAATTCAGGCCCTCTGACAGAAGCTGACTATACAGACGGCCTTTACATAGAACAGTACAGGCCAGGGACTGAACAAAACTAAGCTGTACAGGCCCCTGCCAAATACGGTCATGGGCTATGACCAGAGGGGGGAGGGAGCAATGCAAAAGGCTTTAGCAACATAATAACCGCTTGTTTATGAAAAACATGATAGCCGCTTGTTTATGAGAGCATGATAAACCGCTTGTTTATGAAACATAATAACCGCCTATATGAAGAAATTGCTTCTAGTAAAGGTCAGCTTCCCCGTAGTTCCAGCCAACTGCCAAACCAGCCAATCATATATCATCTTTGGGCGTCCAGTAATAAACCTCTATGTCCTTAATCGTAAAACCCCGGAAAAAACAATATGTACCTTGACAAGAACAACACTCCAACTGGTGCCAAGTACCACCCATGTTAGAAACCACCAAGAAACCCCCCACCCAAATAGGCACCCAATTCTCGTAAATAATGAGGAAGCTACCAGGAAAAGGGACAGACCCCAACTCTTATTTTCGCATAAATGACGTATTATTTGTACTATGCTTGCGGTTTGATGGAATAAAAGCAGCCTGCGTGCTGTGCTAGGGGTGGTAGTTTTCGGACTGCTACCCCAACGCGTTGGTATGTATTGCAATAAGCTGGCCTCAGGCTTGAGTCTGTGAACTAAAATCAATGCGTGGGTGACTTTTTCCACGACACATGGATGTATATAGTGGCATGATATTTACTGTCTTATTTGTCACTTTCCTAACATTGTCTTAGCTTTGGCTGCCGCTGCACACTGAGTGGATGTTTTCAAGGAACTACCCATAATGACTCCAAAATCTTTCTTGAGTGGTAACAGCTAATTTAGACGCCCATCATTTTGTATGTATAGTTGGGATTACGTTTTCCAATATGCCTTACTTTCATAGATTCTAGGACTGGAAGGGACCTTGAGAGGTCATCGCGTCCAGTCCCCTGCCCGCATGGCAGGACCAAATACTGTCTAGACCATCCGTGATAGACATTTATCTAACCTACTCTTAAATATCTCCAGAGATGGAGATTCCACAACCTCCCTAGGCAATTTATTCTAGTGTTTAACTACCCTGACAGTTAGGAACTTTTTCCTAATGTCCAACCTAGGCCTCCCTTGCTGCAGTTTAAGCCCACTGCTTCTTGTTCTATCCTTAGAGGCTAAGGTGAACAAGTTTTCTTCCTCCTCCTTATGACACCCTTTTAGATACCTGAAAACTGCTATCATGTCCCCTCTCAGTCTTCTCTTTTCCAAACTAAACAAACTCAATTCTTTCAGCCTTCATTCATAGGTCATGTTCTCAAGACCTTTAATCATTCTTGTTGCTCTTCTCTGGACCCTTTCCAATTTCAGCTGAGGCCTAAGCAGAGCAGAGTAGAGCGGAAGAATGACTTCTCGTGTCTTGCTCACAACACACCTGTTAATACATCCCAGAATCATGTTTGCTTTTTTTGCAACAGCATTACACTGTTGACTCATATTTAGCTTATGGTCCACTATAACCCCTAGATCCCTTTCTGCCGTACTCCTTCCTAGACAGTCTCTTCCCATTCTGTATGTGTGAAACTGATTTTTTTTCCTAAGTGGAGCACTTTGCATTTGTCTTTGTTAAACTTCATCCTGTTTAACTCAGACCATTTCTCCAATTTGTCTAGATCATTTTGAATTATGACCCTGTCCTCCAAAGCAGTTGCAATCCCTCTCAGTTTGGTATCATCCGCAAACTTAATAAGCGTACTTTCTATGCCAATATCTAAGTCGTTAATGAAGATATTGAACAGAGCCAGTCCCAAAACAGACCCCTGCGGAACCCCACTCGTTATGCCTTTCCAGCAGGATTGGGAACCATTAATAACAACTCTCTGAGTACGGTTATCCAGCCAGTTATGCACCCACCTTATAGTAGCCCCATCTAAATTGTATTTGCCTAGTTTATCGATAAGATTATCATGCGAGACGGTATCAAATGCCTTACTAAAGTCTAGGTATACCACATCCACAGCTTCTCCCTTATCCACAAGACTCGTTATCCTATCGAAGAAAGCTATCAGATTGGTTTGACATGATTTGTTCTTTACAAATCCATGCTGGCTGTTCCCTATCACCTTACCACCCTCCAAGTGTTTGCAGATGTTTTCCTTAATTACTTGCTCCATTATCTTCCCTGGCACAGAAGTTAAACTAACTGGTCTGTAGTTTCCTGGGTTGTTTTTATTTCCCTTTTTATAGATGGGCACTATATTTGCCCTTTTCCAGTCTTCTGGAATCTCTCCCGTCTCCCATGATTTTCCAAAGATAATAGCTAGAGGCTCAGATACCGCCTCTATTAGCTCCTTGAGTATTCTAGGATGCATTTCATCAGGCCCTGGTGACTTACAGGCATCTAACTTTTCTAAGTGATTTTTAACTTGTTCTTTTTTTATTTTATCTGCTAAACCTACCCCTTTACCATTAGCACTCACTATGTTAGGCATTCCTTCAGACTTCTCAGTGAAGACCGAAACAAAGAAGTCATTAAGCATCTCTGCCATTTCCAAGTTTCCTGTTACTGTTTCTCCCTCTTCACTAAGCAGTGGGCCTACCCTGTCTTTGGTCTTCCTCTTGCTTCTAATGTATTGATAAAAGGTCTTCTTGTTTCCCTTTATTCCCGTAGCTAGTTTGAGCTCATTTTGTGCCTTTGCCTTTCTAATCTTGCCCCTGCATTCCTATGTTGTTTGCCTATATTCATCCTTTGTAATCTGTCCTAGTTTCCATTTTTTGACTCCTTTTTATTTTTTAGATCATGCAAGATCTCGTGGTTAAGCCAAGGTGGTCTTTTGCCACATTTTCTATCTTTCCTAACCAGCGGAATAGCTTACTTTTGGGCCCTTAATAGTGTCCCTTTGAAAAACTGCCAACTCTCCTCAGTTGTTTTTCCCCTCAATCTTGATTCCCATGGGACCTTACCTATCAGCTCTCTGAGCTTACCAAAATCTGCCTTCCTGAAATCCATTGTCTCTATTTTGCTGTACTCCCTTCTACCCTTCCTTAGAATTGCAAACTCCATGATTTCATGATCACTTTAACCCAAGCTGCCTTCTACTTTCAAATTCTCAACGAGTTCCTCCCTATTTGTTAATATCAAGTCTAGAACAGCTTTCTCCCTAGTAGCTTTTTCAACCTTCTGAAATAAAAAGTTGTCTGCAATGCAGTCCAAGAATTTGTTGGATAGTCTGTGCCCTGCTGTGTTATTTTCCCAACATATATCCGGATAGTTGAAGTCCCCCATCACTACCAAATCTTGGGTTTTGGATGATTTTGTTGTTTGTTTAAAAAAAGCCTCTTCCACCTGGTTAGGTGGCCTGTAGTAGACTCGTAGCATGACATCACCCTTGTTTTTTACCCCTTTTAGCCTAACCCAGAGACTCTCATCGCTTCCATCTTCTATGTCCATCTTTACCTCAGTCCAAGTGTGTACATTTTTTAATATATAAGGCAACACCTCCTCCCTTTTTCCCCTGTCTATCCTTCCTGAGCAAGCTGTATCCATCCACACCAACATTCCAATCATGTGTATTATCCCACCAAGTTTCAGTGATGCCAACAATGTCAGTTGTATTTATTTATTAGCACTTCCAGTTCTTCCTGCTTATTACCCATACTTCTCGCATTTGTATATAGGCATCTAAGATACTGGTTTGATTTTTCCTCCCAGTTTTGTCCTGACCCTCCTTTCTCTTTGCCAATATAGCCCACACTCCCTCTCGTTTCTGACCCATCTCCCAGGTCTCCATGTTCCCCACTTACCTGCGGGCTTTGCTCACCTGTCCCCGTCGAACCTAGTTTAAAGCCCTCCTCACTAGGTTAGCCAGTCTGTGTCCAAATAGTCTTTCCCTATTTGGTCTTTGCATTTATCAACACTGAATTTCATCTGCCATTTTCTTGCTCAGTCACCCAATGTTGTGAGATCCCTTTGTAACTTTTCGCAGTCTGCTATGGACTCAACTATTTTGACTAATTTTGTATTGTCTGCAAATTTTGCCACCTTTTGCCAACCGATTTTTACCGAAAAATTCCCGGGTTTTACGAAAAGCATTATTCAGTTTTTTCAGATTTTCACCTTTACTTTTGTATCATTAAAATATATAAAAAATAACTTTTATTATGAAAACACAGTACATTGCATGAGATATATGTATTACGATAATACATTAGTCTGTGTATATGCAAAGTTGCCCATTGAAGTAGGGCTATGTATTAGTCTAGAACAGTGGTGGGCAACCTGTGGCACGCGGCCTGTCAGGGTAATCCGCTGATGGGCCGCGAGACAGTTTGTTTACATTGACCGTCCACAGGCACAGCCACCTGCAGCTCCCAGTGGCTTCTCGGTCAATGGGAGCTGTGGGAAGTGGTGGCTAGCATGTCCCTGCGGCCTGCGCTGCTTCCCGCAGCTCCCATTGGCTGGGAATGGCGAACCACAGCCACTGGGAGCTGTGGGCGGCCGTGCCTGCGGATGGTCAATGTAAACAAAGTGTCTCGCGGCCTACCAGCGGATTGCCCTGACTGGGCTGCATGCTGGCCACAGGTTGCCTACCACTGGTCTAGAAAGATGCACACAATAACTAAACAGGCACTCATGCAAGCTCTGAAGTGCATGTGCATCTTAACATACTGATGAATCTCATGCCCACCACGTACACATTTCAAACTGTTGGCAGATAACGGTTTAAATATTTGACACACTAAAATGGGAAGAAAACAAAAATCTGTATCAGAATAAGTTTCAGAACACAAGGAAGTATTTGAAAGTTTACAAAAAAAAACCAGGAGAAAAGGATGAAGTTGAGTGTATGCACTGCAAAGGGAGTGACCCAATTATTAAAAGTAAATATTTATAGGTTAATAATTCTACCATTCTAGAGCAGTTCTGTGGGTCAGTCTGGTAATTCAGAGAACTGCTCTGGAATGGTAAAACAAGTGGTGTCCTAAACGATTTTTCCCTGGAAATTCTTTAGGAACTATTCCCAAAGAATCTCTGACTAGGAAGGGATGTGTAAAAGCTGCCATTGAGTCATCCTCTACTTCCCAACTGAACTTTCTGGCCTCAGTTTTCAGCATGTCCTCTAGCCTGGTTGAAGTTGTGGGCCTTAAAGTGAACCTCAGGCTCCTTTAGAGGAAAATCCCTCCCATAAATAACGTTTTTGTCTTGAACTTCTGAGTAATCTGGTAATACTGGGCAGAACTCTCCCAGCTTAATTATTGTTGGCCCCCTTTGCTTTAGCTCACTGCTTCCCTTCTCCGGGAGGCCCTCTGAACAGACCACTTCATTTATCAAATTATCCCTTTTGATTCTCCAAAAAATGGCCCCCACTTTTTGGAGCACCCATGGGTGGGCCAGCTTCGGATGCAGGAGTTTTTCCTGCAATCATTCACTTAGCTGAGTACAATTAATTCACTGGCTGCCTGAATAGTTCTGCTATAATGGGTTCTCGGGGCGGGGGAAGTCATCCAAATGAGTCCTGACTCCATCCAGTGGTCTCCAGCTAATAGCCAAGCCACTACTGCACTGAGGCAGAAGTCCTCACTCTACACCAGTGGAAAATTTCCTACAAAACCGGACTTGCCTTACAAATCCATAAATGTATGCTTTAAATGGCACACTGCACTCTGCTGCTTACAAATGAGACTTGTCAACCTGTACAGGATCGATTTGAAATGTTCTACTCTACACCACCTCTGGTTCTTCAGTACCTTGAGTGGTTTGGTAACCTCTTTGCTTTGGTAATGGGGAGTTCCTCGATGGTTGCTCATGTTGATTCCATTCTAGGTGTGTGTGCACCAACATGCACAGTTGTCAGATTTTTGCTTTAGTGGTATCCATAGAGCCGGCTGTGGTCCCCGCGTGAATGCTGCGCTCATGCATCGGTATATTAGGCGCCACTGGCCCTACACCCTCTCAGTTCCTTCTGACTGCCTGAGAGAGTTGGTGGGAGTGCTTTGTCTTGCATTGCAAGAGTGTTAGTGGTTCTTACAACCCATTGTTCTATCGCCTTTGTATTTAGCTTATAGGTACTTAGACCATTAAGTTAAGTGTTAGTGTAGTTTAGTAGTTAAGAGTCCTGGCTGGGACTTGACCTCAGAGCGGGGCATGCCCCGTTCCTCAGGCTTTAAGCCATGCTCATTGTGTGGCAGGCCAATGCCCGTTAGCAACCCCCATGACAGCTGTTTAAAGTGTTTGCGGGAATCCCATGGAAAGGACAAGTGTAGAATCTGCAAAAACTTTCACCCTTGGATTCGAAAGGAGTGGGATTTCCACTTGAGGGCCCTCCTCATGGAGGCTGCGCTTCATCCTGCCTCAGAGCCCTCCCAAATGGACTCCATGCCTAGCACCTTGGTATCAGTGCAGAGCGCACCAGTAGCACCGGGCTGCAGCCGGCACTGTTCCCCTCACCAGTGCTCACGAAATGGCTGAAGACAAAGAGTCTGTTGGTACCAGAGGGGAATGGGGCTTCGGACAAAGGACCTGTATCAGGCCATGTGCCCATCCTGGAGCTACATGGGGGTACTCCTATGGTTGGACCCCCTAGCCCAGCCAGGGATCCGCCTCCAACTCGTGGGAGCGGCAGAGGACCCCGACTCCTCGTAGGGCCTCAAGGGCCCAAAGCGGCCCCGGCAGCCAAAAGTAAGACAGCTGACACTGCGGATGCAAGCCAGGCGACGGACCCGGCTAAGGCCCCGGCATCCAAGGGCAAGCCAGTTATGGAACTGCCCTCTAAATCAGCTTACCTCAGAACCGTCCTATACAGTCTTTTACAAGGACAAGGTCTAGCTGCGGCCACACCCGGCCTTCTTGCCTAAGGTGGTCTCACAGTTTTATACGGGACAGGACATTTACTTGTCTTTTTTCCAAAGCCACATAAGTGGAAGGAGGAGCATCAGCTGCATTCCCTAGACTTTAGGAGGGCGCTAGTCTTCTACATTGAAAGGACCAAGCCATTCCGCAAGTCAACGCAATTATTTGCTGTGGTGGCAGACAGTGTCTGTGTTCAAAGAATTTCTTCTTGGATCACTGTCTGCATTCGTTGCTGCTATGATCAGGCAAAGAGATCCCCTCCGGCGATCGTAACCACCCATTCAACCAGGACGCAAACCTCTTCAGCAGCTTTCCTAGTCCAAGTGCTAATCCAGGATATCTGTAGGGTGGCCACCTGGTCGTCTGGCCCACGTTCACATCCTATGATGCATTTATCCAGCACGCCTGGGACGATACTGGCTTTGGCAGAGCAGTACTGCATGCCACTAGTCTGTGAACTCAGAATCCACCTGTTCGAGATGTGTTGCTCATGTCCATTCCATTACCTGCCCCCCTGCAAAAAAACAAACAAACCCAATTTCTTCTGTTATGCTAGATTTGCTGTCAAACAGTAGTTTATTTAAACTGGTGTGGATCCTTGAAACTGGGCCAGACTTTTCTGTTGTCACCTAAGCAACCACACAGCTAGCCTTGGAAGACCCAACAGTAATACAAATAATAAATGGGCTGTGCCCTGTTTGAGGTTACCTGTTTGGGGGGGCCTAATCAAATATATCCATATAGGGAAAACATGTATTAAGAAAATATATAACATATATTGTCTAGTAGTTAAAGCACAATATTCTGATTCAAGAAATTTACGTTTTGTTCTCAAGTTTGTCACTGATCTGCTGGGCTCAATTTCATTTGTAAAAAGAGGAATAGTAGTTACTTGAAAGCATTGTTAAGATTAATACCTTATCATTCATAAGTGCTTTGAGATCCTTCAGTGGAACCTATTCTGGAAGTGCAAATGATTATTACATTGCCCTCTAAGTATGCTATCCTGCACCACTTTTAGTTTCTTGTCTTGGACTTCCCAGACAAACAAGCTAATTTCTGATTCTCTAGCTCCTGCATAGAGCATAAATATGAGTTGCATGTGACATCAAGTCATTCAGTTTTCTGTAACAAACTGTAGTACTGTAAACTTTTTTACTAGAAGTATTATGCATGACCATATAAAGTATCTGATGTGTCAAACCATTGCAGGATGATGATCAGGGATCCTAGAAATCTGTTTGCCACTGAAAAAAGCAGAATTTGCATTTTTAAAGAGAATCTTTAGTTTTTACGTTTTGTGGGGAAAAAAAATACTTTCAGTAAACTTTAGTTAGTTATCAGCGTCATTTATTCAATGTACACAACCTCCCCCTCTTGTTGATTTTTTTTTTTTTTTAAAATGTGCTTTAAATTTATTGCAGAACCTTGTTTAGTCAATCTAATTGGGACCGGGGCCAGATTGAATAATCAAAAATTGGGATAATCAGGAGAATTGGCAAAGAGCTTTCTAGCCTTTATTTTAAGATGGGGGGTGGATGGGAGGGCTCTGCCTGGACGCCCGAGCCCCAGCCGCTGTCAGCCCTGGACAGCTGGTGGTTCGGTTAATACAGCGAGCCGGATAATGGAAACTTGGATAACCAGGGTTCTGCTGTATATCAGTAAAACATGTTCATCTGATATACGTGAACAGTTTGGTAAGGATAGTGTCACTGTCATCATGGAGATTTACTTTATTCTAGTAAGTGCAGGAACACCGTTGAGAGCCTACTTTCAGGTTATAGTCACTAGTCATCACCATGACATAGACCCTATTTACCCCATGCACTTTCTGCTTACTGAAGTTTTCTAGCTAATCCAGTGCTGGCACTTATCCGTGTGCTTAATTACTGCTGTCGTTTTAGAATTTAGTATGAGAGAGCAACATGAGACAGCGGATTTTCTTTAAGCAGAATAATGAGAACATGTAACAATTAGCATACACTACTCCAAAAAATGGAGAGCACAGGGTGACTTACTTTCAGAATTGGAGAAGTGTGCACTGTTGAAAGAAGATATACCAGCGGTGGCTCTTTGATTATTAGGATTTCACTTCTCAAGATGTTAATCTCTTGATGTTTTATGTAACAGCACATCATGTGATCTCAGGCTCTGTGATGTCATCATTTGTCTGTCTTGTTTCTGTTGATCATGACCAACCACTGTTAAACACTGTAAATTTTGAATAGAAGCAAGGGAATAATCTTTAACAGCAAGGCTGTTAAGTTCAGGGCTGGCAAATTAACAGTGGAATGCTAATGCTAATTTTACTGATGCTAAGGACTTAAGTGTTTAATCAGTGCTTCATTCTGTGAGAAATAATAAATAGTCATAATAGTCTAAATAGTCATATCAATGAAAGTGACATTTCTCCAAGGACAAAACTGTGAAGGAATAGCCATGAAAGTGTTGTTCTTGGAATTGGAACAGCATCTTAAGAGGTATTTGTAAAGCTTTTATTTTCCTTTAAGATTCTTGGTGGTTTAAGCAGTTCGAGTGAGTGTTTAAAAATGATATTGCTACTCTTAAATCAAGGTGCTTGTCACTTTATTAAAGCTGTCTCAAAAGAGAAGCCTGATACTGATTCAGAGATAAATGCTTTGCTATGCTGAGTGATTTACTTATTGACTAAAACCTCCACTCTTTGAAAAGAGCTAGACCTATCTTTCAATTTAAAATTGAGATTTAATCAGAAACTGTTGGCAGTCAGGGTATTTAGAAACTATTTTCTTTTAAAAAGTTGTATGCTTTATAAATTCATTGCAGGTATATAATGTGGTGACTCCCTGCTGAAATGCATAACTTTTAAAATCGAATAATTCTGTTTAACAAGATTACAATTTTTAGAGTTAAAGAATATTTTTGTACCCTTTTAAATGACTTTTTTTTAACAGAAGTTTTGCAGAGTTACATACTGCCTGTTTTCTACTATCTCTTCAAACACCTACAAAGAAAAGTTGAATACATAATTTGTTGTTGTGTGTTTTGAATTGTGGTTTCATCTTCGGCAAATCACTTAATGTTTATCCTCCTTTGGCCACCTGAGCAGAGCTACATGATGTACTTGGGATTAATTTGCTTTACGAGATTTGATTTTTTTTATCTGATTCCTAATTAAAAGAAAAAAGAAAATCTCAAGTATTAACTTGGAGAATGGGAGGGATTATTTTATAGAACTGAGTTAAGGTACACGTAATATTGTTTATAAAAGTAGAAAAGCCTTGGTTCCTTCATGTTGCATAATTATTTGCCTAGTGCAAATGAATACCTTTACCTTTATGGGAAGAAATGTAATAACATAACATTTTACATTTCCCAACACCAATAACGGGTGTTATTTTTTAACAGACCCTGTGATGACATGTAGGATTTTCTGGATAGAGTAAGTTGGAGGGTAGATTCTTGCCCTACCCTGGTGCCCCCAGACATATGAAAGCAATTTTCATACCCTTTGTTAAGGATCCTAGTCTCGGTATTAGTTGCTGTGTGATTATAGTGTAAATAGAGGATAAATAATAAAAGCTTCTTTGCTTATGAAAATTTCAAATGTTTGAGTTGCTGTCTTCATTTTGCCTTGCCCAGAAAATCTGGCATAATATACTTTGTTGTTCTTATTGTATTCAGGAACACTAAAATAGTAACTTAACACATTCCATTTGAAGGTGTTTTCATGTCACTGGCTTTAATAATGTCTATAGAGAGAGAGTAACTTTTTCTCCATAGTGTGAGTGGAGTCTTAAAAAAACCAACCAAACAAAAAAAAAAACCCACAACCCTCTTAATTTATTTGTTGGGAAGCTGCTATAAAATTAGTTATCTAATATTGAGATTCATTCAGCAGGCAACTGTTTAAAAATGTTTGATTTTTAAGTATTCTCAAATGTTGAACAGTAAATACACTATTACACTAAACTGGTATCTTAGCACTTATCAATAATGATTGCTAGCCTTGTTAACTCATCTCAAATGTAGATCATGACAACAGGTTACAGATGCTTCCCTACTCATAAACAATATATGTGATATTGCAACAACCTGGGGTTACTGCATATTTCCAAACCAGGAATATATTTCTCAGTGTTTGGCTCAACCAATCATAGCCCAGAAAAAGAGCAGCAAGCATCTTAATCATGGAGAAAAAAGATTTTTATAACCTTTCTGCCCTGCAACTTGGAGCTTTGTTATAAGCTATATTCAGTCTTACATAATGCTGCGTTACAGTATCTCAGCTCATAAAAACACCCATCAGCAGCTGTTGTCTAAACAGGATTTGTGTGTACTTCACTGTGTTCCTTGTTTCAACAGGTTACCTCTTTTTATTTACTAATTATTTTGCTGCTGCTTTGAGTGATGGCCCCCTATTGTATTCCACTGAGGGTTAGGCATAAACACCATGTGTCCAGAGTCAGAGAATTTGAAAATAGTGTCCCTTGGTCCACGCATGCACCCTGGCTCGCCTCGTGCTCCTATCTGAGGCAATAAACGGCAGGGCGGACCACAACACGCATATTACTTTGTTTCCCATAGAAGCGTGTTGGATAATTATACTCTAGATTCTTTTCCAGAAACTAGGATTGGATAATAGACATACTACCCACCAGTTTCAAAATAAGTGGAACCCTTTGCCTTAGTTTTTATTGGCTGCTGCCACTGCATCATTTCCCACCTGGAAGAGATGGACACCACTGAAATATCATGTATAGCTTAGAAGGGCTCATCATTACTCAGTTGTCTCTTCACTGAAGACATTACTGTTGCAAAGCAATCGCTGTTGAAGAACACACACAGTATAGATACAAGTAGTGTGTAATTACTAATCTGCATGTGTAAAAGATTTATTTCAAAGTCTGTCTTTCTATGTGCTAGGTCTTTTTTATATAAGAGATCTGTATTTATATTACTGTGAACTCCTGGCAGTGACCACTGTAATTAAAGGGTGAGGTGGTAAAACACTTTGCATTATAATGCCTATTTTCAGATGCTTATAACTTTGTGCAACAATCATCCTTTTGGCTAAAATTTTCCATGTTTGGTCTCTTGTGATGGTTTTTGAACAGCCCTATTGCTGATGTGGCTGATTTAATGTTGCAATTTAGCTTGGAAATAATATTCATTGAGGAACAGCGCATGACCTTAGTCCAAAAAAAACAACCTGGTGTTGATTTGATTGAATGAGTGTTTTAAAAATTACCTGTTGAGCGTGAAGAGTAGAGAGTTTTTTGCTAAGCTCATTAAATGTGCCATGAGGGAATGATGCACTGTGTGTGTATGCACAGCAAATTTAATTTTCACAGTGAATTGCTTAATCCCCCAAATTCCTCCAGCCCAGTCAATCCCCAGATACTTAAAACTGTCCCAATGTCTGGCAAAAAGGGTTTCTTGCTCCTGGAGCAGGTTTGAAATATTCAGTCTCTTGGAGCCATAAGTTGAAATTAAGGCAGGTTTGGCTCAAACCGTTCTCTTTGAGATAACTGCATGGAACTCAGCCTTACTACATAGAATTTTAAGAGCAGACCTTAATAATAGGATCCCTGTTAGCTGTGTGTGGATGTTAAAATGCCTATGACACATTTTGTATGAGCCGGGGTTTGCTCTGGTGTCGTCATATAAATTTCCCCCTTCACTCATGGTCATGCAGCAACCTGTGTGCATAGTTTAGCTGCTGCCCTCTATCCCCAGAGGCTGCTGCAATGCCAGGGTGGACATGCTTTAGGCTGACAAAAGGAGTTGTATAAATGTGCAATATAATCTCAGCCAAAAGCCTTTGTTAGCAAACTGCAGAGGTTGAGAAGTGCTGCTCCAAACAGTTGAATTACACATGTTGATTTCAAAAAAGGGGTAAATAAATTAACAGTGGAAATCACAAGTTAAGGTTAGGTGTACAATTCTAACACTATTCAATAATAAATACCTATAGACTTCTATCTGCAACAATAAATTAAACTTAATCCTGCTTGTAGTGATAGCAGCCTCCCTCCAGGCTTCCTCCTTTGTTCCATTCATAGTTTGTCTGGAAGGGACCATTGGATAATCTAAGATGATCTCCTGTACAGTAACTCCTCACTTAAAGTCGTCCCGGTTAACGTTGTTACGCTATTGATCAATTAGGGAACATGCTTGTTAAAAGTTGTGCAATACTCCCTTCTAACCTCGTTTGGCAGCCACCTGCTTTGTCCACTGCTTGCAGGAAGAGCAGCCCATTGCAGCTAGCTAGTGGGAGCTTGGAACCAGGGTGGACTATCAGCTCCCCACTCCCCTAAGTTCCCTGTGCAGCAGCCACCCAGCGGGCTAGCAATTGCAGCTATCCCTTCCCCCCACTGCCATGTGCTGCTCCTGCCCTTTGCCTTGGAGCTGCTTCCCTGAGCCTCCTGCTTGCTGTGCAGTGGGGGAGGGGAATGGGGGGGGTCTAATGTCAGGGTGTCCCCGTCCCCCCTGCTCCTACACCCCGCTTACCCCTTCTTCTCCATATAGAGCAGGGTGGGGACACTGAGGGAGAGAGACAGAGACCTTGGGGCAGCCGCTGCTGTCTCAACTTCCTGATCCACTTAAAAAGACAATGCACTTTAGAGTGGGTCAGTTACTTAAAGGGGCAGCGTGCATTTCTCTCTTCCCCCCCACACACAAGGTGTGTATCTGTCTCTGTCTGCTATGCTATCTCCCCTCCCCTCCATTCCTGCTGCTTTGTAGAGTGAGGCGCTACATTAACAACAATGTGTTAGCCCTTGAGGGCTCAGCCGAGTACTAGTTCATCATTTAGCACAGGGGTTCTCAAACTGGGGGTCGGAACCCTTCGGGGGCCATGAGGTTATTACATGAGGGGGTTGTGACCTGTCAGTCTCCACCCCAAACCCCACTTTACCTCCAGCATTTATAATGGTGTTAAATATATAAAAAAGTACACCTCTACCCTGATATAACACAAATTCTGATATAACGCGGTAAAGCAGTGCTCCAGAGGGGCGGGGCGGCGCACTCCGGCGGATCAAAGCAAGTTTGATATAACGCAGTTTCACCTATAACACGGTAAGATTTTGGGGCTCCCGAGGACAGCGTTATATCAAGGTAGAGGTGTATTTTTAATTTATATGGGGGGGTCGCACTCAGAGGCTTGTTATGTGAAATGGGTCAATGGACAAAAGCTTGAGAACCACTGATTTAGCAGCAAGGCATTCCCTGGGAAATATCCCATCCTCTAACTTCACCACCTCAACCAAGCTTCAGAATCATCATAGCTGTGAACAGTATTAAATTGTTTGTTTTAAAACGTACACTGTGTGGGTGGGTGGGTGGGTGTGGTTTTGTCTGGTGAAAAAAATTTCCCTGGAACTTAACCCCCCCCTGTTTACATTAATTCTTATAGGGAAAATGGATTCGTTTAACATTTTTGCTTAAAGTTGCATTTTTCAGGAAGATAACTACAACATTAAGTGAGGAGTTACTGTATAACGCAGGCCATTAAATTTCCCTCAGTTCCTCCTATATTGAGCCCAATAATTTTGTGTTTGATTAAAGCATATCTTCCAGAAAAGCATCCAGTCTTGATTTAAAGTCCTCAAGAGATGGAGAACTTACTACTTCCTTATGTAGTTGATTCTAATGGTTAATCAGTTTCATTTTTCTTTTCTTTTTTTCTTTTCTTTTTAATTGTACCTTATTTCTTTTTATCTGTCTGGCTTCAGTTTCCAGCCACTGATTCATATTATGCCTCTCTCTGCTAGGTTAAAGAACCCTTTAGTATTAAGTATTTTCTCCCTGTGGAGGTTCTTATACACTGTAATCAAGTCACTTCTCAGTCTTTTTGATACAAATAAACAGATTGAGGTTTTTTTCCAGCCTTCAAATCATTTGGTGGCTCTTCTGCACCATCTCCAGTTTTTTTCAACATCCTTTTCAAAATGTGGACATCAGAATTGTAAATAGCATTCCAGCATATATTGACATGTCATACGAGGACATTGTCCTGGAAACCTTTATTAATATTATTCAAGCTTTGCAAGAGGGATCCCCAATAAGATCTGTTGTATTTGGACAAGTTTCAAATTGTAGGAGATGGGGGAAGTGGTGGTACACTTCCAAGCTCCACCTCCTTTCCTCAGATCATGCAGATGTTCAGAATATGATCATATGGACTCTGCTGGGCTTCCCTCACTGGGGTTCAGATATACCCTTGAACAGGCCAGATTCAAGGCATAGACTTGTACCTCAGCTCCCAGAGTCATGTGATGAAATCAAAAGTTCAGCTTTCATTTAAAAACTGGCTTGCTTCTAGCCATTGTGGTTACTCAGGAAACTTGAACGGTGTGACTGATGCAGTAGTGTGTCCCTGAATTTGCAGAGCCTCTAGCAGAGGGAGTAGCAGTAGCCAGTAGAGCCAAGGAAGAATTAACATGTCCTATACCTAGCACCAGAGCAGACCAGGCAGGCCTTCCCAGCTCTGGAGGTTGCCTTGAGTGGTTTTCGGGGGAGGCTTGGATGCCTCTGTGAGATTAGTTCTGCATTGGTGGGGCTCAGATGTCCTCTGGGCTATGTTTCTTTGACCCTTTGTCTCCACTGGTCAAATCAGTGGGGAGGGGATGGTACTTTAGCCTGTTTCAATGAGACCTAGATCAAAGCAATCTAATGAACGGTTATTGTGCGTCAGCAGGGTCCACATAGACTGTGCGCAGCAGGCTCGTGGGGAGTAGATTCACACCCCAGCTTGCTGCAAGCTAAATGTTCACGTAGATGTGCCCTTAGACCACCTACCAGTGAGGTGCCATTCAGAGTAGATGTGTACAGACCTTTCTTGTGTGGTTCACTCTCTCCTCCATGTTTTCAGAGCATTGTAATGATTAATGGTGTTGGCATTTTAAAATTGTCATTGAGTTAACTCTCCATTTAAGATGAATGAGGAAGCTCACATCTTTGAGCTCTTTCAGGCTTCCAGGCATCACTAAGGCTATGGCTACGCTAGCACTTTTGTTAGTAAATGTATGTCACTCCAGGGTGTGAAAAAATGCCCCACTGAGCGACATAAGTTACACCAATGTGGACAGTGGTATGATATAGCTACCCCCGCTCATTGGGAGTGGTTAATTATGTCAATGGGAGAGCTCTCTCCTGTCGACATTGCATCCATACAGCTCTGCCATAGTAAGCTCGCTAGTGTAGACTCTTTTGGGGAGTGAAAGGGAAAGAGGGTTTGGTAACCAGGAAGTCTGAAGGCTTTTTTTTTTTTTTAAACTGATTTTGGAGAATAAGATTACCCCGCTCCTTCCCCTCCCCCAAAAAATGTGCTGGGTCAATGACCCAGCATGGACTAGCCCAACTCAAGCCCTGGTTTGAATGAAGGATTTTTGTAAGGGTATACAAAACTTTTAGTGCACCATTCTTCAGGCAGTAGACCTAATATTATACTAGGGAATGGTGAGGATTGTTCCGTAATTAATAGGGACAACCTTAACACAAATTTAGCCAACGCCAAGTACTTTAAAGAGATTAACCAGGTGTTGCATAGGTATGAAATTCTAAGTCTTAATCTTTACTTGGCAAATCATGTATTAAAAGATTAGACGATAGATCTTCTGTAGTTCTCGGAAGGTCAGGGGTGGCTGGGTGTCGGTGGCTTCTGTCCAGGACAGCGTGTTCAAATGGTGTCTTAGTTCCAGATTACGGAATTTGTGTTCTGTTTGAAAGCCAACAGAGTTTCCAAGTCTTGGAGAGTGAGGGCCCAAGCCTGTCTTGCCCAGAGGCCTCTTTATGCCACTAGATGGTGTGAAGGAGGGTCCTAAAGGCAACAAACTTCCCCTAGGCAATACCTGCAGTGTTCCCCTGCTGGTGAAATGACTACACCAGTCCCTTACAATTTTCCATGTAGGAGGCATGTCTGGGGTACATGCAAAGGAGGATGCTGAACAGGAGCTCCACTGTGCTGTGACTAGGGAGAGGCATGGGGAACCCAAGAATAAGTTAGAGTAGCCTGAGGCTTTTACAGTTTATATTGAAGGTAGGCAGACATCACCCCACCCCCAGAGTATCAAACGGCTTAAATGCAACTTTGTCCCCACCCCTTCATTCCTGTGCTGAATTAAAGGTAGATAATCATGATTTTTTCTTAATGACGTACAAAATAAGAAATCAGATATTTATAATACATGTTTTGTTCTTTATTTCTTCCTATTTTATAGTTTGAAATTGCTGAAGAGCATTCATATACTTATAGATTCTAAGGGCAGAAGGGACCATTGTGATCATCTGGTCTGACCTCCTGTGTAACACAGGCCATGGAACTTCACCAAAATAATTCCTAGAGCAGATCTTTTAGAAAAACATCCAGTCTTGATTTAAAAAATGGAGTGATGGAGAATCTTCCATGACCCTTGGTAAATTTTTCCAGTGGTTAATTAGTCTCGCCATTAAAAATGTACGCCTCATTTCCAGTCTGAATTTGTCTAGCTTCAACTTCCAGTCATTAGAGCATGTCATAGCTTTCTCTGCTAGATTGAAGAGCCCATTATTAAATATTTGTTCCCCATGTAGGCACTTACAGACTGTAATGAAGTCACCCCTTAGCCTTCTCATTGTTAAGCTAAACAGAGCTCCTTGTCACTCTCACAGATTTTCTAATCTTTTAATCCTTTTCATGGATCTTCTCTGAACCCTCTACAATTTTTTTAACATCATTTTTTAAATTGTGGATACCAGATTTGGACACAGTATTCCAACAGCGGTTGCACTAATGCCAAATACAGCGGCAAAATAGCCTGTCTACCCCTACTCAAAATTCCCCTGTATATGCATTCCAAGGATTGCGTTAGCCCCTTTGGCCACGGTGGGCGCTCATGTTCAGCTGATTATCCACAACTCCCTTATCTTTTTCAGTCACTGCATTCCAGCATAGATTCCCACATCCTCTAAGTATGGCTGATGTTCTTTGTTCCTAGGTGTGTACGTTTACATTTATCTGTATTAAAACTCACACTGTTTGCTTATGCTCAGGTTACCAAGCAATCCAGGTCACTCTGAATCAGTGACCTGTCCTCTTCATTATTTACCACTCCCCCTATTTTTGTGTGATATGCAGTCTTTCATTGGTGATTTTATGTTTTCTTCCAGATTGATACAAATGTTAAATTGCACAATTATCAGAGGATCCCACTAGAAACCCACCCGCTCAATGACTGTTCCCTGTTTATAATTGTATTTTGACACCTATCAGTTAGCCACTTAATATGTACCATGTTAATTTTATATTCTTTATTAGTTTTTTAATCAAAATGTTGTGTGGCATCAAGTCACACTTTACAGAAGTCTAAATATATTACAGCGATACTATTACTTTGATCAACCAAATTTATAATCTGATCACAAAAATAAACCCATGTTGATTTGCATTAGTTATATGCCCTCTTTTAATTCTGTAAGTCCCATGTAAGATGTTCCATTATCTTGCCAGCGGTTGGTGTCAGACTGCCAGGCCTGTAATTACACAGGTCATCCCGTTTACCCATCTTAAATACTGTCACATTAGCTTTCTTCCAGTCTTCTGGAACTGTGTTCCAAGACTTTTGAAAATAAATTTAACGGTGCAGCAATTCCTGAGTCAGCTCTTTTAAAACTCATGGATGCAAATTATCTGGATCTGTTGATTTAAAAATGTCTTAACATTAGACTCTGCTGTTTAATAGTCTCTTGAGATACTAATGGAGAAAGTGTTACCATATGATGAGACTGCATATCTGCTTTTTCCCCAAATACAGAACAGAAATATTTATAGGGCAGAAGTGTTCATTCTGCATTATTATTATTAGGCTTGGAAGGAGTAGATTTTAATCAGTAAATGTGGGTAAACTTAGATTTCACCACGCATACAAAAATATTTTTAAAATCTGTATTGATTGAAGTTTACAGATAGGCAAAGTAAGCAAAATGCTGCTTGGGAATTTTGATTTAAGGATATTTACTTTTGTAAATTTTGATATGTGAAGTTGACAATTGGTGTTTAAACGGTTATAAAGCTTTAACTTTTTGAATCTCAAATCTGTCATTAAAAAATTGACTCTCCCCATAATTTCCTGCAACTGAAAAGTTAAATCAATGAAAATAAAAAGCTTTAAACCCATAATTTTGTGCAACTTGTGAAAATTTAAATAGATAAAAATTTAAAATCTCTTAAAATAAACATCAATATTCATCAAAATAATAAAAAATCTAATTCTGCCGAGTGTAATTATTATTGATAATTCTACCATTTCCATATAGTAATGGACCAATGCCTATTTAATATATTTAGCATTAATTTCTGACAAAATGGGATGATTTTGAACAGCCATTATTTTTTCCTAGCTGAATGTGATTTTAAAACAAAATGGTAGTGCGCAGGCGGTTGGCTTAAGGACAAGGGGTCATAGCAATTTTCCTTTACCCTACTTTGTTCCCCTGTATTTTTGCCTCTCCTTTCTCAGGATCCCATAGAATTTTACTGTTCCCTAAGAAATTACAATAGTGGCCTGATCCCCAAAGTTTATTTAAGTCAGTGGAAGGATTCCCGTTGACTTTAGTGGGCTTTAAATCTATGCCTAGGAGCCTTGACTTGGCTTCTAATGTAATGTCTTAAGTATAGGCTTAATTTTAAAAGTGTGAGGCCGAAGAGGGCAGTGACCATCAAAGGAAAACTGCTGTCCAGCTAGAAACCTAGTCCAGCTGCTCTGCTAGACAAAAGGTAGGGGTGCTTTGAAATGAATTTAAAATAGGTTAGGAGACCATTCAAGACTCCCAATGCAACTTCCAGGGGAGCAATAAAAAGAAAAACCAGAGTCAGGAAGGAAAGGGAGAGAAGAAAGGGGTGAGCAGTAGAAAGTGGATAGGTGGAGGGTGGAGGAGGCGGGGGTGAAAGAGAGAGAGGAGCAGATAACTTGTCCTCTCTTGCCAAAATACATAGGGATTTCTTGTTTTTATCTGGGTGATGAGGTCCCAGCCATGCACTGCCAGGAGCTAGTGTGGCTGTGACATCACCAACAAGGTCCAGCTGGCCTATCAGAACAGACCAGTGTTGAGCTACATTCTAATATAAGAATTTGTGCTTTTCAAATGCGAGTGATCTCACTGCTGCCAAGTGACCACCTGATTGTTGGATTTGTTTCTTTTGTCATGGTAGGTGTAACTAGAAATACTCCAGTAATTTCCTTTCATTTAACGTTGGAGTGCAGTTCAGAAAATACATAATGTACGTTTTAGAGAACAGCAGGATTCTGTAGCATGAGAAGGAAACCCAGTAAGGTTTGGTGTGTGGAAACCTCTAAGGAAACCAATACACATTAGAAGTACAGATGAAAGCATGGAATCAAATGTGAATTTTGAGTAACTTTTTAGTTTTCTGGCAAATAAATTCACATAGGGATGTATCAGATGAAATTATATATGCAGTCTTCTAAAGCCTGGAAGCTCTGAAAGGCTGTGTACTGACTGCAGAGCAGGCAAGCATATTCAAAGGTAAGGATGATCTCTTATATGAGGTCAAAAAGGAAGAATAAAAGTGAGGTGTGTGCCGGAGAGCTGGCCAGTGTCAAAGGAAGAAGAGCTCTTGTAATGTTCTTTCAACCTTCCACACACCAAAATGCCCTCTCCTGGATCAATCCTTTTAATACGCCCCTCCCTTTTGGGCCAGTTGTGTAAGAGTTACTGTAGGGTTAGGGTGGGAATAAACCTGACTGTGGCCTATGAAGAGGAAGGGACAGATCTGGTCCCTGACAAAGGAGTGTGTCATTTAAAATGTTAAAAGCACAACTCTTTAGTGGGTGGATCCTTTCCTCCCCATGAGTGTTGGACAGAAGCAGTTATAGCGCTCCAAGGAGAGCTTTCAGTTGTATTAAGTTTAGGTATTTCAGATTTCTAATCTAGGGTTGAGTTTACAGACAAGGAAGTGTTTGGTTCCCAAACTAGGTGGTACTTCATACCTACTCAGCCCTAGTGTCCTGGATGCTAATTGCAAGGTATAGAGTAACCATGAAAGTTAGATTTCTTAATACAAGAGATTTAGCCCAGTGGGGGTCATACACACAACAGATTCTATTCCTATAATTCAAATTGTGTTGCTAGACATAGTTACTTGTTTCTGGAAGGATTCTTTGATAACCTCAGAATGTTTTAGTTCTTCCCACCCTTGAGGTCTTCTAAAGATGTCTAGATGTCCCTTGAAGGTGGTAACCTGTCTCTCTCTCCTTGCTGAAACTCCTAAACTGGAGAGATGCAGACTTTTTTTTTATCAAGATTTATTCCATCATCATGAAAATCAGTGATGTGATATGACGACATCCTCATTAAAACAAAGGGGGTTTAATTAGCTATCTGTTTTCCTATAGAAACGAAAGAGCTGTGACCAGTATCCTATCCCCAGAGAAGTCAGTTAGACTTTTTTTTTTTTTGGTCCTTTGATTTTATATCAGCTTGCTTTTAAATGCATCCTTCTGTCTTCCAGTCAGAGTGCAGAGCATATCATCATATATGTACTATAATTACAGATACTGGTGTTATAATATTGCCGGCCAAGTAAGTTGTACGTAGGGTGGAATGAATGTTCTTTCCACTTTGTAGTTCATTAATTTTTTTCTACACCTTGCTAATAGTAAAAACAAAATTACAAACATGGTAAGTGACACATTGGTTCTTTTTCATTTCATTTGAGGTGTTAGATTCTAATCTTCTTTAACACTTCTTTTAAAAATCATGAAAAAACAAAAAAAGGAAATCCACATGCAATCAAACCATAGGTTTAAATAGCTTGAAGGTTCTAGCAAAAAAAAATTAAGAAAGCTAATACTATAGAAATATCTGGTACTCAATGGCTCTTTAATTTAACTGACAGACATAACAAGATCCATTGGCTGGAAGTTGAAGTCAGCAAAGTTCAGACTCAAAATAAGATGCAATTTAACCTTTTGGAACAGATTGCCAAGGGATGTGGTAAATTTTCAGTGGCTTGGAGTCTTTGAATCAAAATCGCATGGCTTTCTAAAAGAGATGTTTTAGTTCAACCACAAGCTGTTGGGCTAGATATGGGAATTGCTGGCTGAAAGTCTATGGCCTGTGGCAGATTAGGTGATTATAATAGTCTCCTCTGTCCTTAAAGTCTATGAAATTCACAGTTAAATCAGGGGAAACGATTCAAAAGACCACCCCTTTAAACTGACTAAATTGAACCTGGTTAAAACTGGTTGGAAAGCCTGTCCTCGTTTAAATCAATGGCAGTTTTACTATTGGCTTCAGTGGGACCAAGATTTCAGCCTAGGTAATTAGAGTTTTGTGGATTTCTGTCAGAATCATTACACTAGTTCCCCCTCGTGTCCTCTCCTCCCCCCCCCCCCCCCCCCCATGGATATATATGGGTTTGAATTTAGGAATTTTTAAGGCAACTCTACTTATGCCACTAGTCCAGTTCAGTATAATCCGCATTAGAATCCCCTCTAAAGCAATGAAGGCAAATGTTTTGCAGGACCCAATTACTGCAGTCTTTCTTCCATTGCTCCACCAAAGTGGTTATAACGCAGTTGGTTCTTAATGTTTTTGTGACTGAACCACATTTTGATTCAGAGGGGTAGCCGTGTTAGTCTGAATCTGTAAAAAACAACAGAGGGTCCTGTGGCACCTTTAAGACTAACAGAAGTATTGGGAGCTTAAGCTTTCATGGGTAAGAACCTCACTTCTTCAGATGCAAGTAATGGAAATCTCCAGAGGCAGGTATAAATCAGTATGGAAATAACGAGGTTAGTTCAATCAGGGAGGGTGAGGTGCTCTGCTAGCAGTTGAGGTGTGAACACCAAGGGAGGAGAAACTGCTTCTGTAGTTGGATAGCCATTCACAGTCTTTGTTTAATCCTGATCTGTTGGTGTCAAATTTGCAAATGAACTGGAGCTCAGCAGTTTCTCTTTGGAGTCTGGTTCCGAAGTTTTTTTGCTGTAAGATGGCTACCTTTACATCTGCTATTGTGTGGCCAGGGAGGTTGAAGTGTTCTCCTACAGGTTTTTGTATGTTGCCATTCCTGATATCTGACTTGTGTCCATTTATCCTCTTGCGTAGTGACTGTCCAGTTTGGCCAATGTACATAGCAGAGGGGCATTGCTGGCATATGATGGCATACATAACATTGGTGGACGTGCAGGTGAATGAGCCGGTGATGTTGTAGCTGATCTGGTTAGGTCCTGTGATGGTGTTGCTGGTGTAGATATGTGGGCAGAGTTGGCATTGAGGTTTGTTGCATGGGTTGGTTCCTGAGTTAGAGTTGTTATGGTGCGGTGCGTGGTTGCTGGTGAGAATATGCTTAAGGTTGGCAGGTTGTCTGGGCAAGGACTGGCCTGCCTCCCAAGGTCTGTGAAAGTGAGGGATCATTGTCCAGGATGGGTTGTAGATCACTGATGATGTATTGGAGAGGTTTAAGCTGAGGTCTGTAGGTGATGGCCAGTGGAGTTCTGTTGGTTTCTTTTTTGGGCCTGTCTTGTAGCAGGAGGCTTCTGGGTACACCTCTGGCTCTGTTGATTTGTTTCTTTATTTCCTTGTGTGGGTATCGTAGTTTTGAGAATGCTTGGTGAAGATCTTGTAGGTGTTGGTCTCTGTCTGAGGGGTTGGAGCAGATGCGATTGTACCTCAGTGCTTGGCTGTAGAAGATGGATTGTGTGTGACTGGGGTGGAAGCTGGAGGCATGAAGGTAGGCGTAGCAGTCGGTGGGTTTTCGGTATAGGTAGCCATCTTCAGCAAAAAAACTTCAGGACCAGACTCCAAAGAGAAACTGCTGAGCTCCAGTTCATTTGCAAATTTGACACCATCAGATCAGGATTAAACAAAGACTGTGAATGGCTATCCAACTACAGAAGCAGTTTCTCCTCCCTTGGTGTTCACACCTCAACTGCTAGCAGAGCACCTCACCCTCCCTGATTGAACTAACCTCGTTATCTCCACACTGATTTATACCTGCCTCTGGAGATTTCCATTACTTGCATCTGAAGAAGTGAGGTTCTTACCCACAAAAGCTTATGCTCCCAATACTTCTGTTAGTCTTAAAGGTGCCACAGGACCCTCTGTTGGTTTTCACATTTTGATTGTATTTCAGCATTTTGCAGTTGAGAAATATAGTTAAAATTGTGTTACCCTTAGCAGGGGACTACCATGTTTTATAGATTCATAGATTCTAGGACTGGAAGGGACCTCGAGAGGTCATCGAGTCCAGTCCCCTGCCCGCATGGCAGGACCAAATACTGTCTAGACCATCCCTGATAGACATTTATCTAACCTACTCTTAAATATCTCCAGAGATGGAGATTCCACATGTTGTAACAAAGGCCCTGAAATTATCAGTTTTTCTAGTGTTTTATAGTGTAGGAAAGACTGAAGATTTATCTCAATTTTGGGAGATATTTGTTCTGTAGTTAAAATGTCTGTTTCTAAAGAGAGGAGAGCATTGTCAAGGTACTTGAAAGATTAAATCAAACCCCAAGGGAAGTAGAAAAAGTGTGTGTGTGTGTGGGGGGGGGGGTGTTCTTTAACAAGCACATAGAAACAAATTGAACCTCAAACAGGTTCTAAATGAGTCTGTACAAATATTTATCTAATTATGTGCTGAAGATGAAAAGTTCTTTAAGGGCTAAATATTATTGAGACGTAATTTTTAATGAGACCAAAAAAAAAATGGAATCCCTACAAAAAGTAGTTTGCTAAACAATCTTTTCAGCTATGGAACAATTTGCAGTTAAGGTAGTTAATTGATCTCTGTATGTAAAGACCAGAGCGTGCATATCAGCTACTTAATTAGCATTGAACTTGGATGCATTCTTTACCCACCAAATACATCTCAGCATTATGTATGTATTTATTCAGTGCTTTATTTATACCATGTCTGTGGTGTTTTACAAACGTTAGCTTCCGAAGGATGATACATTCTTGCAATGAGCTCTGTGTGGGTGGACCCTTTGCATGTGTGAATCTTTTTGCAGGTTCAGGGTTTAAATAGGACAGAAATTAGCCCTTGATGCTACAGATCCTTATACACAAGAATTACATGAGTAGTGCCATTGAACTAGTGGGTGTAAAATTTTTAACGTTATCTAAGCATTTCTAGAATTGGGGGCCTGACGTAATTTTTGTGGGGAAGGACCCTGTCTAATGTACATTGCCTATCAATGTACAATGCCTAGTACAATGGGGGTAGACCTCATGTTTGAGGACTCTATGTACTACCATAATGCAAACTATAAATAATAAAAATACATCGTTGGGGGAGAGAAGAGAAAGGGATGGTGAAGTGGGATCACCGATCAAACGGAAAGGAAAAAATGAGTTCGGGAGAGGATTTTTGTTGCTCTCCTTTGTCTTGTCTTGCTTCATCAGTTAATTAGAATTCTTTAATGGTGTCAACAAGCATGTGGACAAGGATGATGCAGTAGATATAGTACATTGGACTTTCAGAAAGCCTTTGACAGTGTCCCTCATCAAAGGCTGTTAAGCAGCGTACACAGTCATGGGATAAGAGGGAAAGTCCTCTCATGGATCAATAACTGGTTAAAAGATAGGAAACAAAGGGTAGGTGTAAATAGTTTTCAAAATGGAGAGAGGTAAGTCGCAGGATCCCTTGGGGATCTGTATGGGACCAGTACTATTCAACATATTCGTAAATAACCTGAAAAAAGAAGTGTAAACAACGAGGTGGCAAAGTTTGCAGATGATACAAAATTACTTAAGATAGTTGAGTCAAAATCTGACTGTGAAGAGTTACGAAGGGATCACACAAAACTAGGTGAGTAGGCAACAAAATAGCAGATGAAATTCAATGTTGACAGATGCAAAGTAATGCATATTGGAAAACATAATCCCAACTGTACATACAAAATGATGGAGTCTAAATGAGCTGTCACTGCACAAGAAAGATCTTGGAGTCGTCATGGATAGTTCTGTAAAAACATCTGCTCAGTGTGTAGCAGCAATCAAAAAAGCTAACAGTATGTTAGGAACCATTAGGAAAGGGACAGATAAGATAGAAAATATTATAATGCCACTATATAAATTCATGGTGCACACACACTTGAAAACTGTGTACAGTTCTGGTCACCCCATTGCAAAAAAGATACGTTAGAATTGGAAGAAATACAGAGAAGGGCAACAAAAATGATTAGTGGTATGGAACAGCTTCCGCATGAGGAGAGATGAAAAGGACTGGGACACTAAATCTGGAACAGAAGTCTAAGGGGGATATTATAAAGGTCTTTACCCCTTCACATAACACAATAACAAGGGGCCACCTAATGAAATTAATAGGCAGCAGATTTAAAACAAACTTAATGCAGTGCATAGTCAACCTGTGGAACTCATTGCCAGGGGATGTTGTGAAGGCCAAAAATATAGCTGAGTTCAAAAAAGAATTAAGTATGTTCATGGAGGATAGGGCCATCAATAGCTATTAGCCAAGATGGTCAGGGATGCAACCCCATGCTTTCAGTGTCCCTAAACCTTCAACTGCCAAAGCTGGGAGTGGACAATTGGGAATGGATCACTTGATAACTGCCCTGTTCTGTTCATTCCCTCTGAAGCGTCTGGCACTGGCCAGTGCAGAAGACAGGATACTGGGATAGACGGACCTTTGGTCTGACCCAATATGGCTGTTCTTATGTTCTGACTGTGAAGAGAATTATAACTCTCTCCTGAAATTCCCTGATAAACAGGGACAATGGAAATTGACAAAGATGGAAAATCCACAAATTCTAAGGATTGAGGTCTTTCCGGACACTTCGCTATATTTCTACATAAGCTGTGGACCAGATGTTATATGTTTGATCATGTCAGAGCACAGTTGTCTGACATGTAGGCACATCTGTATTCTAACAAGTGCTTTTTTCTGTAAAGTGGACAGGACAGCATGCTTATGTTTGTGTTATCCCATCAACACTACTGACAAAATGTTGGAAGCCAGATGCAGCTAACTATGTACTGACTCAATTAGACTTGTAGATCTCTACAAACAATTTTAGGGAATCATTACTAATCATTCCGCAGAAACATTGATTAATTAGAATGTGCCCATGACCCTGGAATCAGAGCACAACCAAAATTACAAAGAGCGCAATCAGTCTGAAAGACTGCAGTCTGCCTCTTGCTTTGTCACACCAAGAAAGAACATGACAAATGTGTGTTTTGTTTTTATCGCTTGCCATCTTGAGGTGGGTTATTGTAGGAAAACCTAATCTGAAGAGATTTTAACCACCCTCAGAACAAAATAATCTGCCAAGTGACTCAGATCCCCTGCACTTGCAAATTTCAGCCTAAGCACAATCACCTCCAGTGTCTTTGAAGCTTAATTGGCATAGTGAGAGGTGATCTAAGAGTTTTGGGGTACAACCACTAACGGCTGTGAAGATCACAGTTTTAAGTTGGACTGGGAGCCAGTACAGAGAGCCCTGGGCTAGGGTGGTGTATTCTCATAGTCATTATGTAAGAAGAGGGGCTGCCTGGTGTACCCTCTGGAGCTTTCACTTTCAACCTGAGGTTCAGCATGTTGCAGTAGTTGAGTTTAGAGGTGACAAACACACAGATCACCTTGGCTTGGTCTGTGGCTGATGAGAAGTGTAACCTCTTGAATAGCCAAAGAGTATAAAAGGAATTTATGGTTACTGATGTCATTTGCCTGTCCAGAAGTGCATAAGGAGCTCAAAACATATGCCCTAATGTTTGTGTTAAGTAAATTGGAATGGATTACATGGTCAAGAGGTGCAGATAATTTAAAATAGGGGAAACATTGCGAAGGCATTGGAAATGTGACTATTTTTGAAGTAACACAGAGGTGAGTGGGAATTCTACCTTAAAGGAAATGTATGTGCTTTGAAGTTGGAAAAACATTTATGTGAAGTTCAGTATTCTTAAATGTAACCTCCCCCGTAAGTAGGATTAGCTTACTTGCGCCACTCTGCTGGTATTACTGAATGAAAGAACAGTAGACCAAGAAAGCTAAAATAATCTCTTTAAGAAGGATGATGATGACATGCTAATGCTAAAGTTAAATTTAAGACTATTATTCCTTGCCTTTCTAGCTTTCCTGCTTTTGTGAGAGTGACAACTGTAAAATATATATTTAAAATTCTTGCACTACAGAAGAGAGAAGAGTTTTGGCTTTTCTGTTTTGCATGTTTAAATCACACGAATGTTGATACTTTATAGGTTACGTGTATTAAAGGGTGTTTTCAATTTTATTTAAGGTCAAGTGCTTTGCTTGTATTGTTCTAAGTCATAATTTGGTCCCGTTAAATAGCTAAGTGGAGAGAGCGCACCATTTTAAAATCATTTTGATCTGAATGTGTGACTTTGTTCTATAATAAAATATTAGAACTGTAACACCTTCATTTTGAAATATGCTGTTGAGATAAAAAGAACAGGAGTACTTGTGGCACCTTAGAGACTAACAAATTTAGAAAACTCCTTATTTTCTGTATGACATAGTTTAAAAAGTAGCTGTTATATTGCCTCATCTGGAAAAGAGTGGATAGACATGTTCAGTGTTACAATATAAGAATGTCAAAAAGCATCTGTCTAGAATTTTACAGATTCATGCTGTGTGTGTATTTTCTGAATTGTCTGGTGACTGAATATCTTAAAATGAATGGTTTAAAGGCTATAAAAAGGGCACAGAGGCCATTTAATTTGAATAAAGAGTAGACAAGTATTAGGAATTTGCCAGAACAGTGATCTATAGGCTTTCATTTATAATTTACTTCCTGCTGCAAATATTTTCACAAATGTATGCAAGAATATAAGAATATATTGAATAACTAGTTTCATTTTCCTATGCCAACGTGTGCCAAAGTACTGTGGAGGCAGACATATGAACACCTTAAAATTGTGTAAGGATTGTAATTTTTAAGGTGAAACTCCTCTGGTAGCCCAGGAACTATGAGTGTGAATTTTGTGCCTAAACTACACCATCCTGTCAGCTTCTTGCTTCTAACCTTTCTCATCATAAAAATCCTTTTGTCTTTTCATATGAAAAACAGATTTTGCTCTTTCAAGAACCACCTATAACAGTCCTTTAGATTAAAAAACCCTCTCATGTTGTACGATGACGGTCAACTGCAAAGGGATGATGCAAAAATGAAGCATCGTATTATTGGAAGTGGTTTCCCCAAGCAAATTCTAAGGCATCTGATGAGGAAGGGAACTTGGGTCCTAGGGTTTAATTAACGGAGACCAAATTTCGTGAGACTTTCCATCGTGCATGTTGTTTTATGTTTTCTAGTCTAAAGGTATAGTGTTGCGCCAATAGGTGGCGGCATTGGAGTAGCTAAATGTAAGACTAGTGACATTGTTATTGAATTCCAACATCAGCTATATCCGATCCTTTCTACCCAGGCTAAACTTTGCATGTGTAGTTTTTCTGCAGGCAAAAATCAGCCTGTGCATCTTGTAAGCGAATCATCTTACATGTTGAAAGGGTTTAAATTGGGCACTGGATCGTTTTGTTTCTGCGCTGCTGTTGCCACCCAAATTCTCCGACTCTGCAGAGATCTGCTAAATGCTCATGCGGTTCCTTGCAAATCGTAGTATTATAACGGGGGAGAACGGGTCTCCTGGCCAGGGGTCTCCTGATGAAGGGTAACAGGATTTTGGTGATGGTTCACTGCTACCGAAGTGATGCAAAGGAGCCGTTCTGGCGGTGGGAGGTTCCGAATGACCGGCCAGCCAATAGGCACTGACTCTCTTGCATATATTATGCAATAGGACTGGAACCTCAGGTTTTCTACTGAGTATAGAAGAGCTGACCTCGGAGATTTCTTTGCGCAGCCCTAGGATCAGCATCTTCCAGGATCATACCGCCACAAACTGGTGTTTTTTTCAAAATTATATCTCTCTAGCCAGCCTCCTACCATTCCCCCGTGGCGGAGATTTAACTAAGATTAATGTAGATCAACAGAGAATCTCTGCATTATTGTTTTCTTTGGGGGGGTGTTTCTGGCTGGAATTGCATGAATGCCCAATGTTGTAGAACAGTGGCAATGGATCTAGGAGTTTATCAACTAAGACATTTTTCAATTTCTTTCTTGTCATCCTTGCTGGGCACCGACAATTCTTCTTTGAGACTCGACAGTAGGTAAATAACTCTGGTCTAAAATGGGCTTGTTTTCCTCGCTGGAATATTTGCAGTAATGCAGGTGAATGCCAGGGGGCTGATTCCTTTGTCCATCGGACTGGGCAGCACTGGGAAGCTGCAGTGGCACGGGCGGTGTGTTTTACATTTATCTTGTGAGAGATTGAATCTCCGGGACACGGATCGCTGTTACCGCATTATGTAATTAAGCTCCATCTTTGTGGGTTATTAGGGAAAATGTCCGGATCTTTGATCCTGCTGTAGCGGGCGGTTTGAGGTGGCTTTACAGGTTGGTTTTTCTGCATTGAAGCATCCCGATGACATAAACAGCAGTATTAAGTCAGTGCGGGATATATTTCTCAGCAAGCTAGTTATCAGTATTCAACTCTCTTGTCTTGTAAATAATTCAGCTGCTGATATATCTTTTTCCCCTCTTTTCAGCTCCTCGGGTGCAAGTGTGGTAGCTATTGACAACAAAATCGAGCAAGCGATGGTATGTACCGATTGTTTAATAAAAATACAATTAATGTTTAAAGCGCGAGTTGTGAATAGAAGTGTTCACGATATCAAGGTTCTCTGGGTAACATTTAACCGATGCATGGGCGTGTTTTTTTAATAGTGAAGCAGCTGGGTTTTTTTAAATACAGTGATGATCAAAGGCTTCCAAACGCGAGGAATGCATACGTTTCCCTATAGATGCCTTAAATGACTATGACGGCATCGCATTCAGGGTTCTGCCTTTTTAAAAATGATCGATCCTGACTCGGGGGGGGGGGGGGAGAGGAGGGTGAAATAATATTTCCACTCCAATTTTTTTTTTTTTCGAAATCCCCCAACCATCCCAGCTGGATTATCCCTGGAAAATGGGACCAGCCACAGTGTGCTGATGGATCCAATAGGGGTATCCTAAGCTGCTTTAATTCCCATGCTTGCTGGCAATGGAAGGTAACGTGCCTTGGAGCTGGGCTCTTGTACGCTGGGGCTGCTGCCCTGAAGTGCAGTGGAAATCATGGGCTCTTGCGCGATGGGGGAGAAGCGAAGCCGGTTAAAAAAAACAACCCCTCCTCCAAAAACACACACACAACAACCCACAAACCCTGTGTCTGTGCCTAATTTTTCCTGTTTTTTGATTTCCGCCTTGGCTGCTCTTTGTTATTGGAGCGGTGCCTGTAGCTGTTCTCACGGGATTCTCTGCCTACTGTTGCTAGGCAAACTCCGAACCTTTAACTCCCGGCTATAAATAACTCGGCAGCTCATTGGCTGAGGCGCGTGGGGGCGGTCGGCCGGGTCTCTTTGACGTCACTCTCGGTCACGAAACACTGGAGGGAGGGAGGGAAATGCGGCAACCTGCACTGTAAGAACTAGCTGCAGCCAGCTCCACGGAGGCTGGGCGCGGGGGGGCGGGGAGCAGTTGTTGCAGGGGAGGAGGTGCCTGCTTTTACAAACACACGGCGCCGGCCCGCGAGAGCAGAGCGGGGCTGGTGCCTGGATCCGCACCTCTCATCAGTGAAACCCCACTGGTCCCAGCCCTCCTCCGAGGCACGTCCGCGAAGAAGTGCCGGCTGGGGGGTGTGGATTATTGGAAGTGGAAGACAGCAGCACGCGGCGGGGAATTTAGAGGCTCGGCCTGGCTTCCTATAGAAACAACCCTCTCCTTCCCCCTTCCAGCCTGAATCAATTCGATGGTATTTTTCTATTCAGATCAATTAATAGGTGAGCTGGCCAGGGGAGGGTGAGCCAATAGACAGAGTAGTGGTCAGGTTTGTAATGAGACTGGCCTACTTGGACGTCCAACATTTCTTGTGTGTATTCTGGGTGCACAGGGAATGCATGTTAATCTCCAAAACGCTTTACAAGCGCTAGTAAATGGAGGGGAGATTTCTCGGACCTCTTGCCTGATTTGTGCGCTCTCTTTTGTGTTTCAGGATCTGGTGAAGAGCCATTTGATGTATGCTGTGAGGGAGGAAGTGGAGGTCCTCAAAGAGCAAATCAAAGAGTTGATTGAGAAGAACTCCCAGCTGGAGCAGGAAAACACTCTGCTGAAAACACTGGCCAGCCCAGAGCAGCTCGCCCAGTTCCAAGCACAGCTGCAGACTGGTTCTCCACCTTCTTCCCAGACGCAAGGGACAACACAACAGCCTGCCCAGCCGGCATCACAGGGCTCAGGACCTTCAGCATAGTCTCCAATGTCCTGGCCTTCGTGGCCAGTATGCTCTGGACTACCCAGAGAAAAGAGGACAAGTGGAAATCTGCCACAGCCACCCCCTCATCCATTTCATTGCACATTGCAGTCCAGACTCAAGGACTCTGTACACTGCATGCACCATCACAAGAAATTTTTTTTCAGTATTAAGCACTCATCTGTCCTTTCTTTTTGGCTAAAGGAGTTCTTATTTTTAGGTTGGTGAATAAAAAACACCACAAAAAAACACTATTTTCCAGAGAATTAGCACAAATGCACTGGGGACTTGAACAGCTTCTGCAAATGGCTAAGAAATGGAGTTGCATGCTTGATTTTTGTTTTAAATCTTCCATCCATCCACTGCTGTTACTAATGCAGACATGAAAAAATGAAGAAATAGACTGGAGTAAAAGTGATGGATCAATACTCCTCCCCCCACCCCCCATCCAATTGGGATCCAAAGTAAAGACTGATGCATAGGATCTAAGGGTGAAAGGTAAATTCAGTGTTCAACACTAAACTGTCACCTGAAACCTTAAGTGCAAATATGTTTGCGCTGTTTTCGGAAGCCGTGGACAGGTGCATAAAGCTGTATTAGAGAGAGAAGGTAGGTGACAGTTGCGATGTAGGATAATTACAATGAAGGTTATTTGCCTAATGTATATTTGTGTATTTAGTGTAATTACTTTGTAAAATAGAAAACTGTAACTACTATTTAGGTTGTACAGATTGAAATTTAGTTGTTTCATTGGCTGATCTGATGAAGTTTGGATAGTTGTTTTTTTTTTTTAAATGCTACATAAATAAGAATACACTTACGCAGCTGATCAGAATTTGGCAGATTTATGCTGATTGTGTAATTTCTGAATTTCCCTGGCTGCTGAATATTTGAAGTAAATCTTTGTTCACTGTAGTTTGGTTTAAGACAGGAAAAAAACACTTCAAAAATTATCAATTCCTGCTAGCGCAAGAATAAAACAAAATGAGTTTCCCAGTATGGATTTTTGCATATGATCTGTATAGTAGTATGCATATGTTTTTGTGCATGTTATCTAAACAGTTGTAACACGTCAATGTATTTAACTGTTGCACTTGTCAACCTTCAATAAAGCATAAGATGTTGATAAATAACGACTTCTATATTGTAAGGTTAACCATAATAATTTTGACAAACATCAGTGCAACCTTCCAATGTAACCTGCTTAAGTTGTTTTTGGACAAAGATTTCTGTACTAAATTCTGTTTGTGTTTTTTTTAAACTTTATAATATCACTTTTTTTAAAAGTGAAAATTAAAAATATAATTGCCATATAACTGACTTTAAAGAGGTGGGAAAAATACTATTGGCGGGGGGGGGGGGGGGGGAGGGGACAGAGGAAATCTTAAAATGAAGTGTGTAAAGGAGGGGGCCTGAGTATCAGACAAATGCTCCCTCTTTTGGTCCAATCCTGTGAGATGCTGACCAGCTCTTAGGAAGTGCTGGGTACCTTCTGCTCCCTCTATAGTAATTAGTGCAATAGTATGGACATCTGTCCCTTGTAGAAATTGGAGAAATGGTCTGAGTTAAACAGGATGAAGTTTAACAAAGACAAATGCAAAGTGCTCCACTTAGGAAGGAAAAATCAATTTCACACATACAGAATGGGAAAAGACTGTCTAGGAAGGAGTACGGCAGAAAGGGATCTAGGGGTTATAGTGGACCACAAGCTAAATATGAGTCAACAGTGTGATGCTGTTGCAAACAAAGCAAACATGATTCTGGGATGCATTAACAGGTGTGTTGTGAGCAAGACACGAGAAGTCATTCTTCCGCTCTACTCTGCTCTGGTTAGGCCTCAGCTGGAGTATTGTGTCCAGTTCTGGGCGCCGCATTTTAAAAAAGATGTGGAGAAACTGGAAAGGGTCCAAAGAAGAGCAACAAGAATGATTAAAGGTCTTGAGAACATGACCTATGAAGGAAGGCTGAAAGAATTGGGTTTGTTTAGTTTGGAAAAGAGAAGACTGAGAGGGGACATGATAGCAGTTTTCAGGTATATAAAAGGGTGTCATAAGGAGGAGGGAGAGAACTTGTTCACCTTAGCCTCTAAGGATAGAACCAGAAACAATGGGTTTAAACTGCAGCAAGGGAGGTCTAGATTGGACATTAGGAAAAAGTTCCTAACTGTCAGGGTGGTTAAACACTGGAACAAATTGCCTAGGGAGGTTGTGGAATCTCCGTCTCTGGAGATATTTAAGGGTAGGTTAGATAAATGTCTACTAGGGATGGTCTAGGCAGTATTTGGTCCTGCCATGCGGGCAGGGGACTGGACTCGATGACCTCTCGAGGTCCCTTCCAGTCCTAGAATCTATGAATCTATGAATTGTACAGCAATGAACCTGTAAACCTCAGACAACAATGGTTCCCTTAGCAACAAACTGCACCTCCTCATGTGGAACTAGGCATTCCCCTGCTAGGCAGCAGCTCAGAACCATCCAAGTCCATGTGGTAAATCAAGTAGGTACTGTAGCTTCCTGAATTCATCACTCTTAACTGTATGTACTAGCTAGAGCTTTTGAGTGATTTAGAATGTGCTGTAAAGTGGGTGTCCAAGAATTCCTCACTCTCTCATCCTCATCACCAGAGTGGGAAGTGAACTGGTTTCTTTCTGTTTGTGAAATGGGATGATGCAAACTTGGAACACAGCATCAATTCAGCCTTGTAAAATTGTCATGAAGAATTATCAGCCCAGACACAAAATCTTGCTCACTGTTCATGTTCAGCACTACTGTTGATTTAATAAAATTATGTAAACTTGGAAATCAGGCCAGTGTTACAAAATGCATATACTAGATGATGATGATGCCTGGAATTGGGAGATGCTGAAGAATTTGCTACTCCATAATCAGAGTGCAATTTACTAGTTAGGACCATAATGAACTAAGGAAGGAAGTCCTACATATTTACAGTTTTCAGCCAAGAATTAAAGATAAATTGGTCAAGTATTTAATAGTAGAACATTTAAATTTGTGTTATAAGGTCCTCACTTTTTAAGTTAGATGCGCTAAAAATTTGGATCCAATAACTAATATACAACTCTTAAAAGATTGGTGGAAAGCTTTTCTCCTTTCAGGGTCTTGTTTTTGTTTCTTTTGTAACTACTGATATGAACACCATAATACACACACACATATTTTATGGTCTTCATATCAGTAGTTACAGAAGAAACACAAAACCAAGATATCCATAAAATCAGGAGTGGCATTTCTTACAGTGCTTTAAATTTTAGTGAGCAAGCAACTGCAGCAGGGGAAAGTAGAACACGAAGGCCTGGTTACAGAAAGAACAGTTTTGTCCTAGAATGTTGATTTGTAATTGAATTCTTACACATTTAGGGCCTGATCCTGCAAAGACTTAGGTATGTGTTTAACTTTACACACTGAGTAATCCCATTGTCTTCCATGAGATTGATCACAGTGTGATAAACTAAGCACATCAATAAATCTCTTGCAGGGTCAGGGACTTGATTTGTAGTTTGATTCCGGGATCTCAATATTTTATTGAATGTATGCTTTAAAAAAAAAACAAAAAAACAACCTTCTATAATGAGGTGGGCTCATTTGAACAATGTGCATTTTAAAAATACAGCCAAATTAAAGATACTAGTTGCTTTTTTTGTTAAGACTAAATTGAAGAAAATTCAAAATTAGAAATAACTAATTTCAGTTGATTTATCAGGGTTCTAATAAAAGGAATGCTGATTTTAGTGATTTTTAAAAACTTACCTGATAGTGTCCCATTGTTTTTCTCTCAATTTTAGTGCTCTCCAGAACAGCCAGGGCAGCTTGTTCATTATACACATCTAATTTTAATACACCTCTACCCTGATATGACGCTGTCCTTGGGAGCCAAAAAATCCTTACCGCGTTATATCGAACTTGCTTTGATCTGCCGGATCCCCCCGGAGCACTGCTTTACCGCGTTATATCCGAATTCGTGTTATATTGGGTTGCGTTATATCGGTGTAGAGGTGTACATGATTTCCGCATATTTGGCTTGTTTAAAGATATCCCACTTCTGTGCAAACTTGAGTATGTTGAGACCATGTGTAAACATTAGATTTATACCTTTTACCTATGTTAGTGAACAACCAAGCCATATTTTCTGTTTAGATTTTTAGACTATGCCCAGTAGCATAGTGCCTAAAAGAAGACTGAAAATTTGAGTTTAAGGAGAGGACTCCAGAATTTATTTGGCATAAAGTACAGTTGAACATTGGAACAAATGAAGGTTTAGACTTGCTTGTCTGTGAAGAGCTGTTTTTCAACACTGCAGTCCTCTTATTAGGTATTAGAACTGGCTGGAGAAACTTTGATAGAACCATATTCCATGGGAATATGTCGTTCCATCAAAATCAAACTGCTTCTGGAAATCACTGAGAAATTCACCAGAATTTCATTTAGGAAGAAAAATGGAAAGTTCCAACAATGTAGAAAGAGCCTGTTTTGACATTTTTTGCGATGAAACATTCCAATTTTTTGTTTTGAAACAACTGTTGAATTTCAGAGGGGTAGCTGTGTTAGTCTGGATCTGTAAAAAGCAACAGAGCCTCCTGTGGCACATTATAGACTAACAAATGTATTGGAGCATAAGCTTTTGTGGGTGAATGGTATTCACCCACAGCTGCGTCTGACGAAGTGGTGTTCACCCACGAAAGCTTACGCTCCAATACATTTGTTAGTCTATAAGGTGCCTCAGCACTCTTTGTTGCTGTTTATATTAGATCCTGTACTGCAAAATAGAAGTCAAAATCAAGATAAATATTTTCAAACCACTCAAAACAGGTTTTTTTGTTTTTGTTTTTTGTTTGTTTTTAAATTTACCTGTGCGGATAACTGAAATTTCCAGTTTTTGCTCCTCCTCTGAGCTAAGCCAGATTTTGAGATCTCAAAATCCTTAATGAAATAGAATTTCCATCCTCTGTATAGCTTTTAGTTACAAAATCCTTGTCTACACAGTGCTGCAGTCAGGTCTACAGGGGTGTGGACTGTGGAGTGCTTTAGTTGTCCTGTATAGACCCTGCTGGTGCAAACTAAAAGGTAGCTAAGTTGCGTTAACAGCGTCCTGTTTGAAATAGGGCTACAATGCTAACTTGGTACCTTTTTAGGTCATGCCAGCAGGGTCTTCCTGAGTCAGTTAGAGTGCAACACGTTAGAGCCCTCTATAGTTCATATCCCAGTAGTCCAGGCTTTGGCATCATGTAGATAAGCCCTTAGTTTGTCATTTTACCTTCCCACTGGAATTTAATTGCTGTTTAAAATAAAGCAAATATGCAGAGTGACGAGGTGTGGTAGTATGGATAGAAAAAGTATTCGTCATATAGACAAGTAGTTTCATATCATATTCCCCTCCCCCATTTTCCCCCTTGTAAATGTCTATATGCTTTTAAAGCAAGGTCAAGTTCATATGTTCTCATATGTGCCACCATTCTGGGTGCATTATAAATACCTAGATAGAAGTTATACTTACCTAACATGGTATTTAAAGATTACACAATCTGTACCTGAACATATCGGGGGGAGGGATAGCTCAGTGGTTTGAGCATTGGCCTGCTAAACCCAGGGTTGTGAGTTCAATCCTTGAGGGGGCCACTTGGGAATCTGGGGCAAAATCAGTACTTGGTCCTGCTAGTGAAGGCAGGGGGCTGGACTCGATGACCTTTCAAGGTCCCTTCCAGTTCTAGGAGATGGGATATCTTCTAAACAATGGTGGGAGGCATTGCAATACCTTGTGTACGAGTGCCTCTCCTTCATTCTATATGGAGTAATTGTATAGCCTGAAAGGCAACCCTGTATGCCTCGGGGGGGGGGAATGGCTAGTGAAGTTGTAAATGGCTACTAGGGAAGTTTACTGTGGAAATCATTTATGCCCATAGTAAACAAATTCAGATGTATACAAAGGGAATTATATACCCCTCCTCCTTTATAAAGGGAAAATAGTGTGCAAAGCTCGCTGAGGATGGAGAGGATAAATTATTTTACTTTTAACACTTTCCAAAATTCTAGTTAGTACTTTTTCATTTACATTTTACTGGTTACATTTTATCAGCAGCTAGTTGACTTCCAAATAATAATGGTTAAAAAAATGTTTTTACTTAGAATTCTATATTTTACCACATTCTCTCTGAATACATTCTGGGTAGAGCGGACTTTTAGCAACTTGTAAATCTAAGGCCTTCTCTATATTGAAAATTAGCCCAACTCAAGTCCCTGGCAGCCAGTAATGAGCATAGCCGCACTGATGCAAACCCCTGACATAAACAAGGGAAGTCATGATGTGCATTGGGGGATCTTACCCTTGTTTGCCTAAGGGCAAGTTGCTGTTTTCTCTGTGCTAAAGGAGAGAGTTTGAAAGCATTTGGCATTGGCCCAATCCTCCTCCCATAGCAATCAATGGGACATTTTACCCTTGACTTCAAAAAGCGCAGAGTGAGGTCAACGCTGGGTGCTTTTGAAAATCCCACCCTAGAGCGTTTGCATCATTTGCTGGTCAGCGTCTGCTGGAGTAGGGTCTAATTCCTGTCAGAAGGGAGGTTAAAATCAACAATGATGATAAAAACAACAATGCCAATAAGCACATTTCCTTACAATGTAAATACCTAGAAAAAGGGAAATCATTGGAAAGCAAAATTCAACAAAGTGTCGCTTGGCTACAGTGAAGCAGAAATTCCCCAATTGTTGCCTTGCATTGAAAGGCATATGGTGCAGTCCCACTGCCTTCTCTGAGGCCTTGGCTACACTGGCAATTCACAGCGCTGCACTTGCTGCGCTCAGGGGTGTGAAAAAACACCCCCCGTGAGCGCAGCGAGTGCAGCGCTGTAAAGCGCCAGTGTAATCAGCGCCTGCAACGCTGCACGCTCGCTCGCAGTGCTGCAAGCTATTCCCCTCGGGGAGGGTGTAGCCAAGGCCTGAGGTTTTTTGGGGAAGGGGGAGAGAGACGTTGTGGATGGTCCTAGTTACACTGCAGCTTTTCCAAACCGATCTTGACAATGCTACACTTGGGCTGGCCACTGAAGGTAGGTCAAAATAGGCTTTTTTAATAGTTGTTTAAAACTGTTCTTGAGTTTAGGCTGGTAATGCACAAGTAAGCAGGCCAATTTGCATTCTCTAGTTATTGTGTATTGAGCATCTCATTATAAATCTCTGTTGTCCTGCTCGGGTTCTGAAACCTGGCACGGTGGGTGGGTCTCAGGCCCTGAGCTTCAGCCTAAGTGGGAACGCCTACACCTGCTATTTTTAGAGCCACAGAATGAGCCCCACAAGCTTGAGGCTGTTGAGACACTGTGCCATGTTTTGGTTTGGTTCAGGATTTTTCAGTGTCGATGAACCCATTAATACCCGGCTTTACAATGCAGTGTAGACATACCCTTGATGTCTTCACAAACTTCTGTTCTTAAATTTAACCTCCTTCAGCCCATTCACTGTGGATCCCATAGTAAATAATGTTTATTCTCCCTCTATTAGTTTTATCACTGAGGCAAAAGTTTGCCTTTCTGCTGGTGCTCTGATTGCAGCTCAACCACTCAACATCCATCAGGAAGGACAGCTGCAATTTGATCAGGTGTGTTATCAAACTTTAAGATTTCAACATAGTTTCTAACTTTGGCAAGACTTTTATGAAGCAAAATCAATCCCTGCAAGAATTCTGTCCTCTGCAGCAAGGGTTTGCCCCAATTACAGTCTTTGGTGGCCAGTATCCAATATAGCAGCACCAATGGAGTCTTCTAGTACAGAAAATGAAAGATGAAACTTGGCTCAGTGCAGCTTATTCCTGCTTGAAACATGGGTGAAGTCCTCCAGTGCAAGTCACAGTTTTCCTTGCTCTGGGTTTGCCTTTGCAGCAGTGACTGGCTGCTAGTGGCTGAAATTAGGACACATCCCAGTGCAAAAGCAAGGCTTTTGTCTTGTGGAGCAGAAATAGACAAGCTACAACAAAGTCCTGTCTAGGAACGTGGTTTGCTCTACTGCCTCAGACTATTGGGCCATCACGTCCAGAATCCTCATACTTCAGAAGAAGACAGGACATGTCCTGACTTAATGGCAGTAAGTAATTTGACCTTTCTTCTTTCTACGTATTGATATGAATGTAGAAATTGATGCAGTGATATAATGGTGGAGCAACAAAGCCCATTTGTTTGTGTTAACTTTTTGCAATCTCCTAACTGGTAGCAGAAGAGACTGCACCGATGGCACTAGAGACTGGAGTTGCCTGTTTATCCAAATTGCACATTGGTGACTGAACAAGCGCTCCTCACACTGTCCCACCAATGTGCCTCCACCATCACTTCCAGGAACAACTTCTGGAAACGAGAGGTGTTGTCTCGTTTTCCTGCTCAGGCAATTGTTAGTCTGCTTGCTCAGGCTGCCAGCAAGGATTACATTCTCAACTGTGGTGGTGGTCTTGTGATGTGGCAGCAACCCTAAGAACTGGACTAAGCCACCAAACTCTTTTCAGATCAGCATGAGACGGTAACGGACAATAACTACCTCCCTAAACCACATAGAAACTCGTGATGTAGCAGTAAAAGACTTCCCATTACCAGTCCCTTACACCATCCGGACCCGAGACATACCAAAGACTTGTGTATAACGTTCTTAACTGACTTAAAGTTCTTTATTTAAAGTTCAGTCTGAACCATTCTTTTAGAGCTGGCTATAGAAGCTCACCCAACCACAAATGAAAGCTACTGGAGGGGAGGTTTAAAAAAAACCAAACAAACCAGAGTCTATAAACAAAAGCAAAAGAAAGCAAGAGACTATATTTAAAGTTAGTTCAGTTTGTGGCATAGTCAGATGTCTCCTGCTCCCAGGCAGCCTGTTCAGAATTGCTAAAGAAAGGCAGCACTCTCCTAGCTGCCATGTATATGTACCCTTGAGGAACAGTTCTAAAGCTGGGTGTTAGCTACATATTGGGGGTGCAGCACATCTGTCTCCCCCAGTGGTCTCGCATCTACTGCACGCTGAATTAGAGAGATGATGGGACTAAGTCCTGAGAGAGAGTCCCTGGGAGGGCTCTTAGTAAGGAGCAGCAGCTGTCCTTCAAACTCAGTGAGATCTATGTGAGAGAAGAGTGATGCCAGTGTAACCCACAGCTCAATGTGTATTATGCATCCCTCTCTCTGCCTGATCCACAAAGGATATGCAACTGTTACTGTCTCCACCTGTAGAGCCTGGCACTTCAGTTTAAGCTGTATAGACTTAAATATTCAGTTCTGGAGGTTCTCTAGTTCAATTCCTAGTATGTGTTAGCTAGCATGTGGCTTGTTGCACCAGTGTATCTTTTATTTACTTACATAGTGCCATAGATGCACATGGCCTTTACAAGGCATGGAATAATTTCGGTATTTCAAATGTCTGTATGTAGAGATGCTGAGGTGCTGACAGTCTTCATTAAGATGAAAATGAGATAGAAGCTGACCACGCAGGGAAGCCTAAGAGGAGGAAAGGATGCAGCAGAGGACAACACAATAACATGGTCTCTGAAGAGGCAAATGCAATGTTGAGGGAGTATCAAAGCAGTGGTGAATGTTTGCAATATATTGTATTTGTTGCTTTTTTCACTGTGGGAAAGACTTTAGTTTATAATTCTCCTGGATTGGAAAACAGACATGGAGGAAAAAGAGGTGGCATAGTCCATGGGGCCAGGAAGGGATTCTAGGCATATGGGCCAGCATGAAAGCAGGCACAGAGTTGGGCGTGGGAAAAGGACATGAAGGGGTTGTAGTAAAGTGGCCATGATAGGGTTAACTGGTTTATCCAGAGTATTATGGGATGGAGCCATGCTCCACCCCAAGTTCCTTCCTGTTCTGTAAGTGTGAGTTTTCCCTCCAGTCTGTGGGGCAGATCATGCAGTTGAATAAAGCACCAAGTTCCCAGCCAGCTTTTCTGGGAGTAGAGCGTTTGTTTTAGTTCAGCTGAGTGGTCCCTTTACAAAAGGGGTCATCCACACAGACAGCTTGCGCTAAGCAAACCCTTCCAGCATCCACTCCAGTTCATTCCTGTGCTGCAGCAGAATCTCATGAGCAACAGCATGTGAATGCTACCAGGAGGAGTAACAGTGCCAGCTTGGAGGGTTGACCTCTGCCTGTAACCTTGAGAAGTTAGTTGTGTATGAGATCTAGGGCTGAAATGGATTGAGGGAGGGGCTCCTGTCCTTTAGTCCTGTTGAATACCCTTTACAATGAGTGGCAACAGCTCTTTGCTAGATGAGCAGGTTAGCTGGCTGTTTCTGATTTTTAAAAAAGAATTGGCTTAAACCTGACTAAAGCCTTTCCGTGCACCAATGAAACACTTTATAGGTTAATGTTTAAATTGCCACAATTAGGCTTTTGTGTTGACACCCTATTGAGATGGATGGGAGCAGTTCACACTGCAGTGCTATTGTTTTAGGACTTGATTACACTAGTGTGTCTTATTTTGAGTTAGCTGATTAGCCATTGAACTCCTGGTGGTTAACAGGTTTCTAAAGGCTGGTCTGGATATTCCCCTTCCCACCTCCCCCACACACACCCCTGGAAAAAAAAAATCCAAATCCAAAAACTTAATTTTGTTTCAGGATGCTGATGTTTTGGGTTTCTCTTTGGCTTCTCTGCCAAAAAATAAAATGTTTACCACTAACTCGCTGGAAAATCCTAGTGGAGACCAGGAATTGTCAGTTTTCCTCAGTGTAGCTAGTCTAGCTCAATGCCATGTGGGGGGTATAGTGCTGACCTTGACCAGGTACATCAAAGTAAAAATTATCTGTTTTACTTCCCGATAACAAGCTTGATGTTCAAACACATCTTGTGTTTTTGTTTTCAGTGATGATAAAGCCTTAGGTTGTCAGTTAACTTGAAATAAAAACTTCAGTGTAGAAAAGCCTTCAGATATCAATGCATCTGTTTCCTTTCCATTCCTCACAACCAGAAAGATTTAAACTTTCATTACAAAAGAAAGTCTAATTACATAGTAAGGAGGAGGAATGTTAAAGATCTGCAGGACAAGGGAGGGACTTAGAGAGGATGCAAATTCCACATGTGGATTTCTGGTGGCTCTGCTTATTAAAATCTTGCCCAGATTCAGCACCGTAAGAGGGGAAAAAAAGTCTTCAAATATAGCAGCTCATCTGTATACATAAACCAGATAGAATTCCCTCTGCTACATGATACGGTGTGTTCTTGAGCAGAAAGTGCCACCACTTGAATACATAATGCATAGTAAAGTGCCAGACATAAAATAATAAATCATGACACTGGTGCCGCAATGCCAGAACATTGTTTTCTGAACCTGTATCCCTTTGTAAATGTTACCAAGGACTTAATACTGATAAAAACCAAACCATTCTGAAGGGTTGATTTGCACACTTTTTTTTTTCTGTTTTAAGTAAATCATTTGAGGAACTGATATAGTTCATGTCAATGCATTTTTAGTGGTATAAAGGTGATTATATCAGTATATGATAATTTATATCAATATAAGCACCTTTATACTGGTATATTTAATTTTAAATGAAGCTTCTTAAACGTTTTAAAAACCTTATTTACTTTACATACAACAATAGTTTAGTTATATATTAGACTTATAGAAAGAGACCGTCTAAAAACATTAAGTATTACTGGTAGGGGAAACCTTAAATTAGAGTGAATAAATGAAGACTCGGCACACCACTTCTGAAAGGACGCCGACCCCTGGTTTAGACATTGCAAACCATCTTGACAGTTTCATTTCTGTTTTGATTAAGTTTCACTTTCTGATTTTTCTATGTTAACACAACGCAGAACAGCTGGATTGCAGACACTGTGGGGATGTTTCAATTCAAACAAACCATGGTTATATTTAAAACAAAACTAGATTAGATTAAAAAAAAAAAAACTACACCCATATTTACATTTTTGCTCTAAACTACCAGGCGGTATCACCTTTTGAAAACATTCTGCTGTCAGTTACAGGTTGGGACAGTCGATCGTTGTTTCGTATCTGTACACAAGCATCATCTGTATTACAAGGACACTGCTAAAGTATAGTTATGTCGGATCTACACCATAAAATGAGACTGTGTTTACAGCTAGAACTGCAGTATTGCCAACTCTTGTAATTTTATCACAACTCTCGTGATAGCTGAGCTCTTGGCATCCTGTTATCTCATGAGAATTTGAGCTCTCATTGGGGGGGGGGGGGGGGGGAAAGGAAATTTCTAGCCCTCATGGTTGTGGAGAGAAGCTTGAAAACCTGAACTGAATGTAACCTAAAGAGTCAGAAATCAGCAGGCAAATTAAAAAAAAACCCCAAGTGTTATTAATTTTCCAAAAGCTTAGTATTTTTGAGGTGTTACTCATGAGTTTCTCAGAGGCTTGGGGTTGGTGATACGGGAGCTGTGTTGTAACAGGCCCACCTCCCTCTCTACCCCACCCCCTCCAACATAGTGATTGTGATGTGTACATGGATCCTCCTGCAGCAGCATGCGCTGCCTTTGTTGCTTTGGTGGCCTGATCCTGCACTGAAGTAAAGAGGAGTTTGGATGAAAACGAAATAGAGGATCTAGTCCCAAGTTCCTAAGGGCGATGTGAAAGTTCTTCCTGTCCTGTGGCAGGTTAAAGCATAACAAAAACAGCAAGCTCCATGTTTAAAAAAAGCAATCACATTAAAGAATCATTCTGATTTTCCACTTTGTACAGACTATCTGTGTCAATAATTCAATCTGTTCAATAAGGGCCAAGAAAGACCACCGCGATTTTTGAAGTAACAAAAAGACACATGCTCACTTGCCTTTAGCTTTGCAAACAGGTAAAGGGCTGTAGCTTTCCTAATTGGTGTCCCACAGTACTGTAACTGAATATAACCTCAATAAGATTAAACTTTGCTTTCATTTTAGAGGCAGTGGCATTTACTCTTTCACCACAAAAGACTCACTGCAGTGCTTTTATTATACTGTCTACAACCTAGCCATTGTGTGGCAGCTACTGCTCCGTATTATATAGCTAGTACTGTAAAAGCCCTTTTACTAGGAAAGTAATAAGCTGTAAGACCAGGTATTATTCTGTGACTAAAGAAACAATATCCTTACAATCCTTGCTACTTTCTCACAGTCTCATCAGCAGCTGAGGGCAGAGCCAACTTGTGAGAAATTTCTAGAAACGAGCTTTCTAAATTCCAGGTTGTGTTTTGCAATAAAGGGTCAAGAAGCATTGCATATTTTGTTCTCTCAAACCATCGGTTAGATCAAGCAGACTTGAAAATAGCAGCAACCTTTACAAAAAACAAAACAAACACTAACCACAATAGTGACTGTATCGTTGAACAACCTTTAAAGTGTGTTTTAAGTCCTTGCAGAACTAAACAAGGCTGTAGAAAATCAGTAGCAAAGATTAGCCTTTAAAGAAAACATAGAAGTTGGAAATGAATAAGATTCATTAGGTCATTCAGTCCTTCTCCCTGCCAATACAAGGCTGTTCCCTACAGTATGTTTTCTAGTGTGTTCAGCTTGATTTTAAATGTTCCAAGTGATGGGGAATTATTCAACCAACTACCACATTTTACCATCAGAAAAATTACCAAACAGATAAAATCGAAGTGCTGGAGCATTGTTCCGGAAGCCTCCTGTTTCCATAAACCATGAAAATGGAAATACAGAACATACGTTGGTGCCGGGGCAGATGTATACAAGCAATGCTAAAACAAAGAGCTTTTCTGTGATGGATGAACACTCAACAGTAATTAGTTAGTTAGTAAGGCCCTTTGAAGAGGGAAACTGCTATATAAATGTGAAGTCTCACATCATCCTTTTGAAAAACAGTCTTTAGAGGAGGGAAAGGAATGAGTGTCTTATGAAAATGTATCTCAGAAAGAGATACCAAGAGCTCCATTTGTCATGTTAAATGTTAGTGTATAATACTTTGCACTTACATGATGTTTTTTGTTCACTGAGCTTAAAGGGCTTTACAGACATTGCCACCCAATGCCTCTATAAGATAGGTATTTACAAATGAGGCAACTGTATCAAATACTGATACTACAATAACTATTGTGACAGGGTGCTGAGTGAAAAGCACCTAATCAGCCCCTGCCACTCCAGCCCCAATCAAGGGGAATGGATTGGGGCTGGTTGGATAGTCCTGTGTCTGCCAGGTAATGGGCAGCACCTGCCAGCCTCATTAGCCAGGGCTATAAAGGCTGGGAGGAGGCCAGGCACTGCAGGGGGGGACCTTGACCTTTGGGTCTGTTGCTGGCCAGACCTGCACTTGGCAAAGTTGGCTGTGAAACCTGTACATAGGTGGAAAGTGGTGGTGGGAAAACAACTGTAAATAAAGAACACTGGTGTTGCTTCAAGCTGAGGTGTTCCTGACTGATTGGAGAGGGCAACAGTGGCTGAAACAAGAGGGGACCAGCGTGCGCCCTCGCTACACATGGGAACTTGTCTGGGATCTGAAGCCAGCACAAGAGTTTGGCAGCCCGGAGATGGAGGGAACCCTGCAGTGGCTAGCAAAGCAACAGGAGGAGATGCAGAAGATGCTGCAAGCCTTCCAGCAATCCCACGAGCTAGAGAGGCAGGCCTTACTCGCCTGGCAGGCGGAGCAACAGAAAACTCTCCAGGACTTTATATATAAAGGAGTAGGCCAATGTGCAGCAGCAGCTCCTACAATGACTGGTGAGTCCCCCGGGAGGTGAGGGTACCCACGCAACGGCATTAGGCCTATGTAAGATGGGCTCTGCCGATGACCCAGATGCCTTCCTTTGTACCTTTTAGCGGGTAGCCATGGACACCGGATGGGATAGGGCAACGTGGGCCCTATGACTGGCTCCCTATCTGGCTGGTGAGGCTCAAGCGGCCTATATGACAATGAGCAACAGCCAGGCCAGGGACTATGAGGTGGCGAAGGCGGCCGTCCTAGACCGCATAGGGCTGTCGGCGGAGAAATACTAGCAGAAGTTTCAGTCAGCCGGTGGACGGTGGGTTTGCGGCCCTAAGCCTTCACCCAGAAGCTGACTGATTGGGCCTTGCATTGATTGTGGATGGATACCCAAATGGTGGGGGAAATCATGGACTGGGTGATGCTTGAGCAGTTTTTACAGGGGCTCCCAGAGAGCGTGCGAATCTGGGTCAGGCGACACCAGCTGGGCACCGTGGAGGCCGCCGTTAAATTAACGGAGAAGTACACGGAGGCGGACTTCCCCCGAAAGGAGGGTTGGACCTGCCGGGACCTAGAGTGGGGAAAAAAACCCTGAGAAACACTTCTCCCCACTTCCCCCTGGGAAGGGCCCAGAGAGGAAGGAGGAGACCAGGGGAGCTCCCCCGCCACCCCTGGTCGCCCTGGACAGCTCATGTGCTGGCAGTGCGGGCGGCCAGGACATAAAAGGGGGGACTGCCCGGAGATGGAATGCAGCCTAGCTGAGTTTTGCAGCTGGACTAATGTTGGAGTGCGGGGGAACAGGCGAGGACTAGCCACCATTCCAGTGCGGGTGGGAAGAAAGCCCCAGAGGGCCCTGGTGGACACGGCCTCGGCCCGCTCGCTCCTCCAGAGGGGGCTGGTAAAGCCACATTGGCTTATCCCCAAGGCGAGGATAAAGCTAGAGTGCCCCCATGGGGACTGGGAGCAAGGGGCAGATTTGCCTGGAAACGGGTTGGGGTGGAGGGGTTACTGTACCCACTGGTACTGGGGACAGACATGGGCCCCCTCCCAAAAGAGAAAGGAGGCAGAGGAAGGAGACCCACCAGCAGATAAGGGGAGGGACCCCAAAGAAGGGAGGAGAACCCCCTACGTTAGTGGACACCGGTGAGGGGGAGGACCAAGGTCCCCAGGGAAAACAAGGCAAAAACCCTAGACAACAGAGCCCAAATAGGGAAGGAAAAGGAGCAGAGTGGGAGGGGCCAAAGGAGTGCCTCAGAATAGAACTCCCAGGTAAGGAGATCCAGGGAGTGCTCCAAAACAGAACCCCCAGGTAAGGAGGCCCGGACTAACCTTGATCCCCGCTAGGGAAAAAAGGGGGATCAGCTGAGAGAACAAACCCAAGTTTGTGACTGGTGTGAAAAACTATGGGTGGCAACGGACTTGAGGGGCTGTTTCCCTCCCCCCCCCCTCCAAGTATACGTTCTGTGGGTGGGGGATGAACAAACCCCACAAGGACGACGCCTGGAGATCACCCAGTGGGAGGCAAGAGACTCCCCCGGAGTAACCCCCCAGTAGAGGGAGAAGAGGCTGGGCTAGGCCAAACCTAGCGGTTGCTTAAGGGGGGAGGTGTGTGACAGGGTGCTGAGTGAGAAGCACCTAATCAGCCCCTGCCACTCCAGCCCCAACCAAGGGGAATGGATTGGGGCTGGTTGGATAGCCCTGTGTCTGCCTGGTAAGGGGCAGCACCTGCCAGTCTCATTAGCCAGGGCTATAAAGGCTGGGAGGAGGCCAGGCGTGGGAGGGGTGCGGGGCTTCGGGTCTGTTGCTGGCTAGACCTGAACTTGGCAAAGTTGGCTGTGAAACCCGTACATAGGTGGAAAGTGGTGGTGAGAAAACAACTGTAAATAAAGAACACTGGTGTTGCATCAAGCTGAGGCGTTCTCTTCAATCAGTCAGGGGCAACAGGGGCCGAAACCAGAGGGGCCCAGCGTGCGCCCTTGATACAACTACAAAATGCAGTATACTGTATTTATTAGTAGCACTAAACTGTGCCTAAATAGGAAAGACTAAAGCATTTGACATGGAGTGTTAGAGATCCCAGCTAGCAACTTATGAAGGGATCTGCAACATTCAGATAATTTTCTGTCTTAGGCTTCTGTCCACACTACAAGCGAGGGGTGTGATTCACCTGCTTGTGCACACATACTCATGCTAGCTCAAGTATAAATAGCAGTGTAGCCATGGTATAGTGGCAGTGGGGAGAGCTGAGCTGTGCCAAATATGTACGCACTGGTTTAAGGCGACACGGCTCAGCTGTGCCTCCACTGCCGCTACCAGTGCCACTGTAGCTGCACTGCTAGTTATACTCATGCTAGCTCTCATCGAGCAAGTGCGAGTATGGGACATGAGCAGGAATCACACCCCTAGCTTGTAGTGTAGACATAGGCCCTACTTCACGCACTGTACCATATTCATCAGTGATATTGCACAGCATGATACATGCATGATACATGGTCCCTTCCAGTCCTATGATTCTATGCTGTACTTCCCTAAGTGCCTTTGCTCTGACGTGTATACTCTATTTATCCTTCTATAAATAACAATACAATTCCGAAAGGTGCTGTTCTGTGCAGTCTTTCCCTCATGGATTTGTCACACCTTAATCCTTCCCTGCATTATCCCAATCCAGGGCTTTTCCTCACCAACATCTGACAACCCTACTGTTGTTCAAAGTTATGTTCAACTATGGACTAGAACGAGACCAATACCTGTAAACTCATTTAACTTATGAGCTAATAATTTAGACTTGGTCAGAAAATGGTAGTTGCGGGGGGGGGGGGGGGGGGCGATTGGAGGGGAAGGTTTCCACGGAAAACTGACTCTTCAGAAAATTTCAAAAAGTGAAATATTTCAGCCCAAAACCAAAAATATTTTGATTTGGAAATGCTTCTGAGGTGCCTCATACCCCCATTCTCCTCTATAGGCTAGACTCCCTCGTTGGACTACATCTCCAATGATGCACCATGGTCTCCCACCTTGGTGTGGGGAGGCAGTGCATCCGAGGAGTCCTGGGCCATGGTGCATGGAGAGAGAGACAGTCTTGGCGACACTTCTCAGGTACAAATGATATTGGGGGAATGAGGCAGCTGAATTACAACTCCCATGAGGCATACGGCAGCATAGCCAAAATGAAATATTTTGGTTTTTTTAAATAAATATTTGAAACTTTCTGCAGAAAGCAGACATTGTTCATTTCACTTTTCAAAAAATGTATTGAAACCCCAGTTTTCCATTTAAAAAAGTTTTGATGCAAAACTTTTGACCAACCCTAAAACTAATGGCAGAGCCGGGAATAATCAGCTGTGTGACCCTGAGCAAGTCACCTTCACTTTTCTGTACCTGTTTCTTCTTCCACTGATTATCTGTCTTGCCTATTTAGATTGTAATCTCTTCTGGGCAGGTACTCTCTCTTCCTATGTGTTTGTATGGTACAGTGCACAAAGGGGCCCTGATCTCTAGGTGCTACTCTGTGTAATCCAAGTAATTACAGCATGGTGTACTCAGCAGCTTTGGAAATCAGGCCACTTCTATTGAGTGCCTAAAAATGGAGTTAGGAGCTGACAATTGTCCCTAACTTTTTAAAATAACTGGGGTGGTGGTTGTTTTTGATAGCTTAAGGGCAGATTTTTCAAAGGCACCCACTCACTTTCTGTGGGAGTTGGATGCCTAACTCTCCTTTGTGCTTTTGCAAGTCCGTCCCTTAATGGATATCTCTATGCACTGACACAACAGATGAGACCCCACAGCACCTCATGTTAGTTGGGGTTGGGAGCAATATTCAGTCTGTAGGGGAAGGGAAAAGAAATGTATTCTGCCTGTAGCAACTGAGAGTAGATCATTACAGACCAGCATTGCCATCTTGGAGACTACCTGCACCCTAGGCAAGCAGTGACTGTAGCCGCTCCATTGTGGGTAGGATTATAAAGAGGGGCTGGGAGAGATAGCAAAAGGAAATATTTCAGAGTAGCAGCTGTGTTAGTCTGTATCCGCAAAAAGAACAGGAGTACTTGTGGCACCTTAGAGACTAACAAATTTATTAGAGCATAAGCTTTCGTGGACTACAGCCCACTTCTTCGGATGCATATAGAGTGGAACATATATTGAGGAGATATATATACACACACATACAGAGAGCATAAACAGGTGGGAGTTGTCTTACCAACTCTGAGGCCAATTAAGTAAGAGAAAAAAAACTTTTGAAGTGATAATCAAGATAGCCCAGAACAGACAGTTTGATAAGAAGTGTGAGAATACTTACAAGGGGAGATAGATTCAATGTTTGTAATGGCTCAGCCATTCCTAGTCCTTATGCAGTCCTGAGTTGATTGTGTCTAGTTTGCATATCAATTCCAGCTCAGCAGTCTTTCGTTGGAGTCTGTTTTTGAAGTTTTTCTGTTGTAATATAGCCACCCGCAAGTCTGTCATTGAATGACCAGACAAGTTAAAGTGTTCTCCGACTGGTTTTTGAGTATTATGATTCCTGATGTCAGATTTGTGTCCATTAATTCTTTTGCGGAGAGACTGTCCGGTTTGGCCAATGTACATGGCAGAGGGGCATTGCTGGCACATGATGGCATATATCACATTGGTAGATGTGCAGGTGAACGAGCCCCTGATGGTATGGCTGATGTGATTAGGTCCTATGATGATGTCACTTGAATAGATATGTGGACAGAGTTGGCATCGGGCTTTGTTACAAGGATAGGCTCCTGGGTCAGTGGTTTTGTTCAGTGATGTGTGGTTGCTGGTGAGTATTTACTTTAGGTTGGGGGGGCTGTCTGTAAGCGAGGAAATATGCTCCTAATATTATTCCCACTCATCCAGGCAAAGATAATTTACTTTCAGTCTCCAACAGTTTTTGAAACTATAATAAAAAGAGAAACACAGTGATGGTTCAGGTCCTTGATCGAAGTTGAGAAGGGTCTTGGCTTTTCTCTCTTATATCCTCTCTTACAAACTACATTTTGAGACCATAATTAGGGGGCTCAAATTTGCAAAGATGTTTAAGGGAGTTGGATGCTACCTACTTTAAGCCTCTTTGAAATCCCAGCTTAGCGTTTTTTTGGGGGGATTTTCAAAGGCACAAATGGTAGTTAATGGTCTAAGTCAGTTGTGGTTAGTCACCTAACTGCCACTTGTGCGTATGCAAATCCTCCCTCTCCCCCACCGTGTTGGGAAATGATCTTTCCCTGTCCTGGTGTGCAACACTAGGAAGAAGTTTCTTTAAGGTGGACATTCAGCATCTACAGAACAATCATCACTTTATTAAACATGTTTGGGGGTTCAGAAAGGACTTTCTGAAATAAAGGGATGTGAAAGAACCTTAGGACGCCAACCATTTCATCTAAATCTCCTCTTGAGTCACTCCTGTTGCTTTGGGAAGGGAAGGCTTTTCTTTGCAAACAGCTTTCAGAGGATTGGTAATCAAAGGAAAATCCTGAAACCATCCTGCTGTGAAAACATAATTCCTAAATGGCTATAACATGATAACTATTCTCAATGTCTTAACTGAGTTTTTAATTAGCTCTTGTTCAGGCAGACCTTCCAGTAGGACTGATTTCTCATCTCACACCAGTGTAAAACAGTTGCAACTCCAAAGAATGTAACTCTAGTGACTCTTGATTTATACCTGTGTGAGGGCAAATCAGATCTAGTGAGAGATTTGCCTGAGTAAGGACCTCAAGATTTGGCCACTAGTGTGTCTGTTGAGGGGGAAGGAGGGAAGACTGTTTATACTGCCAGACGTTTGGAAAAAATGGAACAAATGTAGTCAAGTTGAACATGAATATTTATTTGTAATAAAAACAAATTTCCAGCATAAAACAATTATAATGTACAGAGTAGATAAACAGGCACTCACATGATCACTCAAATACATTAGGTAAAAGAAGAAATAAATCAACTGAACAGCACTGACAGCTAACCAATGTGGTTAACTCATTAAGTCAATAGAAAAGCAAAATGTCCTTTTCTGCTGTGGCAGTTAAAACACATACGCAACCGAGATGACAGGTCAACAGGTAATTTGGTCTGCCCCATTCAAGAGGAAACACAAAGGTACTCTCAGATAAGAGCTCTTCACATTTATGTCAGGCTAAAATTGTATCTGGTCCACCATGTTGGATGATAAAGGCAATGTCAAATCTACGCAGCTCCTCACATGCCCATCCTTATACTCTGAATGATCTGAAAGATAGCTGAAACAAGGCAAAAAGAGAGGCTGTTCAAATGCTGGTTAACTTTCCTGAAATTCAATCCTGTACTCTGATACTGCTGCTTTAACCAGCTGAATGGCTCGTGTTCTCACATGCATGATTAGATGTTATCTAGCAAATGCTTCGATCAGTGGACTTCTTTTGAGTAGGGGCCTACTCCCCCACGGATGCAGAAAGGATTATGCAGGTACCGTCTAGGAATGCTAATGGAAGTACCATGCGTAAATCCTCCGGCGCTGATGAGGGATTAGACCCCTTCGACTAGAGTGTGTGCAATGGCGCTGCCAGGCACAGCTGCGTACACTTAACAAGTCGGTGGGTCTCTTTCTTGGGAACAATCACTTCTTGTTACAGGCTGTTTATAAAACGGCTCCTTATAAGTAGGTAGACCAGTCACAGGAATACAACCTCTCACAAATCTGGCCTACTTTAATTATTGCTAAAGCTGATTTGTAGGGTTGGGCCATCTAAACTCCTGTATTATTCCATACCGGGGGCTCAATCCTGCAAAAATGCACTCATGTGAGGAGCTGCATGGAAGCTGATGGGATGATTTTGGGGAGTAAGGTTTTGCCAGATGGGGCACTGTCATCTCAAGCCTGCAAACAGATCAGTTCCAGTGGACCCATGCAGAGCCCCCCCGTACGTGTGTCTACCCACAAAGACTCACAGGACTGGGGCCTATGTTTGCAGCCCACAAACAAGAGCAGTGTTGACTACTGTTTACTAGCTGTTAGGTATGCAAATCTCAAATCAGAAGATAGTCTTCAAAATGGGACAGTTCACCAGAACTGGCTAAATGGAAATGAGGCACCTGGCATTGGCCATTGTTGGAAGAGAGGATACTGGGCTAGATGGATCTTTGGTCTGACCCAGTATGGCCATTCTTAAGAGGCCGATTCTGCCATCACTGTTGAAACAGAAATCTCCATTGGTATCAAAACTGATGGCACAAACTGGTGGTATGCCTCCACAGAGAAAAAGACCTGAGCATTGAGTAACTGTATTTCCTGTCCTTTAGTATAGTTAATACACGAATTACTAAGGACTTGATTCTGCAGACCTCATGCAAGCAAAACTCCCACTGATTTCACGGGACGTTCAATACCTTGAGAGGCTGCAGGATCGAGCCTTAGTTCTTAATTATACAAACATGACATAAATTCTCTTTATCTGTACCATCACTGCCTCCTAATCCCCCAGCTCTGGAACGGCATCCGTCTGCTGGAACCAGTGAGCGCAAGTGCAGGAGTCAGGCTGTGCTGACACAGCTGCAGATGCTGAGCACGTCCCATGAAAAGACACGTGCCCTGGAATTGTATTTAGCCTCCCTCGTCTGTTGCCCTTTTAGAGCTTTGAGGTGTGTGTTTGGAAAACTTAAGAAAAATTGAGAAAAACTTGTTTTCTTTTAAACCAAGAAGGTAGAAGGCATAAGATCGGGAAGCGTCACTTTGATTGCTGAGCTGCAGTAATCTATGCCGAGTCTCTGCCCTCATCCTGCAGACACTTGAGAAGTTCCACTGAAGTCAATGAGGGCATGGCTACATAGTAGCTGGGACGGTGCTTCCCAGTGGGGCTAGCCAGACACGCATTCGCTCAGCTTGAGCTAGTACGCTATAAATAATAGTGTGGCCACAGCAGCCCAGGAGGCGGCTCCGGCCAGCCACTCATGTAAGTACCCAAGGGGCTGGGCAAGTAGCCCAAGCTGCCACCACAGCCACACTGCTATTTTGAGTGTGCTAGCTTGAGCTGTGCTAGCAGGTGTCTGTCTACCCACCCTGGGAAGCACGTTTCCAGCGGGTTTACAGACGTACTCCATGGTTAAGGACTCCCTCTACAAGGGTTTGCAGAGTTGGACCTTCATTTTGGACACAAGGCCAAACCCATTTTGTTTTTAGAGTAATACTTAAAATAATGGCCAACTTCAGGGGCCAGATGTTTTGCTGGTGTATGTAAGTCAAGGAAGTGATGCCAAATTCCAGCAGGCCCTCGAACTCTCTTATCTATCATAGAGCTTTTTACTGCCACTTATCGCTCTGTTATCTGAGCACCTTCAGTGGAAAATCAATAGCAAAGCCCACAGTGGATTTCATGGAGCTTCTGGCGGTTCTTTTGGGTGGAAACTCTGCTTGGGGTAGGGTTTGTGGTTTTGATTTTGTAGGTGTTTTTAATACATGATTTTGTTTGTTTCGTATTTTGTTCTGTAAGTGCTTTTATAATTCACTTCTCTGAGGTTTATTTTTCTTGCTTAAATAAACAGGATTTCTCAATCGAATGGGATTTGCCCTGCAGTCCAGCCTCTTGCAATATTATACTAAATTGAATCACATGGAGCAGCAAAACTAGTGAAAATCACCTGCTTCTGTCACCCTGTCAGGCCCAGTTTGCCTGACCCATTGTACTGTAGAAAGCTACTGTTTTTGCAACAGGGTCTGTAAAAACCAAACTCCACGGAGCATCTAGCTCTGCCTGTAAACCAGTGAGTGAATCTGTTTAATAACATCTGACTCCAAAGTGCAGCAAGGAACAGGAAGACGGTGGAGTTGCTGAGGAAGTTCAAAGAGAGAGTGAGTGAGAGAAAGGAAGTGGGGAGTCTAGACTCTGAGAAGTTAATAACTTAATGGTGGGAGAGCAGAGCTGAGAGAATAACAGTGCCAGTGAGTGTATGGCTGAGTAAGAGAAACGGGGGAGACAGAAAGGAAGGCACTAAAAGGAGACAATATTCAACATGACATTAGAGCCCAGAAAGGAGGCCTGTTAGTAACTAACAGATCCAAAGGATTATTAATAAGCGGAGTAAGTTCTAGTGGTTGCATAGCAGCATCTCAAGTATTAAAAATACAAGGATGGCTTAGTAGGCATGAAGCAGGGGCGTTAAAATGGTCTTGAGGTCCTGGGTGCTCTGACATTGTGACAGTGCCACTGCTTTGTGTTGGGAGACCAAAGGTGGCATTTGTAATTGTGCGTCTAGTCAGGGGACTTCAAAAGGATTTGAGAATCCTCAGCACCTTGTTGGATTCAATCCCCAACTCTAAAAGGCAGAAACCTTTCCCTACATGTTCATGCTGCAAACCTCGCAGAAATAAGGAAGCTGGCAGTATAAAATGTGTTGCAGTCGGAACAGGCAGCAGGGTAGAGGAAAGACAAACATAAAAACCCATCTAGACTGAAGAGCTGGACACAGGAAGATGTGAAATTGAAGGAAGTGTGTATAGGAAATGAAAAGGAGGGCGAGTTGAGTAGGTCCAAGCTAGCCACAGAGGAGCATAAAAGGAACAAACCAGCAAAATGAAATTTGTGTTAGCTCTAGGGAGGAAGAGAATTGGTCACAAGGAATAAAGAATCTAGAAATACAATCAGAAAAGTGAGGGGTCAAAGAGAGAGGGGAGAAGGACCAGTGAAAACAAGTCAGCTCTCTAACCTGGAAAGCTTCATTTATCTTGTGTTGGAATAAATAACTATGGGTGCTCAGTTTTCAACTCGTTATCATGAAAATGGGACAACCTCCTATAGGATTCAGGGAAATTATTAGAGACAATTGCTGGAGATGCCAGGAGCAGAGAGTAACAAAGAGTTGGTGCTAGAGTGCCGGATGGAGCAAAATATCTATAACCGTGGACACAATGCCCCTGACGATCCTAAAAGAAGTTGCAAAGGAAATCTTGCAAGCTCTCAATCTCTTCAGTAAACGCTTGTAGGTCAGGAGAGGTGCCTGTAAAAAGGGCAAAGGGAGTAGGAAGTAACAAGAAGTATATGCACTGGCCAATTAGCTTGACAGTTGTTCTAGGCAAACTCTCTGAACATACAAAATAAGAGTCAATGTAAACATTTGGGAGAAAGACATCTCTACACCAACATGGGTTTGTTAAAATAGATCACTCCACACAATTACCTTTCTTTGCTGTCTTTACTGATTTAGTTAATAAATGGATGGATTTACCAAACAACTCCAGTTCAGGTAAAGTCACTTACATCCCCCAGTGATGTACAGATCCTGTACCACGACATTAGAATCTCAGCTGGCCTTGGAAACCAGACAGCTTTCACAACAATAATACTTCATGCTCATATGGTTACTTTCATTCTAGGGTCTCAAAGCACTTTGCAATCCTTAATTAATGTTACCTCACATTGCCTCGGAGTGGTGAACATTATATCCTTTATACAGATGAGTGAACATAGGCGCAGTAAGGTTAAGTGAGTTGCCCAAGTTTAGACAGTGAATCAGTGGCAGAGGTGAAAATGGTACCTTGGCTTTTGGGTGTCTGGGACCTTCATATTAATAAGATTTTTCTTATACCAGTATATTTTAATTCTACTATAGTGACTAATAGCAAGAAAATACAAATACCAAATTGTGGATTAGAAATTGACTGAGGATCTGAGGAGCAAAGATATTGTAAACGGCAAGTTCTCTGTATGTGGTGTCACAGACACATACTAGGGCCCAGATTATTTAATACATTAATTAGTAATCTAAAGGAAGATGTAAATTCAACCGTGCTCAAACTGTTGACAATCTCAACCTTGCAGGATGAGCCAGTTACACAGAAGGATAAGAATCATTTTGTAGAGTGGGCTGCATGCAATGAGATGAAATCAAATACGAAAGCCATTCACCTAGGAAGAGGAAGTAAGCAGCACTGATACAAACTGGAGGACAGCTATCTGGGAAACAGGATGTCTGCAAAGACCAAGGGGTGATAGTAATATAGCAAGCGAAATATTAGGTTCAAGTGCAACACCACTGCAAAACAAGCAAATGGAATAGAAACCATTGCTGGTCTCAGATACATAAATAGGCTCACACGTATAAACTAGAGAGATAATAGGGCCAGACCATGTAGCAGACCTGAAATATTGTGTTTCTTTCCAGTCCTCAACATTTAGGAAGTATATACAAACACAACACAAAGGACACAAGGATCAGGTTTATAACCTACGGGGGGAGAGAGAGAGAGGGAACTAAATGGGCATGTTCTAGAAAAGAGAAGACTAGGGGAGGGCTGGGAGAAAACATGATCACAGTTTATAAATACCTTCAAGGTAATAACAGAAATGAAGAAAGGGAATTATTCCATTCTCAGAAGATGGTAGATAAGGAGCAATGGTCTGAAGCTAAGAAAGGAAAAAAGTTCAGGTTAGACATTAAGAAAAAGTTCTCAACAGTAACAGCCGTTGGGTGGAGGCTACCAATGGAGGTGACTGGATAGTGGATAAGACATTTGCAGGAATTAAGTGGAGACTAGTCCTGCAAAATGTAGGGATCACACTACACGATCCAAGTGGTCTTCTCTGGCTTTAACATCTGTAAATCTTAGCTATATAAGCTAGGAATTCCCTTCCTCATGCAGCAATAACTCTGAAAAACCTTTTCCAAAATGCCACCCTCTCAAAACTGAGGTCCACATTGCAAATGGAATGGGCCGTGCATGTACTTCATCCAGTGGCACAATCTGGCCTTTGAGTTGCATGGTGCAAAGAGATGTGCGATGGGGGCAGGTACCATGTTGTTTGTTACGTGGTTGTACAGTGCCTGGCACCCTGGGGATGGGGCCCACAAAGCAAATAATAATTAAAAGGGTTACAGCAAAAGCTGTGTGCGATTGTAATAGCCTAGAAGAACAGCCCTGAAAATGTTTGTGGAAAAAGGAGGCATTTGTCTAATGGATTCACTACTGAAAGGACAAACATAGCCATAGCCAATACATTACTGAAGACTAAAGTCTGATCAAGCTCTAAAAATGACAAAGATAAACATCTAAGCCACATTATTACGATGTCTCTTCAGATAATGAAACCAGTTCAGTGGTTCTCACTCAGGCAAAACTCCCATTTCAGTCAGTGATTGGTTAGCATGAGTAAAGAATGCAGGGTTGGATTCCAGATCACAAAATGTTCGTTCTTGGCAATCAACTGGATGTACTCTCCGTCATTTATCACCAGCTTATTTATTTATCTTCTCTGCATCTCCCATGTTCAGCTGTTTAACATACTAATTTTTAGAAAATAAAACTAAGATTTTGATTTTGTTTTATTGACTTATTTTCAATTAATTTTTTTAAAAAATTACTCGTTTTTTGTCACTTTTCTTAGAGTTTGTGTTGTTGTGAAGTCTGGGGTAGGGGCTGCATGTGTGCTGTTTGGCCATCACTGCCGAGTACAGTGGAGCCCTCCCCCGCAACAGAAATAATAACTAACTAGGGAGCTGCACTTTGACCCTGCTCTTTCTTTCTGCCAGAGCATGTTTGAAACCACTTGATGTCTTGTCATGGGAAGGAACTATTATTTCTTGAGACACTGACATCACAACTGATGTGTCTAAAAAGCATCGTCATCTTTATTCTTAGAGGCCACGTAAGGGAATAAATAAACATGAAAGTTCACAGGACACCAAAGACATGTAATGGAGTTGGAAGCTGCAGGCTAGCTGAAGGCCTGAGAGTTTGCAGCAGTCTAATGCTATGCTCTACATGATTATTAGCTTTAGCAATACATAACTACAGGGACAACCCTCATTCACCAAAAACTCCCAACTGACTTTGGTGAGAGGGAGAGATTTGAGTGCATAAGGAATGAGGCATCAGAAGAACACATCTAGCTGCAATGAGCCGTGGTGGATTTACCATAACTACCATTTGTTTTTGGGGGGAGTTGAAATCCTGCTTTAAGACTAGGTGAAAAAACAGGAACAGAAAGTTCTCAAAAATGGCATTCATTAAGTCAGACATCAACACAAAGGCCACTGCATTGCATTTCTGAAAGCAATGCAATACTAATGGACTAATCATTACTCCAGGGTGGGTCTACCTATGACCCGTTCCATATTGGGGCTCTTAAAAAAATTTCTATCAAACACACGTCAATTCTTGTGAAAGATCTTAGATTGACAACCTGGGGAAAGAAACTCCTCTGGGTACAAAAGCAAAGGAAGTGGAATCATATGCTCCCGCACACTACTGAGTCTTAACTTGGCTCTGGAAGGTAGTTAAATCTCTCCCATTCAGTGACCTCTTTTCTGACTCTGCCAATAAGTGTGCCACCTGCAGCCAAATTATAATGCAGATTTTGTGATTTGGACACCTGTCTGCTAGGAACTGGACTGCTATAAAGAACTCATTTTGTTTGGGCCACTGAATATATTTCGCATTCATCACATGGTAACACTATTACCATCCCAGCCCAGGTTCAAACCTGCAGCCTAAAGGTGAAAGAAAAATGAATAGGACATGGAACCTGAGCCATCCAGTCCCACATAGAAACGAAACTCCAGTTTTAGACTGAAAGTGGAAAAAACTTTCCTCTTAAGATGCATTTGTTATAAGCAAGACTATATGATTATCATTCATTGCTTAAGATTTGAGAGGAAAAATATATTAAACCACTTGCAATCTCCAGAAACTTTTCCTAAATGCTCATGTAAGTTTCTCTGGGACAGATCCAGAGCCGCACTGTATGCTAAGCATCAAATTCTATTCATGAATACACACACAGAGGTTCCCATTGGCTGCAGTGGAAGTTGTGTGCATGCGTCCTGGGTCAGAATTTTGTCCACAAACTTTTAGGGTATGATCTCACTCCCATTGAAGTAAATGGGAACCATGCCACTGACTTCAGTGGGAGCTGGATCAGGCTCTTAAATGCTTTTCTACTGTCAGCTCAACTCCCTCCCCCGCCCCTTCTTTATCTATTCTCAATGGTGTGTTCATACCTGATCCACAGACAACAAAAACAAACAGTGCCAGTAGCCATGGTCCTACAGGATATTTCTCCTCTTGGGGCCTCTAAAATGTGGGGGGAAAAGAAGATTTCAGTTTGTTACCAGTTTAACCAATTGTCTTGGTAGCTCATTTAAAAATAGAGGCAGAAAATCAAGATAAAGAACTGGCGTGGTTTTAGCTTCAAACCTCAAACAGTGAACATACTCAAAAGGTCCAACGTAAAACAGTTTACTCCACTGTCATAACTGCTTCACAGGAATGCTAAGAAGCTGAAAGGAAAAGCTGAAGCACAATACGCTAACGGAAGAGTAATAGAGGATAATTGTATTTACAGTAGATCAGACAGCTTAATTCAACAATATTGAAATCTCCCATTTCCCCCCCTTTAAATAGAATAATGCCTCTCACAGATTCTCTGCAGATCAGTTGGCATGAATTTCTCTAGGGAAAGGTACAGTGAGTTTTATTCCTCAATGTTTGCTTATCTATTTCTGTCCTCTCCCCTCCCACAGTTGGACTGTTTAGTAGTCTCCCTTGTTGTATCTATATTTTAAGTTCGTTGAGACAGAAAACATGTTCTTAGGTATTTTCTGAGATACCTAATAGATGTAGGATACTTGAAAAATAATTATGTTCCCTGACTGGGTTGTCACTTTAGAACAAAATATATATCCTACAGACACTTCTCATCCACTGGGAGAGGAAATTGTTAAAAACAGTATCAAAGGACACTCATTTATTTAATTTATTTTGGTCAGCATGTGCCAAAAATATCCTTAAGTTAAATATACATTTGATAAACAGTCAGAACTGTTTAACTGTATCTGAAGAAGTGAGTTTTTTACCCATGAAAGCTTATGCCCAAATAAATCTGTTAGTCTTTAAGGTGCCACCGAACTCCTTGTTGTTTTTGTGGATACAGACTAACATGGCTACCCCGATACCAGTCGGAGCTCTAGTCAGTTTATTTTAAGGATGCCTGCCTGCCTGAATGTTCTAACAGGTCACTTGGAAGGGGAGAGGAAGGAAGGAAGAAGGTTGATGGTCTTCTATGGCCATTTTGAACTGCTGACTTCTGTTTTGATGTATGATTATTGTTTGGAGCCTAGAGCACTAGATAGAGGCTTTTATAACTAAGAATAAATACAAACGTGTTAACTGTAAGATTCCAAGGACCACACAGAGGGAAGAGGTGGATAGATGGACTTAGAAGCTTCTTACCAACCAAGACATGAGCAGATGGTTATATGATGACATGAGATACTATGGACATAATCAATGGAAGTAGATGATTCACATAGCACTAAGATCAGGACTGGGCAGGGCAAGTAAAGGAGGAATTGATAGTCATATCTGGGTTCAAGCTGTGGAATTGTGCATACAGGAAGGATGGTTGTGTGATGCTCGCGGTCACTGGAGATCTGGTTCAATTCCAAGCTTTGACACTGACATCTTGGGTGACTTTGGGTAAGTCACTTAATTTCACTGTGCCTTAGTTCTCCATCTGCAAAATGGTGACAATAATACTTGCTTTCTCCCAACCGTTGTCAGTTTAGACTGTAAGTATTTTGGCACAAAGACTGTCTATTACTATGTGTTTCTACAGTGCCTAGCTCAAAGGGACCCTGGTCTTGGTTGAGGCCCCTAGGGGGTACTATGCTACAAATATGAATAATAATGGGTCTGCAGTCCTGATCCAAAACAGCTTGATTTCTAGAAAGCTAGAGCTGCTGCTACTATCCAATTCTAGAAGCGCTGCGTGGAAGAAGTGCCAAGTGAGTGGAGGCTGAAGGCAGAAGAGTGGCCAATGGAAGGAGAATGGCAAAAGATGGGGTGAGAGGAGAGAAGTAAGCAGACTGGGAGGGAGAAGGGGGAAAAAAAAAGAGAGAAGGAAGGGAAAGGATTGCAAAAAGGTCAGAAACAAAGAAGAGTGAGAGGAGAAAAATCAAAGGGATGACAGAAAAGAGGAAGGTAGCATTATCCAGTGTGTAGGGCACCAGACTGCACATCAGAAGACTTGGGTTCTATCCCTGGTTCTTCTACTGACATGCCCTCTTAACGTGGGTGTGTCATACCACCTCTCTGTGTCTCCGTTTCCCACATCTATTTAAATAATGCTGCTAATGCTTTTTAAAGCACTTCAAAATCTCTGGGCAAAAAGTGCTACATATGGGCTTAATTCTCCATCATTCATCAGTGGGATTTTTTCCATTGACTTGAATGGGGCGCAGGATCAAACCCTAAGTGCTCCGTATTATCAGAAACAGGAGAGGCATCGAAATAATAAAAGAAAGTCACAGACAATTTGTTTCACCAGAGATAAGGTCTGTTGTTAGTCACAGACACTTCATTCAGAGAAGCTGCTTCACGCATCAGTGAGTGGTAGGAACAATAGAAAAAAGCAGTCACGTGACTTGTGGTAAAGAAAAAATAAAGGCATGTCCCTTACTTTTGGCCATTGGCAGGGCACTGCCCCACAGCATAGCATTTTTAAATCAACCTTAAAACATTTTAATTTAAAATGCATTTATTTTTTTAAAAATAACTCAATCTGTTGTGTTAAGGATTTGAAAACATCAGCAGTTTTAATGTATTTTTAAAGAGCATTTCAGGTTACCTTTAAGGTGATTCAACCAGGTTAATGCTAGATTACAGCCAAATCTAATTGAATAGAAATCCCGTTTTCTAGGCTAGCTCAGTCACTCAGGAGTCTGGGATGGGGATGTTTTAAGAGATTAGCGTAGACCAAGCCCAAATCAGACTTATTTCAGTATAACTACGATGCTCAAAGGTGTAGAAAATCTACACCTCTGAGCGACACAGTTATACCAACCTAACCCCTGGTGTAGACAGTGAGCACTATGTTGACAGGAGGGCTACTCCCATTGACATAGTTACTGCCTCTCGGGGAGGTGGAGTACCTACGCCAATGGGAGAAGTTCTAGGTAGCATCTTCACTAAGCCCCACCGTGGCGCCGTTGCAGCCTTACAATTTACACTTACAGGTGTAGACAAGAACTACGTGTCGAGAGCTTCTTGGCAAAGCAAAAATCCCAGCTATGAATTTCCAGCAGTTCCCTGACATTATACTAACAGGCTTCTCTTTGAAACAGTTCACTCTTGGTGTGGAGGAGAGCTCTGAAAGGATAGTGAGCTATTAATAAACACTCAAGGTTTTGTGGGTGGAATTAGAATAGCAAGATCTCTAAACAACTTTGAGGAAAGGGGAGCTAGAGCTCAAATGAAAATCTCTCCCATTAACCAGCTTTCTAAGAGCACTTTTGAACATTCTGAATTTAAGCAGCTGAAATGTCAGTAGCTCAGCCCAGTCCACTGCTAATAACAAAATGCATGCATCTGAGCACAGTTAAGCTCTTCGATTTTCTATCTCAGCATATACAACTGGAGCATAAGTGCCACCTTTATTTAAAGTAATACGCAAGATTTCGTTAGCTGGAAGGCTATTGCCTCATCAGGTGTGAGGGCTGTTGTCCCAGCTGAGTTGCCAGCGCAGTAAGGGCTCCATTTTATTCCCACTGTACCTAAGGGCAGAAGTGAGCCCTGAAAGATGAAATGGGATCACATCTGAGTTATCTCTTTTGTATTGACATAGGCTTTGTATTGATGAGGAAAAGTGGTCAAGTTTAGGTTGCACTTAGCTAACCTGTACTAAACTGATCTAAACTCAATTACTTTTCCTCATCAAGACGAAGCCATAAAGACCAACTAGCCAAACAGCTCATTCATATAAAATAGCAAAGAAAAAAGAGATACAGAGGCCTAAAAGACTTTCACCTATGAAAACACATTCTACAATTAGTAAAGTCAAATAAACTGTTATGTTTTAATCTCTTAAAAAACAGATGCCACAGAAATAAAACACAATAACTCCCACTAGTGCTGTCCCTGTTAGAGAGCTAGAACCCTTTGAGAGTACACCTCCATGCTTGTGCACTTCCAACAGCTGTAATGTTGCAGCAGCCAGCCCTGCTGGATACTGTTGCATGTTAGTCCCCTCTCGATGGGGATGGATGTGTTGTGTGTGCTGCATTCTCTCTTCTCAAGTGGCTGGTGTATGTGTGTGTTTTTCTTTGTGTTACAGACTCTCCCCCTTCTGGGTGTTTAGATGGAAGGTGTGTGTGTGTCAGTCTCTTCCTCGCCTGGTGAACGATTTTGCTGTGTGTTTTCCATGAGACACTGACACTTTCAGTCATCGAGGAGTGACATTTCCTCCAGTCTGCCTCAGCTTGGGACAGGAGCCCCTGATTTAACCATCTGATTGTTCTACACCCCTAGTTTGGCTGGAGCGTTTACTCCCGTCAGCAGCACAAGAAGGATCATCCTCTGTTCCCCACCCCGGGGCTCCTGTAGCCTGTTAACCCTTTAGCTCACGATTCCCACACCTCCTACGTGTTGAGCCGAGGAATGGGCAGAGAGAAGCCTTGCCTCCTCGCAATCCCCTCTGCCCCCTCCTCCCATGTCACCTTACCAGGGTTTTGGCTACGTTCCCTCTCTGTGTGATGTTTTTGCTGTGCTTTTCGTTAGCCATCCGGATCCGCTGTTTGGCCACCATCGCTCGGGGGTGGAGATTTAGGGAGCTCAGAAATTCCGGAGGCCACCTGGCTTCTGGGTCTGGTTTGTGACGAGCCAACAGAACGCCCCCTTAAAGAACACCCCCCTGACTTGGAGCAAGCGGGGCTGCTACTGCCCTGAGACCCGGTGCAGGTTCCTCAGTACCCCCAGCCGGCTGCAGACTGAGGAGAGGGTGGCTGGCAGGATGGATGGACGGAAGTAATCTCTCATCTCAGGAAACCCTCTCCTGCTTCCTCCTACCCTTCCGGTCCCCCTGCTGCCTAAACACAGGCGGCAACTACTAGGGCTGCCTGCAGCCTCCGCTTTCCCCTGGCTGCGAACGCGCATCCCGCTTGCACTATGCGGGGCAGGGAGCTGCCAGGGCTCGAGTCGCGCATCCGCCCAAGGTTCTGGCTCAGCCTTCCATCCATGAAGCGCTGCAACACACAAGGTTCTGCGGGAGGGGGCTGCCAAGCGCTGATTGGTGGTTTGAGAGGGAGGGGTGGAGCGAGCGTTCTAACGCGTAGCCCAGCGTGGGCGTGTCCTGCGGCTGAGATGGTGGGGGATGCTGGAGTGCACTTGCGGTCAGATCTGTTTTCCCCTTCAGCTAAGTCAGTAACAACCTTGTAGGTGGTGCCCTAATTCTGCCCTCACTTGCCCTCAGAATTTGCTCCCTGCCAACATTGGGATAAAAATTGTGTAGGGGTGGGGACCAGGATGAAAACATGAACATAAGAAAGGCCATACTGGGTCAGACCAAAGGTCCATCTAGCCCTGTATCCTGTCTGCCGACAGTGGCCAATGCCAGGTGCCCCAGAAAGAATGAACAGAACAGGTAATCATCAAGTGATCCATCCCGTCACCCATTCCCAGCTTCTGGCAAAGAGAGGCTAGGGACACCATGGGGGAAGGGAACAGCAACAAAGTCTAAAGTATGGAGATGGGCCCAGAGGAGACACAAATTTTGGGAGAAGGGAATGGGGAAAAATGGGTCTTGTACTCACAAACACCTTTCCTCCTATTTTGCCCTATTTCATCCTACACATGCCTGCTACTCAGGGCTGTGGTGTATCTAGTATCTATCTAGCCAAAACAGATATGCCGTCTCTTCTCTACCAGAAAAGATACAAACAGCCGTCCACTAGAGCAGGAGTTCTCAACCTTTATCTTCCTGAGGCCCCCTCAACATGCTATATAACTCCATGGCCCACATGTGCCACAACAGCTGTTTTTTGCTGCATATAAAAGCCAGGGCCGGCATTAGAGCATAGTAAACAGGGCAATTGTCTGGGGCTCCACACCACAGGGAGTCCCCACGAAGCTACATTGTTCAGGCTTCAACTTCAACGCGTGGTGATGGGGCTCCAGGCTTCACACCCCTGTCATGGGGCTTTGGCTTTCCGCTCTGGGCCCCAGTGAATCTAACGCTGGCCCTTTTTGGTGGCCTCCCCGAAGCCTGCTCATGGCCTTCCCTGGTTGAGAACCACTGCACTAGAGGTATAACTATGTGTGTGTGGGGGGGTCATCTCTCAATCATAAGTGTTGCTATATCAGTAACTATTGTCACACAGAGATCCTCTGATCACAGAAGAAAACCAACCAACCAACCCTTAAATACATTTCAGAGTTGTGTACAGATCTATATTTCTTGTGCTTTGTAAAAACAGGGATCAGGCCCTTATTGGTATGTGTGCCCTGCTTCTACCTGTACAGTAGCTTCTGGTTGACACAAACTTTCCAATCAAGGAAGCAAAAATGAAGATTCTTTGTTATCAAGGCTCTTAGAACAGTTCTTTTTTTAACACAATTAGGGTTTTGGCCTTCACAACATCCTCTGACAAAGAGTTCCCCAGGTTGACTGTGCATTGTGTGAAGAAATACTTCCTTTTCTTTGTTTTAAACCTGCTGCCTATTAATTTCATTTTGTGCGCCCTAGTTCTTGTGTTATGAGGAGTAAATAACACTTCCTTATTTACTTTCTCCACACCAGTCATGATTTTATAGACCTCTTATCATATCCCCCCTTAGTTGTCTCTTTTCCACGCTGAAAAGTCCCAATCTTATTAATTATGGAAGCTGTTCCATACCCCTAATCATTTTTGTTGCCCTTTTCTGAACTTTTTCCAATTCCAATATATCTTTTTTGAGATGGGGCAACCAAATCTGCACACAGTATTCAAGATGTGAGTGTAACGTGGATTTATATAGAGGCAACATGGTATTTTCTGTCTTATTATCTACCCCTTTCCTAATGATTCTCTTTCTTGAGTGGTAACAGCTAATTTAGACCCCATGATTTTATATGTATAGGTGGGATTATATTTTCTAATGTGCATTATTTTGTATTTATCAACACTGAATTTAATCTGCCATTTTGTTGCCCAGTTACCCAGTTTTGTGGGACTGACAGTTGGGGCGAAGGGGCTCCAGCTGTTAGCCCCCAGCACTGGGGCTCCGGCTGTGAGCCCCACATACACTGACCCACTTAAGCTGGTGCAAGTGCTCCTGGTGAGGAAACATGCAACTGTGAGAAAGAGGGTAGTGTGGACATGAAAAACTGCAGTATTTACTGTGCTGGCTGTATGTCGACCAAATTTAGGTTGACTTAAGTTTGTAATGTAGACAAGGCCTTAGTGTAACTTGTTTATTTACGCTATATATACCAATCCTTGAACAGAGAGGTTACAAACAGCACACAAGCTCCTTCAGGGATCCCAACTCAAAAAGCAATGCCCAGTTCCCAGGAAGCAACTCTGCCGGAATTGATTCAAGCTAGAGCAATTAAAGAGAAAACTCTCTTGCTGCTTTCAACAGCTTCCCAGCAAAAGTGACATCATCAAAGTAAGTGCAATACAGTGTTCCTTCAAAGACAGCATGCTACTCGTGTACTAAGAAAAATAATTTGTAAGACTACATATAACAGGTGACTCCTGCCATAATATATGTAGTTAAGAAAAAGTAATAAGTGCATTGCTAAAAGAATTCTACCCTCAGCTGACAAATATATTAACTGATAATGTTTCCTCAATATTGTTGTCTCTTGGAAGAAAATGTTTAGCTACTGAAGTAAAGATTTCAAAGATAATACTTCAGCGAGGCCAGGATTTCAGTCACAAATTCAATATAGCACTGTCTATCTAGGTACACCTCTACCCCAATATACCGCAACCCGATATAACACAAATTCGGATATAATGCGGTAAAGCAATGCTACGGGGGGCGGCGGGGGGGGGCTGTGCGCTCCGGCGGATCAAAGCAAGTTCGATATAACGTGGTTTCACCTATAACGCGGTAAGATTTTTTGGCTCCCGAGGACAGCGTTATATCGGGGTAGAGGTGTACATATATAGTTCCCATCACCATAGTATGTGAGTGCCTCACAATCCTTAGTGTATTTATCTTCACAACACCCATGTGAGATAGAGAAGTGTATCCCTGGGGAATTGAGGCCTAGAGAGACTAAGGCGCAGATTCAAAGGTATTTAGGCCCTAATTTCTGCTGAAATCAGTGGAAGTTAGAATCCTAGAGACCTATGTGGATCTGGGCCTAAGGGACTTACAAGCATGGGCGGCGTGTGAAGCCACTCTTTGGGAAGGCTAGCCCCTGGCCCCTTCTGCCCGAGGCCCCTTCCCTTCCCTGCAGGAGCCCCGAGCCCCCACCGCGGCTGGAGGAGTCCCGCCCCAGCTGGCCTGAGTCCTGGGCGGCCTAGCCCCAGAGCACCAGGTGGCCTGAGTGCCTGATGGTCCCAGCCCCAGAGTGCTGGGTGGCCCCAGTGCCAGGCAACCCCAGCCCCAACCAGCTGGCCCAAGCACCGGCCCCAGCCGCCCTGAGTCCCAGCCACTGGCTGGCTCACCTTAGCCCCAGCCCCAGCCCCAGCCCCAGCCCCTGTTTGCTTTGGGGGAGAGGCTAAGCGAGGGCAGGAAGAGGAGCAACCTGGGATGGGGCCAGAGGGAAGAGCGGGAAGCAAGAGGGGGCCTCTGGATGGAGCATGGGCAGTACTGCGCCTGGCTGTTTGGCCTGCCATACCCGTTGCCCGTCTCCAGGTTCCCCAGGAAGTCTATGGCAGAGCAGAGAATTGAATTCAGGTCTCCCAAATCCCAGCCTAGTAGCCTAACCACTGAGCCATCCTTCCTGAATTTTGCCTTGTTTTCCATTAGCTAATGAGTTAACAGCAAAAAGCCTGAGCTCCTACGGCCTGTGTGAGGTATAGAAGTTCTGAGAGCTTCCCCTGGTAGCTGGCTGTAGTGTGACTAGGCAGTTAATTATGTCTGGCCTACAAATTTGGAAATGCCATGTTCAGTTCCCCATCTGACGTTACACAAGTATCAACACCAGTAATATCTCTGTTTTGCTCTTCAAAGGGTCTACTGCAGTTCCTATTAAAGTCAATGAGAGAGGACCCCACTTGGCAAAGCACTTAAGTGCATGCTTAACTTCAAGCATGTGCATAAATTCCATTGAAGTAAATAGCACTTTGCTGATTAAGGATGGAATTAGAGCACATGCTTAAAGGTAAGCACGTGTTTCAGTGCTTTGCCGAATTAGGGCTGAAACGACCATTGACTCTGATGTTATCAGGCTCAGCCCCTGCGCTCGCTGTCACTAGGCACTCAAGAAGTGTAACTTGCACCCACACCAAACTGCCAACGACAAGATTGAGGAACCCCTGAGAAGTCCTGATGGTATATGGTACAGCAGTGTCGTAAGGCATGCTGGAAGTGTGCAGCTCATGAAGGGTAAGGCTAGAATGGCAACAATTCCTTTATCGTTTGGTTTAGTAATTTATTTCTTCCATTTCCCTCCTCTCTCTTTTACTTTGTGTGTCTGTGTGTGGAGGGGTTGTTAGTTTTGCCAGCTGCAAATGTGCACCAATTCTAATCGGCCAGTTGTTATTGCAGGCTCTGCTTTCATGTGACAGCTTAAAAAAAGCAACTTGAATGCTCTCCTTCTTGTCTTCTCCTCTGTCATCTGACCCACCCCTTATGATCTCTCTCCAGCAAACAGTTTGCCTTGCTTGCATGGTCAGAACTGGAAATAATTTATTGCCACAACCCTTATTTCCATCATTGACTGGGCACGTTTAATCATGTGGTGGTCTTTGCTCTGTAGTTTCCTCCCCACTCCGCCATATATTCTGGTGATCCAGGGTGCTCTGTTTCTAGTAAAAGAAGAAAAAAAGAGACAATCACTGCTTGAATGCTGTCAAACAAATGCCATGTGTGGAGAAAATAAAAAAAGTTTCTGAGATGCTCAACTGCAAGCTTTAATATGGCTAAGTGTAAATGTGTATCTCTAAGAACAAAGAATGCAGGCCATATTTACAAAAAGGGGGGCTCTATCCTGGGAAGCAGAGACTCCAAAAAAGAATCGGGGGTCATGGTGGATAATCAGCTGAACATGAGTTCCCACTGTGATGCTGTAGCCAAAAGAGCTCGTGAGACCCTTGGATGCATAAACAGGGGAATCTTGAGTAGGAGTAGACAGGTTATTTTACCTCAGTATTTGGCACTGACACTGCTGAATAGTGTGCCCTGTTCTGGTTTCCACAATTCAAAAAGAATCTTGATAAACTGGAGAGAGTTCAGAGAAGAGACATGAGAATGATTAAAAGATTAGAAAATCTGCCTTATAGTGATAGACTCAAGGCGCTCAATCTATTTAGCTTAAGAAAGAGAAGGTTAAGAGGTGATTTGCTTCCAGTCTATAATTACATAAATGGGGAACAAATATTTAATAATGGGCTCTTCAGTCTAGCAGACAAAGGTATAATATGAGGCAATGGCTGGAATTTGAAGCTAGACAAATTCAGACTGGAAATGAAGCATAAATATGTAACAGTGAGATTAACTAACCATTGGAACAATTTACCAAGAGTTGTGGTGGATTCTCCATCACTGGCAATTTTTATATCAAGATTAGATGTGTGCTTTGTTTGTTTTTTAAATATACGCTCTAGTTCAAAATGACGTATTTTGGAGACATTCTATGGCCTGTGTTATACAGGAGGTCAGACAATATGATCACAATGGTCCCTTCTGGCCTTGGAATCTATGAATCTTTGAAAGCTTGAGAACATGTGTATCAAATGTACCCTAGCTCAGGCGCCTATCTCATTTGATACATCACTCAAAACCTCTAAATACAGTAGAATCCCGAAGCTCTGAACCTCCCTGTTGAACAAACTGCCAGCCTTTTCCTCTGTTCAGCTGACTGCCTTCCTACTGATTTTCTGATTATGTTTGGTATTGTAAACTCTAATCATGTTCCAGATTAATAAATAAATAATAATAAAAATAGTTAATAATGAATTAATACAGAGATCACCCTTGCGATTTGGATAATCAGAAGTTGACTACCTTGGCATAGTTTATTGATTTAGATTAGTTTAGCTTAATCAGAATTTCTTTTCAGAAGTGTATTTCAACATTTTCTTTAGCTGGCATAACAAGGGCTGATGCAGATCTCTTAATAGGAAACTGCCTTGAGCAAACGTACTTGATGTCACAGGAAAAGAGACTCAAATGTGTACAGTTTTCTGCCTGCATCTAGTATTTGCATATGCTGCAAAGACAGACATGTAAATAAAGGTTATTTATGTGATGGGGAAAGAATACCAGTGCTGGGATCATAAAGAGGGAAGACAAATATATTAAGCCACCTGTTGCTTGTGGTTTTCTGGTTAGCAAGTCAAGTGAACAGTATGTGTTTGTCCACAGTTGTCTTACTGTTAATATGTTGTTTGGGTCACGTTGTGCTCTTCTGGGAATCCCGTTGACTGAGTGGCATTTCTAGTCATGGCCAAGTAGCACAAGGGCAGTACAATTTATCTGGCCATGTGAATAGGCCAGGTAAATTGCCTGCCCATAGGGGAGCACTAGGTAGAAGACTGGGAGGGATGAAATCCTCCTGCAATGTGGGGGGCTGGGCACAGAACACCTGTGCAATCTCTGCATAGTTCTGATGCAGAGGTGGGCAAACTTTTTGGCTTGAGGGCCACATTGGGGTTGCAAAACTGTATGGATGGCCGGGTAGGGAAGGCAGTGCCTCCCCAAACAGCCTGGCCCCCGCCCCCTATCCGACCCCCCCCCTTGTCCCCTAACCGCCCCCTCCCGGGACCTCCCGCCCCTAACCGCCCCCAGGACCCCACCCCCTATCCGACGCCCCCTGCTCCCAGTCCCCTGACTGCTCTGACCCCTATCCACACCTCTGCCCCTTGACAGGACCCCCCCCGGACCCCACGCCTATCCAACCCCCCATCCCCCATCCCCTGACCACCCCCCAGAACCTCCGCCCCATCCAACAGCCCCCTGCTCCCTGTCCCCTGACCACCCCCGAGACCCCCCGCCCCTTATCCAACACCCCTGCCCCGGCCCCTTGTCTGGCAGCCGTGCCGCCCGGCCGGTGCCAAACACGCTGCCGCGCTGCTTGGCAGGAGCGCGCAACCCCACCGTCCAGACTGCTGCCCGTGCGGCGGCGTGACGGAGAGGGGGGACAGCGGGGGAGGGGCCGGGGCCTAGTCTCCCCAGCCGGGACCTCAAGGGCTGGGCAGGACGGTCTTGCAGGCCGGATGTGGCCCACGGGCCGTAGTTTGCTCACCTCTGCCCTGATGTGTAGCTTGTGGCCTCTGCAGCCACGCTGGGAAGGCTGCCCCTGAGCTATGTTGCACGGCATACTCAGGCACACCGCCCATCTGCATGGCCTCACAGCTCCCTGGGTTTGGAGCTTCCTCTGGCCTCACTCCACAGCCTTGCTTTGTGAATGTGCGCAGCCAACAGAACATGCCACCTGTGGTGGCCCACTTGAGTTAACATGTGATCGCTGTTCAGTGCACAAATACAAATAAACAAACACAGCCAGGCTTTAAAAATACCCCTCCTCCTCACATTTTTAACAGAGCTCAGGGGTACCATTCAGAAAAAAAATCTGGGATGAAATCCTGGTCCCCTTAAGGTCACTGGCCAAACTCCTCCCGACTTCAGCAGAGGCAGGATTTCACCCCCAGCCTCTTCAGACTTGGGCAGGGTTATGCAGATAACCTGTGTGTGTTTTTTGCAAAATCTCTCTCCTGTTCTGTTCTATTCGGGTTTATATACCTATCACCATGGTATTGGTGTAATTAATGATCATACAATGGGTGAATTAAAAATAACAATGATTCTGACTAGCGGACGAGTGTTCCATCCCCTGTAAATAGTCAGAAAAGCTGGATGGGGGAGAAATCTCTAGCTTGCTTAGGCTCAAAATTTGAGGGGCTTGGTGCGACCCCAGCTGCTTCTGGATCCAGGGGGAGACACGGTTGCCAAGAGCACTTTATAACATTTATGCGTGGGGAGAAGATTATAGCCTTGTCCTATGGATGGGGACCTTGCTGCAGTTACCCATGCTGATCTCCCCATAAGACTGGATTATTGCAGTGTGTTCTATGTGGAGATTCTGCCTATAAACATGTGGCAAATTGCAGTAAGTGCAGAACTCTGTGGCCTACTTATTAAGCAACATTTCGTATGGCAGCATATCGCAGCAGTGCTTCATGATCTGAACTAGCTGCCATTTGATTCTGGGGTGCAATTTAAGGTGGTATTGTTAACTTATAAAAGCCACAACTGGTTTGGGTTCTGGCTTCATAAGAGCTCATCATGTCTCTCTACCCCTGTAACTTGAGGGTAATTGTGATCAGCAGAGGTGCTCAAGTGGGCAGCCCCCTAGTTTAAAAAGACAGTCAGCAGGGCTCCTCTGCTCTAGAACTTGCTTCCCGTTTGGTCCAAGATTTGCGGTGGTGGTGCCTGCCAGGTGCTAGGAGCTTTCAAGGAAGGCAGTTCGTGCTCCAGGGACCTCAGAATCTAAGGACAGACAAACAAGAAGACAAAGGTTAGCGGAAGGGGAACAACCACAGACTAATTACATGCAGGCCTGTGGTGTGATGTTGCAGTGTATGTAGGATGACTGGTTCATTTTTCCTGCCACTCTTACTCATGCTGTGTAGTATCTTACTCTGTGAGTAGTTCTGTTGAAACCAGTGGGACTACTCATGGAGGAGTAAGAGTGGCAAAATAAGGTCCAATGAGATTTTACTTGTTGCTTTGCAAAGCTCTTCAAGTGTCAGAGCATGAGAAATACAGTGTCCTCCATATCTCCATACAGGATATTCTTCTGTAAAAATATAAGACCAGATCTTTGGTAACAGCCACTAGTACAGCACAATTCAGGAGGTGCAAAGGTGGCACTAAGATTCCTTTGTGCTTTTTTCATCCTGGGCTGGCTGTGCACTGCTCTGATTTCCTTGGGGCTGCTCTATCTTGTGCCATCTGCCAAGAGCTGTGAGGGGACCAGTATTTCAGCTGGCAATCAGAAGATTGCCAGAAAGTACTGAGTATATACCTAGCACAGTAGCCACAACAGGGATGGTGTAAGAGCTGCTATGGAAGGACCCCACTATGCTGGGGGGCAGAGGCGACCCGTGCCTGCTGGGGGCGGGGGGGCGTGGAGTGAGGGCAGCCGGCTTCAGCAGTGTTACTGAGCATGTTCAGTCCATGTGAGCATGCTCAGTACAAACTAAGCAGCAAATTGGGGTCTCCTCTGGTGGGGGGATTCTTCCATGTCAGGGTATATCAGCCTAAGGACCAATATCAGCTGATGATGGGAGTATAACTAACTAACTCTCTCTCCCAAAATTGACTCCTTCTTTTAAAACAGTAACAGGAGGGAGCTGATGTCTAAAGAATGGGCAGAATCACTAAAGGTATCAACAAGGAAACAAAACATCATGTTGCCTTTATATGAATCCATGGTACGCCCACATCTTGAATACTGTGTGTAGATCTGGTCACCCCACCTCAAAAACGATATATTGGAATTGGAAAAGGTACTGCAAAGGGCAACAAAAATGTGTAGGGGTATGGAACGGCTTCCGTATGAGGTGAGATTAATAAGACTGGGACTTTTCAGTTTGGAAAAGAGACGACTAAGGGGGAATATGATAGAGGTCTATAAAATCATGACTGGTGTGGAGAAAGTAAATAAGGAAGTGTTATTTACTCCTCATAACACAAGAACTAGGGGGTCACCAAATGAAATTAATAGGTAGCAGGTTTAAAACAAAAAAAGGGAGGTATTTCTTCACACAATGCACAGTCACCCTGTATAATTCTTTGCCAGAGGATGTTGTGAAGGGCAAGAGTATAACAGGGGTTCAAAAAAGAACTAGATAAGTTCATGGAGGATAGGTCCATCAATGGCTATTAGCTAGGATGGGCAGGGATGGTGTCCCTAGCCTCTGTCTGCCAGAAGCTGGGAATGGGTGACGGGATGGATCACTTGATGATTACCTGTTCTGTTCATTCCCTCTGGGGCACCTGGCACTGGTCACTGTCGGCAGACAGGATACTGGGCTAGATGGACCTTTGGTCTGATCCAGTATGGCCATTCTTATATTCTTATGTAAGCCATTCATTTTTGGAGCAAATGTCCAGTGTCAACATGGCTGATGTGTTGGTTTGGTACTAAGAACTCATCTGCAAGGCTCGAGTTTGCTTTGCTTTGTGCTGTCCGTTGTGGCTGGTACTGAAAGTGTAACCCTGGTGTAGCTGTAGTTCACAGTCTTTCCAATGGTTCTGCAAGAATTGGATTTCTCTACTGTTAACCATCTGACACCAGTCTCTACAAACTGCAAAGTCAACACATTTTATGTTATAGGACAAATTCTTCTGTTAGTTGCACGGGTGCATCTATGTTAATTTCTATGGGACTGCATCAGTATACTAAGGGGAGAATTTGGCTAACCTGAGTAACCGTGTGTTTATATTGCTGTGATACCAACACTTCTAGGGTCATATGAACCATTTAGATTGTAACCTCTTTGGTGCAGTGTCACAGACTGGCTGCCCTTTGAGGCAAATCAGGCTCAGATCAGCCTGTGACCTAGCAGCTAGCCCCCAGCTGATGGTGACAGGGCAACTTAATGACACTTAGTAATCCGAGCTGTGAAAGGGTTAGGAAAAAAAACTATATAAACAGAGTGGCAAACTCAGTTGGGGAGTGGGGAGTCTGAAGGAGGTAGGTGAACCCACAGGGAGCAGGGTCAAACTCGTATGGGTGGGAGCCCTGAGATAGGGCTTAAACTGTCAGGAAGTCAGGTAAGAGGCCCCACAGGGAGCAGTACAGGCTCTTGTGGGGGAAGTCCTGAGGTAGGGCTGACAAGGGGCAGGGAGATCCCATGGGAAGCTGCCAGAGTCCCTGCAGAAGGGAGGCAGTTAGGAAAAGACAAGACGCAACAAAGGAAGAATGCTGCAGGAGCAGGCTAGGCTCCTGCGGGGGAGGCTCTGAAGTGGGGTGAGTAAGAGCGCTTCCATAGAGCTCGAGAGCAGTATCATTATTATTTCAATGTTTAGCTTGGATTTTCAATTGGACCTTTTTGTTATCCTGGAAGGAGCCTGAACTTGATGTGATTTGGCTGGAGGGCTGAGTCACAGAAGCCCTGGTGAGAGGCAGATGGACAGTAGGAGGCACCAGAGATGAGAACACCTAGCAGCGTCTCACCCCGACACAAGGGGGTGCTATGGATGGTAAGTACACTACCTTACAGGCAGATACTATGGGCTAGAGTCACAGCTGGTGTAAATCAAAATAGCTCCATTAAAGTCAATGGGGATAAACCATTTTAATCGCAGTTCAGAATCTGGTCCTATACCTTTCATTGTCTTCTAGGAAGTATGCAGATTGTGCTATAAAATGATAATTGAATATTAAAAGAATTATCACCAGTGCAGACTGGGTATTTGGAATAACCCAGCAGTACAGAATTGCCACCAACTTTGAGCTATTTTATTTTCAAGTCCACCAGTATCTATGAAGATGATAATACATCTGAAAATATAAATATAATAAAATTCATCATCATTGTTTAGCATTCTAAGTTTACACAGTACTTTAAGTCACTTCAACTATGCACATCAAAAGCTGGAAAATAAAATCCTTTCCCCAAAGAACTTACGTGGGAATTTGGGAGTTACATGGGAACATGCCAGATCAGAGCTGTGGTTCATCTTATTCAATAGCTTGTCTCTGACAGTGGCTAGTACCAGATGTTTAAGAAGAAGGTCACTTTTCCCTCTAGAGTATCTCCAGAATTCGTCTTTTTTTCTTCTACTCTGACCTATTTATTCATTTACATTTGTAATAATTTTAATCATTCAATCAATAGAAGCCCATCCCTTTGCTCTGTGTGCCACTGCAACAGTTAACGTTTATGTTGTTTAACATTTCCCATAATGATCATGTAATAATATAACATACTGCCCCTCTCTCTGTGAATAAATGAGATCAGTAGCAGACATTTTTCTCCAAGCTCTGGTAACTTTTCATCTGTAATTCAGTGACAAAAAATCCTCAAGTTGGCAGGCACAATTGCAAAAGCCACAGATACAATGCTGCTTTGTGTATCAAAGGGCATTATCACTGAGCAAATACTGTCAACAGAGTTGGTATGCAATCATATCACATTTCTGATTTATAGCAGCTGAACTTTCACGCTCCAGACAGGAGACTGGAATGGAAAATAATAAATGATAGCATTGGTTCTTGGAAGTTTAGTAGCACTTATTCTTGCAATTAGTTACGGATCTCAGCTATGATTAGTTAGTAACGCAAATAAGCCCTTTTGCTTTCACTATTACAAGCGTATTGATATTGTCTCATTATCATGCTGTACATACACGAACATCTGCTGTATTCCAGAGCTTTAAATAAGGGTAGAGTGCGGGTAGATGGTCACGCACTAGCTCTGTTCGAGCCTGTGCATTAACAGATAGCTGCAGCAGCATGGGCACAGCTTGGGCTAGCCACCCGAGTACATACCCAGGTGTCTGGTGGGGTTGTGCCACCACCCATGCCGCCGTGGTCACACTGCTATTTTTAGCACACTAGCGTGAGCAGAGGCAACACATGTCTGTCTACCCGTGCTGGGAAGCACCATTTTAGCTGCTTTGTAGACATACCCTTATTCTCAATGAAAAGTGGACTCAACATTTTCTATAGACAAAATATTCTCCTGAGTTTGCATGAGGCTTGCAGTTCTGCAACCACAGAGTGAGTTTTTGCTGTATTTAATTGATAGATGTATGGTAGAATCCATAGCCTACTGTTTCAAGGTAAAAAAGTTGTGAACTTAACCTCCCTGGCAGGGCCTTGTGCTGCTGTTTTAAATGGCTGGTCCACTGAAATCAATAGAAGATCACGGCTAGCTCATTGTACATTTTGCAATGCTGGATGCATGTGACTGCTGGCTGTACCAAGCCTACTTGACTGCAGTGAAAATGTTTGTATACGTGATTTAAACTTGTTAGACAGTTACTTATTCTGACTGGACCACGGTTTGATTTCTCCTCTTCTAGTCAGAGCAAGAACTACATTAATACTAAATGAGGAGCTTTGGACAATTGCTAAATCAGCAGCCCCTGCTTCCGACCCATTATGTTGTTTTTGGGGAGAGACCTGGCTTCCAACACCTCCTCCTATTCCCTACCTCTGTCTAATCTCCAGATGTGGCTTTTGTGGTCCCAATGTTATTTTTGGGTGGAGAAGCCCTTTAAGATCCACCTCTCCGTGGCTCCAACTGTGAGTTGCCGTCACTTCAGCTCAATCTGCATTCCTTACCTTAGTATTCTTGGAAGGGTAAGTGCCAGAGGAATTTTGAGGAGGAAGAGGATGAGGTAGTGTGGCTTTTGGGATTTGCTTTCGATGTGGTTGCTTTTAGGCTTATGAGAGTATTTTTCTGTCTGTTGATTTATTGTGTGTCATGAGTTTTACAGTTCCGCAAAGGGAATGTCATGGAGAGAAACTGCCAGCAGACTTAGCCACTGGAACCTGTTTTAAGGTCTGGGCTAGGGAGGGAGTTTCCTGTGGGAGTTTTCACAAGGCAGCTTTCTGAAATCCCTGTAATTCCTGCTCCATGGAAGCTTGGCTCTACCTCTGAAATTGAAGTTGATTATTAAATGCTACCAGACCTATGGAGCAGAGATTTGATACTAAATTGGATCTGGTTCCCATTGAAGTCAATGGAGAGGCATTAATTGATTTCAGTGAGAATTCGATTGGGGCCCTAAATACTTGTGCCCCAAAAATGGTGAAGTGGGAAGATAATGGGGAGAAGCCTGAAATGAGTTTTCCAGTTGTGATTGTCCTGATTTGGATGTCATTAAAAAAGCTTTCAGCTCGAATAGGTTAAGGCAATCTGCTTTACTTTGTAAGGTAGGGACTACCAGGAAACTGTGTATGAGAAGAAATTAATTGGTATTATTGAAGGGAACTGTGACGGGGAAACTTTGCATTTTTGGAATTAATATCAGAATGTAAAAGTGATTGCCCACCTGCAGAGGTGAAAGTTTAACACCGACAAAGAAGGCCCTTGCACCTTTGTGAATGCCTATAGATTTCAGTGTGTAAGGATCCATCCCTGGATCAGGCCGCAGAATCGGGGCCTAAGTCTAGTGAGAGGACCATGGCTGAGGTACAGATGTCAGAAATATCTCGAAGGACCGGTGTGGTTTCTTTGTTACCATTAGAAAGTTAAGATTGGGTATTTCTTGAATGGAAGTTAAGAAATACATTCACTATCTGGATCATGATAGCAACATTGCCTGTCATTTCTTGGCAAACTGGGGCACATGACGATGCATAAGCCTGAATTTATTTGTACATATTAGTGCTCATATTCTCGTTCTTTAGTCCTCAGTCCTGGAATTGAAGGCTCTCCTCATCTCCACCACTGACTATGTCTCTGCTCCCATTTCTTATCACATTCCATTTCCCCCGCACCCTCCCACACACACTGTTGCCAACCCCACCTTCATTTCCTTCTCTCATCTACATCCCTTTTCCATGCTGGTCCTTATTCCTGAATGATCTCCCTATCCATGGGAGGTTGCATGGGAGGGTGGATAGGGCACAGGACTAGTTTCTATTTCAACTCTACCACTGACTCACGGTATGCCCTTGGGAAAATCATATGACCTACATGTTCCTCAGTTTTACTATCTGTAAAAGATGTATAATAATTTTTATCCAGCTTTGTAAAATGCTTTAGTATTATGGATGGGTCATGCTTTGTAAGCTCTAACTCTCATCATCCCAATGTGCTTGGATCCCATCCTGTCTTTATTTAAATCCCCCTTGAAAACCCACTTCTTCCTTCCATAAGGCCAACAACTACTAACCCATGTCAATATAATGTCTTCATCACTACCATCTATGGAGTAACTCGTGGAGTACTGAAATAAATCACTTTCCATTGGGATTACTGCCTAAAAGCCAAATGTAATCAGCAAAGTCTGGGGTTGGAAGGCTGTCACAGATAGAATTCATTTACTAATGAGTTGCAGCCTACTGTCCACATGGTAATGTCTGTGGTTTCAATGAAACATTACAGAGACCTTCTTTTTACCATTTGTTGCTTGTTAGCTCTTTAACAGATATGCTTTCCCACTTGCATAGAAATTCATTTTTCTTCTTCCAATGAATACCAGCCAAACAATAGGGCTGTGAATATTGTGCTGTGAATATTGTGCTGATTTTAGCAAGTAATGCTTGCTAAAATCAGATTTTTCAAAAGTATTTGCATATGCTGCCTCAGCTAGCACTCCAATAAAACCATTGCTTAGACACAGAAGGATGTTTCCTTTTGGAGTAATGTTATAAAATAATTTCCCCTGATACAAATGCTGAGAGAAAAATAAATGTGCTATCCATTTACAATGTTATCTGGAGAAAACTTGAATCATCGATAAGGATGGTTACTAAGCAACCAAACGCAGTCTACAACAGTGATAATAGCACTTTGAAAGTGAACCACTTAGTCTAGTACATGCAAAGCTCCATTCTCCAGTCAGTGCAGAATTCATATTGGTTCCTCTGTGCTACTGGTGTTATTTCTGGCAGACACATATTACCAATAAGCATCTTTTAAGTGAGTCTAAACCACTATTTAAAATGCTATAACAAAACTAACAATGAATTCAGAATCTAAAAGACTAAGGATTTAAAAATGCATTTGTGGAAAAAGTCCTATAACATTTAATAGAAAATGATCACATTTCAATAGTTTCTTTACCCATCTTATAGCATTTAATAGAGAATTCTATCCCTGCCATAGAATTCTGAAGGATGAGTCCAAAAGCCTAGAGAAAGGACATTCTAAGTTCTGTTGGGTTTTAGAATAAATTATATCTGACTTTTCTTATAAAAGGGTGGTATTTAATTAAATACAGTTAAAGCATCAGGTTTATGCCACAATGTAGCATTTTAATAAAGGAAACAAACTCTTTTTAAGAGAACTATATTACATGTTATTACTCTGCACCCTGGCTGAGAGCCTCTAGAGCAGGGCCGCCCAGAGGATTCAGGGGGCTTGGGGCAAAGCAATTTTGGGGGCCCCTTCCATAAAAAACAGTTGCCATACTATAGTAACATGTATTTGGAAATGTAAAAAATAACCAGTGAAATACATTCAAAAATTAATTTTTAATAATTTGAAAATACACAAAATACAGTATTTAAAAACATTAGATGCTTTAATGGTATGTATACATTTGCAATTACATAATGGGCTGTCGCTGGGTGATGGTTGGTACCAATGGGCTGTCATTGCCTGGGGGTGGCGCTGCTGTTGCCCAGGGCTGGGTGGGGAGGTGAGCTCTGGGTCAGGGGGTGCCCGGCTCACAGGGGCTGGGCTCGGAGCTGGGGGTCAGGGCTGTGGGGGGATGGGGTCGGGAGGTGCCCAGCTCAGAGGGGCTGGGCTAGGAGCTGGGGATCAGGGCTGTGGGGGGATGGGGTTGGGGGGTGCCTGGCTCAGAGGGGCTGGGCTCGGAGCTGGGGGTCAGGGCTGTGGGGGGGGGGTGGGGTTGGAGCTGAGGGTCAGGGCTGTGGGGGGTGGGGTCAGGGGGGTGTCCGGCTCAGAGGGGCTTACAATGCTGCTTACTCCCGCCTCCCCCCTCTCCCGGAGCCTCAGCACGCCACGTCCAGGAGCGGCCCTGGACAGTGCTGCAGCGGTGTGGCTCCACGGGACCTGAGCTCCCACTGCTCGGCCCGGAGTTCGGAGCCTGGCCCCCTTACCATGCGGCTCTGAGCGGGAGGAGCTCAGGCCACGCGGCTGCAGCACTGTCCAGGGCCGCTCCTGGATGCGGCGCGCTGAGGTGCCGGGGGATGGGGGAAGGTGGAAGCAGGGGGGAGCCTCTGACATTCTCCTGGGGCCCCTGCGGGGCCCGGGGCAAATTGCCCCACTTGCCCCGCCCCGGGCGGCCCTGCTCTAGAGCGACCATGTTTCTCTCTCTCCAGTAGCTCACTGAGACTTCTTTGGGTGGTCCTCGGTAGAGTGAGAACATATACACAAAGAGCGATGCTTTTAGCAGGAACTAGAGATCTCCCTCAACCCAGAAGTCCATACCTTTATTAAGCTACCTGCTGCAACACATCCTGGTCCTATCTGGTAATGTGGAGGACCAGGAACTTTGTAACCTCTCCATGACTTCCTTACTTTATAATAAAAGGTTAAAACTTAAATTATAAACAAATACACACACACACACATATATATACAAGTCAAAATAAACTTCAGATTCCTTAAAATAAAATATATGCTCTAAGAATTATTTTCAGGAAGTTCTATGGGCTGTATTATACAGGAGGTCGAATAGATGGTCACAGTGGTCCTTTTTGGCCTAGGAATCTATGAATCTGTAAAACTATTTACATTGCTATGTCCCCTTATCAATTGTATTTAAATAACCCTGAGCAATAGTCTAAAAGACAAGTATTTGAGGGGGTCTGATCAGTCTTCCATTCATGTTCTCACATCTGTTGAGTTTGTGTGTGGAGTTCCCTGTGGAGGGGATTCACTTCCTGACAGCATACTGTAGGTCCCAGATCCTCTCTTTTTTGTGTTCGGAAATGTTGAAGATGAACCCGATTCCTCCAGATAAGTCCTTTTAGTGGCTCCACTAGGTTGGATCTTGGAGTTTCTGACAAGTTCTGAACAGTTCCAAATGTTTGGGAGCTTTTGAGCCAAACTGTGTGCGATACTGGTAGACCAGGTGCCAGATCATGCCAAGGTTCCCATGCATCAAGGGAACCCTGACAAATACATACCTGGAATCAGTCTGGCTCACCTGTATGTTAGTAGTGTTAAAATAGGTACTAGAGTTATAATAATGTGTTTAGTGTTTAGACTTTATTGAATGCTTGTGAGTTTCTGCATTCATTAATCTTACTTATAACATCTGTAGCCCATATTACAAGGTAATATTTGAGCAGTTGGATTGTGACTATGTAAGTTATCAGACAGGAGAGAGACATAAAATAGTGAAGTGCTGAGCTGCAACAGGAAAGGTCCATCGACACTAGAGGAACTATTGTGGGATGATAAAGAGGACAAAAGACATCTGTTGTTTTGCCCTCCCCCTGTGAAGATGAGTCATACAAGTGGATTCCTCCCATCAACTGAGCTTGCAGCTCAGAGCACAAGGGAGGAGAGGGATAAAAAACCTCGATCAAGAAGGAACGGGATTTCTATGATGCTTGGACTGTGTGGGACAAGGTTTACTAGACATAAGCAAGAAATTCTCAGTGCTTAGCCTGGGTTAGCCCTAGAGATCATATAGGGCTTGCTTATTCTAAAAGCTTCTATTACTTTTGAAACTTATGATTGTAACTCATTTGTGTATATATGTTTACCTGCTTTAACCTTGTATATAACTCTCATTTCCTTTTCCTAGTTAATAAATATTTAGATAATTTATTATAGGATTCGCTGCAAGCTTTGTCTTTGATGTAAGATCTAAGGTGCAATTAATCTGGGGTAAATGACTGGTCCTTTGTGACTGGGAGTGACCTGAATATTGCTGTGATTCTTGGTGTAAGGGACCATCTGTCACAAAGGTATGCTCACCTGGGTGGCAAGACAGATCAGAGTTTCCAAGGCGACTGTCTGTGACTCCATGTGAAGGCTATTATAGTTCCTGAGGATTTTATATTTGATGATTGGTTGGTGAAATCTAAGTATAGAATTCACAATTTGGGGGTTGTGCCCTGTTTCCTAACAGTCAGCCCTGAGGTTGGTAACGATGCACTCGAGTCACTGCCAGTAGCTTTACACTTTGTTCCCTGGTCTCAGTTCAGATAGTGCTTTTGTTCTGTGCCAAACACTTGAAGTCTTGTGGCTGCTGAATTTTTGTTTCAACATCCTATTCTCAAAATGGCTTCAGGTCAAGCCACTTAGGCTTAAGCTGTATTAGTGCCACAGGTAAAGGTGCCCTTATTCATCTTCTCATCAGAACTTCTGCTGAAGATAGGCCGATGCAGATTTTGACATCTGTCTCTAAAGACTTTTCTTCTTCTGTCGGTGGCCATTCAACTTGGGCTCTAGAGTGTCTGCTGCTCTGAGTGCTTTCCCTGGTATGTGTTCTATGTTGAAAGAGAATGGCATCGAAATCTTTGAATCCTAGGTGAAAGTCATTCAGTGGTTTTGAACCCAATAACACCACTAGTGGCTTTTGGTCTGTTTCTGGGTTGAAATCCAAGCCAAACAGATATGCACTGAACTATTCACAGGCCCAAGTGACTAATAAAGCTTCCTTTTCCACTTGAGCATGACACTGTTTGGTTTCTGTGAGGCTTCTTGATACAAATGCAGCAGGTCTCCGGTCTTCTTCTGGCTGCCTTTATGTGATGCATCCACTGCTACTATTGTTGGATAGCTTACCGAATATTGTGCCAAAACAGGTGGAGATGTCAGTAATTCTTCTATTTTATTAAATGTATTTTGTTGTGGCTACCCCAGATCTACATATTGTAATCATCCAGGGGATCTCTTGAGGGTTGTGTTGGATGAACTAAACTTGGTAAGAATTTCCCAAAATGATTTGTCATGCCTAGGAATCTTCTTATAGCAGAAACAACTTTGGGTTTGGGTAAGGCAAGTAATGTCTTCACTTTGTCTGAATCCAGCTGAAAGCAACAGAGGGTCCTGTGGCACCTTTGAGACTAACAGAAGTACTGGGAGCATAAGCTTTCGTGGGTCAGAACCTCACTTCTTCAGATGCAAGTAATGGAAATCTCCAGAGGCAGGTATATATCAGTGTGGAGATAACGAGGTTAGTTCAATCAGGGAGGGTGAGGTGCTCTGCTAGCAGTTGAGGTGTGAACACCAAGGGAGGAGAAACTGTTTCTGTAGTTGGATAGCCATTCACAGTCTTTGTTTAATCCTGATCTGATGGTGTCAAATTTGCAGATGAACTGAAGCTCAGCAGTTTCTCTTTGGAGTCTGGTCCTGAAGTTTTTTTGCTGTAAGATGGCTACCTTAACATCTGCTATTGTGTGGCCAGGGAGGTTGAAGTGTTCTCCTACAGGTTTTTGTATATTGCCATTCCTGATATCTGACTTGTGTCCATTTATCCTCTTGCGTAGTGACTGTCCAGTTTGGCCAATGTACATAGCAGAGGGGCATTGCTGGCATATATAACATTGGTGGACGTGCAGGTGAATGAGCCAGTGATGTTGTAGCTGATCTGGTTAGGTCCAGTGATGGTGTTGCTGGTGTAGATATGTGGGCAGAGTTGGCATCGAGGTTTGTTGCATGGGTTGGTTCCTGAGTTAGAGTTGTTATGGTGCGATGCGTGGTTGCTGGTGAGAATATGCTTAAGGTTGGCAGGTTGTCTGTGGGCGAGGACTGGCCTGCCTCCCAAGGTCTGTGAAAGTGAGGGATCATTGTCCCGGATGGGTTGTAGATCACTGATGAAACTTCAGGACCAGACTCCAAAGAGAAACTGCTGAGCTTCAGTTCATCTGCAAATTTGACACCATCAGATCAGGATTAAACAAAGACTGTGAATGGCTATCCAACTACAGAAACAGTTTCTCCTCCCTTGGTGTTCACACCTCAACTGCTAGCAGAGCACCTCACCCTCCCTGATTGAACTAACCTCGTTATCTCCACACTGATATATACCTGCCTCTGGAGATTTCCATTACTTGCATCTGAAGAAGTGAGGTTCTGACCCACGAAAGCTTATGCTCCCAATACTTCTGTTAGTCTTAAAGGTGCCACAGGACCCTCTGTTGCTTTATACAGATTCAGACTAACACGGCTACCCCTCTGATACTTGAATCCAGCTGAATTCCCTGTTTGAGAATCGTCTGACAAATTTTAGCTGCTCCTTTCCAAATTCACATTTCAGAATGAAACCAGTTTGTTGAAAGCATCTCAGAACTGCATGTAGTTGCTCATCATGTTCATTTTTATCTGTGCCATATACCGACACATCATCTGCATGGCAAAGAATACCTGTTAAACCTGACACGAGATGAGAGATTCTCTTTTGGAAGTCTTTTGGTGTGGAAGATATACTGAATAGAACACACACACAAAACCCCACAGCACTTTCCAAATTAGGTGACATGTAGTTAATGGGATAGATTTTTAGCAAGGGGGATTTGCTAGAAGCTGGCTGTAGCATCTAACTTTGAGAAGACTGTGGCTTCTGATAACTGAGCTAACGTCTGGTCAACTGCAGGAATTATGTGTCTTTCTCTGCATATGCTTTTATTAAGGCCCAAACAAATCTGGATTTTGCCATTGGGCTTTGATACTACAACCATGCCTGCACACTAGTCAGTGGTTTCTTCTGTCTGGGAAATAGCCCCTATATCTTCCATTTCCTTTAATTCTTCTTTGACTTTTTCCTAGCAAGCATATAGGAATGTGACATGAGGCTGTCAGAGCAAAGGAAGTACTGATGGCACCAATTCTCTTTTGTACTCCCCCTAGAAAGCCCTGTGAAGACATGTGGACACATCTCCTGGATAGTTTGCTTTTTGCCATTCCAGTTTCTCTATTAGGTGTAGACCTTGTATGCTAGCAGCTCTAGTAGGAGAGTTGTCAGTCCTTGAATTACATATATTATTTGATGAAGAACATTCCATCCTTTCCCCAATTTCTCAAGGAACTGGCCACAAACACCCAAGGTAGTGTGACTAGCCCCACATCAAATTTTATTTGGTCTTTGCGGATCTCCATCTCAGGATCGATTATAATCTTTTATTGGAATGGAAAGGCCGACTGCCCCAGCATCAGTTTTAAATGTAAGGTTTAAGGACATTTCAATTCATGCTTGTGTACCAAGGAGTTGTCTCTCCTATTGAGAATATAGTCCCTAGAAGTACATCTGCATTGTCCTCTGATGATAACGCTCCCTCTTGGTTGTTTCCGCTACTCTTAGTGACCTGCGTGCTACTGCAAAATGTCCCATTTTGTAGCATCTCCTACATTCTGCTCCTTTTACTGGACATTGTTGCTAGTTGTGGCTGGGTGTCTTGCCACATGTGCCACAGCTTTTTCAAGCTTCCCTCTTATTATGGTTCCTTGGTCTCTCCTTCTCTAATTGTGCCACAGCTTTTTCAAGCTTCCCTCTTATTATGGTTCCTTGGTCTCTCCCTCTCTAATTGTGCACTGTTCTTGTGGTAAATTTGGTCTGACTGCTCCTGTCATATTTGTATTTGCTCTTCACTGCTGTTTCTTTAGGGTTTCTTGCTTTCTCACTTTTTGCTATAGCTTTTGCTCATGTGAGATCTGGGTCTAATTGAAGCTGTGCTGGTGAATTAGTGTCTCTTATGCCAACAACTATCCTGTCTCTTATTAGTTCTTCTTTTAACATTCCACATTTGCAATGTTTAATAACACTATGAACTGCAATAATAAAAGACTTCTCTGTTTCCCCTTGTTCCTGGCACTTCCTATTAAGATTAGTTCTTTCATATGTAATATTTTGTCTGCCTGTGAAATGGGCATCAAAAGCCTCTTTCTCTTTGGAGCATTCTTTCTTTTCCTCAGCAGGGCGGGGAAGGGCACACATCAACTGCATCACCCATGGCAAATATCAGAGCATTTATCTGGTATTCTTGTGCTTTCTTTGTTAAACCAGAAGCCATTTGGAATCACTCAAATCTACGGAGCCAGCAAGGCCAGCTGCCTGAGTTGCCAAAGTCAAACTTCTCTAGCGCAGCCATTTGCACTATGAGCTCCCAGCTTTCCTCCCTGATTTTCCACTTTCTCCACTCACTCATTGCTCTGGCAGTCTGGAGTGTCTCTTTTCTTTCCTTTACTCCTTCTTTATAGAGGGATTCACTCCTTTCTGACACCACATGCTGTGAGGACATGAACAAAGAGCCCTGCTTTAAGCAGCAACTAGAGAACTCCCCAGCCAGGAAGTCCCTACCTTTATTAGGCTCCCAGCTGCAACATATTCTGGTCCTCTCTGGTAACAGTGGAGAAGTTGGACAAGGAACTCTGTAATCACACCACAGACCCTCACCTGGGCATCCGTCCCTCACAGCAGCGACAGTGGTAGCAGGTGGGTTTCTCTGCAGGGAAGACTGGTGACAGGCAAGACATCCTACTGTCCTGTGTGAGAATAGGTCTTCATTGGTTTTTGAGGAAGGGAGTTCTCCCTTGACTGCTGATGGTCCCCCTCAGCAGTTGGGAGTGGTGGAGCAGATTTCCCTTGATTGATGCATGAGGAACTGTGAACTGGCAGACATGGGCAGGGAGAGAGGCAAGTTCCAGAGCCTAGCGGAGTCTCATACAATGCAGCAGTAGTTTGGTCCTTTCTCCGCTCCTCCTTTTGGGCTGGTGGAGATGAGGGAGTTGCATAGACTTCATGGTGAGCATGACCTGTCTCCCTTGCAGATCTAAAAGCACTGGTGCTGGACTCAATTAAGGAGTTCTGTTTGCAGCAGCTACTGTGATTGCTGTAACTCAGGGAGGGCCAAAAATTTTAACAAGCAGAGCTGGCCTGTTTAGCAGTCTTAGACACAGTAAGCCTGATGTGCAATGAAGGGAGAGTAAGCTTCTGAAAATGCACTAAAAAGCAAATGCATTCAGTCATCCTCCATAGACAAGTGAATTTAGGCAGCTGCTTATACAGCTAAAGGAAGAGTGCCATGGTATGCACCAGACCTAAATAAATTAGGAATGGGACAGAGACTGGGGAAATCTGAGAACTCAGAACTGAGTTCAATTCCAGTTTTGCCACAGACTTCCTATGTGACTTCTGGCAAGTCACTTAATCTCTGTGTCTCAGTTTCTCGTTTGTAAATTGAGGATAATAGCTCTGCTTTTCTCCCATGCTTTGTCTGTCTTGTCTAATTAGATTGTAAGCCCTTTGCAGGCAGGGGTTGTTTTTTATTATGTGTTTATACAGCATCTAGCACAATACTTGGGAGCAGGGACTTGAAATTTGGCAAGAGTGTTGTCAGGAGATGGCCTTTGTGTCAGGGATGTACCTTTTGCTGTCTCTGTGAAAATACACCCAGATTTGGCTAAATTATAAGCTTTTGAAAAATCACAGTTTGCACATGCTCACTGAAGACTTGCTACAGACTCATAGGTGAATTCCCCCAAGTTTTCATCTGCACTGAGCATGCTCCAGTCAAGGGCTGAACAGAACCTTTCCTGCAATTGGTCCGTTTTATGTTGGGGCCCAGGATAGGCATCAGAAGTGAGAGCAGGGAGACTGTTTTTCCTATGATCTCAATGCCCCTCTGTAACCTCTGGGAGAGTACATTTTAGAAAGCAACAGAGAGTCCTGTGGCACCTTTAAGACTAACAGAAGTATTGGAGCATAAGCTTTCGTGGGTGAATGCCCACTTCATCAGACGCAAGTAATGGAAATTTCCAGAGGCAGGTATAAATCAGTATGGAGATAACGAGGTTAGTTCAATCAGGGAGGGTGAGGTGCTCTGCTAGCAGTTGAGGTGTGAACACCAAGGGAGGAGAAACTGCTTCTGTAGTTGGATAGCCATTCAACTAGCCATTGGATAGCCATTCACAGTCTTTGTTTAATCCTGATCTGATGGTGTCAAATTTGCAAATGAACTGAAGCTCAGCAGTTTCTCTTTGGAGTCTGGTTCCGAAGTTTTTATGCTGTAAGATGGCTACCTTTACATCTGCTATTGTGTGGCCAGGGAGGTTGAAGTGTTCTCCTACAGGTTTTTGTATGTTGCCATTCCTGATATCTGATTTGTGTCCATTTATCCTTTTACGTAGTGACTGTCCAGTTTGGCCAATGTACATAGCAGTGGGGCATTACTGGCACATGATGGCATATATAACATTGGTGGACGTGCAGGTGAATGAGGCGGTGATGTTGTAGCTGATCTGTTAGGTCCTGTGATGGTGTTGCTGGTGTAGATATGTGGGCAGAGTTGGCATCGAGGTTTGTTGCATGGGTTGGTTCCTGAGTTAGAGTTGTTATGGTGCGGTGCGTGGTTGCTGGTGAGAATATGCTTAAGGTTGGTGGGTTGTCTGTGGGCAAGGACTGGCCTGCCTCCCAAGGTCTGTGAAAGTGAGGGATCATTGTCCAGGATGGGTTGTAGATCACTGATGATGCATTGGAGAGGTTTAAGCTGAGGACTTGGTGGCCAGTGGATTTCTGTTGGTTTCTTTTTTGGGCTTGTCTTGTAGCAGGAGGCTTCTGGGTACACGTCTGGCTCTGTTGATTTGTTTCCTTATTTCCTTGTGCGGATAGCGTAGTTTTGAGAATGCTTGGTGAAGATCTTGTAGGTGTTGGTCTCTGTCTGAGGGGTTGGAGCAGATGCGGTTGTACCTCAGCACTTGGCTGTAGACGATGGATCGTGTGGTGTGACCGGGGTGGAAGCTGGAGGCATGAAGGTAGGCGTAGCGGTCGGTGGGTTTTCGGTATACGGTGGTGTTAACGTGGCCATCGCTTATTTGTACTGTGGTGTCTAGGAAGTGGACCTCCTGTGTAGATTGGTCCAGGCTGAGGTTGATGGTGGGGTGGAAGCTGTTGAAATCGTGGTGGAATTCTTCCAGGGTCTCCTTCCCATGGGTCCAGATGAAGATGTCATCAATGTAGCGTAGGTAGAGAAGGGGCGTGAGTGGGCGAGAGCTGAGGAAGCGTTGTTCCAGGTCAGCCATAAAAATGTTGGCATATTGTGGGGCCATGCGGGTGCCCATGGCGGTGCCACTGGTCTGGAGGTATATATTGTCACCAAATTTGAAATAATTGTGCGTGAGGATAAAGTCACAGAGCTCAGCAACAAGTTGTGCTGTGTCATCATCAGGGATACTGATCCTGACAGCTTGTATTCCATCTGTGTGTGGGATGTTTGTGTAGAGAGCCTCTACATCCATGGTGGCTAGGATGGTGTTTTCTGGGAGGTCACCGATGCATCGTAGTTTTCTCAGGAAATCAGTGGTGTCACGGAGATAGCTGGGAGTGCTGGTGGTGTAGGGTCTGAGTAGGGAGTCCACATATCCAGACAGTCCTTCAGTGAGAGTGCCAATGCCCGAGATGATGCGGCGTCCAGGATTTCCAGGTTTGTGGATCTTGGGTAGTAGATAGAATAACCCCAGTCGGGGCTCTAAGGGTGTGTTGATTTGTTCCTGTGTTAGTGTAGGGAGTGTCCTGAGTAGATGGTGCAGTTTCTTAGTATATTCCTCAGTGGGATCTGAGGAAAGTGGCCTGTAGAATTTGGTATTGGAGAGTTGTCTAGCAGCCTCCTTCTGGTAGTCAGACCTGTTCATGATGACAACAGCACCTCCTTTATCAGCCTCTTTGATGATAATGTCAGGGTGGTTTCTGAGGCTGTGGATGGCATTACATTCTGCACGATTTAGGTTATGAGGCAAGCGATGTTGTTTTTCCACAATTTCTGCCTGTGCACGTCGGCGGAAGCATTCTATGTATAGGTCCAGACTGTCATTTCGACCCTCAGGAGGAGTCCATGTGGAGTTCTTCTTCCTGTGTTGTTGGTGGGAGGGTATCTGTGTATCAGTGCGCTGTTCAGTGTTATCTTGAAAGTATTCTTTGAGTTGGAGGTGGCGAAAGTAGGCTTCCAGATCACCGCAGAACTGTATCATGTTTGTGGGGGTACTGGGGCAAAAACAGAGTCCCCGAGATAGGACAGACTCTTCTGCTGGGTTGAGTGTGTAGCTGGATAAATTGATGATATTGCTGGGTGAGTTAGGGGTACCCCTGTTGTGGCCCCATGTGGCAGGTAGGATTTTAGACAGCTTACGGTCCTTTTTCCTTTGTAGAGAGGTGAAGTGTGTAATGTAGATCTCCTGTCTTATTTTAGTAAAGTCCATTTGTGTGGAGGGTTGGTTGTATATGAAAGTCTCCAGGTTGGAGAGCTCTTTCTTGATGTTTTTCTGTTTGCTGTATAGGATGCTGATCAGGTGGTTTCTCAGTTTCTTTGATAGTGTATGGCATAATCTCTCACTGTGCAGTATGTAGATAGCAATGGATTTTTCACCTTCAGTCCATTTGGTATGATGTCCATCCGTTTGCATTTGGAAAGGAAGATGATATCTGTCTGTATTTGTGCAAGTAGAAGGAGCCCAGGGAGAGGAGGCTAGGTTTGGAGGCTGGCAGGTGAAGGGAAGAAGTGGAACTGGGAGTCGAGGTGGGAGGAAGACTGGGACTGGCTGGGGAAGGAGACTGGGATGGCAAAACAATGGGGTGGGAGGAAGGAGGCGTGGAGAAGAGACTGATTGGATGAGAAACAAGGAGTGGGTAAATGGGACTGGCTGGTCAAGGAAAAAGGTGGTAATACAGGCTTCTCTTTGCTAATGTACAAATAACAAAGGATGAGGGGCGATGATATGTCCTGGTGTATGTATACTCCTAAAAGCACTGTTGGCTGGCTTGTGGCATTTCACTCAGGGAATGTAACCTTGGTATCTTTATAGGTCACGTTGACAGGTACAGCAGGCAGGGGCTGAATGGAAGGTTTTGACTGAATGTTCTCACTTGTTTATTTCCTGCTAGAACATTTCTAAGTGGCCTGTGAAATGTTTCAGGAGGGGAGTTGTTTACTCATATCAGCCCAGTAGCAAGGGAATGGAGAATTCAAATGAGCACATCCGATCACAAACCTAATGTGGAGTGAAATCTTCAGCCTAAATACAAGAAGGAGGCACTCATAAATGCTATTTTCCTATTGGTGAACCTGAACATTGCTATTTATGATTTAATGTTATGGCTGTTTGTGGGTATGTGTGGTACCTAAAATAGCTATTACCCAATGTATTTGGGCTCTGAACCACTGCCTGTCCTGTAGGAGAGCTGTACAACAGTGGGTGTCCCTGGAGGTCTCTGTCTTTAAGGCCAGAAGGAACAATCATGATAATCTAGTCTGACCTCCTGCACATTGCAGGCCACAGAATCTCACACACCCACTCCTATAGTAAGCCCTTAGCTTCTGGCTGAGTTACTGCAGTCCTCAAATCTTGATTTAGAGATTTCAAGTTACAGAGAATCCACCACTCCTTTAAATTCAAACCAGAAAATGCCCCATGCTACGGAGGAAGGCAACCTCAGCCCCGGGATTATTCCATGTTATGCAACCAGCATTCCTTTGGTGGCTCTGGGTTTTAAACCTATTTGTCATAATTTCAATCTATTTACATCACTTAGATTAAATTAAAAAAACCAAGCATTACATATTTGCTGCCAGGTTTTAAAGAAAGTCGAAGCACTGAACGGGTGGATGTCATTGGCTAAGCACGTGGAACCATAGTTTGTTGACAGGCTAAACCAGCTTTTGACAGCAGTAACCTCTTCTGCAAGTGCAGAGAGACTGTTTTCATTTCTTTCAGCTAGTTCAGTTCAATGACTAGTTCATTCAAAGGTGAGAAACCAACTGGAAGTTGAAAAAGCAAGGAAGCTGGTTTTCCTCTTCCAACCTATGAATTAAAATGAGGTGTGAGGAGAAAATGTGCTGGTTCTAAAATCTTGAAGTCCTGGTGACCAGTGTCACACGGGGTCCACGCATTGATAGGGTGCCTCCTACTGGCTGCACTGGGGATTAGCTCCTTCCAGGTCAAATACCCCCTTCTGGCACTTGTTCATGCACCCTGCCATCCTCCCTTTCTCTCTCTCTCTCTCTCATTGCAACTCAGGGTGCTCTCTGTCACGTGACCCTCTGGCCAGGTCACTTGTGATTTTCCCTTTCTGGGGGGGTTATCAAAGTCTCTCCATCCAAAATGGCAGCCTTCTCCCATGCTGCACTGACTGTGCCACTTCTCCAGTGACTAATAGGGGAAACCAGACCTGCCCTCTACTGTAGGTTCCAGCCCAGGGACCTTCTAATTAGCAGCTAAGTTCTGCAATGTCCCACCTTGCTGCCATTTCCCTGAGCCTTTTCCTACTCCACCTTTCTCAGGCTTTTGCTCCACCACCCTTCTGGATAAACCCTTCCTTCAGGCCCTGGGGTTTCTACTCTCCCTCTGGGTTTGTTTGTTTGTCTCTAACATTCAGAGAGTAGCCACAGGCTCCCTCGCTGCCATTCCCTCTGCTGCCAGCTTCCTGGCTTTATACTAGTCCTGTCTGTTCTTCTCAGCTGGCCTCCATCATCATTCAGGGGTTACTTAGGTCACCTAATTCCCCCCAGCTGTGGCCTATCCAGGTAACTGCCCCCTTCTCAGCCTCACAAATCCTTTCTAGGCTAGTGTGGGGTGAAAACCCTTTCACAGCCAGAAACCATCAGTTCAATTCACTAATACAGATAATACTTGTTTAATTAATCAATTAGTTTTAATGCAAAAGATGTTATGAGGAATGTGGATTTTTTTTTCTTATGTAATGAGCACATTTACTATAGCTTTGTTTCATTTTTAGGAATTAAATGCTGTTTTTGTGCATTTTTAATTTGATTTTAATTTCCATCCAAATAGAGTTTTACACAAATCGTAAGTTTAAAAGTAATCACCTAGTACAGGGGTAGGCAACCTATTGCATGTGTGCCGAAGGTGGCACGCGAGCTGATTTTCAGTGGCACTCACACTGCCCGGGTCCTGACCACCGGTCCGGGGGACTCTGCATTTTATTTAATTTTAAATGAAGCTTCTTAAACATTTTAAAAATCTTATTTACTTTACATACAACAATAGTTTAGTTATATATTATAGACTTATAGAAAAAGACCTTCTAAAAAAGTTAAAATGCATTACTGGCACACAAAACCTTAAATTAGAGTGAATAAATGAAGACTCGGCACACCATTTCTGAAAGGTTGCCGACCCCTGATCTAGTAAATAAGAAATGCATCATTGACCATTTTTTTACATAACAAAAATTCAGTATTTGAATAAATGTAAGTTAAGCTAAGTGCCAGGTATCAGGGGTAGCTGTGTTAGTCTGTATCCACAAAAACAGCGAGGAGTCCGGTGACACCGTAAAGACTAACAGATTTATTTGGGTATAAGCTTTTGTGGGTAAAAAACCCACTTCTTCAGATGCATGGAGTGAAAATTACAGATACAGGCATAAATATATATATAGTGGAGAACCAATGTTGAAGGCCAATTCAGTCAGGGTGGATGTGGTCTACTCCCAATAATTGATGATGAGGTATCAATACCAAGAGAGGAGAAATTGCTTTTGTAGTGAGCCAGCCACTCCCAGTCCCTAGTCAAGCCCAAATTGATGGTGTTACGTTTGCAAATGAATTGTAGCTCTGCAATTTCTCTTTGAAGTCTGTTTTTGAAGTTTCTTTGTTGAAGAATGGCTACTTTTAAATCTGTTGACAGGGCCGGTGCAACCATTTAGGCAAACTAGGCGGCCGCCTAGGGCGCCTAGTGGTTGGGGGCGCCTAAAAGCCTGCTCAGGCGCGGAGGTGGAGTGGAGATGAGCTGGGGAGGAGGGGGCGCGGTGAGGGCCTCCCGCAGTAACGGGGGGGCGCACAGGGGAACCACTCCCCGACCCAGATCACCTCCACTCTGCCTCCTCCGCTGAGCACACAGCCCCCGCTCTAAGTCTCCTCCAATCGGCGCCGCAAGCCTGTGAGGGGAGGAGAATTAGAGCGGCGCCCATGCGGGGTTAGCTTCCGCAGAGCGGGGGCTCCCCAGACAGGGTTAGCTTCCGCATGGAGGGGAGTCTCCCCAGGTGGGGTTAGCTGCCGTGGAGGCAGGTTCCCCGGGCTGGGTTAGCTGCCGCGGGGGAGGGCGGGGTTACCGGGGGGGGGGTGCAAGGTGGAAGTTTCAGCTAGGGCGCGAAACTTCCTTGCACTGGTCCTGGTTATTGAATGTCCAGGGAGATTGAAGTGTTCTCCTACTGGCATTTGTATGTTACCGTTCCTGATGTCTGATTTGTGTCCATTTATTCTTTTATGTAGATCCTGTCCAGTTTGGCCAATGTACATGGCAGAGGGGCATTGCTGGCACATGATGGCATATAGAACATTAGTAGATGTGCAGGTGAATGAGCCCCGGATGGTGTGGCTGATGTGGCTGGCTCACTACACCGTGACTGATTAGCCTTCAGCATTGGTTCTCCACTTGTAAGGTAACTCCTTTCTCTTCATGTGCCAATACATATTTATGCTTGTATCTGTAATTTTCACTCCATGCATCTGAAGAAGTGGGTTTTTTACCCACGAAAGCTTATGCCAAATAAATCAGTTAGTCTTTAAGGTGTCACCGGACTCCTCGTTGCTTTTAAGCTAAGTGGTTAAATAAATGTAGTGTGACCTCCTGGCTAGCATAAAGAAGCACCAAGCTTAGTGTAAGGCTACGTTTTGTTGGTTTAATGGTTACCAGTGAGAATTAACCTTTCTTTAGGAAAATGACTACAAAGTACAGATGCAAAACAAGATTAAAATGTATGATTTAAATCTAAGTTAATTGCTTGCAGTTTTAAATCATGACTAAAATTTAAATCAGTCCAGTCTGTTCTGGGAATGCACATCAGAGTAGAAAGTCCACCACACATCATTCCCCATCAGCACTGGCCAATGCAGAGGGTGGACTGGTACCATGGCCCCTCCCTTAGTACACTGCTCCCTGATCCTAGCGTTAGCCTGGAGAAGTCCTAGCTCCACAGCTCAAGCACTGTGATTGTGCCCCTTCACAGAGCCCAGCCACAAAGAAAGGGGCAGAGAGCTCTCTGTGCCCTCTCCTTCACTTGTGCACTCACACACGGTCTGCCCCTAATAATGGTAATCATTACGTAAGTGGGGAAAAGCATCCGCACACAAAAAGCATCCACTGGGCAGTCTTTGTGGTTGAGGTAAATGCAGAGTTAAACACTCAGACTGTCCTTCGCAGATGACCCACAATGGTTAGCAGATGCTTTCAGGCGTCTCAACTTTTAAAATTTCTCTGTCAGCTTCTCAGCTGTGAGGCACGTGTGTTGCATATGGAAACTAGAAATGTCTGCTGCCAAATCGGGTTTGCTGTGGCTTTTAACAGCCCTCTCCATTTACTGTGAAGATGCAGCTTTTCCCATGAAAATGTTGTTTTACTGATGCAAAAATATCTAGCAAAGAGACTGTCCTTGGGCTGCTGCCACATGCCAGACAGCCCAGGGCAGCAAAAACAGGGGATGGAAAGCCACAGCCAGGGCAGATTATCGCTTTCTTATCAAAGGGATCAATAGCTATAGATCAGGGGGTTCTGAATAGCTCATCAGATTAGGGAGGAGGCAGACAGTGTGTTTTGCTGTGGATCTGACTACCAAGCAGTAGCTATGAGAATTCACTGAATAACACCACAAATAAGCAGTGAGCTCACTATCTCGAGATAGCAGTGAGACCTGGCAGATGGATAGAGCTGTGCAGCCACCAGTAAACAGAGTCATTGGAGTGTGGAATGGATCTCCAGGAATGTCCCCAGCAGCACTGAGGAGTCCCTCAGGTGGAACAGTGTTCAGCGGATTGCCCAGGAATGATCTGGTTGTGCTGCCAACCAGGGGCCAATATCCACTGAAAATTTCAGAAAATTTCCCCCAACATATTCATCTCAGCTGGTTCCACCAACAAACTTTTCCTTCCTCCCTCCCAGCTCAGCAGCTCCCAGCCCAGACAGGCAGGAACATTCCTCCAGCTCAAGCAGGCCAGTTCCAGCCAGCCCCTGGATGTCCTTTTCATACACATCCTCGGGGTCAGACAGGGCTGGCCTCATCTCTGTGCTCTTTAGCTAGCTAGCATCACAAGACAATTTTATACACTTGTTTGTGTCTGCCAGCCTTGCCCCACTGCTCAACCTAGTGTTGGCTGGTCCACACTGTATATGACGTTTACATGGTAACGTTGGGGGGTTAGGGTGTGGAAGGGGGTCAGGGCTCTGGGCTGGGGGCACAGGCTCTGGGGTGGGGCCAGGGATGAGGGGTTTGGTGTGCTGGGAGTTGGGTTGCAGGAGGGGGCTCTGGGCTGGGGATGCAGGCTCTGGGGTGGGGCTGGGGATGAGGGGTTTGGGGTGCAGAAAGGAGTTCTGGGTGGGGGGGCTCATGGCTGGGGCAGGGGATTGGGGTGCGGACTTACCTCCGGCGGCTTCTGGTCAGCAGCGCAGCCTGGCCAATGGGAGTGTGGAGCCAGTGCTCAGGGTGGGGGCCCCTGTGGGCCCCGCCTAAAAGCTGGACCTGCTGCTGGCCGCTTCCAGGGTGCAGCGCGGTGTCGGAACAGGAAGGCACTAGCCTGCCTTAGCTGGGCAGAACCGCCGAGAGGACTTTTAACGTCCCGGTCAGAGGTGCTGACCAGAGTGACCCAGTGCCTTACATGCTGCGACCTAGTACTGGGTCGTGACCAGAACTTTGAAAAATGCTGTCCTAGGTGACCTTGGGCAAGTCACTTACTCTGTCTCTTCCTCAGTCGCTCATCTCTAATAATACTCTCCTAACTTACACAGGAGTGCTGGGAGGACAAATTCCTTCATGATTGTGGGGTACCCAGATACTACAGTGACCGGAGCCATAGGATGACAGGGATAGAAATAGAGGAGACAGGTTTTAAGCTATTTGCGGAAGGTAAGAGTCCAATGTTGAGAGTCCATTGTTAACTGAGGGCACACAGCACCATGCAGAGTGAAGAACAGACACTGAGAAAAGGCTGAAAAGGCAGAAAAAATAGTGGAGGGATTTTTCATGAATTTGTTGTTGAAATTTCAAATTTTCAAAAAGATTCAACCACTCTCAAAGGTTTTAAAATTTTGAAAAATGTTTGCAAAAACTTGTAATGAAAAGTTTCTGACCAGCTCTGGTGGAAGGCTCTGAGAAGTCTGTTCTCTCTTTCTGACTACACCGAAATTCTTGTGGCAACAATAGGCAGGGACAGGGAAGAAATATGTCAAGTTGGAACAGCTGGCAGCCCCAGAACAAAAGTAAATAAAGGAGGTAAAGCACCAGGAAGTGCCAATAAAAACGAATGGTAGGTCTGTTGTCAATTTTCAATTATAAGAATACTGTTTCCAAATGCAATCTGATTTCTTGCTGTAAAACTCAGGTTAAGAATCTAGTCCAAGATGATTTTTGAACTGAAAAATTATCAAGTCCAGGGACTATTGTGCTCATATGCTTTGGCAAATGAGATTGATTTTAATGGCATCAACACTGATTGTACAAACGGGACTAATTTACATGATGGTAGATTCCAAATATGTGAAAAATTACAGCTAACAGAGATTTATGATTGCTGTGTTCATGCTGGTGGAGAGCCGGGTTGTTGCTACGTATAATTTAATATTAGTTCCACTTGGATAAATTTTCCTAATGGTGTGTTTTTTTTTTTTTTTTAAAGAATGTTTATAGTCAAAAGTTTAAAAAAAACCAAATTGCTTGAGTTCATGGACTTAGCTAAATTGTACTCAATGTCCAGTACTTTTGTCCTGATAGATATTATCAGACGTGTTTGGTTGCTTATGAAATATGCAGATAAACTGCAGCTCATGCTCTACCAGATCCCTGCTGGCCGACGCAGCCTTTCCAGGGCAGTGTGCCAACAGGAGATACTCAGACACTGGCTGCTGCGCTTTCCTCTCCTGGCTGTTGTATGGTGGGTGGAGGGGCAGCCAAGTGGGGCTGGTGACATGAAAGTGGCCACGAGTGCTCCCTTCTTCCCCAAAACACTTGGTCTGGAATTCCCTTGAGCCACCATTGTCTCCCCATGAAAGAATATGAGGAAAGGTCCAAATTGTGTGTAACACAATTCCTCCTTTCTGAGCCTGGCTTTGCCCGGGTGCAGTGTATACTATGGGAAACATTCTCACATGTCTTGCCTGGAGTGCACTAGGCTATACAGAGAGCTTCCCCTTCCCCCCTTTCCTTTCCAAGCACAGGTCACAAGTAGAGCATAATATGGATCTAGTGTTTTTGACTGCTAGGCAGGGAATCCAATGGTGCTCCGTTGGGGTGTGGCCAACTGGTTTGGGGTGTGGCCAGGCTCCTGGCTCCCCTGCATTTATGGTGCCTTCAGCAAGAGGTGCTGGGGGAGAGGATGCATGCTGTGGCTATTTGAAGAAGTGGAAAGGAATGTTCTGGAGTGTGCTACACCTTGGCTCCCAGAGCCTTCCTGCCTTTGCAGACACAGACCCTCTCAACAGCCACTCCCCACAGGATTTATCCCTGGCTGGTTAGGTGAAATGTATATACGTCTGGGAACCTTACTAGAGGTGCTTTTCAAATATCAGTGGGTATTGTTCTGTTTGTTTTATATCCACAATGTTCAGCCATCAGTGCCTATGGGCTCTGATGTGAAGTCACAATTATGAAGCTGAGAACTACTTTTTAGGTTTATTAAAATAATAGAATAAAAACACATTCAAGGGAAATGCTTAAATAATAATCAACTTCACGTAACCATCTGTTGCTCAAACCAAATGGGTTCCCATTTCAATGCTAAAAGCAAGCAGGCCTGCAGTTTCACATTGTACTGTAAACAGCAGATAGCTCATTGCCCTTCTGAAGGCCGGATTTAATTCATACATGCTAATTTTGAAACTCCAATGGGTTGGATTTCAATGAAGGGTCATGTAATTGCTGATTATGAACTGTTTTTCCTCTCCTGGATTTCTTTCTGTTCCATTATTTCGATATACCTAGACATTTAGTTAGAGATTCTCAGCATCCTATATGTGACCTCGCTTAAAAACCTTGAAAAATTGGTTGGTAATCATTTAAACATTGGTCCAAGTAAAACAAATGTAACACCCTCTACTGGTTTGTGTTCAATGGTTCTTACATCAGCTCTGTTTTAAATGCCTTGCCAGGCTGACTAACTGAAAGACATTTTGGAATTGTTTGCAAATGGAGCCCAAAGGGAAGGGCTCCATTGCACCTGGTGCTGCCTGCAGATCATGAAAAAGATGAAGATCGAAATGGCCAACACCATCTTCCATATCAGCTGGTGACACTTCATACAAGGACACCTTCATGTCAGACTTTAATTTGCAAAGCTCTGCATCGATTTCCATCGTTTGACTTGCTGAAGTGCCACAGCAGAGCACTTTGAATGCTCCCAGGTTTTGTGTCTAAGAGACTTTGCTGAAATAAAACTTGCAAGCAACAGAGGAGCCAGCTTCCACTTTGCCTCCATTTAGGTTGCAGCCAGACATGGAATCCTGCTAAACAAGCTGATCTGTATCTCAGACTGCACCCAACCCAGTAGCTGGAAGGATGCAACAAGAGGATAAGAGCTCTTTCCTTCAGCCTCAGGGTATGATTTTCAAAAGCACCAAACTGACTTAGGAGCCTAGGTCACATTTTCAAAAATGATTTAAAGCCAGATTAGAGGCACTTTTGAAAATGCCAGTCGGCACCCATCTGCATCTTTAAGCACCTAAATACCTTTAAACATCTGGCTTTTAGGCACTTTGGACTCTACGTGTCATTGAAAATCCCACTTCTTACTAGCTAAATCTTTTTTTGAAAATGGGGTTTAGGTTCCTAAGTCACTGAGGTGCTTTTTGAGCAGCCCTTTACATAACATGTTGCTGTTGGGGGAGGATTGGTGGAGTCAAGGAATTTTGATGATCGCTTGTTGGGCATATTCTTAAACTGATCAAATATACAGGGTGTTTTTATTTAGCTTGAAGGATCTGATAAATATAGAATGTAAAAAGCCTCTGTTGTTGAACAGCTCTTATCTTGGTATCTTTATTTACATATCCAAATAACACTGACGCAATCAAACTACCCAAAGAACGGCTTTCCCTCAGCCTGGGATCAGAAACAAATTAGATGTTAATAGTGTTGTGTGACAACTAGGGAAAATATTTTGCAAAACTGTGCAAAAATAATATTTGCATTTAGTTCCAGGTCATTTAGTGGATTAAAAAATGAGACTTTTCATGCCATGGCTTGGTTTTGTATAACAGAGGGTACTGGCCCTTCAAGCATAAGAGGGGACAGAAGACCCCCTTTCAAGGATGTTGGTGTCAGCACAGTCAGAAACCAGCTGAAGCTAGAAGAGAGGAGGTGGTCCCGGAGTGTTAGCAAATGGGATGGGAAGATCCCAGGATACTGTCACTTTAAGAGCCTGGGATCAGGAGCCCTGTGGTGTAGGGTGATGCAGTGCTCCCCTCTCAATTGGGAGAAACTTTCAGAAGGAGGATAGCATATATGCCGCCTTCAGCATGTGGACAGAAGAAGGAAGGCAGAACTGAAAGGCGAGGCTTCTGCTGAGCAGAACAAGCTCTCCATGGATGACAGGAGCTTTGGAGATGGCTTTGAACTATGGGGTTACTATGATGGACCTTGTGTTTGGGACACTGAGGACTAGTTTGAATTACTGTGGGCTAATAACCCTGTTTCAGGGAAGGGCTGGTGATAGCCCTGAGAGAGACTATCCAGTGCTCCCAAAAGTCCCTGAAGACCAGGAGCAGAAGGGGAGCACCTGCGGAAACACCTCTAGCCATAGCAGGGCACCTGGCAAAAGGCAACTCGCTACCTTTTGCATAAGAACTTGGACTTGACAGATCAATCAAGTGGTGATATCACCAGAACCAGATGCTTCAGAGGCAGGTGCAAGTAACCCCATAGTGGGCAATTATGCAATAAGCTTTTAATTGGGAAAAATTCTGCATAACCTCCTTTAGTTAAAGGTTGGCTTATCGCAAAGGCTGGGAGTTTATAATTTTTTTCTTAAAAAAAAAAAGTCGTCTTATCCTATCTAATATAATTATCGATGTTCTCATTATCTAATATAACGTGTATTCCTTTCTTGAGTCCCACCAGGTTCTTGACCTCAACAACACCTAGAGGCAATGAAATCTACAGGTTGGCTACGTAATGTGCGTTAAAAAATTATTTCCTTTTATCACTTTGCATTTGCACTGATCCTGTTATGTTGTGCTTAAGTAGCCTTATGTTCCGTCTACAGATTTTATTTTCCTTACTTTTGCAGGGGGTTTTCAATTACCTTCTTTTTATAAAATTGCCCTTTCTGAAGCTTAGCGTCACAGTGCTAGATTTTTTCCCCTGACGAGGCCAGGCTTAATTACCACATGTTGTGAGCACTATTACTGAGTGGGTCAGCTATAGTTACTTTTTGAACCATTACTTGGAATAAGTTGAAAATAGTCTCTTCTCTTGTGTTCTCTATAGCTAGCTGTTCCTAAAAGCAATCATGTATGGTGGTGAGAAATTGTGTCTCTACACCTTGTTCCATAGTGCCATTTGGCCAATTTATTACAGTTGTCCACTATAATCATTTTAATAGACGTGGTTTCCCCTTCTTTCCAGACTAGGATTTAGTTACAGCACATTTATTCCCTTCAGACTGGTTCACTGCAATTTGCTGACTATGGAGGCAATTCAGATGCTCCAGCTTGTTCAGAATTTGGCCACCGCAGCTGCCATTGACAATGAAACCCTCTGCTCCACTCTCTGCCCCGGCTGCAAGTTTCCTTCCATTGACAGTTCAAAGCCTTGTCCCTCCTCTGCAAAATCATTAATGGCAACGACCTCCTCCATGGCCCAACAACATAACTCAAGCAAAGCCTCCAATAATCAGGAAAAGGAGAAAAGCAGAGAACTCCATGATGGAGACCTTCATCTAATTTACATGGGCAATGCTTAGATACTGTGATAATGGGCACTATAGAAAACCTTAAGATAGAAAGACAGAAATAGAAAGATATTCTGGGTCAAATTCCACTCCCAAATGTGCACATGTGGCTCTCATTAACTTCAGCTGCTGATAGAGTGTGCCTCATTGTGAAAGGTCATCCACAGGCATTTTGGTAACTTCTGAGTAGAATTTCATTTCAATCACACATACATACCTCTTTATTTGTTTTTCATTATCATTTATGCAAAGCAATATTTTGTTTTTATGAGTATTATTGGGAAGTGGCTTTGATTTGGGTAATTCCAAAACAAAATAAATTTACATAACAAATTAATTTCAGGTGAAAGAGCATGTAATTTATAAATGTTGGGTCACCCAGTCAGGGTGTACAAACAGTGCCATGTGATGAATCACACAGTTTGAACATTGATCTCCGAACATCAGATAATCAAAGGAATATTCTCAGTGAACAGTTCATAAGGAGTCCGTAAGTCTGAAGTCTGTGTTTACAAAACATTCATTGAACAAGTCTGGATATTCACGTACTCACAGTATGCTTCTGCTACTGGTACATAGCGCTGGGTGGAGGACAAATTCTGTTGTGCAAAGGATTTTGAGATTTCTAACTTACGCTTTGTTCTGAATCAGAACAAAACCTGAACATTTCAAAATTCTTCATGAAGGAAAATTCCATATTTTGTTTGTTGGAGGTCAGTTGAAAGATTTTGTTTCAATTTCAACTTTTTTTCAAAGCAAAATGTTTCATTCAGAAAGTCAAAATGGGATTGTCAGAACTACCCCCCCCCCCCGGGTTTTCTTTCAGAATGAAATTTCAGTGAAAACAAACTGATTTTGTGAAGCATTTTGATACTGATGGAACTGTGTGTTCGGACAGAATAGGGCGCCATTGAAATTTCTCCAACCAGCTCTGAGTTGTTTTCTACATTTTTTCCTTGAGCCTTTTAATATGTTTCTATCCATTTATGCAGTACATATTTAAAATTTTTATTAAAGCTAATGTTAAAAAATTATATAGTACACATGTTAAGAAAGAGTGTCTATACATCTGGGTATAGTGCTTAGATCAGTGGTGGGCAACCTGCAGCCCGCGGGCCGCATGAAGCCCATCAGGGGTAATCCACTGGCAGGCTGCAAGACAGTTTGTTTACATTGACCGGCCGCTGGCACAGCTGCCCGCAGGTCCCAGTGGTCGCAGTTCACTGTTCCTGGCCAATGGGAGCTGTGGGAAGCAGCCGCAGGTTGCCCACCACTGGCTTAGATTATCCACAAATACAAAGTCTATTTTTAAAGTCATAAGATACATATACTGTAGTGCAGAATACAGTATGCTCTGTAGTGCAGAGTACAGAATGCTGCCTTTGGCATGCAGCCCGCAAGGGTAAGCACCCTGGCGGGCCAGGCTGGTTTGTTTACCTGCTGCATCCGCAGGTTCAGCCGATTGCAGCTCCCACTGGCCACGGTTCGCCACTCCAGGCCAATGAGGGTGGCGGGAAGCAGCGGCCAGCACATCCCTCGGCCTGCGCCGCTTCCTGCTGCCCCCATTGGCCTAGGATGGCGAACCGCAGCCAGTGGGAGCCGTGATCAGCTGAACCTGCAGATGTGGCAGGTAAACAAACCGGCTTGGCCAGCCATGGTGCTTACCCTGGTGAGCCGCATGCCAAAGGTTGCCAATCCCTGCTGTACTGCATAATCAGCAATAACACAAATTTAGGTGAATAAATTTAAGAATACAGTTTAGATATTAGCATCCAAGTATTCGGGTACATCACTCATGAAAATTTATACAAGGAGTTGGTTGTGGAAAGCAAATATAGCTATGAGTGAAGATTGTCCCTCAGTAATTGAGAATTTAGGGTAGATTGTCCATTTGGAAAATACAATCCAGGAGAAAAGTATTTCAGTTACTTTTCTCACTGCGCTTCTCATCGGCACTCCAGCACATCCCTCCTGGTATTGCTGATGTCCGGTGATGTGTTCTATATAGATTTATTACATTCTACTCTTGTTCCTCTTTTGTACCTACTCCACACACTTTAAGCTCCATTCCCATAGTCCTGTGCAGGGCTGGCTCCAGGCATCAGTTGAGGAAGCACGTGCCTCGGGCGGCACATGCTAAGGGGCGGCATTCCGCCCATTCTTGGGGCGGCACAGTCCGAGCGGCTTTTTTTTTTTTTTTTTGCTTGGGGTGGCAAAAATGATAAAGCTGGTCCTGGTCCTATCTTCTGTGATGGTGACTTTTGGCACATGAAGTGGTGTTAACAAGGATCAGGTGCTGCCATTGTTTATGAAAGTGCTAGGGTTCGTTTTACTAGCTGTGGTATGTGCTGATAAAAAACCCAGCGGTGTGTACATTACAGTGAAGTTCTTATATTTAGCAGCTGAAAAGGCAATACTGTACCTGTAATGAGGCTTGCTCATGGAAAACCCCTTCAAGTTGTTTTTAACAGTGCTGCATTAGTCATCCTTAAAATGCTGCCAACAGTTCTGTACTTCTGGCTTGAATCTCACAGTGTGTGAAGACTGTTTTGGAATCTGTGCAGTGTTAAATAGCAACTCCCACTTTGCCTCAGGTGTTGAGGTTATTTTAGGAAAACATGAGCTAACATTCCAGACAACTTCTTGCTCTCAATTTAAAGGACCTGTATCATTCTTTCTGTGTGCTGCAGTTTATTAGAAGACCAAAAGGCGGATGATGGCAATGCTTCACATTTGTAGACTGTGGCCTTGGCTACACTCGCGGATTCACAGCGGCAGTGCTGTGAAGCACAAGTGTAGTCGCGCCGCCAGCGCTGCGAGAGCTCTCTCGCAGCGCTGCAAGTACTCCACCTCTCCGAGGGGAATAGCTTGCAGCACTGCGAGCGAGCGTGCAGCGCTGCAGGTGCTGATTTCACTGGCGCTTTACAGCGCTGCACTCGCTGCGCTCGGGGTGTGTGTGTTTTTTCACACCCCTGAGCGCAACAAGTGCAGCGCTGTGAATTGCCAGTGTAGCCAAGGCCTGTGTTAAGACATTGCATATATTTGGATTTCTGCCTAACTGGTTTTGAGAGAATGCGAGAAGCACTAGGGGAAAGAGAAAGTAGACAAAAGGAATGAAAAGGAAATCTACTGTGGAGAAATAGCAGATGTTCAAAGATAGATGGCTAAAAAGCCAAGCGGCTCCGAGTGCGATCTAGTAGTAAACACAAAGTGCCTGATTCCAGCAGTACTATTTATACTGAGTAGTAACTTGCTATGCAAGTGGGCCATTTGATTTCAAGGAGACTACTTGTTTAGTGAGCTACTGTTGCTCAGCATGAGTAAGGGAGGCAAATATGGACCTTCAAAAACAATCAAGGATAAGAAAGAGGCATTCACTGTATGAGACAGAGAATTCATAAAGAGGAGGCAGAAAAATGGGATCATAGGCTGAGGTTAAGGGAATGAAATGAAATAAATGAAATAAAACTGCACAAAGATTAAGGCAAATTTGACCAAATACAGGTCCATAAGGAAAAAGTCAGTTTCACAGACATGAAAGGCTACAAGGCTATAGTAAGGGGGCTACAAGGATGCAGCCCATAGTAATGGGTGCCACACTGCAGCATTGCCCCAGGGAAGCAATAATGACTCAGGAGGACAGTAATCTGCTGCTGCTCTATGCTAGCAGCAAATTACTGCCTCTACCTTATGTCAGTTCAGCTGTGCTGCCTGGCACATTGGGAGGGCAGAACCAACGCTCTGTTCTCTGTCCCTTTCCGCAAGGGCAATGGGTGAAACTTCCCCTGAGGGAGGCGAGCTCCTTGTCCTGCCTCTTCTGCCCACAGCCCTGTCCACATTCCACCTCGCTCTGCCCCAGGCCCCGCCCCCACCCACTGGTGACTCGCCAATCCCCTCTTCACCCCACCCGAGATCCCCTCCTCCGCTCACCTCTTCCCCCGCTTGCCGCTCACCCACCTGCTGCTCGCTTCCTCACCCCACCAGACCCTTTCCCCACCTGCCATGAGACCCCCCCAGCTGTGCAGCTGGCTCACTTCCTTACATAAGAACAGCCATACTGGGTCAGACCAAAGGTCCCTCCAGCTCAGTATCCTGTCTTTCGACAGTGGCCAATGCCAGGTGCCCCAGAGGGAGTGAACCTAACAGGTAATGACCAAGGGATCCATCCCCTGTTGCCCATTCCCAGCTTCTGGCAAACAGGTTAGGGACACCATCCCTGCCCATCCTAGCTAATAGCCATTGATGAGCCTGTCCTCCATGAACTTATCCAGTTCTTTTTTTGAACCCTGTTATAGTCACTCACCCGGCTACGGGCCCCAACCGCACCCCCATGACACCTTCTCCCCTTTTCACCTTAAAGCACTAATCACATTCCCCAAGGAAACTGAGCAGGCAACAGGCATAGCTCAATTGCAAGGTAGATTCTTCTCTGCGCAGCAGGGAGTTCGGTGTATGATGTATAGAGAGAGACACGAAAAGCCAGGCTACCTGCGCCAACCGGAAGCCTAATCTCTCCTTTTGAAAAAGTGCTTGTCATTGACATTAAGGCAGTAGTTTAATCACCTTTCTTACACAGAATTCCCTGCCAGACTTGTTTACTTAAACTGGGTTTGAATAAAACGTCTAGATCAAGAAATAAACTCACTGGCTGTCAGCTCCTCCTTGAGCGAGATTAGCAGTTACTTCTTCTGGGTACACAGAATAACTGAAGGCTCCTCATTTGGAAACTGTTTTTAACCCCAGTAACACATTTTCCTACAAGGTAAAAACCAGCTGAATGTGGCTGAAGGCTTCCTGGGCATTGGAAATGCCTGTTAAATGGCTTCATTACCACTTTAATGGCTCTTTAACAGTTTCAGTGACCTCCGCTACTAGGTCTCTGGGAGGCTTTTTCACTCACCTCCTCACTCCCCCCCCATCTGCCACTGACTCCCTGCTTGCATTCTCTCTCTCTCTCTCTCTCTCTCTCTCTCTCTCTCACACACACACACACACACACACACACACACACACACACACACACACACACACGCCCCCGCAGCAGCAAGCTGTAGGAGCCTCTGGGAAGGGTCAGAGTAGGGAAGGTAAGAGGCAGGGGACAGGGGCACCTCGGCCCAGGTATCAGGCAGCAGAGACAGCTGTGTTAGAGGAAGCATCGCCTCCCCTTGCCTTTCTGCTTACCCTGTGTATCTGTATTCCCAGACTGTGTTTCCGGTGTTGGGGAGAAGGGGACACACAGTCTAGAGCACAATCTAGCATTCATGGAAATGACAAGGGAAATTTAACAGTTGGAAGTGTAGCTGGATTGGCTGGTTATGTGGAGGGCAGGGAACCACTGTTGTACTGGGAATCACAAGATGGGAGACTGAAAGCTCAGTTATGTGAACTGAGCTGAAGTTAAAAAAGGCTGCAAGTTGGTTCAATTAATGGACTAGCTAACGTAGGGGCAGGTTCTTTCTCAGATTGATTCACCCATCCCTAATTTAAATACAGATTTCCAGAGAGGAAAGGCTTAAGATTTTGGCCACTGGTTCCACTGACCTCTGAATAAACAATTTTATTTTAAAATAATGTGTATATGTGTAGCATTTACTATTACGGTAGCGTGACCATGTGATGAAAGAGCACATCGGGGGCAGATTTAAGGCAGTGGTGTTGGAACAGTTTGTATAGCGGGGGTGCTGGGAGCCACTGAACAAAATTTCAAACCCTGTATATAAAGGAAACCATTTCAAGCCAAGGTTTGCTACTGCACCCCTAGCAGCCCTACCTCCAGCACCCCTGATTTAAGGTGGTTGTAAGAACCTTGAGCTTGCTAAATCTCTCTTGAGCTACCCCCAGTGGCACAGATGGTACTTCAGTGTGCCCGATGAGGGCAGCTGGGGATTCTCTGCCCCAGGGGAATCCCCAAATGGCAGACAGCCAGCATAGCTGCGTAAGCAGGAGTAGAGTGGTGCTTAGGCCGCACGCGGGCCCTCAGTACAGGCATGTAAGCACTTGGGGATTGCTTGGAGTGCAAGGCACAATGCAATCGGACAAGCCTTTCCTCGGTTTCCATGTTGTGGCTACTGCAGTAGTATTTCAAATGATCCTTCTAAATCTCCAAGGAGTGGGGTTTTCAAATATAGCTACTATGGTAATAGTCTAATGCTACCTCCTCTGTCATGTAAGCCCCAATGAGTTTGTGAAGACCCTTGGTAAAATAAAAACATACCTTCCTGATGCTTTTCTTGATACAAAAATCACTGGGGCAGATCCAGTTGGAGCTATGACAATTTATACCAGTAGAGAATCTGCCCCATATTCTCTATATTTGTGAGGGCACCTGCTAGAAGGTATTAAAGTTACAAAAGGGTCTGATAAAGGTTATAAAGGAATATTTTACACTGTGATACAGATTCCAGAATTAGGGGACTTAATTGAAAAGAAATAAGAAACTTCATATACATCAAAAATAATAGCAAACTTCAAATGGGGAAGGTGAGTAAAATTATTAATTCTACTTTTTACTTATATAGCATTTTTGCAATCTTTTCTATATAACTTTTAGACCAACCTGTAGAATTTGTAATAGAGAATTATATCCCTGCTATCGAATTCTGTCTGTTGGTTTAAAGTTTGATGGAAAATTTCTCATTCTCTACTCAGTTCTATAGAAGTTTTCCATATGGGAAAAGGAGGGAGTGACTTGACCAAAGCCACCGTTAGAACTCAGCTGTTCCTTGTACACAGTCCCAGTCTCAAGCTGCTAAACCACACCTCTCTCTTTACAGGGGTTAATAAAGATAAGGAATACTGGGAAATGGAAACAACGAGTATAAATCAGTTTGATATGTAAATCTGTTTCTGGAGAAGGAGGAGATTGAGAAATGCAGTAAACAAAAGTGGGAAGGCAGATTAAGGGAGACCTTGAAAAATATGAACGTTGGGCAAGATGCTGTTTCCCTGTTGCGGAAACTTTGTATTTTTGTATATGGAAAGAGTGGGAGTGCCCTTGTAGTTCAGTGGATCTGTGAGTGTGGGTTTGTTCATCTCTCCCCTAATCCTGTTTACGTGTGTTTGTATAAAACAAGTATTTTCTTTTGTGAATCAAGTAGAGATCAACTCCTGCTGAGTCATGCTTGAAATATACACAGGGGAAATCCTCGACACCAAATCCCATGTTGTTCCATAGAGCACCCGGATATCTTTCTGTAGCCTAAAGACATTTAACTTTCTGCAGGTCCGTGCCCTTTCAGGTTGTGGGCTCCTCTGCGTGAATCTATACCAGAGGTGCTCAGCCCTTTTGGTGGTGGTTGGTAGAGAGCGGATTTGCCACATCCTGCCTCCTCCTCTGATTTTTTTTCCAACCACTAAACTGCCCTACAAAAACTCCAGCAGTGCATTAATTACTTTCTATGTAGGCAATTGCTGTAGTTGTCACAGGGATGTTATGCCATTGTACATGGGAGGAAAAGGGGTCTGCAGGATTGTGAATAGAGCTAGCCAGAAAATGGAATTTCCCTCCCATGAAAAACATTGATGGGGGGGGGGAGAGGGAGAAGGGGGAGGAGAATTATCCTAAATTGGGATGAAAAGCAAAAAAATTGATTTTTTTTGTGGGAGGAAAAATTCTGAAACATTCCATTTTGTGAGAACTGAAAATAAATGTTTCAGCTTGTGCCTGGCTGCTCAATTCCCTGGTGAGCTGGAGGTGTGGGGAGTCGGGCAGCCCCTGGAGGCAGCTGCCCAGGGAGCTCAGGCTGGCAGGAAACCAGGCAGGCCGCCTGATTTCCATTGAAAGTATGGATAGATTCAATCCTGTCTAATCAGCATTTTCTAATGGAAAAATGTTCCCTTGGGTTTAAATTTTCCATCTCTAATTGTGACTGTGAAGTACCCAGATTTGTACGTGCACATTACTCAGAGACATGTGACAGCAGAGTGGGGTGGGACTGGTGTAAATGACAGGAGAATTGGGCCTCTACATTTTAGTGGTGTGACTGATGTGGAATGTATTGCGTGTGGCTCTGGTAAATACAATTAAAAAATAATTTCCAGAGTACACTGAGTCATTTTGTAAAGTACATGCCAAGTGTGCAATGTGGTACCAGGTCAAAAGCATGCGTGGCTTTATGACCAAATGGTATGCTGCAATGTTAATTCAATTCCATATATCATGAGAACATAATGTGCTACGTTATGTCTTTCAATAATATTTTAATCAGATTGATGTGATAGACTGAGATGCTGATGGCATTGTACTTCAACATGATGACAAAATTCTCAGTAATGTCCTCTGTAACCCCTCTGAAAGGGCAGAATTGGGTCCGACATTGGATCAAATTCTACTTCTAGTTCAGTGGTGCAGCCTCACTGAAGCCAAGCAGGTTATACTGGTGAAACTGAGGACAGAATCTGACCCCCTTTGTAATAGACTATAAGGTCTTTGGGGAAGGGACAGTCTTTGTATTATTTGTGTACAGTGTCTTGCACATTGGAGCCCTGATCTTGCTTCAGGACTTGATGCACTGCTATAATACAAATAATAGTAATAACTGATGGAGAATTCAGAATTTCTTATCCCATATTCTGGAACAGACAGAAACAAGTGAGACGTAGCCACAGAGGTAGTCACTCGTCATCCTGGAGTGTACGTTTAAGCTCTCCAGCAGTAGTTGTGTAATGCTTCATTTCTTTCATTGTATCAAATGACAATAAAAATGATTGGTCTGAGAACTGGCTAGCTCAGGGAGGAGGATTATTGGGTCAGATCCCCACGTGATGTAAACTGGCATAAATCCACTGAAGTCCCTTGAGTAAAGTGGATTTACATCAGCTGAGTATCTGGCCCATTGGATTTAAATGGATATTTTTACAGTGAATAATTAGAAAATAAATGTAAACCTATTTCTGAAATTCACGATCCTTTAGTTGTTTACCATAGCAGTGGACCTGAATGCTCTGTCATCAAGCAGCACTATTAATATACACCAGGGTCAATTGTAAGTGGCATTGTAAAGTCAGAAAGCAGAGTCATTTGAACTGTCGTCGCAAGAACCAAGGGGGTTGCCTCTTGAGTGATCCAAGGATTTAAGCCTTGAAAACAGTTTGACATTCTGTGACCCACCTTGTAATTTTCCTAATCCATCTCTTTATAAATGCATGTTCCCAAGAGGCTGGGGAAGGGCTATACGTGACACACAGGAGATCTGTGCTTTTACTGTGTCTGCGTGAAGGGGGCGGGGAGTGCTGGCAGACTAAGTGGATTAAATACTGGCCTTGTCAGTTCACAAACAGGAGTAGTAGCCTGACCTAAGGACCTAAGCAAAATGAGATTATTTATTGGCTATTGTGATGGGGGGAAAACTGCCCCGGCCCCAGAGCTATGTGTACTAACCACTGTTTACAATTGAGACCATCTCTGGTCATGCCCGGAAAGCCACCAAAAGTGTTGGAATCTTCAGATTCCTATAAAAGCCCAGGAAGCGACACCAGACTCCAGCGATTATGCCTCTCGGCACACAGAGTATGTGGCTTTAGCTGAATGTTGAATCATTGAAATGAGTCTATTGTGAATTCTGCGCAGAATTATTTTGTTTAGGGAAATGACGCTGGGCACGCGGAGGCTCACTTTTTCCATGATGCCCACAAGAAGTGAACTATTAATAACAACACTTAAAACACCAGAAGAACAAACAAACCTCCAAGTTTTAATAATAATAATAAATATAATAATTAATATTCTCTCATATGTGTGTGCTAATGCATCTTATTTTCTCTTTGCCTGGCCTCCAGGCTGTAAGTCCTTGAGGACAGGGACTGTCTTTAATTTGTAGTTTGTACATTGACAGAACATTGCCAGAGTTTCATAAATAACAACTATGGCTCTGAGCACAGGCTCAGAATGTCATCTTCAGTTGCATCTAACATCTTTTGCCAGCTTTTTCCACACATAGCGCAGATTGTATTCATCACATGCAAAATCTTTAAAGTTTTGAAGACAAAGCCTCCACTAAACTATTCCTCGAAGTCTACCACATATATTGATTTCATGCTCACCAATTCAAAGTCAGCAGAATGGGGTTTTGAGCAAATGTTTACAAATAATTAAAAAGAACAGGAGTACTTGTGGCACCTTAGAGACTAACAAATTTATTAGAGCATAAGCTTTCGTGGACTACAGCCCACTTCTTCGGATGCATATAGTGGGCTGTAGTCCGCGAAAGCTTATGCTCTAATAAATTTGTTAGACTCTAAGGTGCCACAAGTACTCCTGGTCTTTTTGCGGATACAGACTAACACGGCTGCTACTCTGAAATAAATAATTAACTTCTCCATAAATAACTTCAGTTCCAAAGGGCCATGACTGAGAAAGTTATGACTTATAGGAAGCAGCAGTTGAAAATTGCTCAATCTTGGTTAGTGTCACTACAACAATCACAACCTCTCTTTGTAGTTTTTCTGTGTGTGTAACTATATAGTAGAAGTGCTGGTGACTTCAATGGGAGCTGCCTGTTGTTTTAAAATGGCAATTGCAATCGGCCTCCTCCGGCTGGCTTCAGAGCCAGGTTAGTCATATCTTATCATTCTAATGTGGCAGGAGTCAACAGCTTAAGGGATGGAAACAGGTCTGAAAGTCTCAAGGAAGATAAGACTTAGGAAGGCAGGTTTAGGCTAAATAAGAAAGCAGATTTCATCAGGCTTCTCGGAAACAAACTGACCTGAGACTTGTGATCCGTTTCTAAATTTGGCCTTTTCATTTTCCATGTACAGGAACTAATGACGACAGCGGCACAAATCCCCAGTGAATTTAGACAAACAAGTCAGTGGCTGAGTGTCTGTCTTTATTATTGGTCCAAGACATGTCAAGTGTTATAAACATGACTCATGACAACTTTAATTAAGTTAACGAATGTGGAAAAAATACTAAAAGGCCGCTCATTCCTTTTTCACAACTTTGGAAATGAAACTAATTTCGGAACCATTTTCCTTTATTTTATTGGCGGAGGGATAAATATGGTTTCTCCTTCATTGGATTTCTGTTTCCTGCAAAGGATTTCCTACAAAGGGTTATGTCAATATTTATTACTCTTCTTTGATGGTGTTAATATAGCCTGGAAAGAAACCAAGGTAGCTTTTGGTTTGGATTAGTTAAATTTCTCCAGAAACCCGCTGAAATGATATACAATGGGCCATAATATTTTCAGATGATGAAAATTGGTATGGTTCTCTTGAAGGCAATGAAACTACACCAATTTATACTAGCTGAGGATCTGGCCCACAATAATTCCATTGACATACTAATGTGTTTGTTTATTTAATATTTTGCTCCTTGAAACAACTTCATCAAATGCACATCTTAGATATATAATATTACAATACCATAGGTGTCTACTTTTCAAATACTATAATCTGATACACTTAAAGACACATCGTCAGGTGAAATTTGCCCCTAAATGTAGGTCTTCTAAAACCAAGTTTCTTCAAAACCTTAGACATGTTTCTATGTCACATTATATAAAACTCCAATGTAAATAGTTTTATAAACCAATAAACATTCTCCTATAGTGTTTGCAACCCAAAAACACTGCAGGTTTGTGCTACAGGGTGAAAACCAGAATGTGAAATTGATTAGTTATTGGGAGAGAGGTTCAAAATTTCCGAAGGGATTTAGGAGAACAAGCCCCATTGATTTTTATAAAGAGAATTTATACTCTTAAATTGTTTTTGTCATATTTGAAAATCCCACGTGCGGATTAGAAATAAAAGTGAAATTCATTAGTTTGGTTTTATTGTCCAAATTGAGAGAAAAGTAAACAAGTAGCTCAGTTTTAATGATCTGCAGGATTATTGATAGCATTCAGAAGGACTGAAAAAAAAAAAAAATTTGGGAGCAGATTTTTTTTTCACCGGCATAAATGGCACCAAACTGCCATATATGCTTTTGAAGATCTGCCCCATAATTTCTAACCTTTTCATTTAAAGCAGCAGAAAACACAGAGCAGTCATAATTTCAGGTTGCCTCCTGCCCTCTGTAATTAAAGCATCCCTTTTAGTATGAAACTTCTGTTTGTTGTTTTAAGATTTTTGCTTATTGTACTGTATTACGACATTAATCTAATGTGAATGGATCATTCCGGTTAAAAGTGAAGATGGATTTATCCAGGGGGTTCTCCCTGGAACCGGAGAGCTGCATTATTCTTTGTAAACATGTCATAGAAATAAGTAATAAACCAAATCAATTTGATTTTATTTAGCAGAGATTTTGCCACACAACCATTGCATTCAAACTGATTTTTGTTGGAGACTGAAAAAGTGTGTGTGAATGCATTGTAGATGTCTGTGGAAATTAATGGTGGTTATTTTGCATACAAATACCCAAAAGGTCTGCATGCTCTGTCATGCAGGGAAGAGAGCAGCAATCACAGTCATTTACACAGAACATTATTTTAAGGGGGAAGTCCTGCTCCATTGTGCAAAGCCGAAATAAATGGGTTTTGCATAGACCACCAGCACAAGGGTTATGGGGAAGAACTCCTCCTCCTAACACCAGAGCAGCCAGTCCTATTATAATAAAAAATGCTCCCAGCCCTATGAAAATGACAATATTCTGCAATAATAACTCCAAACACCATTGCTGCAAATTGCAGCGTTTTGCAGCGTTACGACAGAATTAAGTAGTGCTTTCAGTAGGAGCAGATTAGCTAAGAAATAGCTATAACTAACTTTATGAAGCTGCCTTTCTAAAACCCATCAAAGCAGGTTCTGATACATAACCCTTTGTCCGTTATATTCTGGGTCAAGACAGTGGCTACAACTGCCATTGCACCACATTGCAGCAGTGGGGGATCTCACAGGCAGGACAGGGCTCCTATGATATGCTGCATTTGTGCATGACATTAGGAATGAGGATTCTGGACTAAGAGCAAGAAAGAACCATTCTTAGTCTCATCCAGTTTGTCAAGACCCTGATCCTCTTATTGACTTTAATGAAAGTTGAAGGCACTCAGCACCACACAGGACTGGGGGTAGGCTAGCTGTCTGAAATAAACACACTAGCATTGAATCATTAGTGCAACAACTATCTACTTTAATATCATGTGAATTCCTCTTGAAGCCTGGTAAAATCCTGGTGCCAAAGGGCTGCTGAGCATTATAGTAAAGGGAAAAATATATTTTACTACCAGATTTTGGAAGACTCCTATCCCCACCCAGGCCTGGATTAACTCTCCTGTGGATTAACTCTCCTATTAATTTTGTGGGGCCCCTGTATATAAGTCTTTTTCCTGGGAGGGAGTTTGGATGCAGGAGAGGATTCTGAGCTGGGGCAGGGGGTTAGGGTGGAGGAGGGGGTGTGAGGTGCAGACTGCAGCTGGGAGGTGCTTACCACAGGTGGCTCCCGGCCGGCGGCACAGCAGGGCTCAGGCAGGCTGCCTGCCTGCCATAACCCCACGCTGCTCCCGGAAACATCTGGCTCCTAGCACGTCTCTGCGGCCCCTGGGAAACCAGCCAATAGGAACTGTGAGGATGGGGGTGGGGGTGGGGGCAGCGCGTGGAGCTGCCTGCCCACCCCCTCTAGGGGCCGCAGAGACGTGCTAGCAGCTAGCTGCTTCCAGAAGCGGCGTGGGGCCATGGCATGCAGGCAGCCTGCCTGAGCGCCCCGCTGCGCCGCAGGACTTTTTGGTGGCCCGGAGTTGGAGATTGCTGCCTGTGATTTATTTTTGCAGGGCCTCCCTTGAGCTGGGGCCTGAGCTTCAGCCCCGAAAGCCCCTGCCTTAATCTGGCCCTGTCCTCACCCGAACCAAAAATTGTTTCTGAACAATATTTTTCCCTTGAGGGTTGAACAAAGGACTCGAGTGACTCAAGGGTATGTCTACACTGCAATCTGAGATGTGATTGCCGCATGAGTAGACATACTTGTGCTAACTTTGCCCACACTAGCTAAAAATAGGAATGTAGATGCAACATCAGGGACTTCAGTGCAGGCTGTATGAGCATGCTGGGGACCTACATGGTGGCTCTCCTGTGCCGTCACATCTATACTACTGTTTTTATCCATGCTTGTGTAGCTATGTCTATTCATAGTGCAATCATACTTTGGATTGCGAAGTAGACATATCCTGTGAAACAAGGTAGTGCACACCTGCAATTATAGGGGGATCCGTGCAATGGAAACACAACAAATAGTTCAAGTGAAAAAATACCAAAGGTAGGAATGAAGAACTAAGACTAAAATGATATTTTTCACTTCCTTTTTTTTTTTTGGTTACAAAGACAATGGGAGTTTGGGATAATCAAAGAATACAGAATCAGGCCCCAAAATAGCAACCTCTTCATCGCTTCTCTCTGGTAGGCTTGCTTCTTTTGTGTCTTTTCACTCAGTGTGGAAATACAGTACATAATAACAGCCAGATCTTGTGGTCCCATTTTAATCAAGGGAGTTTTACCTGAGGAAGAACTTAGCATGGACTTCAGGCTTTGGCCCTTAGTCTTCAAGTAAGTATAAGATTGTAAGAAACCTTATAAAGCCTGGATCCTTCAGCCATCTAAGTAAAACAGGCTTTCCAACCTCCCTAGCAATCTACATCATACTAACTAGCTCTGTCAGCTGTAGCAGACCTGTTAAGGGAATATTGATCTCCTGCAGAATTTGGCATGTAATATCAATTCAACGTTGTTGAGGAACCTTAGCAATCTCCTTCCTTGTTATTTCCCAGTGTGATCAGTCACTGGAGGAATGTTACAAATGAAGAGAATATTTCCATTTCTCCTGGTCACCCATCAGCTGACTATTGAAGCTCACCAGTTTAACTGGTTTTCAGGTTTCTTTCTCCTAGAGAAAGTTACCAAATACTGGTGTTTGAAAAGAGTTTCCGGTTTCATTACAAAGAAGTGATACTTTCACCCACACACTTATGCGGCCAAATTTTCAGGAGTATTGTCTGTACTAATATTTCTGCCTCAATTCTAGGGTAGCCATCCGGAGACCCCTGGTGTCTGATTATCAAAGATGCTGAGGACCCACATCTCCTACTGATGTGAATGGCACTATTGGCTTGAGGACGGCTTCTCAGGTCCTTGGACTGTAAACACTTTGATTCTTTTCACTTAGGGCTAGATTGTGACTTGGAACACATGCCTGCAGAGGGCAGGTAACAGCCCCTCTTACATCTCTGTGCAGGTCACCTAGACCTTGGGTGCAGTTATGCAGGAGGAAGCACCCACTTATTCTCCCCACACAGTAGAAGGCAAGGAGTTTCGGCAAATGGACAGTCTTAGGGTGTGTCTAGGCTGCATTCAAAAGTGTGATTTCAGCACATTAGATATACCTGAGCTGGCTTTGATGAAGCCATGGCAGTATGGGCAACAGCATGGACTAGCCACTTAAGTACATACCCAGAGGTCTGGGGGGCTTGTACAGCCCATGCTGCCACCTGTGCTACCCCAACTTCACTGCTATTGTTATTTGAGTTAGCTAGATCAAAGCTACCTCAGGTCCATCTGCCCATGCTGCAGTCACGCCGCCAATTACAGCGCAGACATACCCTTAGCTCTGCCCCTGCCACTCATGTGCTAGCTAACCGGTGTTGTTGCAGTTTTGTGGTTGATGTTTTTCAACACCAATGACTTGCCATCATGGAGCAAAGAGGAGGCAGGTAGGGAACTGTAATTTAGGGGGGCAACACTTTATTCAGGGCCATGCCTAAAGCCACAATTTAGCCTTTAACAGATAATAAACAACAATAAAAATAATCTGCTAGAGTGTTTGCAGAATCAGGACCTAAGGCCAGATCACATTTAAAGAGGTCTCCCTCCCCCCCAGGAAACCTGAAGTCTGTAAAATTGAACAGGGAAAGCCTTAGAAACCACTATTTCCTGAAGTCTCTTCTCATTCCTGACTTGCTTGAAACTCTCATGGAAGTTAGTGGCATTGTGCCTGACCGAGGATGGGATTTTCTTTCTCTGTGTGGGTTCCAGGACTTGAGAGCGTGCTCCCCACCTTGGGCTGAGAGAAATCGAATTTGGTGACCTTCCGGGTGTGTTTGTGTTTGACAGCGGGGTTGGAGAAGACTGAGGGTATTATGATGAAGGGGCAGAAAGGAGTTTCTTGTTGGTGGCTGAGCTCCTGCTGAAATGATTATTTTAATGCTGCTGAGATTGAATCATACAGCTAAATAGTTTGTCATTGCACTTAGAGCCTTGGATTGGTGTATCTTTAGTGCTTATTTAAATCTAAATAAGTGTGTGAGGTGCCAAACTTCCATTGAAACTGAATGGGATGAAGGAGCATGTTTTGTAGGAATGCAGTGCTGGCTCTCAGCGTGAGCCAGGCCCTTTGGGAAAGTAAGAGCTGCCCATGAAGTTTGTATATTTGTAAGCAGAACTTAAGGCTTGGCTCAGTTAGGAGTTCCTTATTTCAACAGGCTTTTAACAGGCTTGGAGGGGGAGGGGAAGGAGTGGGTGGGCGTGGGGAACAGATCTAAGGATACATTTAGTATTTTATTTTTCCAAACACATCTGATATAAAATTTGCTCCCTCACCCCAGCTGGCATTTGCTGAAGTTAAACAAAACCACATGAACAGCATATCATCCACTGTCCATTTCTGCTTAATGAGGCATCTGCCTGTAGATCAGTTAGCACAAACATTTATTCATTCGTCATTTCACTGACCAGTCAACCACAAAAACATAACTGACAGTTAAATAGTGCAGGAGGTGAGACCGACAGGTTAGCCAGGCTTGGGATGCTGCCAGGAATGCCACACTGTAATAAGGCTCTTGAACAAACACCATATGAATTGAAGCTGAGCTGGAAGATACGGTTTATACTGACGTTAATTATACTAGGCAGCTAGGCATATTAGTATATTTCACCATGTCTGTTTCAGACTCTGCCTTCCTGTTCATCTCCTCTCTCTTTTAAAATCCAATCACTGAATTTAGTGTCTGCACAGGAATGTCAAGGCCCATCATTTGCAGCTCCCCAAAGCCAAAAATAGGGGCTTTTACACAGTGTTCTGCGCTGACAGCTGTGTGTAGTCTAAAGTGAAGTATCTGGAGCCTCCATTCCTGGATTCAGTTCCTCGTGGTCTTTCATCATTGGGGGAAGGGGAGACTTTTGAGGAAAGACTGTGCCTACAACAGTGGCGATGGGTCGGGAATACGTGGGGATAGATATGAACGTTTATGTATCAGCTGCTACCGCATATTGGAGTTGTTTTCCCAACCATCTCCAGGGATTGTTTGATGAATTTGCTTAAGATGTTTGTATGTGGGAAGATGCATTGGAATGTCACGACTCCAAACTGGGTAACAAATCTGAACAATGCAGAGCTAATTGCCACGGGAAAATGCTCTCTCCGTACATCACTTGGCTCCCACGTGCCCTTGGTCGCTGTGCAGTGACCAGGCTAGCCAGGCAGAGACAAACTAAGACAAAAGTGATTATTTTAAAATTTGAGAACTTTATAAGGAAAAACCCAAACATTGTACCAGGAGCATAAATAGCATAGAACATTGTCAAGTACTTACTACTTAAAATAATAAACTATAGGTTACCAACACATTTATCTTCGCAAGCTTTGTACCCGCTACTCTTCCTCACTCTGTGCAGTTAATACCAAATGTATTGTTACTAACAGGAACAAAAGATTACTCAACAATATACTGTGTCACTTCAGAGAAGAATCAGATTTTCCTATCCTGGGCTCTAAGTCCAGCCCCATTCTTGCTGCCTGTTCTTTACTCCTCTGGCTTGAAGTGCTCCTTTAGAGTCGATGTTCCTGTGGCTGTACCTCTTTTCACCCAGTTCGTCCACAAGCGGGTTCTCACTAGGCGTCTTTTGCCTTTGTTCTGTCAATAGACGTTCACACAGTCAGTCTCACTGTTTGTGTCCGGTAGGTCCTTTGAGGGTGAGCTTCTTGTTTACGGTTTTCAACTCGCACAGATTTCTGATCAGTTCACTTTTTCACCAGTTATATTTCCTTTCACCTTTTCCCCTTGATACTCTCTCTCTGGTATGTCTGTAGATTTTACTTCACTTCTCTAACGGTGTCTGCTCACAGAGCCAGGTCTATTTTTTTCCGGCTTCTCCTGATCCTGAAACCTTTCCTATTTTTCCTCCTTCTCACTTCCCAGTCCCCTACTTTTATTCTCCTGTTCTTTTATTTTATCACCTCACCTCCTACCCCAGCTCAGCCTTCTCCTCTTGCCCTGCTCCTGCTTTTGGGTGGATTCTGAGCCCCCTCCCCAGCTCGAGTGGCCCTTTTCTTTGCTGTCTCTTTCCCCATGGACAGCATCCTAGGTTGATGCACCACAGCTGTAGCAGGTGCTAATGCTGAGTTACTAGCTACTATGCATTAATATTTTTATTAGTCTAATACTTCTATGCAGGTTATATCATTTACATAATATCTGGACAGACAAAAGCTTCTCATAAACATGCTGAATCCAGATTCACCCTTATTAGATGCCCGTGGATTTCACTACTGTACACTGAGTACTAGCGCCCTGCAGCATAGTGAGATGTAACACAACCTGAAGTATCCTGCGATGTGCATATTTAAAGGGAAAACCACTTTTCCCCTAGGAAGGCTCAACTAGGCAAGCTGTTGAGCATCGTCCCTTCTATTGACATGAATGGGAGTGGAAGGCACCTCTCACCCTGCAGGACTAGGCCCAAAAGCATAATCATGGCCATGGGTCTTCCCCCTAGAGTACACGTGACTGTAATTCTTTGAAAAAGGAAGAAATGGTGCAGGCAGGAGGCACTGTAGCCATCTGCCGGGGTCCTTTTCTAGCCCTGTAGCTGGGCTTGTTGGTAAATCTGGGACAGCTACCTTTTGGGCAGATGCACCCAGTAATTAAATTGCTAGGATTCACACAAAAGAGAGACGTACAATGTTCATGATGGAATCAGAAGTGAGATTCTTACATTGAGTCGACCTGAGCCTCGCCAAAGGAGGGCTGATCCTACAAGGCACCGAGCACCCTCAACTCCCACTGATGTCAACTCGGCTCGAAGGGGCTGAGCACCTCGTATTATTGGGCCTTCATTTCTGAGACAAGGTGAGAATGATATCCCATCACCAAGGGCTTGATGTTGTTACCATTGACTTCACACTACTAAAGCGTTGGAGGAATGGGCATTTCTAAATGCAGCACAGAGACTGCCAAAGTAAAGTGATAAGATACTGGGTCTGTGCTAATTGAACTTCCCAAATTGCAGACAAGTGTGCAATTATCAGAGAAGTTTTTTTGCTTGTGTCAGGACTGCCAGGTCAGCCCCACTAGTTTATACAATATGTACAGTACAAACATTGACCCAGGCATTTTCAAAGCATTGCACGGGGTTTTACTGAGCAAGTGGCTTTGACATTAAGGGAGTCTCTGGGCAACCCTTTAAAAATGTACATGTCAGAGCTGAGGCTTTCACTTCATTCTTAGCTGACCCAATTGTTCCTAGGCATTGAAGCACACATGATATATAACATCTGGCACTCTTCTGAGACCCCTACAAACAGTGGCCGGAAAGGAGTGAGTGAGAGAGAGAAGAATGTGAAGTTTATTTAACTCTGAATATTTGCTGATGGCCAGTTTGTCAAATATTATTTGGATTCTTCTCTTTAATTTCCTTAGTTTTGATATAGCGGCATCTTTAAGAAAGATTATTAGACAGACACGGTATCAGATCTTTTCTGCACTGTTTGCACCTCCTATTATATGCTCAAGTGAATTTGCAGCATTGTATTTGAACACTTTTCCCCACACAAATCTGAGAACCAAAATGCAAAGCCCCTCCTTGCAATTGCATGGAGCTTCATAATTTGATTGTCCCTCATTTGTGTCTAATGCTTCAATGTCTCTCTCTTTGTCTGTTCCTCCAGTTGCAACAATCTCAAATACCCATTTGTCCTCTTCTCTCACACATCCCTTTGTGCTTTCTCTGATGCTGTGCCTCATGCATAGAAAACCCTCCCAAAACTAATCTGAAAGGTAAGACTGCTTTATTCCCCTCAAGATCCACTGCCTCTGTGATGGCTACAAGAAATCAGTCAGCGGTTGGCAAGAATGAACCACAATTGGAGATAATTGATCTTCAGTATTGCCAAGTCTCGTAGCTTATTGGTGTTGTTTCTTGACACCTCAGCTCCTCAAGTCATGTAAGTAATTGAGAATCTGAACATTCATCAGGTGAAGGGGGAAGTACTGGATAGTATCGATTTTTAGGTTTAAATTTTTTTTTAAAAATTCAGAGCCATCAAGCTATATATATAACTAACTTGTGTAACTGCATCATCTTATTACGGAACTCTTGGCTTCTTTCCCCCTCTCTTCTTATTACTTACTACACTTACTATTCTGTCTTGTTTCAAATGAGGGCTAAATCATAGAATCATAGAAGATTAGGGTTGGAAGGTCATCTAGTCCAATCCCCTGCTCAAAGCAGGACCAACACAAACGAAATCATCACAGCCAGGGCTTTGTCAAGCTGGGCCTTAAAAACCTCTAAGGATGGAGATTCCGCCACCTCCTTAGGTAACCCATTCCAGTGCTTCACCACCCTCCTAGTGAAATAGTGTTTCCTAATATCCAACCTAGACCTCCCCCACTAAAACTTGAGACCATTGGTCCTTGTTCTGTCATCTGCCACCACTGAGAACAGCCTAGCTCCATCCTCTTTGGAACCTCCTTCAGGTAGTTGAAGGCTGCTATCAACTCCCCCCTCACTCTTATCTTCTGCAGACTAAACAAGCACAGTTCCCTCAGCCTCTCCTTGTAAGTCATGTGCCACCGTCCCCTGATCATTTTCGTTGCCCTCCGTTGGACTGTCTCCAATTTGTCCACATCCTTTCTGTAGTGGGGGGACCAAAACTGGATGCAGTACTTCAGTGGCCTTCCCAGTACCGAACAGAGTGGAATAATCACTTCCCTCGATCTGCTGGTATTGCTCCTACTAATGCAGCCCAATATGCCATTAGCCTTCTTGGCACCAAGGGCACACTGCTGACTCATATCCAGCTTCTCATCCACTGTAATCCCCAGATCCTTTTCTGCAGAACTGCCGCTTAGCCAGTCAGTCCCCAGTCTGTAGCAGTACATGGGATTCTTCCATCCTAAGTGCAGGACTGTGCACTTGTCCTTGTTGAACCTCATCAGATTTCTTTTGGCCCAATCCTCCAATCTGTCTAGGTCACTCTGGACCCTATCCCTACTCTCCAGCATATCTACCTCTTCCCCCACCTTAGTGTCGTCTGCGAACTTGCTAAGGGTGCAATCCACTCCATCATCTAGATCATTAATAAAGATGTTGAACAAAACCGGCCCCAGGACTGACCCCTGGGGCACTCCACTTGATACTGGCTGCCAACTAGATATCGAGCTGTTGATCACTACCCCTTGAGCCCAATGATCTAGCCAGCTTCCTATCCACCTTATAGTCCATTCATCCAATTCATACTTTTTTAACTTGCTGGCAAGAATACTGTGGGAGACCGTATCAAAAACTTTTTGGTAAAGTCAAGATATATCACATCCACTGCTTTCCCCATATGCACAGAGCCAGTTATCTCATCATAGCAGGAATTCAGGTTGGTCAGGCATGACTTGCCCTTGGTGAATCCATGTTGACTGTTCCTGATCACAATCAAATCTTGCAAATGGATCCTTCTGGTTACACTTCTTTGCCCAGTGGGCCCTGTAGACCCCACTGGAGCTCCACACAGGCACAGGGGTAAGCCAATGTGGTTCCATTTGCAGGATCTAACCCTTTGAACCTATGCACTTCAGGGTAGGGATTGAGTGCTCCTGTCTGCTTGTAAGCCTTTTGTGCAACGGAGTCCTGACCAGAGCTGCCGGGTTCTACTGCAATACAATTAAAAAAATAGGAGATGAAAGCATGTGCTGTCACATGGGCCTGACAGATGGGCCAAGTAAGCTGCCACCTGTGGAGTCTCCCTCACACAACCAATGTAACTGTTGTATGTAACTTAGCTGTAGAATAAAGATGGTGATTGGTTGACCTACCTCTGATATCACAATGGCCTAGAACCCTTGGTGGGGCACAGATGCATGCCTTGCTGTCACGTGGATGTAATTTGTAAAGTCAAAATGGCTGAGACCTTAAAAATTGGATGGTAACAGACCATGAAAATCAGTAATGGTTCAACCTGGTGAGATTCAGAACAAGAAGAGCTCTCAACCATGCTTACAGTAGCTTCCTTCGCTTCACACTGACTCGAGACGTTCTAGACTTCAGAGTAACACACAGACAGGTGACAATCCTGGAATCTTATTATATAGATAATAGGCCTTGATCCTTCCCTTCCATGGGAACTGAAAGCACTGAGCACGGCACAGGAAGTCGTAGGCATCATGCAGGATCATGCCAATATAAATAGCCTTCCTATTCATTTCAATTAGAGTTGTGGTGCTCAGCACTATCAGTAAGGCTACGATTTTGTCACGGAGGTCTCAGAAGTCACAGAATCCATAACTTCCAGAGACTTCCGTGACTTCAGCTCGTGGTGCCTGGGAGCTGCAAGGTCTCCCGCCACTGGGAACTACAGAATACCCCTGGTGCATCTGGTGGTGGGGGGCCCCTAAGCTCTGAGCTGTCGCAGATAGAGGGGGACCCCATACCTCCAGGCCACTGCAGGTGCTGGGGGCTCTCAGAGCTCCAAGCCGCTATGGATGGTGGGGGCCCCCCATAGCTCCCAGCTACTGCTCATGATGCAAGGCCCTTGGAGCTCTGAGCATGGGCAGCGGGAGACCCTGCAGCTCTAAGCCAGGGCCCCCTGCAGTGTGGGGACCCCACAGCTCCTCATGTTGTCATGCATATTTTTAGTAAAAGTCATGGGCTTCCGTGAATTTTTCTTTATTGCCAGTGACCTGTCCGTGACTTTTACTAAAAATATGCATGACAAAATCTTAGCCTTAACTATCAGTAATTGGGGCCTGCAGCAGAGCTTGACTCCAAGCATGCACTTGTCTCATCAGTACAGCTGGCCTGCAGCAGGCTGCCTGATTGGTCACACCACCTGATTGGCTGGAGAGGCCAGCTGGCCAACTCTTACGCTCGCAGCAGCTCACTGACTGCTCAGTGTTCATGTTCATGTACATCATTGTGACTGTGCCTGTGTTAGTTACCATGTTTGTGCTACATCTGCCTTGCACCCAGTCTTGCCTGCTACCCTGCTTGTTCTAGTTCCTGATCTCTGGCTTGACCTGTGTCTGATTCTGGGCTTGATCCTCAGCTCTGATATCCAATTCTGCCCTCTGATTTGAACTTTGGCTCTGGCTTTTGACAGCTGATTCCGGCTCAGACCCCAGTCTCTGGTTCCAACTCTTGATTCCCAATGCCTGCTCTGACCACCTGGCATGACACCTTCTCTGACTAGCCTAGGTTAGACCTCTCTTGTCCCAGTCGCCTGACAAGCACTTTAGATAATCAAACCCTAGCTGTTTAACATGCTTGTGCCAATGCAAGTATTTGCATGCTCAAAGTGTGTTCACACACTTTTCTGGGTATACCCAGGATGCCCACATCTGAAGAGATGGCCACCAAAATCATCTTCTTAAAAGTCTGATCCACACCTTGGTGGCGCCAGTGATCAGTTCAGACATTGCAGTTATTTACCAACTGTGATACCGAAGAAATTCCCTGGACTTCATTTTGTGTCCCTAGCTTCCATTTCAAATAAGCAAAAGTCACTTCACCATTGAAAGCTGCATGTTACATACCAAACTGTGGACACTATAGGTCACCCAATCAGATCTGTGAGTAAAATGAGGTATGGCCACAAAGTAGGTCAGATCTGGAGCACGGACCATAAAGTCGGATGAGGTAATCCTAGCTCTGTGGTAAAACAATCCCAGTGAGCATGTGCAGAATGAGGTACTGCTCGGCAATGAGCATGTGTGATACAAGGGTAGGGAGAGGTCAAACAGCTGCAGCCTGGGCTGGTTTGGGGCTGCTTTTTCTGGTAGCTAAGGGTGAGGTAATATTTCGTTATGAGCATGCACAGTAAAGCGAGCATGCTCAGTAGAGGCCCAATAGCCAATGGGACAGTATAAAAGTTAAGACAATTGAGAGAGAGTTCTGAGAGGACAAAAGAAGCGTACAGCTGCTGAAGAGACCTGACACAGAGGCAAGTCGACTGACCGAGCAGCAGCAGACAACACAGCAGAATCAACTAATAGAGTACGCCTGCTAGTTTCTAAACATAACATAATGTAGAATAATATTAGTATGTGTATTCTTGAGGGGTGTGTGTTAATTGTAATTTATATATATAAAACTTAAAGTAGAAGTTAAGAACTGCTGTCAGCAATCTGGCACAGACTGGCCATCTGTGGCAGAGCACATCATTTAGAATCATTAAAACTGTATGGCATTGTGGTCTGAATGCTCTTTAACTTGCAACAAGGGATCTGTGTCTGATTTACAAGTTTAGATGATTGTAGTAGGAAGTATTAGTTACATTAATAAGAGACCTTGTTTTTAAAAAATACGCTGCCTGTGTCACTCATTTTATCAGAAGGTTATATCTATGTCCTTCAAGTGTTTCCTTAACGACCCTGGCGACCCATAACTTAGGAAAGACAGATGAAGGGAGTAATAGAATAATTTACCTAGGGTTACCCCCAAAGCCTGTTTTTGGGGGTAACAACTGATAGAATGTTTATATTTCATCCAGAGGATCCCATTCCACGACCAAAATAAAAATGAAGCCAAATGTTTCATCCCAGTATTACTGATGGGTCATATTTTGTAACAGTCTTCTCAGCAAGCCAGTTAAGACCTTAATGCATTTCATCTATTTGTGGGACTGGAAACGTAGGCACTTTCACTTGTTTTATTTTATATATATTATATAATATAATATATATAAAATAAAATATTAGCATATTAGCATTGTAACATGAGACCTACCTTCCCAGCCTTCAGAAATAGGTTACAGTATTGTAGAATTTAATAATCTTGTCACAGGTTGTAAACTGTGTTTTAAAAACAAGCAGGGAAAAGTTTTCATTAAATCTACAGTGGTTGTGGAGAAGCAATGGTGCCCCCAATGACTTGTGTAAAAGCATGTTAGATTGCTATCTATGGATGCACCGTGATTCACCTCGGCGTGTTAGAAAATGTTATAAACCACTTCATAACACCACACCATAGACTTAGGGGGAATCACACCATAGACTTAGCAGGAAAGCCAATAGCAGGTTTAACCATTGACCTTTTTTTAAAAAATGTAGAAGAATTAGAGTTTTTAATGAATCTCTAAACAGGTCACCCACCTAGCCATTATCAGTCAGCAGTCTACTGTAGACATCCTGGTAGAAGTGGGTCTGGAGAAGAGATTTGAAAGGTAGGGCAAATTATTTGGGGATAGCATCCTATGCATAAGGACCAACATGGATGAAAGTGCAAAGGTGCTTGTGGGAAAAGCAGACAAATGAGTGATCTAGGCTGGCACTGCTAGTGGAGGGAAGTGGGTTGGAGATGCCATCATATGAGGGCAGATAAGTAGGGAGGGATAGATTTGTGAAGAGCCTTGATGCTAAGGTTCAGGAGCTTGCGTTTCATAGAGGGAGGGAATCCAAATGTGTGTGGTGGCAGGGGAGAAGGGGATATGGTCAAAGTGCCAGGCCAAGAAGATTTTGGCAACAACATTTTCAGTGAGTGTGAGTGTGGTAAGGCAGGTGTTGGGAAGGCCAGAGAGGAAGAGATGGCAGTAGTCAAGAACGGAGACGAGGACCTGGGTGGGACTTTAAGTGGTGCAAGGCAGGTGGTTGGAAAAGTTGTGGAGGATGAATTGGTAAGATTTTGGCATGACCTGGATGTGCAGAGTTAGGGAGAGAGTGGAATCCTGATGATGCTCAGGTTAGGAGCCACAGAGAGGGCAAGATGGTGGTGGTGTTGGTGACCAAGAATTGGCCCTGTTACATTTAAACTCTCACCAAGACTTCCACAAGGAAAGGTCTGAGATATAGACTGAGACAAATAACAAAAAATAAATAGAGCTGGTCAAAATGTTATACATAAAAAACTTTTTTGTTGAAAAAGTGAGTTTTTGCATGAAAAGTTGACATTTGAAATGTTCTGCTTTCTGTTAATTTTTTACTAAAATTGTATTTGAAATCATCATCAACATTTTTCATTAACTGAAAACTGTATTTTTCTCACTGAAAACCAGGTTTGGGGTAAACCAAAACATTTCTAAAACAATTTCAGTTCCAGTTTCTACTAACATTTCAGTAAAAGGTATCACTGAAAAAGTCATTCAAATACAAAATGAGTCTATTTAAAAACCTGAGAAATAGAAATGACACAGATATTTCTAACAAACACTCTTGTTTAAGCACGAATATCCCTGTTTGTATGTGTGTATGTTTGGCTGTTCACATGGAAAAATGGCTTTTGTCTCAATCTGTCGGTGTCTATTCAGAACCATGCAAATTCTCAGTGCTTAACTAATAATAGAAATAAGCGGTGCACAGGTATGTGAATGTTCATGTTGTATGTGGCAAAATTTTCCTATAGCCATATATGAAGCACAGGGTATGGTAAAATGTATTTTGAACTAAACCCATGCTAAAGACTCTCATGAGACTAAGTATTCTGAACAATATAAGCACAATTAAGTGGACAGCCCCCTCCAGCCATGCATGTGAAGTATGCCATGTGAACTGAGATATGTGAGTACAGATCAAAAAAGATTAGGAGGACACCTTTGATCCATTTCCCCGCCCTGTGACAGTAGGTGACACTGATCTGTCACTTTTTGTTGAAACTAAAACATATTTGTGGTAGAGCAGGCTGCAAGCTGGGATCACGGAGGACTGATTCACCATTCTATCATTCCAGCCGCATGACTCTGTAATTCTATCGATTTCACTGGCATTGCATCATCAATAGAGCTGATTGGGAATTCTTTGAAATGTTTTTCATCAGAAATGGTGATTTATCAAAACCACAACTTTTCATGGTTTTGAGGAATTTCTCAATTTGACACATGTTTGGGGGGCGGAGAAGTTTTAAAATGGGACATTTTCTAAACAAAAAAAATTGGAGTTTTTCATTTCAAAATGACTTCACTTAGAAATTTAAGCTAATTAGCATAAAAAATGGTCAAAATCAAAACCAAACGCTTCAAGATTATTGAAATGAAACATCTGAATTACCCAAACTGATTTGTTTATCTCTTCCCCCCCACCCCCGCGTTCGGTTGTGAAAATTTTTAAGGTTGCAGCTTTTCATTCCAAGTCAGGACAAAATTCTTTTATAATCCTGAACATTTTCATGGGATGGAGAAACCAGTTCCTGCCTAGCTCTACTTGTCAATGATATTAGTGTAATCCGATGGTCCTGTATTTGAACCCAATCACCTTCCCCAAGCTGTCCTGAATACTGTGCATGTTTGGAGCCAGTGCCACATTCAAACTTTGCAGCTCTGACCATCCTATAGAGTTGGTGTCAAGATAGAGCTTTATCCTGCAATATCACAGCTTGGTAACATCAGGAATAGCTGTAAACAGTTTGAGTTCAGAACTGCTGTTAGAAGATAGTGCCAACAGCAAGCACAGCCAGGCCAGATGGAATGGGAAAGTTATCTCTTGTGCACTGGAGAAACAGAAGCTGATGAAACATGTATAAATATTAAAGCAACAGACAACAACTAAAACCCATCCAGCACATTACTCATCTACAGGCCTTTCAGCACTGGGAGTAAAGTGAAGCCTGCAAAGTGCAAGTAAAAAGTACATCATGATTTTCATTAAAGAATTAGGCTTTGTCTACACTAGAAATTACTTTGGCATGATTTACGTCGCTCAGGGGTATGAATAATCCACACTGCTGAGCAACGTAAATTATGCCGACCTAAGTGGTGGTGTGGACAGCGCTGTGTCGGGGGGAGAGCGTCTCCTTCCAACATAGCCACCACCTCTCGCGGAGGCAGGAGTTATTAAGCCAATGGGAGAGCTCTCTCCTGTCGGCTTAGAGTGTTTTCACCAGAAGCACTACAGTGTTGCAATTGCAGCTGCTGTAGTAATACAAACATTATAAATAAAGACATAAATATTCAGTAGCCTCAGACTGACATGTTGCTTTAGATCAGTGGTGGGCAAGCTGTGGGAAGTAGCACGGGATGCAGGGACGTGCTGGCCACCGCTTCCTGCAGCTCCCATTGGCTGGGAATGGCAAACTGTGGCCACTGGGAGCTGCCGGCTGATGTGCAAATGTAAACAAACTGTCTGGGGGCCTGCCAGCAGATTACCCTGACGGGCCACGTGCAGGCTCCAGATTGCCCACCACTGCTTTAGATTCATGCCTAGCACAAGAAAAACTTCCCTCTGGTGTCATTAGTTTTCATTCTTTCTTTATTTCTCTCCTCCCTCATCCCCCCACTAATGTGCGTGACCTGCTACTCCTGAGTATTTAAATGTAAATTAAGATGGTACTTTAGTTGATATGTTTCTTCCCATTGGGCAATGACACAAGAATCAAACTGAGTCCTGCATAACCACATACAACTTCCAGTCAAATCACGCCAAACCAGCTCACTTCATGCTGATTTTGGTATAAGAGTTGTAAAAGCTTTTATTTTAAAAAAAGTGTTTTTTGTTTTTAAAATGGGAATTATTTAAATGGATAAAGACAAGCGGTTCTCAAGCTAGGGCCACCGCTTTTTCAGGGCAAGTCCCTGGTGGGCCAGGCCGGTTTGTTTACCTGCCGTGTCCACAGGTTCGGCCGATGGCAGCTCCCACTGGCTGCCGTTTGCCGCTCCAGGCCAATGGGGGTTGCAAGAAGCAGTGCGGGCCGAGGGACATGCTGGCCACCCTTCCTGCAGCCCCCATTGGCCTGGAGCAGTGAACCCCGGCCAGTGGGAGCCACGATCGACCAAACCTGCGAACATAGCAGGTAAACAAACCGTCCCAGCCCACCAGGGGCTTTCCCTGAACAAGGGGCAGCCCTAGTTTGAGAAGCACTGATATAGACTACTCTAACGATCAAACTGTGAACTAGTTGGCTATATATATGTGCCCCAGTTTGGAAACATAGGAACTAAAGTAAGCTTTCTTGTGAAGAAGCACGGTCCAGTGGTCAGGGTGCCAACCTAGGAGTTGGGAGGTCCCACTTCAATTCCCTGCTCTATCATGTGCTTCTTGTGTGACAGCCTTTTGGTTCCACGTCTGTAAAATGGGAATAATGGCACTTCCTTACCTTTCAGGGGCGTTGTGATGATAAATATATTTAAGATAATGAAGTTCTTTGAGATCTACTGATGAAAAGCACTATGTCAGAGCTAGGCATTATTATATCTGAATTGCACATTGGGATGCACTGATTCTATAGGAGCAGAGGTTCGTAGATAAATCTTTCCTTAACTAGGATAGTCTCCTTGTTAAAGTACAGTGCTAGGAGTCAGGAACAAAAGTCTCATTTGTGGCTCTGCAATTGTCTTCTTGTGTGACTGGCAAATGTAGGTCACCTCTCTGTGCTTCAGCTTCCCCATCAGTAGAACAGGGATAATAATAGTTGCTTACACCAGGGAAGTTTTGTGAGGCTGACTTCATTAGTGTCTGAGCATCTCAGCTAGAAAGTACTAGGAAGAGCCCAGTGTTATTAGAGATTATTAAAATTCTGTAACACGCTTAGGTCTTTAATGATTAATGTGAACCCTCCCCCTCCGCCCCACAAGCTATTGATGATGCGTCACCTGATGTTGGCCATTTTCTCCAAGCACACTTCATTTGATTTACTTTTGATTTTGTCAATTTTGCTATTGCTGAGACTAGGGTGTTCCACAGGTCAGCAAAGGTCTGAGTGGAGTGTATAAGAGAGGGTACAACAAATGTACTGGTAGAGAGTGAGAGAGAGTAGCAGGGTGGAAAACATACAGGGTGTGTCTAGCATGCAGAGGAGTTACCCAATGTACTGTAGTAAAGAAAGTGAGTCCACATGCATGAAGGAACAGGTCCAGCATTATTTTGTTGGCAGAGCACCAGCAGCCTGCTTCATAGTGCATCACCTTATGCATTACTGGCAGAGTCAACCGGCAGCACTAAGATACGTAGGTTCTCACTGTAAAGACACACCACTGCATCAAATGCTAATAGGAGGGAAATTCTACTCTCCCCCGACATGACCCCTCCAGCAGGGGTGAGCAATAAGAGAACTGTGCATTCCTGTATCCCTCCATAGTGTTGATCAGAACTGGTCGAACTATTCATTGTGAATTGAGTCCTGGTTTGGCCAGTAAACTGTTCATGAGCTGATCTTGCTTTTTTTCAAACATATTTGTTAGTCTTCAAACAGTTTGGATTAATCATTGTCGCATTTATATTGTATCTCACAACTCAGAACTATGCGCTGCAGTTCTTCACTGTTGGTCATTCGGAATGTGCAGTTGGTCTCCTAAATCTCATGGTATTGTTTCTGCTCCCTGAATACGTAAATTAAATGTTTTAAACAAGAGAATAATTAACATAGAGTAGAGGATAATGCAGCTCCTTTAGGTACTTTTCACACAAGTAATCATTCAGGCTAAAATTCACCTAAAATTTTAGAGCTTGTGATCATTTTCACTTATGCTCGTTGGCTGTCTGAATATTCACTAATAAAACATGTCTCCAGAAATTATAGCCAACCAAGCTTACTTGGTGCTTTTATTTTCAAAAATGTTTATGGATCTATTTTCATCCTCTTAATTTTTACTATTCAACCAGCTGTAATGGTGTTGATAAGGGAGAGAAAGAAGATGATAGTTCAAAACTGTGTGGAACTAAAATTATGTTAGAGGAATGTGTACAAATGTTGACACCTTTTCCTGTGTCGTTTTAATACCCCCATTCTATGATGTGTTTTATTACTTTAAAAAACCATATTGACAGCTGGCAATTTCAGCAACGTACAGGAGCCCTGCAGCACCCCCTTTCTCACACTCACTCACACGTACGCACGCACGCAGGCAATTTCAGGAACATACAGGAGCCCTGCAGCACCCCGCTCCCCCCGCCCACACACACAACCTGGTGCTGTGATGCCCTCAGATATTAGAAAGTAGTATAAATACAGAGTCAGGCTAGGTCAAGATAGAGATAGCTGTGACACAACTGTTTCCCCCATTCCCTGCCCAGAGGTAGCTGAATTTTGGAGGTGTATGAAATGATGGCTTTAACAGAGTTACATTAGTGATTCAAGCCTTAAATCTACTCTATTCAACATTCTATTCTAGCATATTCTAACATTCTATTCACTAAAAAGGTTAATTGTGACCAGATGCTGAACACAATTGATATTAACAACAAGGGGGAAGGAACACAAGCCAGAATAGGGAAAGAACAGGTTAAAGAATACACCTCTACCTCGATATAACGCTACCCGATATAACATGAATTCGGATATAACGCGGTAAAGCAGCGCTCCGGGGGGGGCTGTGCACTCCAGTGGATCAAAGCAAGTTCAATACAACGCGGTTTCACCTATAACGCGGTAATATTTTTTGGCTCCCGAGGACAGCATTATATCAAGGTAGAGGTGTACTTGAAAGTTAGATGTATTCTAGTCCCTCACCAATTTCACCCTAGGGTACTTAAGTAACTAGCTGAAGCACTCTTTGAACTATTAGTGATTATCTGTGAGTACTCATGGAGGACAGGTGAGGTGCCAGAGAAATGGAGAAAGGTACTATATTGGCCTATCTTTAAAAGGGGAACAAAGAGGACCTGAAGAATTATAAACTAGTGAGCCTAAATTCAATTCCTGGAAAGATACTGGAACAAATTATCAAAAAATCAGTCTGTAAGCACTTAGAGGATAATAGGGTGATAAATAATAGCCAGCATGGATTTGTTCAGAATAAATCATGTCAAGCCAACCTAATTTCCTTCTTTGACAAGATTACTGGCCTAGTGGATAGGGAAGAAGTAAATGTGGCATATCTTGATTTTTAGTAAGGTTATTGACACAGTCCCACATGACATTCTCATAAGCAAACTAGGATAATGTGGTCTAGATGAAATTACTATTAGGTGGGAACACAACTGGTTGGAAAACCATACTCAGAATATTTATTTGCTATCAAATTGGAAGGATGTATCTAGTGGGGACCTGCAGGGGTCAGTCCTGGGTATGATATTAGTCAATAGTTTCATTAATGACTTGGATAATGGAAGGGAGAGTATGTTTATAACATTTGAAGATGACACCAAGCTTGGAGGGGTTGCAAGCACTTTGGGAACAGGTTTAGAATTCAAAACTACTTTGACAAATTGGAGAATTGGTCTGAAATCAACAACATGAAATTCAGTACAGACAACTGCAAAGTACTTAGGAAGGAAAAATCAAATGCACAAATACAAAATAAGGAATAACTAGTGAGGCTGTAGTACTGTTGAAAAGAATCTGGGGGTAATAGCAGATCACAAATGAGCCAGCGATGTAATACAGTTGCAAAAAGCTAATATTCTGGGATATATTAATGTGAGCGTTGTATGCAAGACATTGACAGCGCCTGTTCTGCTCTATTCTGCATTGGTGAGGTTGCAGTTGGAAAACTGTGTCCAGTTTTGGGTGTCACACTTTAAGAAAGATGTGGACAAACTTGAGAGAGTCCAGAGGAGAGCAACAAAAATGATAAAAGGTTTAGAAAATCTCACCTAAAAGGAAAGGTTTAAAAAAACTGGGCATGTTTAGTCTCGAGAAAAGAAGATTTAGGATGGGACCTGAAAACACTCTAAATATTTTAAGCCTGTTATAAAGAGGATGGTGATCATTTATTCTCCATGTCCACTGAAGGTAGAAGAAGTAATGCACTTAGTCTGCAGCAAGGGAGATTTAGGTTAGCTATTAGGAAAAACTTTCTAACTATAATGGCATAGGTTACCAAGTGAGAGGGTGGAATCCCAGAGGTTTTTAGGCACAGGTTAGACAAACATTTGACAGAGATTATCCAGTTATACTTGGTCCTGCCTCAGCACGGGGGGATGGACTAGATGCCCTCTTGAGGTCCCGTCCAGCCCTACATTTCTATAATAATATATGGAGATACACCTATCTCATAGAGCTGGAAGGGACCCTGAAAGGTCAGTGAGTCCAGCCCCCTGCCTTCACTAGCAGGACCAAGCGCTGATTTTGCCCCAGTTCCCTAAGCGGCCCCCTGAAGGATTGAACTCACAACCCTAGGTGTAGCAGGCCAATGCTCAAACCACTAAGCTATCCCTCCTGCCTGGCCCCCATTCTGTGTGCCTCTGAAATCAGTGATGCCTCTTTTACCAACCATCAATGGCAGGTCAGACACCTACTTTTCACTGAAGCTAACTACTGATGTATTCCTAGATTTTTAAAGTGAAAACGGTCCATCGTCTAGTCTGAGCTGCTGCATAACACAGACCATAGAATTTAAGCCAGTAATTCCAGTTTCAAGCCAATAAAATATGGTTAAACTAGAGTATACATCGTAGAAAGACACCTAATCTTGATTTAAACTCTGCCTGGGATGAAGAATCCACCACATCATATGATAAATTATTCCCATTTTTTGTGTTTCCTAATCCCTGTTAATAGCACTGATAGTGAAAGAATTGTGCATGTCATGTAATACAGCTGCTTCCACAGCAGGCTAATGGAAGAAAGGGGCAGCTCATCATCTGATGCCGGTGACAGTGAATTACAGAAAAGAAAGTATTTATCTTTTTTTAAATCCCGGAAGATACAGTAAGTGGATCAGCTGCTGTCCTTGCTTGTTAGCTCCAGGCAGCAGCTGCAGGGCTTCCATCTTTTTGGATGTGATTAAAAATAACGTTCTGCTCCCTCATGGTCATTAAGAACCCATAGCCTGCTTGCTAGAGCTTCAAGTGCCTGTTTCCAGGCCAAATGTCAAGCCGCGTTATATTCTGTTGACCTATATTCCCTTGCAATTTCTTTTGATTAATTGCAGTAGTTATTCTTCACTTTTACATTGTTAAACACTTGCCTTATTTGACACTGTTGCTGGGAGGAACAGGTCCTGCTCCCTGCTGGCATCCCATTGGCGTTAGCTGTCTGAAAGTGGGCATGCCCACACAGCCCCACTCTCTGCCATGCATCAGCTCCTAAAACTCTCCAGAAGCAGAGTGGGTGCACATGCTGTACCCTCTCCTGGGATGGCAGAGCTCATCTGTATATTCTAGGGTTACCATATCTCATAAATAAAAAAAGAGGACCCTCCACGGGCCATGGCCCCGCCCATTTCCCCACCCCTAGCCCCGCCCCAACTCCGCCCCTTCCCCCACCCTAACTCCGCCCCCTCCTCCCTCCCACTCCCAGCCAGGGGGAAAGGGCTGCCCCAGTGCTACCAGCATCACGGTTTCCCGGGCAGCCCCCAGACCCTGCGCCCCCAGCCGGCGCTTCCCCAGCGCAGCTGGTGCCCGGGAGGGGAAGCGCCCAGCTGGGGGCGCAGGGTCTGGAGGCTGCCCAGCAAACCGTGAAGCCGGTAGCGCTCGGGTTTTGGGCAGCCCCCATGCCTCCGGACCCTGTGCCCCCAGCCGGGCACTTCCCCTCCGGGGCTCCGGCGGCTCTGCGTAACTTACACTGTATAAGTTACACAGAGCCGAAGAGGAGCAGAGCCCCCGCAGCTGGAGGCTCTGCTCCTCTTAGGCTCTGTTTAAGAGCCGGGCTGCCCCAGCGCTACCGGATTTGGGCAGCCCCCGTGCCTCCGGACCCTGCGCCGCCGGAGCCCGGGAGGGGAAGTGCCCGGCTGGGGGCGCAGGGTCCGGAGGCAAGGGGGCTGCCCGAAGCCGGTAGCTCTTGGGCAGCCCGGTTCTTAAACAGAGCCTCCAGCGGCTGGGGCTCTGTGTAACTGACACTGTGTCAGTTACACAGAGCCCCGGGGGCTGGAGGCTCCAGCCGCCCCTGCTCTGTTTAAGAGCCGGGCTGCCCAAGTGCTACCGGCTTCGGGCACCCCCGTGCCTCCAGACCCTGCGCCCCCAGCCGGGCACTTCCCGTCCCGGGCTCCGGCGGCGCAGGGTCTCCAGGCACGGGGCTGCCCGAAGCCGGTAGCGCTCGGGCAGCCCGGCTCTTAAATAGAGACGCGGGGACTGGAGCCTCCAGCCGCCGGGGCTGTGTGTAACTGACACAGTGTCAGTTACACAGAGCCGGGCTGCCCGAGAGCTCCTGGCTTCGGGCAGCCCCGTGCCTGGAGACCCTGCGCCGCTGGAGCCCGGGAGGGGAAGTGCCCGGCTGGGGGCGCAGGGTCTCCAGGCACGGGGCTGCCCGAAGCCGGTAGCGCTCGGGCAGCCCGGCTCTTAAACAGAGCCTCCAGCGGCTGGGGCTCTGTGTAACTGACACTGTGTCAGTTACACACAGCCCCGGCGGCTGGAGGCTCCAGTCCCCGCGGCTCTATTTAAGAGCCGGGCTGCCGGAGCGCTACCGGCTTCAGGCAGCCCCGTGCCTCCAGACCCTGCGCCCCCAGCCGGGCACTTCCCCTCCCGGGCTCCAGCGGCGCAGGGTCTCCAGGCACGGGGCTGCCCGAAGCCGGTAGCGTTCAGGCAGCCGGGCTCTTAAACAGAGCCGCCATTTTCCCGGACATGTTCCGCTTTTTGGCAATTCCCCCCGGACGGGGGTTTGACTGCCGAAAAGCCGGACATGTCCAGGAAAAAGAGGACGTATGGTAACCCTAGTATATTCACATGAGGAATTCTAGCTAGCTAGAGTGTCCCCCACTAATGTGATTTTTGCTTGCAAATGGCTGGCTCTAGCCCTAAGTCTATGATGCCAACAGGTGGGAAAGAGGACAGGTCTATGGATATCTTGAATGAACTTCTAAATATTGAGGGGGTTTCCATACCAAACTTTCCATATCAAATCTTTTGAGGGTCACTGTCACAGCGTGAGCTGGGGGACCTTGGGTCCAACCTCTCCTGTGCCTGGTTTATTTTCAGGGTTATTGGAACTAGGTTAGGCCTGCTAGGAGACATAAGGGGCAACTTGTGCTCACTGCAAGGGGATAGCTGGCAGGAGGAGTGCTATGCTGCTCTCTACGAACCAGGCTCAGGGAAGGACTAATGGTGACTCCTTCCCAGGTAGGGACTTGTGAAGGAGCTAGGAACAGGCTAAAAAGGAGGCCTACAGATGGGCTACAGCAAGACCTATGGGAGGAGTTTGTATACTGGGGGAGCCAGAGAATTGGCATTGAAGTTAGGAAATGGCCCTGGGAAATAGAGAAACAGGGCAGCTTTGAGTCTGAGGATTGAAAGTTTACTGCTGGGATGCTATAGTAGAGGGAGGGCATGCATCCCATCCCATTGCATCCCATCCCCCTCTCATTGTGCCATGCACAGAGGATGTGTGGGAAAACTCCTAATGCAAGGGGAAAGGGAACTGTATAGTGGGCTGGAGGGACACTTGAGTCTGGGGAAAAAACCAGGAAATCATCTGGGAGCCACACTGTCCTACAGAGCTCAGAAGGGAGCAGAAAAATTAGGGCTGTCGCACGATTAAAAAAATTAATTGTGATTAATCACACTGTTCAACAATAATAGAATACCATTTATTGAAATATTTTTGGATGTTTTCTAGATTTTCAAATATATTGATTTCAATTACAACACAGAATACATTCCTGACAGGTGTTTGTCCAACCTGTTCTTATAAATCTCCAATGACAGATATTCCACAACCTCCCTAGGCAATTTATTCCAGTGCTTAACTACCCTGACAGTTAGGAACTTTTTCCTAATGTCCAACCTAAACCTCCCTTGCTGCAATTTAAACACATTGCTTCTTGTCCTATCCTCAAAGGTTGACAATGTTTTTATTCGTGTTACATTTGTCAATATACAAAGAGCAAAGCATGTACTTTCTTGCTGTTCTATTTCACCTCAAGTAACTCTTTTTAGAAGGAGAGGAAAGTCACCATAAGAGCACTGTGTGTGTATCCTCCATTATAGACTGAAGCATCACTGAGAACAAAATGCCTCTCTGGGTCTTTAGACATGAGAGCTTTAGATATTTAAAGGTGCAGTACAGCACAAACAAAGGCTCAATAGCTACATACGCCACAAATAGGTATGTTCTTCAGATTAATTTATTAATGAGCCCAAATCTCCCCTTAGATGCACCCATGGAACTTGGCCCATGTGCTGCAGAAGATACTCACTTCCTTCCTAGGTTTCCCTTCACTGACAGTTATTTGTTAATTGTGACTGTTTGAGAATCTGCCCATCATGTCAGTTTTTCAGAAACCAAGCAGCTCTTTTGGCCTTTAAGAGAGTGATTAAGCCTTTTTTCCAGCAGCCCAAGTTCACTGTGCAGAAAACATAAAGCATTTTTCCTAGTAAATTCCTAGCATATTTTCCTAGTAAATATTTGAATAAAACTCAAACTTTCAGCCTGTGTCCAGAGGGAAGTTTCTAGCTGTTACCATTTTGCTATGCCTTTGTGCAGGAAGTCAAGTATCAGGGGGTAGCCATGTTAGTCTGTATCTACAAAAACGACAAGGAGTCTGTATCTACAAAAACGACAAGGAGTCTGTATCTACAAAAACGACAAGAAGTCTGCCACCAGACTCCTTGTCGTTTTTTTGCAGGAAAGAGCAGATTTCGGAAGCAAGCTGACTCTAATGTTCAGGCCCTACATTAAATTTGTATGTAAGGGTCTCTCTTTTTATCTATGGACGGTTCTAAACTGTTCTTTAACAGGCTAGTGCTTACATAGACACTGGGCTTATTTGCATGCTCTTACACCATTATCATGTTCTAAAATACCTAGTATATCATCACATTTGGTGTGCTGTGGATGAATGCAAAGTATTTGAAACCCTCTTGTCTTATCTCCAAGCCAGTGTTTTATGTCTGTAGTGGTGTGTAATCCATAATACCATGAAATTGGTAAACTTTGCCAGTGGTTCCTTCAGTCAGTAGGTGAACATGGATTTTTTTTTTCAGTTGAGGAAGAGATATTAGGTCTAATTCTTCTCTGTTATATCAAAGAAAAACTGGGAGTCACTCCAGTGGTTGGCACAGGAAGTAAGTCTGGGCAGAACATGACCCATACTCCCTACTTCTCACTTAGGCTTGAAAGTTTGCTGTAGAACAACACAACAAAATCTCTATTAGATATTTTTCATCAGTGCCAGATTCTATCAGACATATTCCCAATGAGTAGAAACTTACTCTGTAGTTAGCCCAATGATTTCAACAGGGCTTCAAAAACCTTTACAACGGTCTTCATTTTATTTGCTTTGGAAGGAAGAACAAAATGAAATTCATCTGGCCCCCCCAAAATGGAAAACTTGGTTTCAAAATGAAATTTTCCTTTTGCTGTTCAACGACAGAGTTTGTTTCCTCCTTTTTTTGCCTTTTCCGCATTTTGCCATGGAATGGAGTGGAATGAATGATGCTTAGTGTGTGTGTGTGTGTGTGTGTGTGTGTGTGTGGTTTCTTATGTCTTCCCTTTTGTTTTTTTCAACTATGGAAAAGTTAGAGTAGGAAAAGAAAAAAGTGTGTGGACGGACACCTCCCTACACATCAATTAATTCTGTTGGATTCAGTGGCAAAAAGGAAAACAAAATTTGATTAAAAAAAAAAGACACAAAACCAAACTGAAAACTTCAATTAAAAAATAAAATAAAAATCTTTTTATGTTGCAATTTCCCATTAATTTAATTTAAAACATTTTCCTGCAAATTTTTAAAAATGTTTTGACTATGCACCATTTTTTTTTGAGTGGGGGTTTGAAAAGCTGTCAAGTAGCTCTGTTCTTCAGTTAGAAATACCAAATTGATGTTATTCGTTCTTCAGTACTTCCCTTTCTTATAACAAATGCCCAATACGTTCAGTATATGGAACGTGACCCAATCAGCAATTTCTTTGGCCTGGTTTACAAATCAAGCTGTGCACTCTTTAAAACTTGGGTGAGGCTGTTTCTCAAAATGATCCATGATGCTCTCCTCAGGGAGTTCAGAACCGTGAGTCAAGGTGCTATCTCTCTGCCTCAGCAAGAGAGCGCTTTGCTGGAGTGTAAACTGTGTGACTGCTCCCTGCCATGCCAGTCTGTCCACCTCACCAACAAACTCTTCGAGCCTCTGTCAGTCTAAGCCTTGACTTGCAGGTAACAACCAGTGAACTTCTGGTCCTGAGTTCCCCAGAGGTCTCTCTCTGCAGTGTCCAAACCCTGTCACTGGACGCACAGAAATGAACCAAGTCCACTGTCTCCAAAGAGACAGAATAAATGCCAACCTGCTGATCAGCTGAGGATGCTCACTTTACTTTAATATAACAGCAAGGAGATGGTTTAGAGTAAAACTAAGAATAAGTTTATTAATAAAGAAAAAAGATTTAAGTGATTATAGTTATTGGTCCCATCCGCCTCCCCTCAAATCTGAACCCTGGAGATTTCTTGTTTAAATCTTTGCTGGTGACCTGATGGAGATTTTTTTCAACTGCGTTCATGAAGAACTTTGTCATGAGATATATTGGCCTGGATGGACTTTTCATAGTTCAAAGTACAAAGCTGAGCCTTGCCTTTGTTCTAAGAACTCTCTGAATGAAATTCACCCTTGTGCAAGGAGCCAGCACAAGATCTCTGCTAGAGTTGGGCAAAATTTTTCAGCTGAATAATTTTTACATCAAAAAATGCAGTTTGGGGATAATGAGAACTATTTGTGAACACAGGTTGAATATCAGAGGGGTAGCCATGTTAGTCTGAATCTGTAAAAAGCAACACTTTTTACAGGTTGAATAGTTTTGGCCAAATAAAATTAGGATTTTTTTTTTAAGTCAAAACTGTTTGGCTTGACATTTTCAAACAGAAAAATGTTGACTTTTTGTTTTGAAACATTGTTTTGTTTGAAATTGAGCTAGATTTTTGAGGGGCTTTTTAAGGGTAAAAGAATCACCTGGAAATATAAATAAATGAAATACCCAAAAAGTTTATTTTCAGGTCAAAGGAAACATTTCTTTTAACCCAAAACAATTTTTTTTCTGGATTTTTCTGGTTCAGCCACCAAGCAAACAAGCTAAAAAATAAATTATTTACTGAGCTCTCATCTCTGCTCCACTTAAATTCCACTTAAGCAGTTCAATGGGATTTAAAAGGGACAGAAAAACTTGTGCTGTCCCTCTGTACATGGGTGAATTTCACCATCATGTGTCCTGCCACAGGGAAGACATGGAGTGTCTGGAGCAGGAGTTGGACTTCAAGTACAGTATTACATGAACATTTGTAGCCTTTGCATCCCTGAAGTATTCCTTGCTACAGCGTTCATAAGGAACTCTTCTAATGTTTATAAACTCTGCATGTTCCAGACAAATTCAGCTTCAGCAAAAGACTATGAACTTGGTGGTGTTTATAAACTCTGTTGGTGTACAGCTATGGTGGCAGAGTCTGTAAACTTCAGCCAAACAAGCTACAGAGAATCGAAGAGATCACTTACTCTAGTAGCACATTATGTGAGTCTTCTGTTTTGCTGAACAACATGCGTCTAAATCTGTAATTACAGGAAAAATATATTCTTGATCTCTGAAGAAATAATCTACAACAGTTTTTCACATGACAAGGCTTTGACATAACTTCTTAAACTGTGGACAAAATCACAAACAAAGCTTCATTAAGATACAGTTTTCATTCATTTCAAAGAGGAACCACATACGCCTGCTTAAAGCAGCCCATATACCACCTAATAATGTACAAAGTACCTTCTCAGTACATTAGAGCCACCTACCCTTACAGACTTTGAATTCACCCTCCCGCAATAAGTCAGCTAAAATAATCTTACATTTTTATAGAATCATCGAACCATAGGGTTAGAAGGGCTTTTAAGGGTCATTTAGTCTACCCCCATTTTACTTGCCAGATACAAATCAAAGACCTCTGTCTCACCTTCCCACTATATTCAAGTGACATTTTGACATCTCATTGTCTATGAGCTATCTTCCAATATTCATCACTATTCCACCACACTCTGTATACAGAATATAAATTGCAGTTGTCCCCAGTGATGTGGCTGTGAGAGCTAACTATCTATGCACAACCAGATAGTCACTATGATCCTGATTGTTGTATAAATGCTAGCTATACCCTCTGACTTTTAATCCCTCTTCAATGTGTTCAATGGCTTGAAATCACATCTGATCCAATTTTGTGTCTGGGAATATTAAATAAAGCACTCTACATAAAGAGTCTTAAAAGTAAAACAATACTACAGATCCCCCTTAATAATGGTGCTGGAATACCATCTCAAACAACTTGACACAGGCACCTGGTAATATTTAGGCAGTACTCGCTAAAGAAACAATGATACCTTTCTGACTATAGCAGCAACACAGTCTGTCGTCTTTATGCAAAGTCTATAAAAGGGCAAATCCAGCTCACCTTAGTCCATGGGATATACAAGTAACTAAGGGAGCAGGGTGTGGCCCTCAAGATCTGGAGCCACATGTCATCATTAGGGATTTACCAGTTCAAATGTGTTTATATCATGCTGAAGAAATCAGATATGCAAACAAACTCAGGACATTGGGCATGCATGAGAGGAGCCAGGAATCGGAGATCCCCTGGCATTCTGATACCTGAGCATGCCACAGTTTGACAAACACACATTTTAGTCAGAACAAAGAGAAATTAGTAAATCCTTGAGAATACAATTGTGCCCCGACTCTCTAATATGCTATTTAATTATACCTATTGCCCTCGCTGAAAAGGTCACACGGACAGTGGTAAATTATTAACTGCTGGCTGTATAACATACTGTTCTGATTTCTCCTGCCCTTTACATTTTCTGTTATCTGTTAAGCAGAAACACACAGGGGCCAATGCCATCCCTGGTGTAACTCCACTAGGATCAGGGAGTGTGGATTGCTGTGTCTAGCTTTGTTTTGGTTTAGGCTTTGCAGGACACTAATTCTATCGCAAAGGACGAGGATTTTCTTGCATGAGTGACTTCTCTGTGATTCACAGGAAGGTGGCTGCCTTTCCAACTCAGGGCCCAATTCTCCACTGCCCTTTACTAGTGGAGCCAATTAGTCTTCTGCAAGACAGTTGTTAAATGCTACCAGATCACTTGACTTGACACAGGTTCAAATGGCCACAGTGAGTGCAGAGCAGTAGAGACAGAAGAGCAGGCAAAATTATTTTTATAACATGCTTTGAGAGCCTCTGCGGAAGGCCACTATATGGTTACAAAGATATTATAACTTTTATGACATAGTAAATAAACTTATTTAGCATTGAAAGCATAGGAAGAGAGAAATGAGCACTGGCAGGGAATGGAGAGAGAGAGAGAGATTCTTCTGACTCTTGTAAAGATGCACATGCAGATATGCAGGACCAAATGAGAACTCAGCCCCTGCACTCAGAGCCGGGAAAGGCTGGCAGCTGGGGGCATTAAAGCACCGCTTCCGGCCTGAAGGGCACTTCGGTGCAGCTCAGCAAACAGGCACTCACATGAGCTGCTCGTTCTGTTCTGATACTAGCTAATGAGCCCGATCTATGTTAGGCATCCACTTTGCTGTGACTATATAGAATTACATGATAGAATCATAGATGGAAAAGACCTCTGAGGTCCCCTAATCCATCATCCTGCCAAGGCAGGATTCTCCCTGACAATGTATTTTTCCAATTCTGTTTTATATGTTCCTTACTATGAGATTCCCGCTTCTTGTCATGTATTTTTAATGCTGCCCCTTTCCAGATACAAACATGTGCAAAAGCTGAAAGACAGCACTCACTACAGCCTTATTTCACTAACAAATGAATGTACAGCAGGCTGTTTGCTAGGGTTTATAATGTCTTTATCGACCTATTGTCTAGAAAATTAGCACAAGTTTTATCCTTCACCAAGAGCTATTTATACACTAAATGTAAAGGGCCTGATTCTTTTCTACATTTGGAAGCTTTGCACAAAGCTGCCTTAAAGCCAGTTTAGCCATTCACTGGAGAATTACTCCACTGTAGGGGAATCCTTAGGTGGTGTGCTGGCTGATACGGGAGAATGGCTGCAGAACAGTGCATGTGGCTAGGGCATCATTTGTGGCTTGTTGATGTCTAGCCATAATAGCTTCTCAGGGCTGCTGGCAGCCTCCGTGAATGTAACAGGCTACACATATGTGTAATTGTCACTGATTCTTCTACCCTCTCTCTTCCTACATGAAGACAAATTTAAAAGATGTCCACTATCTCAGATCTCCTGTTCAAAATGTGAGCACAGTGTTTTGTGTAAAAAGCGGCCTTGTTTTTCTGTGATTCAGTGCAAAACCCCAAACCCTCCGCAAAACCCCACAACAACTCTCCCCTCCACACAAAAAAGTCTCTCTTGTCCTGAAATCTGATTTAAAAGTGAAATTTGGAATGGCAAGATCACTTGGAATGGAACTATGCAATCTGTCAAATGAAAAACATTCCCTTTTTTTGCATAGGTCTGATACAAACAATGTTGCTGAAACACAGTCGTGCATAGAAGATTGCAGCCAGCTGGCATACAGAATGACACATGTGTAGCAGAGAACATTGATGATGATTTTGGGGCTAAGGGAATGGACTGGGACTTGGGACACTTGGGGACTTGAAACCTAGGTTCGATTTCTGGTTCTGTTACACACTTCCTGTATGATGTCAAGCTTGCTGTGCTTCAGTTACACACCTATAAAAATTATTCCCCCACCCTTTATCTGTCTTATTTATTTAAGCCCTGAATTTGGAATTGACTCCATATATAGGCATAGAGTTCCACCTGCTGAGGCCTATTTACAGCAGATACCAGAGGTGCTGGAACAATTTGTATAGTGGGGGTGCTGCTGAGAGCCATTGAACCAAACTGTTAACCTTGTATATAATGGTAACCACTTCCAGCCAGGGGGTGCAGCAGCACCCCCAGCACCCCTAATTCCAGCACCTATGCCAGATATAAGGGCTTTGGTACATTCATGTTTAAGGGATGGGGGAGAGCGAGGATTGTCTCCTTACTACATGTATAGAACACCAAGTGCAATGGGGGCTTCATTTTGGGAGTAGTGCATGGTCTCCCTAGTAATACAAATAACAATTTTGGTCAAGGATAGAAAGATACACCATTATTTTTATGAAAAATGCCATGCCATCATTAATGTCCATGAAGAACAGATAGGATCACTTTTTACAAAATAATTTTTAATATAATTTCAGATATTGACCACCTTTGAACTTGACACTCTCACTGTGAATTATGTCTGCCCTTCAGATCTTCAGCTCTTTTATTTCACACTTGAGTCTGAGAAGGGTATCCATTACTTCAGTGGTTGGCTCCTGCAGTTCTTTGACATCCTAGTATTCTGACATCCTAGTAGGGATTATCTTTTGTCACCGGTAGCTCAGACACTTCCAGAAGTCTCAATTTCATGTCCTTTATCTATGAAACCTGTTCCAAAGTCCCATACAAAGGTCAAAACAAATATCAAGTGTATAATTGCTCACCTGTTTTTGTTGTTTGGTTTCTTATGAGTTAGTTTGGAGCTTTCATGCTTGATTGAGCAAAAAGAGAGACTTTGGCTGCCAGTCAAAAAGGAACTGGCAAACTGGATGTTTGGTGATCTTCGCTGTAAATATTAGTGACTTGATTCTGGTCCCCTTGAAAACAACTGCAAAATTCTTGTTGACTTCAGCAGGGGCCAGGACAGGTTGTAGATGGTTAGTTGCTGAAGCAGGACTAAATTTTGGCAAATAATGAGGTTTTTTTTTGCTCGCTGGCAATTAAAAAAAATCAGAAAAACGTTATTTTTGGATCAACCCAAAACTAATTTCTGAAATTTTCAGTGAGTCAAAAAGTCTAAACAAATTTCATTTTGAGTCAGATTAAACCTTTTGTTCAACCCAAAATGAAATGTTTCTTTTCAATTCGAGCATCTTTTAATGTTTGATTGTTTTTAATATAATTTTTAAGATAAGTTGTTTCAAACCAAAAATCAAGATGTCAGAATGAAATTTTTTTTTTACTGAAACAATTTGGCGAAATGGACTTGAATTCATAAAATGTTTTAATATCACCAAATCTGCATTTTTTGCTGACAAAATTATGTGTGAAAAGTTTTGCCCAGCTCTAAAAAAGACATACCTCTTCAGATACACATGTTTACCACTAACACTGAGCCTATTCTACAAACTCTTAGACAACCGATGATTCATGTTATCTGGAACGTCCAGCCGCTCATTATTACTCCTCCTTTTTGTTACTCTCCACCATCCCATTGTGGTTTGGTCAGCTCTATTCCCCTCCCCCACGCTCTGTATTGCTCATAGAATTTACAGATAAACCAGCTCTAGTTCATCTCCTATCCTCTGCCAGGGCAGGATTTTCTCTGGGTCCTGACCTGCTGTACTCTTCCAGTTCCACATTCAGCAGGGTGTGCAGGCACCTGTTTACTCTTAGGCATCTGAGCAATCCCACTGAAGTTAATCAGGGCCCCAGCTCCTTAATGTTTTCCCTTTCTCTTGTGAATCACACCATCTCTGCTCCCACCTACGTTCTATGCCTTACTCATTCATATGCCTTCCTTATTCATTTTGTTGTTCTTTCAGTTTATTTACTTAGCACTGATCTCATGCCAGGCACTCCATAGACACTCTAGGACAGGTTCTCACCTCAAAGAGCTTACATTCTATATAGTCAGCACCTGGCCAAGAAGAGGGAAAAGGAGGTAATACATGAGTTATAGCCTTCCAAACACTAAACAGTGATTCCTTTATCCCCCTCTCCAATATGTTCACATTGTGACTTTCCCTGCTATTTCCTGGCATCTCCCTGAATGAGCTAAGTGTTTCCTGTCACTTCACAGAAGCAACCTCCTCCCTGCAGAAATGGCAGTTTGCTGAGGTAGGCCTGTGGAAATCAAAGGGTGGAAGCAGACTCCCATGAGGTAGTGAAGAGGTGCTTCTGATCCTACCACCAATCCTGCTTCTGTGCTGTCCTGAGTCACTGCCTTGGATGGAGAGGCATTGGGAAGCTGCTGGCATGGAGTTTCCCACCCCTCTTATCCATAGCAGGGTAGGGGAACTGGTTCCCCTGACCCTGGGTTGGATGGTGAGGAGAGCCTACTGGTGCCAGCTAGTCATAAGAACAAAAGAATGGCCATATTGGCTCAGACCAAAGGGCCATCTAGCCCAATATCTGTCTTCCGACACTAGCCAATGCCAGGTGCCCCAGAGGGAATGAACAGAACAGGTAATCATTAAGTGAAGTGATGCATTCCCTGTTGCTCATTCCCAGCTTCTGGCAAACAGAAGCTAGGGACACCATTCCTGCCCATCCTGGCTAACAGCCATCGATGGACCTATCCTCTATGAATTTATCTAGTTCTTTTTTGAACCCTGTTATAGTCTTGGCCTTCACAACATCCTCTGGCAAAGAGTTCCATAGGTTGACTGTGCAGTGTGTGAAGAAATACTTGCTTTTGTTGTTTTAAACCTGCTGCCTATTAATTTCATTTGGTGCCCTCTAGTTCTTGTGTTATGAGAAGGAGTAAATAGCACTTCCTTATTTACTTTCTCTACACCAGCCATGATTTTATAGACCTCAGTCATATCTCCCCTCAGTTGTCTCTTTTCCAAGCTGAAAAGTCCTAGTCTTATTAATCTCTTCTTATACGGAAGCCGTTCCATACCCCTAATCATTTTTGTTGCCCTTTTCGGAACCCTTTCCAATTCCAATATATCTTTTTTGAGATGGGGCGACCACATCTGCACACAATATTCAAGATGTGGGCGTACCATGGATTTATATAGAGGCAATATGATATTTTCTGTCTTATTATCTATCCCTTTCTTAATGATTCCCAACATTCTGTTCGCTTTTTTGACTGCCACTGCACATTGAGTGGATGTTTTCAGAGAACTATCCACAATGACTCCAAGATCTCTTTCTTGAGCGGTAACAGCTAATTTAGACCCCATCATTTTATATGTATAGTTAGGATTATGTTTTCCAATGTGCATTACTTTGCATTTATCAACGTTAAATTTCATCTGCCATTTTGTTGTCCAGTCACCCAGTTTTGAGAGATCATTTTGTTGCTCTTCGCAGTCTGCCTGGGACTTAACTATCTTGAGTAGTTTTGTATCATCTTCAGATTTTGCCACCTCACTGTTTACCCCTTTTCCAGATCATTTATGAATATGTTGAATAGGACTGGTCCCAGTACAGACTTCTGGGGGACACCACTATTTACCTCTCTCCATTCTAAAACCTGACCATTTATGGGGGAGGGATTGCTCAGTGGTTTGAGCATTGGCCTGCTAAATCCAGGGTTGTGAGTTTAATCCTTGAGGGGGCCATTTAGGGATCCGGGGCAAAATCAGTACTTGGTCCTGCTAGTGAAGGCAGGGGGCTGGGCTCAATGACCTTTCAGGGTCCCTTCCAGCTCTATGAGATAGGTATATCTCTAAATATTATACCTACCCTTTGTTTCCTATCTTTTAACCAATTACCAATCCAGGAGAGGACCTTCCCTCTTATCCCATGACAGCTTACTTTGCTTAGTCCATTCCCTCTCCCTGCTCCCGGTCCTACATATGTAGTCTTCAGTAATTTCCTCCTGGAAAGAGAGAGGCTTTTCCGATGGCAGTCCCCGGAAAGTGTTGGTAGATGTTCCTGCCTCATGGAAGGGATGGGGGGCCTCAGAGCAGCTAGATTTCTACTGTCTGGGTTTATAGGGCACTGAAGTTCTCTTGACCATGATCCAGCTGCTGTCTTGGGCAAGTTCCTTGCCAGGGCCTTTTCAGGTCAGCCTCCAAGAGGTGGTGGTGGGGGCTCCTGGTTCAAATGTTCCTGGTGGTGGAGGAAGTAGGGGTTGGGGTAGGAGAGAGATGGCGGCCTGGTGTCCCAGAGTCCAGGCCTTTGGGGTAAGGAATTCAGAGGTACCTGATCATGTCCGTGTTACTCCCATAAGTCTAAGACCTGACAAAGGTTTGCTTTTGTTAACACTTAGCACCAGGGGTAAAGTAAGGTGTACTGGTAAGAAGTGGCCACCTGTATCAGCCCGTACCGCTGACTTTAAAGTGCTGCCGAGGCAGCGCTTTATAGGACCCTGCTTAAAGTGCTGCTGCAGCAGCGCTTTGACATCCCTGTCCCTTTTACCCCCCCACCCCCACCCGGGGCCAACGACGGGGGGAGGAGGAGGGCAAAAGGAGCAGCTACCCCCGGGGCCGGCAATTTTAAAAGTCCTGGGCCCTTTAAATCACCGCCTGAGCCCTGGGCAGCCTGAGTGGGCTGGTTGGGGGATGCCGAACTCCCAACCACGCCCCTTCCGCCCGAGGCCCTGCCCTTTCCGGGGGGGGGGGGGGGGGGCAAAGCTGCCCCCCTGTATCGGTAAGAGAGAAATTTTACTTTTACTCCTGCTTAGCACTTAGTTTCAATGAAGGCCTGTTTACAATAAGTCTAAATCAGAAGGTGGTTGCTTCTGGGGAAGTAGATACAAGTAGGATTGTTGGCAAATATGGTTTACATTGGACCAAGAGCAACATTCTTAAATCTGGGTGCTGAAAGTTACTTGAGAAGAGTGGGAGGTATGATCCATCTCCTGTTGCCCATTCCCCGCTTCCGGCAGAAGAAGGTGCTTAAGTATAGACTGAGCTGCGTAATGTTAGCACATGTGGAAAACTGGGCTCCAAAGCTAAAGTCTTCATTCAAATCAGAACTCCTGCTGGAATGGAAGTTTAACCTGGATGAAGACTTCAAGATATGGCCCAATAACTTTAGGATGGAAGTTAGTCACTGAGATAATGCATGATTGGTGCCAATGTGAGAATCTGATGGGATATTTTGATTATTTTGTAAATAGAACCATTGTGAGCCTTTTGTAGTTTTTTTTTCTACACACACATGTACATTGTAGGAAAAGTATGTCTGAGTACAGAGTGCTAGATAATTTGATTACAACAGACTCTGGTAAAACAGAAGACAGAGCACTACGGTGTGCAGCCTAATGGGATTAAAAACTGGGACTATTTACTACACATTTATATATGAGAGAGTAACATGTGGGGAGGCAAATGCAGCTGCAACTGTTGGTGATAAGCTCTCTGCCAAAAATTCATCAAGAATCTCACATGAAAGCTTCATATTGTGAATGTACTGTGTACAACTGAGCAAGTTTCAGCCAGTGCGGCCAACCAGTCAATGATCCAGTAGTGTTACTTCCACAAAATGTTTGTCTTACTCCCAAGGGTGTGCATTATTCCACTAGCTTGCCTTATTATTTTTTTCTGCTGGAAATAATAGTGTATCCTCCAGGATGTCTGTAACCTCCTTGTCCTTCCTGGAATCAAATACAGAACAGACTACACTGTATAGGGTCTGAAGTCATATAATCAGCTGCAATATGCACTTGGACAACTTCATCGTATGTAAAATATAGCTAGCTAAGCAATCACTGTTTAGTGTTCAAGCATATGAAGAGAGCCAAAACAGCACAACATCCATGCTTTCTTCTTGCCTCCACATATCCAGATGCCTCTCATCAAGCACTTCCTGTAAGTAGAATTCTCCAAGTTCCTAGACATTACTCTACACATAAGCATCAGACTATAATGCCCCCTATTGGGGAGCTATTTATTTTAACAAGCATCATTCAACATACACTACATGTAGAATGCGCTACACTGTGATGATACCTAATGATGATATCTAATAGGAACTTCTCCCTGAGCCCTCAGATACCCCAGTGATGGAAACATTATTAGACCCTAGATGGACAAATAAATAGAATGTCCCCTTAGCACAGGAGGAGTTTGCTGTACTGAACGAAGGCTCACCCGGTGAAACCAGAGAGGACCAGGACAGTAGCTGAGCATGAACCAGAGCCTGTGGATAATGCTGGTTATGATCGATAGCTGACTGTTTTAAATGAATAACTACTAGAGCTGTTGGAAACTTTCTGCAAACAAAGTTTTGTCCAGCATAAAATGGTCTCTTTCAAAAATGGAACTTTAAAGTCGTCACTCGCCGAAAACTGCATTTTCTTATAGAAAACCAGACTTATGGTAAATGAAAAATGTCAAAACAATTTCAGTAAGAATTTCATGGAAATTGGGTCCATTTAAACCCTGCAAAAAAGAAACCCCTTTGAAATGTTTTATGAAATATTTTTCTATTTCTTCTTCTTCCAACCAGTGCTAATAAATACACATCGTACTGCTATGAAGGCAGACGTAGTGCAGGAAATTCCATGATAACACCACTATACACTAACCAAATGAGTCACTGGAGAGGCAAGATGGCTGTTGATAAGGAAAACATATTTGATTGGTACAGTACTCCTCAGATTTGCACTCCAGAGGTAGCTGCCTGACCATGTACTGGATTCAACACATTCATTGAGCCAAATTCAGACCTATTTGCTGTGAAATGCTTACACGGATGCAAGTTAAAGTGTAGCGCCCCTGATCAGTACTACACCCAGTGTGGATTACTTCTGCAAGAGGTAAGAGTAAACTGTGAGAGAAACTGGGCAACAGTGTCAGGAAGAGAGCATATTAAAATGTGTCCACTATACCTCTTTGATCTGAAGCCCCACCCCAGATTGCCCCTTCTACATATCTGACAATGGAAAACCAATGGAATGTGATCTCTGCAGTGTTTGGGGGAGCTGGGAGAATGGATAAAAACTAGTACAATCTTTTGGGTTCATGCCTATATGTAGGTTGATAACTGATTTTTGCCAGTGATCATAAGGGTTTTATTTCAACCCTGGTCTTTCAGTGTCATCTGAACTTTATCGAGCCCACCAGAACTGATCTGCCCATTGCTCTCTGGTGAACTGGCACTCTAAAAATAAGATAAATAAATAGAATACACATTTTAAATGGCTTTGACCCCAACTACCTTTGGGATTGTCTCTTTTCTCAGGTGATACCATAGCATTTGTGACCAAAAAGGAGGCATTTGAGCTGAGCCCCATCGTCAATAAGGGGAGAGGTTTATAGTCAGGCCTCCTCAATTCACTTCTCCCTTGGATCCCAAGGAGATCCTGGTAACCACCAGGATCTGCAGTAAGACACAACTTTCCCCAGGACAAATGAACTGCGGGACTGGGGCAGCGGTGTGCAGTCTTAAGGGTGGCGTGGCTAGAGCATCAAACTACCGTGAAGGGAAACCCAAGTTCTATTCCCAGCTCTGCACTGGGCAAGTCCCCTCATCTCTCTGTGTCCCTATTTCTCTTTGTCTGTCTTGGCTATTTAGATGATAAGCTCTTCAGGGCAGGTGTATGTTTACTATGTGTTTGTAAAGGGCCTAATGCAATGGGGCCTTGAGGAATTTTGGTTAGGATCCCTAGATGCTACTTTAATACAAATAAGATTATGTGTAAATATATTTTATACAGGCTCATAGAGTCATAGAAGATTAGGGTTGGAAGAGACCTCAGGAGGTCATCTAGTCCAACCCCCTACTCAAAGCAGGACCAACGCCAACTAATCATCCCAGCCAGGGCTTTGTTAAGCTGGGCCTTAAAAATCTCTAATGATGGAAATTCCACCACCTCCCTACGTAACCCATTCCAGTGCTTCACCACCCTCCTAGTGAAATAGTTTTTCCTAATATCCAACCTAGACCTCCCACACTGCAACTTGAGACCATTGCTCTTTGTTCTGTCATCTGCCACCACTGAGAACAGCCTAGCTCCATCCTCTTTGGAACCCCCCTTCAGGTAGTTGAAGGCTGCTATCAAATCCCCCCTCACTCTTCTGCAGACTAAACAAGCCCAGTTCCCTCAGCCTCTCCTCATAAATCATGTGCTCCAGCCCCCTAATCATTTTCGTTGCCCTCCTCTGGACTCAATCTGCTGGCAATGCTCCTACTAATGCAGCCCAATATGCTGTTAGTCTTCGTGGCATAAGGGCACATTGCTGATTCATATCCAGCTTCTCACCCACTGTAATTCCCAGGTCCTTTTCTGCAGAACTGCAACTTACCCAGTCAGTCCCCAGCCTGTAGCAGTGCATGGGATTCTTCCGTCCTAAGTGCAGGACTCTGCACTTGTCCTTGTTGAACCTCATCAGATTTCTTTTGGCCCAATCCTCCAATTTGTCTAGGTCACTGTGGACCCTGTCCCTACCCTCTAGCATATGTACCTCTCCCCCCCAGTTTAGAGTCATCCACGAACTTGCTGAGGGTGCAATCCAGTCCATCATCCAGATCATTAATGAAGATGTTGAACAAAACCGGCCCCAGGACAGACCCCTGGAGCACTCCTCATACCGGCTGCCAACTAGACATCAAGCCATTGATCACTACCTATTGAGCCTGAGGATCTAGCCAGCTTTCTATCCACCTTATAGTCCATTCATCCAATCCATACTTTTTTAACTTGCTGGCAAGAGTACTTTGGGAGACCATAACTAAATCTTTGCTAAAGTTAAGATATATCACGTCCACCACTTTCCCCATATCCACAGAGCCAGTTATCTCATCATAGAAGGCAATCACGTTGGTGAGGCATGACTTGCCCTTGGTGAATCTATGTTGACTGTTCCTGATCACCTTCCTCTCTTCCAAGTGCTTCAAAATGGATTCCTTGAGGTCCTGCTCCATGATTTTTCCAGGGACTGAGGCAAGGCTGACCAGTTTGTAGTTCCCCAGATTCTCCTTCTTCCTGTTTTTAAAGATGGGCACTATATTTGCCTTTTTCCAATCATCGACCTCTCCTGATTGCCACGAGTTTTCAAAGATAATGGCCAATGGCTCTGCAATCACATCAGCCAACTCCCTCAGCACCCTTGATGCATTAGATCTGGATCCATGGACTTGTGCATGTCCAGCTTTTCTAAATAGTCCTTAACCTGTTCTTTCACCACTAAGGGCTGCTCATCTCCTCCCCATACTGTGCTGTGCAGTGCAGCAGTCTGGGAGCTGACTTTATCTGTGAAGGCCAAGGCAAAAAAAGTATTGAGTATTTCAGCTTTTTCCACATCATCGGTCACTGGGTTGCCTCCCCCATTCAGTAAGGGTCCTACACTTTCCCTCACCTTCTTCTTGTTGCTAACATACCTGTAAAACCTTTCTTGTTACCTTCACATTCCTTGCTAGCTGCAACTCCAATTGTGCTTTGGCCTTGCTGATTACACCCCTGCATGCTCGAGCAATATTTTAACATTATGAATGTAACCCACTAAGATTTATCATATTATGAGTTTATTATTTTACATTGGCTGTTGTATATTATTTGAGCCAAGCAGAGAGACTTATTTGTATTTTAATTGTATTAAGGATATTGTGCTTTTAATTGGTTCAGTTCCTAGGGCTTGAAGAGGTGGTGTTATATATAAATGGGCTAGTTTGATTCAGATGGATCTTCTTTGGCATCCCTTCAGCTCCCCACATGTCCCCAGCACTCTCTTCTGTACACTTTGGGCTGAATTTTCAAAGCTGTTGAATGCTCACAATTCCTAGCGGCTTCAGTTGTAGCTGTGGATGCCGGACACCTCTGAAAAAATCCAGCTTTATTTTCCCTTCTTGCTTCTACCCTGCATTTGTATGGAGATGGAGGGGATGGCCTACTAGATAGGGCAGGGGTGGGCAAACTACGGCCCGCGGGCTGGATCTGGCCCCTCAGGGCTTTCAATCCGTCTCCCAGGATTGCCCCCCATGGCTCCGTGGGCCCCACGCCGCTCTCAGAAGTGGCCAGCACCACGTCCCTGCGGCCCCCGGGCAGGCGGGGGGGCAGAAGGCTCCATGCGTTGCCCTTGCCTCCAGGCACCGCCCCCCGCAGCTCCCATTGGCCAGGAACAGGGAACCGCGGCCAATGAGAGATTTGGGGGAGGTACCTGGAGGCGCGGCAAGGGCAGTGCACGCGGAGCCCTCCACCCTCCCTCCCCCAGGGGCCACAGCACTTTCTGGAGTGGTGCGGGCCGGGGACAGGGTAGGCAGGCAGGGAGCCTACCCTGGCCTTAGAGTGCGCCGCTGCCACCCTGGAGCCGCTTTAGGTAAGCGGCGCTGGGCTGGAGCCCGAACCCCTCCTGCACCCCACCCCCCAACTCCCTGCCCTAAGCCCCCTGCCTGCACCTCGCACCCCTCCTCTGCCCCAATCCCTTGCCCTGAGCCCCTTCCTGCACACCGCACTCCCTCCTGCATCCCAACCCCCTGCCCTGAGCTCCCTGCTGCACCCTGCACCCTGTGCACCCCAACCCCCTACCCTGAGCCACCTCCCGCAGTCCGCACCCCTCCTGCACCCCTGCCCTGAGCCCCTTCCTGCACTCTGCACCCCTCCTGCACCCCAACTCCCTGCCCTGAGACTCTTTGTACACCCCGCACCCCTCCTGCACACCAACTCCCTGCCCTGAGCCCCATCATACACCCCTCCTGCACCCCAATCCCCTGCCCTGAAATTCCTGCTGCACCCTGCACCCCTGTGCACCCAACCCCCTGCCCTGAGCCCCTGCTGCACCCCTCAACCCTCCTGCACCCCAACCCCCTGCCCTGAGCCCCCCTCCCGCAGTCCGCATCCCTCCTGCACCCCTGCCGCAAGCCCTTTCCTGCACTCCGCACCTCTCCTGCACCCCACACTCCGCACCCCTCCTCTGCCCCAATCCCTTGCCCTGAGCCCCTTCCTGCACACCGCACTCCCTCCCGCACCCAACCCCCTGCCCGGCCCTGCATACAATTTCCCCATCCAGATGTGGCCTTCAGCCCAAAAAGTTTGCCCACCCCTGAGATAGGGTGACCAGGTGTCTGATTTTGGACTGGAACACCCAGTCGAAAAGGAATCCTGATGGCTGTGCTGACTGGGCTGTTGAATGTCCGGTTTGTGGCGCCAGGGCCGACGAGGGGGGGGAAGCCGGTACAAATTACCGGGGCCCGGCAGTCTGGAAGAGGGCCCAGGGCCTGGCTTTCCCGGCTTCCCCCCCTCTTGTCGGCCCTGTTTAGCTGGTCCACCCTTGCTGGGGGGCCCGAAAATTTTTTTTCACTGGGGCCCGAACCCGCTCTCAGCAGCCCAGTGTGGCGCTGCAGCGGGGCTGGCAGGATCCCTGCTAGCGCCGTGCACAGCTCCCTGATCCAGAAGCAGCCAGCATGTCCGGCTCCCAGCCTTAGGGGCTGCCGGGGGAGGGAGCGGTGGAGTCCGCATGCTGCTCTGCCCCCTGCTCGCAGGCACAGCTCCCATTGGCTGGGGCAGGGCAGAGCAGGAACTAGCCCACTCGCAAGCACTCAGCAGGCACGCGCCTCTCCTGCTGCTGCCCGTCCTCTTCTTCTCACGATCCTCCTGTGGCTGGGCTTGAGCTGTGGCATGTGCTCTGCTGTGAACCACAGTCTGTCGCCCCATCGCTGGCACCCAGGAGTTGGAGGTATGTGTATCCCCATCTTCGAGTGCTGGGAATGGGGCTGCACCACCATCCCCCTCATTGCATCCCTCCTCATCCCAACCCCCGCACATCCCCATCCACCGTCACTGCATCCCTCCTCGTCCCAACCCCCGCACATCCCCATCCACCATCACTGCATCCCTCCTCGTCCAACCCTCCCACATCCCATCCACCGTCACTGCATCCCTCCCCGTCCAACCCTCCCACATCCCCATCCACCGTCACTGCATCCCTCCCCGTCCAACCCTCCCACATCCCCATCCACCGTCACTGCATCCCTCCCCATCCCAACCCTCCCACATCCCCATCCACCGTCACTGGATCCCTCCCCATCCCAACCCTCCCACATCCCCATCCACCGTCACTGCATCCCTCCCTGTCCAACCCTCCCACATCCCCATCCACCGTCACTGGATCCCTCCCCATCCCAACCCCCCCCACATCTCCATCCACCGTCACTGCATCCCTCCCCGTCCCAACCCTCCCACATCCCCATCCTCCTGTCACTGCATCCCTCCCTATCCCAACCCCACCGCACTCCCATCCCCCTGTCACTGCATCCCTCCCCGTCCAACCCTCCCACATCCCCATCCACCGTCACTGCATCCCTCCCCATCCCAACCCTCCCACATCCCCATCCACCGTCACTGCATCCCTCCCCGTCCAACCCTCCCACATCCCCATCCACCGTCACTGCATCCCTCCCCGTCCAACCCTCCCACATCCCCATCCACCGTCACTGCATCCCTCCCCGTCCAACCCTCCCACATCCCCATCCACCGTCACTGGATTCCTCCCCATCCCAACCCCCCCCCCACATCTCCATCCACCATCACTGCATCCCTCCCCGTCCAACCCTCCCACATCCCCATCCACCGTCACTGCATCCCTCCCCGTCCAACCCTCCCACATCCCCATCCACCGTCACTGCATCCCTCCCCGTCCAACCCTCCCACATCCCCATCCACCGTCACTGGATTCCTCCCCATCCCAAACCCCCCCCCCCACATCTCCATCCACCATCACTGCATCCCTCCCCATCCCAACACCCCCACATCTCCATCCACCGTCACTGCATCCCTCCCCATCCCAACCCTCCTACATCCCCATCCACCGTCACTGCATCCCTCCCTGTCCCAACCCCCCCACATCCCCATCCACCGTCACTGCATCCCTCCCCGTCCCAACCCCCGCACATCCCCATCCACTGTCACTGCATCCCTCCCCATCCCAACCCGCCCCACATCTCCATCCACCATCACTGCATCCCTCCCCGTCCCAACCCCCCCACATCCCCATCCACCGTCACTGCATCCCTCCCCGTCCAACCCTCCCACATCCCCATCCACCGTCACTGCATCCCTCCCCGTCCAACCCTCCCACATCCCCATCCACCGTCACTGGATTCCTCCCCATCCCAACCCCCCCCCCACATCTCCATCCACCATCACTGCATCCCTCCCCGTCCAACCCTCCCACATCCCCATCCACCGTCACTGCATCCCTCCCCGTCCAACCCTCCCACATCCCCATCCACCGTCACTGCATCCCTCCCCGTCCAACCCTCCCACATCCCCATCCACCGTCACTGGATTCCTCCCCATCCCAAACCCCCCCCCCCACATCTCCATCCACCATCACTGCATCCCTCCCCGTCCCAACACCCCCACATCTCCATCCACCGTCACTGCATCCCTCCCCATCCCAACCCTCCTACATCCCCATCCACCGTCACTGCATCCCTCCCTGTCCCAACCCCCCCACATCCCCATCCACCGTCACTGCATCCCTCCCCGTCCCAACCCCCGCACATCCCCATCCACTGTCACTGCATCCCTCCCCATCCCAACCCGCCCCACATCTCCATCCACCATCACTGCATCCCTCCCCGTCCCAACCCCCCCACATATCCATCCACCGTCACTGCATCCCTCCCCGTCCCAACACCCCCACATCCCCATCCACCGTCACTGCATCCCTCCCCGTCCCAACCTCCCACATCCCCATCCTCCTGTCACTGCATCCCTCCCTATCCCAACCCCGCCGCACTCCCATCCCCCTGTCACTGCATCCCTCCCCATCCCCATCCCCCCATCACTGCATCCCTCCCCATCCCAACCCCCCGCCCCATCCCCTTCACTGCATCCCTCCCCGTCCCACCCCCGCCTCCTCCCCCCATCATTGCATCCCTCCCTATCCCAGCATGCCCCCCACACCTACCCATTCTAGCCCTCCACCTCCCAGAGCCACCACCCCCAGGTCCCTCACCCCCACAGCTCTGCACCCCATTCACCTCCATACACTGCTGCACTCCCATTATGTCCCTATACACCCCTTTGCCCCACACGTCCTCATGCACCTGTAACTTTCTGCTTCCCCCTGCATCCCCATCCACCCCACATACCCCCAACACTCTCTCCTTCACTCCTCCCTCTCACCCCCATCCTGCTCTTGTCCTTGGCCTCTTTCCCTCCCCATCGTCTCTCCTCCACCCCCACCCTTATTTTCCCCTCCAGCCCACTCTCTTCCCTTCCTGGCTGGGTGATTTAGCCAGCCCCTGGAAAAGTGTATGAAAAAAATGTCTCTGTGTAGGCAAGTGTGTCCATGCATGCATTGTGTGTGTGTAAGAAACTGTGTCTCTTTGTGTAGGGAGGTGTGTGTATTGCCGCATGTGTGTATACCTGTGAGAATAAAATTTGCAGTCTAACTATTTGACTTTTATTCCTTTTGCTGGCTTGCGCACAAAAAAAAATGACATAAAAAATATGTGTATTCATTTTGTGTGTGTACTCTTTTTAAAAGAGAAGGGAACTTTAAAAGAAATGTATTATTTCTTAAAAAGTGAATGTAATTGCAGAAGAGTCAATGTATCAGACATTTCTCCCCACCTTTGTATAGCTACACTATCAACTCTTTGTTGCAGACACCCTCTTTTATGTGTATGTCCAGCACCTACCACCCTGGAGCCCTGATCTTAGTTGGGGTCTGTAGGTACTAAACAACAATTGTAATAATAAATAGTGTGGCAGTATATGCGTTACTGCCTGCTAGATGTGTACACATGAATACACATGTGTATCTGCATGTAGGTGTGGGAGTCAGTTTCTGCAGATTTATTTTTATATGTATCTGGACAGGTGTGCATTTCTGTGGTTGTGCTCTATGGATTTGTATCTGGGCTTTGGGAGTGGGCCTTTAATGGACCCATTGTAGCTGTGATAATGTGTTGTCCTAATTCCACAGTCAATGGCAAAGCCTTTGCTGACTTCAGTGGGGCTAGGATAAAATTACAACAACGTTAGTGACCAAAAAACATGAAGCTGATTACGAAAAATGGGAAGAGGAGAGGGAAAACAATCATGAAAATCTTTGTGAAATTTCATTTTTTTAAAAATATACTCTTTTTGACTATTTTGCTGCCAGCTCTAGCATCTTGTAACAAGTAAAACCTGAACTTAGCATAATCATAGAATCATAGAAGATTAGGGTTGGAAGAAACCTCAGGAGGTCATCTAGTCCAACCCCCTGCTCAAAGCAGGACCAACACCATAATAATATATCTGTCAAAACAGTGCATATGCCTATTTAGTCCTTGCAGTGAAAATGAGCACGTGAGAGAGGGTGGGGGAGAGCAAGCAACAGAGAGAGGGGGAATGGAGTGAGCCGGGGGCGGGACATCAGGCAGGGGTGGGGTCTCAGGGAAGGGGAGAGACAGTGGGCAGGACAAGGGTGTTCGGTTTTCTGGAATTAAAAAGTTGGCAACCCTACTACTAGGTCTATTTTGTTTCTAACCAGGGCTGGCTCCAGGCACCAGCCTAGCAAGCAGGTACCTGGGCAGCCAATGAAGAGGGGGACGGCACGTTCGGTGGCGGGCCCATCACTCCCTCTCGGAGCGAAGGACCTGCCACTGAATTGCTGCCGTAGAATGAAGCGGCGGTAGAGCTGCCGCCGCTTGCAATCACAGTTTTTTTTTCTTTTCTTTTTTTTCTGCTTGGGGCAGCAAAAACGCTAGAGCCAGCCCTGTTTCTAACATCTATGATTCTCTCGGGTCTTTGGATCCAAGGTGCTATGTAAAGAACTAAAATGTAACAGACTATAATTCAGTCTCGTTTTACTTATGTCTTTAATGTTCTTTTCTGTTTTAATCTTTTAAGCATAGTGGATTTATGTTAAGAACTCTTCAATGCATATAACATGCATAGAAGCTAACAGCATGCCTCAAAAATTCCAGGGAACAGTTGCTTGAATTAAAAAAAAAAAAATTGGAATTCACTTTGGCTAGAAGATCAGTAATATACAAAGAGTAGGAATGAAATGGTGTTATGCTCCTGCCCCCAAACTTCAGATCTTGAGGATGCTTTCAGGGCAGACAGCATGCATCCAACACACAGCCCTGAAAAGTGACACTGTTAGGAAAAGTCAGCAGACAGCACACAAAGCATTGGTGTGGACACCCTTGTTGGCAGACTGCTACACAAATTAGTTCTGGATAAGTTGGTTCATCTACAGGCACATGAAACTATTGCTCTCCAACCCTCCTTCCTAATGCAGTAATACCCATAGAACTACAGGACTGGAAATGTTTGGAGAAAGTATTAAGGGGGAATATGTGTTTGGGCGGGGAAGTCTGTAAGCACTTAGACAAAAAGAGTCGTGCAATAAACAGTTTGAGTTTATAAGGATAAAACATGCCAGACAAACATGATTGGTTTTTTGGCCTGAATTACGGAATGAGGGGAGGAAAGGAACGCTGTAGATGTGATGGGCCAGATCCCAGGCTGTGTCTCAGGAGCGCTCAGCACAGTTCAAGAGCTTGTAGCTTTAAGCCACTTTGGTGCTTCCCCGAGACTGGGGCTGCTGTACTTTCTATTGGCTGTTAGCTGGGTGTGAAGGAGCCTTGATCATGCCCCCTTACCTTTGGCCCTGCTCTTATATCAGCAGCCAGTGTGTTTATGGGGGTGGTTTGGTGCAGATCTAGCAGAGAAGCTCCCCTATGCTTAGAGAATCCTTTACTGTCCAGCTAAGCTGGATTTTGGGCATCTTTGTGCCAGTACAGCATTGGGCTAGATGCTCTAGCATACTATCTGGAGTGAAATCCTGGCCCCACCGCAGTCAATGGCAAAGCCTTTGCTGACTTCAGTGGAGCTAGGATCCCACCCCTACATTTTAGAGAAACATTTGATAGAATATGTATCAACACTTTACTTGGAGCAATGCATCTAAATTGGCTTGGGTACAGTCAGTGGTGCAAGTAGAAATCATTTCTTGCCGGTATACTGCACTCAGGGGAGGGACACAAAGGGACCTCCCCATGTGATCCCTCCACATGACTCCTCCCCACCCTGCCCCCAACCCAGTGGCCCTGCACTCTCCCTGTCCCCTCCCCATGATTCATATCCATTCCACGTTACCAGGGGGAGGAGGGAGGCTCTGTCCTCCTCTCGCTGCGCTGGAGACTTCTGCTGTACAGACCCCAGGCAGGAGGACTCAGGAGATGCAGCTGCGTGGAAGGGCTGGGGGCCAGGCTGGGGGTGGTACAGCAGCCGCAGCAAAGGAGCTGCCAGCATGAGGCTGCCCGGTGGCCCCACATTCTGCTAGTTTCCCCGCTGTGGTTCCGGAGAGCCCTTATCTCTGTACAGACCCCAGGCAGGAGGACTCAGGAGACGCAGCTGCGTGGAAGAGCTGGAGGTGGGGCTGGGCTTCTCCTGTATCTTTCCATTACGCCGTACCAGCTATAAATACCTTACTGGTACAGCGTACAGTACCATACCACCATACTTGCACCACTGGGTACAGTTGTCTCTTGACTGAAAACTAGTTGAAGCGCCATAAGCAAAGGGTAGGGATGAGGGGCAATGCAGCCCCATCCCCGGTGGTGTGCCACAGAGATTGATGTTATTCCTGCCTTATTGAATTGGAGGAGGAAGGACTGCACTGATTCCTGCTCCATACTGGTCAGCAAGATGTCTTACTACGGCGAGGAGCATGTGCTTACACGCCATTAGTGTTGCAGTGGATATGTACCCCGGCACACTGGGAAGCTCCAGCAGTCATCATGGCTCCAGTAGCTTCTGTCACTGTTGTACAGCTTTGCACTACCCCAGTGAGGGGCTGGACTTGTTAGGCACAAGTGATGATGCTGATTTAGAGAAGTTGTCAATACCACTGTGAATAGAGATCTAACTCATTTTGCTCCCTTTTTGTTATAAAGATGGTCAGAAAATTAACAGGATAAGATGTTGTTTGAACAAGTGCAAGTGAATACAGAATGTACTTTCTCCTTTCAACTCTCTGATCACCACTAGCAATGGCCTATGCCTGATGCTTCAAATTCCACCCTCTGAGGCAGTGGGGGTGATTTCATCCCAGGGGAGAGTCACCCACAAAGAAGGACAGGGAGCATTTCTGTTGCTGTTCTCTTTTACGAGGTTTGCCTGGGGAGAGCAGCTTTAAACTATGGTCAGGCCTCCATAAGAGCCCCCCTCTCCCAGAGAGAGCAGCCTGGCGAAGTCCTGAATCAAAGCATCCCCTAGCCACTTTTAGCACTCCAGTGCTCCACCAGCAACCGCCCCAAACTGGGGGCTCTGCTGGCCAGCCGTGGAACACTTGGTTGAGGAAGCTCATAAAGGCTTTGTGCTGATGTTACCCCCTCTGTATTACTCCACTACGCCAGCTGTCTGCTACCAGGGCTCATGTGCCCAGGGTTACACCAGCAGAGGCTACCTAACCCAAGGATAATCTAACCGTAAATATGTACTTCTTGGCTAAACAACAAATAAAGAAAATATATCCACAAGGATTTGATAGAAGTAAAGTCCAGCAAGGAAGAGGAATTGTTTAGTGTGGTTGAAAGAGGTATGGCTAAGCATGATTAAATAGAACAAAGAAAAATGCAAGATGAATATCAAGAAAAATCTACAATGAGACCTCTTAGACTATAGGATATATTCCCAGGGATGTCCTATTGCTTGGGCTATTTTTAAACCAGATCTGATAAAGCATTGGATAAAATATTGTACGGAAGAGTGGAATGTTCTTATTTGCTAAAAATATTCTGTCATGCATGGCATGTACAGTCTCCCAGCTACACCCACATCCACATGGCTATATGCCCATATGGGTGCATCACATGCAAAGGAGGAGAAGGGTACTGTAGAAATAAGAATTTAAACACTTTCTTTCAACCTGATTTGTCCTCTTATTCTGGGACCATAGTATCTTATGTCCAATCAGGAAAGCAGATAATTGGCTCTCTGTGCTGTCTGTAGTGATTCTGATCTCTGGATCACCAGGTGAGGGGATAGCTTTTCATAGCATCCAGCACTGATTGTCTAGGACATGGGTACGTTTTTCTAGTATTTCAGCAGGCTGGGACTAGAGAGTTCTCGGGTTTTCAGATATTTTAAGTGATGGATTGTCTAACGCCTTAGATGGACAAATACACACCTCCAGATTAGACCTTTGCCAAATGTATAGGATGATGTTTGATGTGACAAATGAACAAGGTATCCAGCTTCCCTCTTAGAGCACATGGGTGGAGCATTTGTTGCATACGAGAAATGGCATATCATAACTCCACCTACGCCAGGAGTAGCTTTATCTCGGAGTCCTATAAATAGAAAGCGTAATCAGTCACCTGACAGATGTTTCAGCCAGAAAGCACAAGTTTACTCTGGCATGGACAGCACTAGCACGTTGTTTTAGTATCTTTTCTTTAAAAAGTCTCTTGCCTGTCAGAGGGAGAATTAAAGAGACAAATAATGTTCAGGGGATAGGAATGCTTCTTCCTGGCGCCCATAAATCTACAGCTAACTGACACAATGGCAAAGATGAGCCAGGTAAGGCTTGTTGTTTGTATCCTGGTTGTCAAGGAGACAAGAGCTTTGTTTGCCTGACATGGATAGCAGGCAAGAGTAGGAAATGTATACCCTGTTTTTAGAACCGTTTCCAAATTACAGGTTTTGTTCTGAAACAACACCATTTAATGATTTTTTTTTTTGTAATAGGCATCTAACTAAATCCCACTTAACACAAGTGTTGACACATTTCTTAAAGGCCAAAGCAGACTGAAGTCAGAAAGGAAAGAATGATTGCAGCATAATCCCATATGGCTTGCAAGGAAGGGTGCAATGATGCTGTCACAACTCTGGCAAAAGGTGGTGAAAAGTGTGAGGGACATAAGCCTTTTTAAACAGGATTAAAACCTTAAGTAACCAACATATGAAATGAATAGTCTCAAACTGTTTTCTCTCTGTAGAATAATTATTCTATCCTAAATCATGCCCACCATCAAGGTATCTGAGCACCTACTCTTCCCTCTAGAGAAGTTCTTTCTTTCTTCCATTTACTAAGTCTTCTCTCTTCATTACCCTTCCTACTGAGGCCTGAGCTGTTTGAAGTGGCCCAAGCACTGTACTCTGTTTACATACCTATAGTAAATGCCTTTGTGGCAGCACTTCAAACTGCAAGCTAGGGATGGGACAACTAGTTTGCATAAGACAACTCATCTTCCTGCCTGTGAATCTTCACCTAAAACTTGAACTGAACCTAAAGTTTAGAAAAGCCTTTGATTCATTTTCCCTCCTCCAGATGCCGCATGTCTTTATATCCAGGTTCCAGCAGGGACTGGAAATGCAGCTACACTGCAAGAAGTGCTGATCCTGGGGTCTTTTAGTCTGACCAGAAGATAGAAGTACTCAAAATCTCTGGTGAGAGCGTATTCCCTAAACCCTGTGTTTCACAAGAGGTTCAGAGACTATGAATTGGCTTCAGATAAGCATCCAGGTGTTGGAGGGATTATGTGATCTGAGCCTAAATACTGAACCTATTAAAGAGACTCATCTGTATTTCATATCCAAACTAAGCATGTGTAAATAGCAGCTCACTTTAAAAATAAAGGCTACCAAGTCATCTGTCCTCCTGAGCTGGGGAATGAATAAAGGGGTCCAACATATGAACATCTTACTGGCAGATGAACTCCTCATGGAAGAAAGGGAAAGTCAGATGTCCAGCGCAGACAGCTTTATGGTCTTTAGAGTTCCATTGTGTGCTGTATTGTCCTTAACGCTGTGGAATTCTGTCAGCAGGATTGACAACAGCCTGACGGACACATTCATGCCACTCATGATGTCATCTCACAGGCATTTGTGTCAGTTCTTTCTGTGTATCCACTCCTGGACAAACAGCATTTCACGCAGGCGTAGCGGTAAAAGCTGTTTTCCATGAAGTGATGTCCCCTAAAAAAGGCAATATACAGTGAAAGGAACAATCTGGCAGTGGCAGAGGGACAGGCTGCATGACGCAAAAGATCTCTGTATCGTACTTACCTGCCCCCCACCCTTACCACAGGATCTGAGCACCTCACAATCAGTAATATATTTCTCTTCACTACATTCCTGTGAGGAAGTACTATTACCACTGGTTGCACAAAAGGAGATAGGTATTGAATTGAACAGAGATCAGCCTTTTCTCCCTCTCTGGTGGAGGAGGGACTTGAACCTACGGTCTCTCACATGAATACCCTAACCACTAGGCGAGGAGTCATGAGAAAGGTTGCCCTGCCTCAGCTGTTTTGTGTGACTGTACCTGCAGAGCCTGAGCTGCTAGATGGTCTCTGAAAGCATGGTGACAGGGTAGGGCCTGTGACTTAGGCAGCTGAACGCTTGTTTGTGAATCACTCTGGGGCTTCGGTGGGGAGATACGCATGTGGACGCCCACAGGGAGGCAGCAGTGCACATGCTCAGAAGCGGAAACATAGGTACTTAGGGAATTTTATTGCCAAAAAACTCTCCAAAATCTTAGGTGCCAACAGGGTTTCAGCGGGAGTTTTATGCATTGCAGCAGTTCTGAAACTGACTTAGGCACCTAAATCCTTTGTGCATTCAGGCGTAAGTGACTTGCCCGTCACATAGGGAATCTATAGCAGAGCAGGGAACTGAACCCAAGTCTGAAGCTAGTGCCCAGACCACTGGATCATCCTTTAATCTCTGTGCCTCTACTATTATTATGTGCTATGTATATAGACTATAGTTGTGGATGGTGCAAATAAAAGTCATGGTCCCTGCCCTGAGCATCTTACAGTCTAAGATATATAAATCACAGCATAGCACAAGAAGACAACATTGGGCAAAATGTTGGGAACAGGCGGGAGACTTATACAGCTTAAGGCTGTGAGGTAACTAATCTTCACATTGTACATTGTGTTATGGATTTTTGTGGTTTTAAATTGTAGCTTTGGCAAAAGGGGCAAATTACAAAACTACATGCACCTCAATGCAAGAGAAACATCAGTAAAGTGGAGGAAATTCAGAGACAAGCAATAAAAAAGAGCAATCTTCTTCGAAACTTTCTTGAGATGACAATTTAGAGTTCAGACTGTTAGCCTGGTGGGTCAGCGCTGAAGTCAAACAAAAAATAAACTTGTTAAATGTTTTTCCTTTCAAAAACATGCATTTCGAAGTACTATTTTTCCCATGTAGATGACTTGTGTGGACAGTGACTTTCACTTGAGGTAGGTCTTTGTAAATATGCATGATTTACAATAGTCTAGAGTCAAGGGAAGGTCTGATGAGTGGATATATTCCAAGGGTGCCCATCCTGTCCAAACGAGTGCTGTATTTTTAGCTCAGTAGGGCTCTAATCCTGCAATTAGGATCACGTGCACAGACTTCTGCATGGAATCCTGTTGGCTTCACTGGGGCTCTGACCAGACACAGGAGTTCACCAATATGGTTGGCTTTGCAGTATCAGAGCAGTAGAAGCGCAAGGGGCCGCACCTAATTTGCATTAAACAGAACAGATTGCAGCTGCATTTGCTTTTAATATAGCGATTTGATCCATAAAATGCAGCCAGCCAGGAAATGGAGCATGGGCAAGATGTTTCATGCCACTTTTACACCCTACAACGTCTGGCACTGGCCAGGAGCCTCCCCGGCACCCAACACAACTAGGAGGAGCTCCAGAAGTTTCTCTGAATTACCCCGCCTTTGGCACAGTCTGCACCTCAGGACAATTATAGCACATAATATTCTGGCCCCATCCTCTCCCAGCACCCAAACATATAGTAACTCCTCACTTAAAGTCGTCCTGGTTAACGCTGTTACGTTGCTGATCAATTAGGGAACATGCTCGTTTAAAGTTGCGCAATGCTCCCTTATAACATCGTTTGGCCTGCTTTGTCCATTGCTTGCAGGAAGAGCAGCCCGTTGCAGCTAGCTGGTAGGGGCTTAGAACCAGGGTGGACTGGCAGCCCCCCCCGTCAGCTCCCCGCTCCCCTAAGTTCCCTGTGCGGCAGCCACCGAGCTTGACGGCAGTTCAGCTGTCCCTCCCCCCACTGCCAGGTGCTGCTCCTGCCCTCTGCCTTGGAGCTGCTCCCCTGAGACTCCTGCTTGCTGTGCGGGGGAGGGGGGGGTAATGTCAGGGTGTCCCTCTCCCCCCCCCCGCTCCTACACCCCACTTACCCCATCTTCCATAGAGCAGGGGACACACACAACAGGGCTCAGGACGGAGGGAACTTCCTGGCAGCAGCTGCCTTCTCAGCTTGCTGATCTACTTAAAAAGCAGTGTACTTAGAGTGTCAAGTATCAGGGGGTAGCCGTGTTAGTCTGTATCTACAAAAACAACAAGGAGTCTGGTGGCACCTTAAAGACTAACAGATTTATTTGGGCATAAGCTTTCGAAAGTCTTTAAGGTGCCACCAGACTCCTTGTTGTTTTTGTACTTAGAGTGGGCTCAGCATACTTAAAGGGGAAATGTGCATCTCTCTCTCACACACACATGGAGTGTGTCTCTGTCTGCCATGCTGTCTCCCCTCCCTCCATTCATGCTGCCTTGTAGAGTGTGAGGCTACATTAACAATGAGTTAACCCTTGAGGGTTCAGCCAATTGCTAGTTCATCATTTAGCAATAAGGCATTCCCTGGGAAATATCCCACCCTCTGACTTTACCACCTCAACCAAGCTTCACAATCATCATCACTGTGTACCAGTATTAAATTGTTTGTTTAAAACGTATAGTGTGTGTGTGTATATAATATAGTCTTTTGTCTGGTGAAAAAATTTCTCTGGAACATAGCCCCCCCCCATTTACATTAATTCTTATGGGGAAATTGGATTAGCTTAACATCGTTTTGCTTAAAGTCACATTTTTCAGGATCATAACGACAACGTTAAGCAAGGAGTTACTGTACCTCTATATTGTTGTGCAGGGCTTATCGAGTCAACCCCATGCCAGTGGGAAAGCCCCCTTTGCACAAGAATTCCTCTTGGGAGTTCACTGTGCCTTTTGCACTGCATCAGAGGGGTAGCTGTGTTAGTCTGAATCTGTAAAAAGCAACAGAGGGTCCTGTGGCACCTTTAAGACTAACAGAAGTATTGGGCGCATAAGCTCCCACGACTCACGAAAGCTTATGCTCCCAATACTTCTGTTAGTCTTAAAGGTGCCACAGGACCCTCTGTTGCTTTTTGCACTGCAGTGGCATAAAGGGGCCATAGTGGGACAGAACTGAGCCCTATAGAGGACTGAGCAGGCATTCTACATCTTGATACTAGTGGCCATAGCTCTATATCAGAGATTAATATTGCACTAACTTTGATCCATTGGCTGTTTTTTTCATCACATTTTGAAGAACTGTTTTAAACTTAAGGTCAGGAGAACTTGGGGTTTTTCATACCTTGCTACATAATTTCAAGGACTCACCAAGAGCAGAACTATCAAACATCCAGGATACAACCCACAGGGTTTAAGATGCATTCTGATATTCTGAGTCCTAAGTGAAAATTATTCATTGTAGGGCTGGGGAAGGAATTTATCCTTTTTGTTTATTTTCTTTGGGCCCGATTGCAGTTGTTACAGCTTGGTTGGAAATTACTCCCATGGTAAAGGAGATAAGAAACCCTGAAGAATCAGTGAGCAAAAATAAAGTACAGGAAGCCCAGCCTCAACATTCAAGGAATACTGCTCTGCAGAAACTGTACTCATATGCAGGCCCTTCAAGCTCGCCTAACTAGCAGGAAGAACTAATATTATTCTGTTGTAAATGTACCTATTTGGGTTAGCATGAGATTTTTAGGCAACAAGTGAGAGGTCTGCAAACCTTTCAGTGACTTATAAACCTGCAATTAGGCCAGGTTTCCCCCAATTTTTATTCTATAACAAGTACAATTTTTTCCCCTAAGAATTGATAATAGAGTGTGCTTCACTCTATCAAGCAAAGGCATAACAAGATCCCATGGCTAGAAGCTGAAGCTAGCTAAATTCAAGCTAGAAATAAGGAGTAAGTAAAATATTTAACTGCGAGGATAATTAATCATTGGCACAACTCCCCAAGGGATGTGGTAGATTCTCCACCACTTCAAGTCTTTACATCAAAATTTGATGTCTATCTAAAAATTACACTCTAGCTCAAACACAAGATTTGGGCTTGATGCAGGAATTACTAGATGGAATTCTCTGGTCTGTGCTATGCAAGCGGTCTGGTTAGATGACCATAATGGTCCCTTCTAGCCTTAAAATCTATTAATACTGATGGAAAGTGAATTTCAGGCCCATAGCCGAGACAACTTTTATTTAAAAAAAACAACAGCCTTATTTCCTCTTACATTGTCTGTACAGCAATGTCAGCGGGACATGAGTCAGCTGACACATGTCAGGGAACCTTAGGCTTGAGCATCTACACTATATTTTAACCCTAAATTGAGGATTTTCTGACCTGTGCTGGTGTAGCACTGACAGACCCCACCCCCCAGTCATTAACAGGCAGGATCGAACAGGGGACCTCAGGAGCTTAGTGCATGAGCCTCTATAGCAGGGGTCGGCAACCTCTGGCACACAGCTCGCCAGGGTAAGCACCCTGACAGGCCGGGCCAGTTTGTTTACCTGCCGCGTCGGCAGGTTCAGCCAATCGCGGCTTCCACTGGCCACGATTCGCCGTCCCAGGCCAATGGGCACTGTGGGAAGCGGCGCGGGCCAAGGGATGTGCTGTCCGCCACTTCCCGCTGCCCCCATTGGCCTGGGACAGCGAACCGCGGCCAGTGGGAGCCGCGATCGGCCGAACCTGCCAACGCGGCAGGTAAACAAACTGGCCCGGCCCGCCCCGCCAGGGTGCTTACCCTGGCTAGCCGCGTGCCAGAGGTTGCCGACCCCTGCTCTACAGCATGAGCTAAAAGCCAACTGGCTCTTAACTAAAGCTATAGAGCAGATTCATTTTTTTTCTCTCTCTCTCTAAGTGGTCTCGGTGCCACTAGATGGGACAGAACAGCACACCCAGGAGGTGTGTGGGTTACACTGGACCCTAGGGCTCTGGCGTCCACACTGCAGTGCACAGACCTAAGTCAAAGTATCCCTATGCCAGAGTGCTTAATACCTAGTACCCCCCTCTCACTGTTGACATGGTAGCCATAGGAACATGGTGCACTGTGGGAAAACTCCACTGCCCACATTGTTTCCTAACTGTGACAGTGCTATCGATGGGATGCTGCTGCTGCTAAGAAGCACACGAGTACATAAACAGCATGATATGCTCCTTTGGTGGCTGTCTCAGTAGAATGACTGCAGTTTGAGAAGGCTTTATACTGAACTACCACCTAATCCGAGAACTGGGCTCTCCATCTCGAGGCTGAGTCACATTGGCAGGAACATGCCCATGTGCACCTGTTCTGAGGATAATGAGGACATCAGTCTCCAGGGCTGTCAAACTATTAAAATGAAACTTTGCAATTCTGCATGTTTAAAATAGGATGTTCAATGAAGATGTTTGTGTTTGGTTGGTAAAATGTAGGTTTCGAAGGAAAAACACATACACACCCCAGCCTGGCTGCAGAGTAGTGAAGTGCATCCCCAGGGCGACGTGCCACCGTCGCACCCCAGAGGCAGGGATAAGGAATCCTTGCGGGGCTGTGGGGAAGTGTTGGGGCTGGCTCCCACTTATTGTCCTGATGGTGTACACTGCCCGGGTGCCCCTGCACATGCAGCATCGGGGGGGTGGGGGGAGGCCCAAGAACAGAGGAAAGGACCAAATGGCTGCCCTAAAGGGAGGGGGACTGATTGGGGTGTTGGGGGTCATCCCTCCCCCAGCTGTGCTGACCCAGGAGCTCGGCTGCTCCCACTCCCTGCAGGACAGCTGATTAGAAAGTTGGCAATCCCAGACTAATCGCACTAAACCGAACACCCTTGCCCTGCCCCTGCGCCCCGCCACTTCTCTGAGGCCCCACTCCCGCTCAGTCCATTTCCCCCTCCTTTTTTCGCTCGCGCTCCCCCACCCTCACTCATTGTCACCAGGCTGGGGCAAGGGTGCAGGGGGGGAGGGCTCCAGCTGGGGGTGTAGACTCCAGGGTGGGGCCAGAAATGAGGGATTCAGGATGCAGGAGGGGGCTCTGGGCTGGAGCAGAGGGTTGGGATGTGGGAGAGGAGGAGGGCTCCAGCTGGTAGTGCAGGCTCTGGGGTGGGGCCGAGGGATTCGGAGTGCAGGAGAGGGCTCAGGGCTGGGGCAAGGGGTTGGTGTGCGGGAGAGGGTGCGGGATCCGGGGTGGGGCCAGGGATGCAGGAGTGTGCTCAGGGCTGGGGCAGGAGGTTGGGGTGCGGGCTCCAGCCGTGCAGCACTTACCTCAGGCAGCTCCCGGAAGCGGCAACATGTCTGGCTCCTAGGCAGAGGGGTCAGTGGGTTCTGTGCGCTTCCCGCGCCCGCAAGCGCCACCTCCACCAACAGGAGCTGCGGAGCTGGCACTCGGGTGGGGGCAGCTCATGGAGCCCCCATGGCCACTCCTGTGCCTAGAAGCCAGACATGCTGGCCACTTCCGGGAGCCGCACGGAGCCAGGTAGGGAGCCTGCCAGCCCCGCTGCACCGCCAACCGGACTTTTAGCAGCCCAGTCAGCAGTGCTGACCAGAGCCACCAGGGTCCCTTTTCAACCAGGCATTCCGGTCAAAAACCGGATGCCTGGCAACCCTAGCTTAGTCCCTGCTGCTCTCTGCCCCCCACCAGGGCTGCGTGTGCAGGGGCACCTAGGCAGCATGCACCAAAAGCTGGCTTGTGACCAGGAAGCCACTCTCTTTGCAAAAATTTCTTCTGATTGGTCTCCATTGAAACCCCTGCAGGCTGTCTGATTGTGCGCTTGCAGATCTGTGTTCAGCAGGCCATGGGTCATTGCTGATCTGAGCTGCTGCTATTTGCACAGGGAGGTGTGGCTTCCTTTTGCAATAGACTGCACCCCAGATTGTCAGCATAGAGAGGACTAAGGAAGTTGCCCCAAGGAACTCTGGGATACATCCGGAGGACTTCTGGGACCCGAGTCAAACTAGGGCCACATGCACACGGGAAAGCAATAAGGCTAAGACCCTACAGCCTGCAGGGTCCTGGGACTCTAAGTTAACAATTGGTGTGTGGGCACAAGGAGGATTAGGCTTGAGCCCAGGTTCAAACCTGGGTTACATTGCTGTGTAGACCTACCCTTGGTGTGAATTTGCACCTCCTTATTGAAGTAATAGAGTTACACCAGCAGAGGGTCTGGCCCTTTGAGTGAGCAATCTCTTTAAAGAGCGTTCTGCTATGTCGTGCACATTTGCTTTTGTCTCCAAGAGTCAATCTTGACAACAGAGTGGCATTTTCCATTGCACTTTTTATTTATTTATTTCTTTTTAAATAATGCCTGCCTTTTACTGGTAACCCTTCTGCCTTGAAATTGTGCTCTTTTCATGATAATACAATGCTACTGAATTTTATAAGGGATCATTTCTACAAACATCTCACAAGCCACCCAACACACCTTACATCAACCGCATGCCAATAGGCCTATATTTTTGTCTCCTGTCTCCATGTTTCCTTTCATTGATCACTTTTTGTTCTCTCTGTCTTTCCCATCCACTTTTCTCTCATGTGGTTATTATTCTGCCACTCTTTGCATTCATCAGGAGATGTGAGTTTGCTTCTATTCCATCTGTGCCTCCTCTTACTGCTAATGCTTTTTCTTTCTGCAGGGAATTGTAAGCTTACCCATCACAACAGTACTGTAGCATCACAGTGCAGTGGCCATGGCTTCTCAGCTGCCTTGGTTTACAAATGTTGAACTAGAGAGCAGTTGAGAGGCATGGCTTGCACTATTGGAAGCTAAGGGAACTTTAAATAAATTCCTTGCTCAATATAGGAGTGTAATAGGGTAGCTGCTTACCAAGCATCATCTCATGGTCAGGGGTCACTTTACAGACCCCCTGCCCTGTTAGCCCCCTCTTGCAGACTCCTTAAGAACACCACAAAGTCTCTGTTGTGGCTAATAGCGCACCCACCCAGGGCTGGTTTAATGACAGAAAAGCTACAAACAATTGTCAGGGTCCCATAATAAAGTCAATAAATAAAACACAAAAATTCATACTCAGCCCTGATTCTTCTGCCACACATAGATTGGTCCCCATCTGCTCCACCCAACGCCACCAGCCCTAGTTTCCTTTATGTCAATCACATCCTGAAACGCTTTATAAGGAAGCCCCTGAGCCAAGGCAGGTGTGCGACGTGCCTCTTTTGTGATCAGGGTTGGCGACTCTCCAGCAGAAGCCACCCTGTCACAGAGAGTATATGATATCCTTGCTCAGTTCTAGCCTCCGCTCATTCTTCTTACTTTTCAAAAATGATTTGTAAAAAGAAGAAAATCAACCTGTTTTTTATACGTCCACATTGATGTAGAACCCTAAACCAATATGCATACCAAATACCTCAACAGTTTCTTGTAAGGCCTTTAAGATTGTGGATTCAGACACCAAATGTCACACATTTGGGGTGGAACCCATTGATTGAACATTAAGGATGACATTCAGATTTCGCAGCAGAAACCCTGCAAGCGTTTATTTAGTTATTGGGAAAGTCTGTCCTATAAAAAGGCTTCAAGGAGCTAAGGCATACTACAAAGTCTGCTGCACTCATCTTAGACCTGATGTAGCTTGTGAAACATCACTTTGCATGATCCCTGTTCTGCCAATAGACCTGAAAGTGTTCCAGCCACTGCACTCTGCCTGTGCATGGAGGGGAATGGAAATGATAGAAAATTCGTCAGCGGTCCCAGCTTTCTTCTGTAGCAATGGGGGATGATGAGAGTTCAGCGAGAGTCCCACTAAACCAAAGAATCAGGAGACGGGGTCGGGAGTGAAGAAAACCCACCAACAAAAAAACTCCTTTACTGCCAAAGAAAGGATACCTGAGTCATTTTCCCTTAAATACATGCTGTCTTGGATTGGAGCAGTGACCATTTATCCCTTTTATGGCTTTTTATCATCCACAATCAAACAGAAACCTCCCCTGTGCACAGAGGACTTTGAGGTTTTAAGGGATGGTTACCAGACTAGATTACAGCAATGCCATACTCTTCATGGGCCTCTCGGTTTTGCTTTTCCCAGACTTGTATGCTGGAGCTGGTATGTGTGGGTATGACATGCTAGCATTCTCTTTGACCTGCTCTTCCCCTCGCCCTCAGCGCTACACACTGCTCCACTCCAGATCTGAGTGGAATAACTGAGATTAACCAGCTGTGAAGCATGTCAGCCCTTCCTAGCTGGTTAATTACACTCCTTTGACTTCTCTATATGCTGTTTTCCAGTCCCACTCCTCCACCTCAATCAGCAGCTTGATGCAGCAGGGGAGATGCTGTGTGGGGGTTAGGGAGTGTAATTAACCAACATGAGAGCATTGGTCACATTCCTTTAGCTAGTCTGTTATAGAGTCCCCCACTCCACACTTACGTGGCTGTAATGTGAAAAGGCTGCCCTCATCTCCACATACTCTGCTTTATTAAGGGACAGGCAGAGAGGGGAACTGACCCCAGAGCCCTGGTTGGTGAGAGGACTGGGATGAAATCCCACCCCTGACTTCCTCCTGCCAGCCCACCTCTTACTGGGGGAGAGGAATTCCATTCACAGCTGGAGCCAAGCCCTGCCCAGCCAGCAACAGGGAACTAGGTGACATGGGGGTGAAGCTGGAGAGAAGAGCCACACAAATGAGGTGAGAACATGTGGTGTTGCTACTGGCAGCAGGAGAAGGAGGCCTAACCACAGCCTGTGTCTAAGGGGAGCAGCTAAGGTCTTGGCTACACTTGGGAATTCACAGTGCTGCCGCAGCACTGTATGTACTCCACCTCTCCGAGGTGCGAGCGAGCGTGCAGCGCTGCAGGCGCTGATTACACTGGCGCTTCACAGCGCTGCACTTGCTCTGCTCGGGGGGGGTTGGGGGGGGGGCGTTTTCACACCCCAGAGCGCAGCAAGTTGCAGCGCTGTACAGCACCAGTGTAGCCAAGGCCTTAGAGTAGGCTGGGGCATGCTTACAGCTAGGCTGGGAGACTGATCTAGATCCAGAGAGGAGGCCTGACCAGCACTGCGACCATGGGGAAGGACATCCAACAACACAACAGGGACCAGAAGTTACCCCTCTTCACACTGTCCAAGCAATGGCAAGGGGCTGAAGGTACCCTGTTTTGAGACTGGGGCATCTGGGATGGGGCAATTCAGACTCTTACTTGGGTTAGTGAGGGTTAACCTATATATCTAGGTGTTGGAGACTCAGTATATATACTATTGTTTTTTTGGGGGGGTATGTGTGAGTCCCTGTAGGGCCCCCATCAGTCCCTTTTACTTGTCAAGTTTTGTTGCTGCCCAGAAAAGTGTTGGCTCATAGCTGAGTGCAGTATTTTTTCTGAGGTTAATTCCTGCTTCCCCAAAAATTGTGGAAGGCAACCAAAGGGTCTGGCCCTGGTGGGAGGGAAGCCATGTTCTCTTGAGTATGTGGCCTGGGGTCTGGGATCCAGCTAACAAACCTGGGATACCTCCACCGCACTGTTCAGCTCAGGACCGGAACAGTGCGCGGCTGGGCAGAGCAGTAACAGGGGAGACTGGGAAAGAAATTGCCTAGGGTTGAGGGAGTAGGAAAGGGAAGTACCGGCTGCTGAAGAGGCAGGAAGGAGGCAAACAGAAGAGGCAAATGTTAGAGAGAGAGAGAAGATTCTGAGGAAAAGGCAGTTAAGAAAAGAGGCAGCAAAGGGCAGGAGAATAAAAACGTGACAGAAAAGAAGGAAGAAGACAAAATACAGAGATAAGCGAAGTGATAAAATGAAGGATGTCTCTGGTAGACATCCTGGGGAAAGGGCAGCTTGCATAGAGGCAGTGGGGAGTCTGGTCTCACAGTATGTGAGTGTGTAGGCCACTGCAGTGACGTAAGCACATGCCTAACTTTACACAGTGTAAAACTGCATTGAAACCAAGCCACTTTGAAGTCGATAGGGCTACTCAGTATTTAAAATGAAGACTGTGCATAAATCTTTGCAGGATTGGGTGTATAGTCACAGACAGACAAAGCAGAGTGTTGAATTGGTTTTTAAAAGGGGAATCCAGTATTTTATACATATAAAGTAAACTAATATTGGCTGGAAGAAGTAGCTATTGTATCAATTTTCAAATAATGATCTGAATTAAACTTGTGAATGACAGTATTACTGAAAAATGGATCAAACAATCAGAAATGTTTCAAAATATATAAAAATTCTTGACACGTTATTTCTGAATTGGAATTTAGGGCTGTGCATACAGGTTTTGCAGGAACCCAAATAAACCAGGATATAGTATGTTGATATTCAGGTAAACCTGAATAAACTCAAGTATCTTAGTGTTTGTATGTTTTTCACCAGCTTCTGTGAGATTTTGTTTTGTTTTTTGTTCATGGTATTTCAACCATCCAGGAACATGCTGAAGAGGCAAAATTTTGTCATTTTGGTCTCATAAATGGCCAAACAGGCACTAATAGTGTCCTAGAAAAAGGTAACTGGAATTGCAAATACTCAAACACAATCTGAATAAAAGCTGTAATGCCCGTTTGCACCCCAATACAATCTTAGATGACCTGCCGTTAAGTAAGAAAAAGGGGTGGTCCTAACAATGTGGGAGTGGTAAGTAGGGAATGCCAGCATGCTCGGTGTGATGAGTGAGGACTGCTGGGATTGTGGTTTGAGATTACTATACATTCCCTCTGCTCCCACACCACCACCAATTTGACCCCTGCTTTTCAAATGCCAGTATTGTATATGTGTGTGTGTGTTTTAAGTCAAGTATGATTAACTCCTCTGCCAGAGAGCTTTCGGATTTGTTATAGAACATTAATGGTGCCTTACGAAGAATATAATGGGTTAACTCCTGGTTATCGCATGGATTTAGACTCCTACCAGTATTCCATACTCTTATAACATTAATTCCAAACTGTTAATGGAACTCTTTGCCAATGAATGTTTTGTTTGGAAGTAATTTGAAAGCTTATATTAAAAATGACTTTCTTTTCTTTAAACTGGACTTGACTTGTTGGCACTGGTACAGTATGAAAGTTGTTTGTATAAAGAATTGGGGAACATGTATAAAGGTTACTAGAGAAATACTACATGCATTACATTGTGTTGTTTTATTGTGTAACTAAAAGGTTTCCTGTTCTGCAACAGAATTACGATTTGTTATTTTTCCAGCACATGCATTAGTCTGTATTCAACACCTATACAACGTACAACCCAAATCAAATTTTCAAGCTGACCTGAGCAAAGTCATTTAGCTCTGGCCAGATCATGTTTCTGTGACTCAATAGCATTGTATATAATAACGTGTTCCAAGAAAATGAAGCTATAAATCTCTGTTTATTTCTTGGATTTACTCTTATACCCATCATTACGCTATAGAATCATTGTGTTACTTTCTATAAAATAATGGGTTAAATACAAGGATGGAGTCTAACACTACCCTCAGCAGATGTACAGCCCACGAAAATCTGCCCAAATCTGGCCAAGCTATAAGCCTTTGGAAAGAAATCTTAGTTTGCACATGCTTGTCTGTACCAAGCATGTGCAAACTAAGATTTCTTTCCAAAGGCTCATAAGGTGGCCAAATTCAGGCAGACTTTTTTAGAATTTAGCAGCTAAAATCTCTGAAGTTTCTGAGACCACTCAAGCCTCTTCTAGCTCCTAGAACTGACCAAATTTGTGTATGTGCCATGCCCAGAATGTGACTGCATATGCTTCATTTCAGGGCTCTAGGGGCTCAAAAGGACTTTACCGATAACAATGATTTTGGATGCTCACAGGGACAGGAAGCAGAGAGTAATGCTGACAGATCCTGGTTGTCAGTGGGGGGGGATTGAACTGGGGACCTCTGGAGCTTAGTGCATAAGCCTCTATTGCATGAGCTAAAAGCCAACTGGCCGTTAGCTAAGGCTGTAGCAGACTCATTAATTGCTCTCTAAGTCTTGGTGCCACTAGATGGGACAGCACACCACCCAGGAGGTGTGTGGGTTATACTGGCACTCAGGCAGCATGGAGGAGAAAGCTGTCTGACTAGAATGCAGAGGGAGCAAGAGTGGAGCTGTGAAGGGAAAGGAGTGGGTTGGGACAAGGAGACCGGTGAGACTGCGACTGGAAGAGAAGAGAGAAACTGTGGCTGGGTGCTGTGGTAGAGGAGACTGGGATTGGCTGGGCAAGGAGGCTGGGACTGGGTTGGAAAGGAAATTGGAACTGCTTGCTCAAGGAGACTGACTAGGTGCTGGAGTGCTGGGAGATGCTGAAGTCAAATGCGGGCGGGGGACTGGGAGCTAGTTGGCAGTGGGGAGGCTGAGTTCAGAGAACTAGCTGAGGGGAAAGTGGGACTGGAAACCAGTGTGTGTGGCGGGGGGAGGAGAAGACCGATCTGACATGGAATCAGAGTCTAGGGGGAGAACTGAGACTGGTTGGGGAAGAGCCTGGGACAAGGAGCGAAGGAGTGGGCAGGGAGGTTAGCACACTGAGATTGTCAGAGAAGCCCATGGTACTGGAAGGAAACTAGTACTGGGAGCCAGTGTGGGAAGAAGAGAGAGACTGGACAAGGAGCTGGGAAGGGCAGAACTGGGAATGGCTGGGCAAAGACACTGGAGCTAGGTGAGAAGCCTGGGGAGTGGAGAGTGAGTCTCGATAGATGAGGGTAATGGGAATGGGACAAAGAGTCAGGCATGGGGAAGAGACAGGACTGGGACGGAGGCAAGTTGGAGGAGGTGGTGCAAAAGGGGTCAAGCTTATGTAATTAAAGACCGTGTCATAATGTACATGCACAAGGGGAGGGGGTGAATTAAGGCCCTATAGCTAACCTTAATTCTGGCTTTTCCTAATTTTTGAGAGCCTAACTTTGCAACCTTAGTGTTCTTTTAATATAGTTTTTGTGTGTTTGTATAATATACGTCTATTGTAATCATATCATACCAAAAGTCAATTTCTAACTTTCCTACCATGCATTTTACAAAACGTAGGTTGCCCTTCCCCTGACATTCCTTGCTGTCTTGCGCTTGACATTTTAATGTGATAAATGCACATCAAACTTTGCATTTCTAACACCACCTACTTGACTTGGCTCTAGTTTCTTGTGTTCATTAGAATTTCAGCAATGTGCTGTTTCATGGCAGATAATCTCCTCTCCCTTTCTGGGCTGTGTGTGTGTGTAGGGGGTGAGGGCATGGGTGCATTTCTTGTCTTCTCGACATTTATTACATTCCTATTTCTCCACCTCGTCTGCACCAATAAATCAATGCTGCTTGTTATTGTCTGCTCCCTGAGCAGTGTTTGGGAAAGCTGAACTTGGAGAGATCTGCTATCCTGGCTGCAACTGTGTGTGGATTTTTAAAAATTCCCTCTTCCTCAGGCATTTAGATGAAGGACACTGTCTGGGCTTTGTAAACCAGATGCATCCTTGGGAGAGAGAGACAGTAGAAGTGGTCTATCTGAGTGATAGACCCCAGCAGTGCTCTAGCTGAGTCAGCCAGAAGCCTTTTGATGCAATTGGAGAGGGAAGGGTGTACTGCCCCTTGTGTAGTCCTATTCCATTATGTGATATAGAAAGAGTGTAGGGTTGCTGTCAGTATTAGAGACGTATCCAGGGAGCAGAAGGATTGAGATGGTGGCTACCCCTTGCATAGGTGTGTGAAATGCATGTGCTCCCTGCATACCCACAAGCAGCTAGCCACAACTGAGCCCTAAAGAATGATCAAGGATGCAGAAGAAGAAGATTACTTCTATGTTGTTTACCCTGTGGGCACTCTGTCACATACAGCAGCACACATCTCACAGAGCAGCTTGGGAGAACTGTAAATTAGTAGCAACATAATTGTGGAATATTGCACTCACTGGCAGAATCTGCCTGGAGGAGCCTTGCTCAGAGAGTCTCCCTGCTTGCTCAGTGTGTTTGTTACCTAATCCCAGTAAACAAGTTTCCTTCAAACATGCTTTCTGCCTATCCACAGAAATAAAAGACAATAGCAGTTAACTGATGCTAGGGGCAGTGAAACAGGTTGTTACCTCATCATTGAAAATGGCAAGGGAAAAATGAAAGGTTTATAATAATTGTGACTGGGGAAGTACATGTTCCCAGTAAACTTAACTAGGGTTTCAATGGATGATTACCTCAGAACAGAGAGTAAGTTGAACCCAGCCTGAAAGGAGCCCTCACATTTCTAAAGGAGCACCCACATTTTGTAACACCAATAGGCCCCATCATAAACACGTGGGTTTGAAGTCCACATTTATGCTCAATCTGGGCTGCGTTCAGCCTTAACTTGTTCCTCCTGAATTTAACTGAAAGAAATGGAGACAGGATTTTATAAAATAGATTTTGCAGGGAGTTTGTCATGCTTTATCTGCTGAATGGAGAAGGGCCTGGGCATAATAGGAAGAGGATTCATCCTGTGTTAATAGAAGAATCAGGAGTATTTCCATTTTGTGTTGGGCTGAAAGGTTAACGTTTTTTTAAAAAGCTTAGTAGGAATTTGCTGTTCTCAGCCTATTTCTTCTTATGGTTTTTTTCATACAGAGATGAGAATTTGACTCACTGAGCAAATACTGTGTGAGCATGGTCTTTATTTTAGGTTGAGAACAAAACAAGAAAGAACAGAAGCAATATCTTCATGAGAGAGGGAGGGAGTCTCTCTCCTGTAGCTGTCTTCACTGAACTCTGCTTCTTAAAATGGCTGCCTGCAGCTATAAGCCATCCGTTGCTACAGCTTGAAAGGTGCAGTATGTGGGGAAAATAAGCCATAATAAATACAAGCTCCATAACAGCACACTCCTCCTGTCCCTCTCTCATGCTGACCACTACCTACCGAAGAGCTTGCCTTGCCTCCTCTGTTTCTGAGGGAAAGTGTACATGATAATTTTCAATTATTAAAACCTTTCATGCTAGATAATGTCTTAACACGAGGTTGGGTTTGAGCCTGCCTCTCTCTCTCTCTCTCTGGAGGATGGACATGTATTGCTGACCGCATCAGTGAACAAACAGCATGAAGAGTGGAGAAGTAGCTTTACATGTGGGGAAAAAATAAGTTCCCTTTTATGTGGCAGAGGAAACTTTCCAGGACTCCAAAATGCATGTGATGACACGCAGATAAAAATCTTCCCTTTTATATACTCATGAAAGGGGTTTTGTTTTTTCTTTCCCTCCCCACCCTCTCCAGAATTAACACAGCTGCCAGGGGATAAACACTCAGTATGACAGAAATTAGATCCTCTTACAAGTACAGTCTCAGCCTCTGGGGATGTTATGAACACCTCTGGTTATAAAATTCCCCTTTCACCAGCATGCAGTGTCTAGAGAGAGAAAGTGGGTTAGAAATGAGTGAAAAGTAGATCAAAGCCAATTAGGTTCTGAAGACTCTCTGCATTTTCTCTCCCCTCCCCTCCTGGCGCAAGCTCTAAGTGCTTTGAGTATTCCCTGCCCCCTCTCACCTAGAAATCCCAGAGCACTGCCCTGCTTTGCCCCCCACAAACACACAGTGGTTGGGGAGTCTGGTGTTTGGTCTTTACAGGGAATGAAAGCTGTATTTTAATTCTGCTTATCTCTAGCTAAAAGGCCTATTGAGACTAGTAGCTATTTCAGATACAACATTATCAACAGTGTTGCTGCCTTTTCACATTTCCTTTTCCACAACTCACTCTCTTGCTGATTATAATTACCCTTTAATAGCTCATATAATTTCAGCTATATAACAACTGAGTCGTACTGTAGCTGCCAAAAGTACCATGTATTTTTAATCATTAATTGAGGCTAAATAATTCCACAACATCTCGGAGTATGATAATTAGGTAACATTGGATACATCTCATGAGTGGACTTTCTTCAGTATACTGTGTGCTGGTATGAGTGTAATGCACCATTTTTCTCTCCAAGAACCATTTGCATCTGATGCTGCTGATCAGAGCTAGAGTGAAAGTCTCAGTGAAAACAAGAGAAATACAATGACTATGAGAGGATTCAAAGTTTGGATGCATAAAAATTTGGAATATTGGTTAGGGCCCCTATTTAGCTGTCTGTAAGTGAAACTATCTCAGCACAAGTCCACTAACACATACCAACTGTCTCTAAGCTGGAATAACATGATTTCACAGTCTGCTCTAACAAATGTCATGGAGACATCCAGCCATATGAATACGGCCTACAGCCAAGAATATACTATCCATTGGTGTCAGTGCCAATTCAATTGAATATCCCGATTGGATGCCTAACTGGAAGGAGTACAGGATGGAAGTATCTAGATGGAGGTAACCCTTGTGAAAGTTCACTTAGCTTGTTTAGGATTGGGAAATTTAGATACTGGGCCATATTAGGGGAGGTTGCTTGAATCAGGTGATGGTTCCTAAATAACAACAAGCTTGAAGTAGAGCATAGATTTCTTAAAGAAGGTGTCGAAAATCTCACTTGTAGGCATCTCAGATACTTTTGACTCTTTCTCTAGTCATGAAAGGAATGGTTCAGAGCTGCAGGAGGTGGCTTGGCTTTCCTGCAGTGCTTCTAGGACCTCTTGTTGTGTGAAGGGGCTGAATTCAGAATGAGAAGGTATTTGAGATAGTGGGCCTATGATCACTGTATGGATCCTGGTGTCCTGAGACACCATCTTGGATGCAAGTGATTTTCTCTGAGAAGCACGTTGACGATAGCGTTTCACTGTGAGAGATGCTGGTTTATGGAGTTGAGCGGAAGCATTCTGGGCTAACAAGACCATTCACAGCCTGAATAGTTCAGTGGGGCATTATTTAGCAGATGCCATGGTTGGGCAGAGGTGGATCATTTTGCTTTTTCCACAGGCAGAAAGAAAGAATTCCCTGTGCAGGAGCTTGTTCACGTCTGCCCATATTTTCTGCCATTAACACTTAAATTTTCTTATCTAGTCCTAGGCCACCAGAGAACTATGGATATCTATAGGGGTGATGGGAAGAGAATGGAATTTTGATGCCTGAATGTCAATGACCTTTCCTACTTGCACCTCCCTTTCACCTCTACTAGATCATCCATTCCTATCAGATTCCCTTTACCTAAGGATGCCCTCTTGAAGGGGAGGCCTGCTGACCTGCTATCTGCTCCTGACATTTCCGACTAAGTTGATTCACTGCCTTTCTGGTATTTTTCCTAAGTGGCCACTAGTCTCTCTCTCTCAATCTGGCTCCAGTGGGGCACCCAGCAGGCCCCCTTTTCCCATATCAGTCTGAGGGTGGCCAGAAATACCACTGACTTTGTTACTTCAGAGGTCCCAGTCAGGAAATGGAAGTAAAAAGTAAACCTTAGCCAGACATTTCAGAGCCTCTTTAAAGGCTCATATTGAGTTTGCCTTAGTAGGTGGGCAAAAGTTTGAGGTGGAGTTTCTTGTTCTATCAGAAACAAAACAATCTCTGATGTAAGTTTGGGGGAGGGAACACAGATCCTCAGTTAATTTGGACAATGTTTTGATAATTTTCCCATGACTGCTAAAAAGAGACATTACAGCAGGGAACAATGTGAATTTATCAGGTACTGAAGCCAGATATGGACTCATGTAGTGATGAACACATATATGATACCAAACCATTGTCTCCTGTGCATCTGATGTTATGCAGTCAAAAAAGAGCTTTTTGTGAAATTGTTAAGGTTGCTGCACACCTGACACAAAAGCAGGGAAATCAAAAGTTCTTTTTAGTTATATTAATACCAAGCAGTACATCTTCTCTACTCCTCCATAATTCCTACCACTGACCAACAAATTGGCTTTTCATGAGCTCTCGATAAGCTGCATGTCTCTTGCATCCAGATCTCAGGGAGGAATAAGATCAGCTGGAAACTATCTACAATGCCCAACATGCACCTGTGTTTAATCTGTCTTCAGTTGCACCACTTCTGTTGCACTTAGTTATCACCATCAGCATGAACAGTGAGTTACCCCAATGCTAATGGTAATGCTGAAGCACTGGTGCCAACTTCCTCATATAAATGCTTAATTGTTGCTAGTGATTCCCATGGCAGCATTATCCAGTTTAACATAGCATGAGAAAATTAAATGATCAGTGTCAGGCTAGGAGTGTTCATTGTTCTTTCTTTGTTTTTGTAAATGCTAGTGTGATGTGAGAATAATTACTATGCTGGGGTTATTGCCTTTGCCATTGCCCTGTGTGTGTGATTTAAATTGTCTATAATATTGTTGTTTTGGAAGGGAAGGGATAGGAAGTAGGAGGAATGGGAGATTGATCTGAGATTAAAGTGGGTGTTTACTCTGACCACTTGCAGGGTCCGTTTGTAAGAGCAGAGTCCCAAAGCAAATATCATCCAGGCTGTATTTGCTTTAAAGAGACCCTGTCAATTTAAAAATCACGCTTCTTGCTGGTTCTTTTACATCATGTTGCTACAGTTAACACCTATGTCTATTATAGTCTTGTATTACCTTTGTAATACATACAATTATTATAGCTAAAAGACTAGAGAAACATATTTTTATATTTTTTACAAATTTGTTTACTTAGTGCAATTGACAGCACTCTGCATATAGGCAGTTGATGAGGCTGAAAAACTGCAAAGAAGATTGTGTAACTTTTTGTCCAAAATTTGTCATCCCTTTTCATTGAAATTTCAAAAAATGTGGACCAGTTTTTAGTCAGTTTCAATGTTTTTCTCTATATGGTCAGTTAGAAAGTAAACTTCCCTGTTCTCTGTGTGGCTCTTTCAGACAGCAAGAGGGGTAAGAAAAACATAAATACATTTGAACTTGTGATTTTTTTTTTTAACTGGTACAGTACACACAGTGCTTGCTTGAACGGCATATCATCTCAGGTCTTGATCCTGCAAGGAGCTCCGTGTGGAAAACAGTATCTGCGGATGCAGAGTTCATTACAAAATTGTGCCTGATTTCAGGCATGATTTGATGAAAGGGGGAACAAAACATAAGGCAGGAAGGCATAAATGAATATTACCAGTAGAAATACTGTATTGTATGGAAATGTGTCTGCTCTTTACCCTTCATGGGAGGTGGCAGCCCATAGACCTTTGACAGGGATTAGGTACGTGCTGGGGGCAGGAGTTTCTCACTTTCAGCCACACACAGACAAGGCAGCCCTGAGTGAACAAATACCTGCAGATTTAAGAAACTAGTGAAAGTGTGGCTGATAAAGAGATCTTTTTGACTGTGACAGCTGCAAGTCACTGTCAGTATTAGACATCCCGAGAGAAAGAGGGAGACAAACGTGGTTGTTCATAGCCTTTGTTTGGCAGCTTTCAGAGATTTGAAGGAGCTGAACAAAACGACGCAGTGCTACATGCCAACTGTTGGGCTTTATCAAATAATAAAGCAATCCCACTGGGTATTAAGAGGCATGGAATTATTCTAATGAGTCTGGCAAAATCTCATTAGGATGAACAGCAGGCAATTACAAAGTGTATGATCGGTATGCAAATGACTTTCTTTCCTCTCTCTGACTACACGCAATTTCTTGGGCTTGCAGAAGAGGAGCTGTCAGAGAAATGATTATTCACTGAAGCAAAGTACTGTACACAGTGGGGTCAGTGTTTCAGATGCACCAGTTGTAGAGATGGGTAAGGTCTGGAAATATATTCTATCCTCCGTGCAAGAACACCTCTGCATCACTAAATTCTTGGCTTACCCTATGAGGAGGTGGGGAACAGACATCTTTCTGTTAGGCCTCCAGAGGTACTGCTTCCAGGAATACCTTCAGAGCATGACCAGGTCAATGGTGCATGCTGTTACAACCCAGAGTAGCTTCTCTGGGAGCTGTGGGAAATGGGGACATGATTTGGGGGCTGCACAGAATGACGCTAAAAATGACAGCTCCCATTGGTGAAGAGGTAAATTAGGTGGACAAAGTTGCTTGTGTGCCTCTGATGCTGAACTCCCTGCTCCGAGTTCAAAAATGCTCTTCTAGTTAAATAGAAAATGTCAGGTATGCACACTAAAGTTTTGCTGTGCATGGTAAATGACTCCGTTGTCCCATTTTGCTGTCTTACGTCAGGCAGTGTAATCCCTGATATCTTCAGGTTTCCAGGTCTGAGAAACTCTGTGTAGGCCTCTAAAGTGATTGTAGCAAATCAGGCTTTCATTGTATCCAGCTATAATTAATAGTTTTAAATCATTTTTTATTTATTACCCAAGGGCTGATCTTGCTCCTTATATAAGTCAGTGGCAAAACTTTTTGCACAATGGACAGGAAATTCTACAAAGGACTCATTTTTCTGTTGGAGTGTGGCAGGGAGGTGGGATGGGGAGGAGAGAATTGAAGCGCTTTCAGATTAGATAAATCGCCACAGACAAATATTCCAATCAGTCTTCTCTCCAATGTGTGGAAACCAAACACGTTCACTGCACTGTCCACATGTGGCTGTGGTTTGCTCCCAAGAAAGTAGCAGGAAGTTTGCTCCTGTCCTTCCCCTTCTTCTCCCATGTAGAATGTGGGACTCTGGAAGGCAAAGCACCATCAGTGTAGAAGTCATGTGCTTCCACTGTGCCTTTTGGCTTCTGCAGGAGTCCTTTTGCCAGGGACTCTCCATCATGGAGGGGAAAGTTTGGTAAATTAATGATGATAATTAGGCATTTACTTTCACTCTAAAGGACCATGGAGTTGGGAAGAAAATGATGCCTTAAAGAGCAACCCTTCCTTGGCCCAGAATCCTAGCTCACTCTTTCCAACAGCATGAAGCCCAATCTGGAAGGGGGACAATGATGCCATGGAGGAGGCAGTGTCCTTCGATTGCCCCTCTCCCTGGAAGACTCAATCCATTTAACTTGAGGGGTCAATGTGAACCATAGATATTAAGGTGGATGTCCTCCATTGCTACAACTAAGCTGCTATGGAGCTCTAGCCAAAGTACTTTCCAGTGACAGAACTGGAAAGAGATTATCAGGTCAGTACTCCACCAAGTGGGCCATGCTGTCTCCCCAAAAGGCTAGTGAAAGGATATTTTTAGGGTTAGTACATAGGGAGTTTTTAAAGCTGTTTATATAGTTTAGTAATCATTTTATATTGAATAATTGTGTTAAATCTGACCTCTATAATCTAAGCACTGCCAAAATGACTGTGGTCCAAACATTACATGAAATATTAAAATGCAGAATGGGCTCCGTTTGCACTGCAGAGGAGTTCACTCCCAAGATTGGATTACACATGTCAATGTTGGGTGTTCCAAACCAAACCGACAGCGGTACAACGATGCCACAGGCTTCTGTTTCTGTTTAGCCTGTTTTGCTGACCAATGAAAAGAGATGGAAATTCCAAGCCTGAAAAGATAGGGCTTAGACAAATATATTTTTTCCTTATACAGTCTGCTATGTACACTACTGGCTGGTCATAAAATGTATAGCTTTATTTAATGAAGGTCTTCTATTCATCATGAAGTTCTTCTGTACCCTGGTCAGCTTTTACAGTAGTGACCAACCCAAGCTGGAGAGAGTACTGCCAGATGGCTGGGAACCTGAGGTGTTACCCTGAAAACACAGAGCAGGCAAGCTTGATACTCTTTGTATTTTTGTACAGACCTAATATCCAATGCTGGATCCACGGGACTAATTCTTACTTTCTCATAGTAGCTCCATTAAAGACAATGGGAGTAGTGCATGCTCAACCCTAAAAAATCAAGCCACTTTTTTTGGGTGCCTAAATATGAATGTGTGTCTAACTTTAAGCACAAAAGTTTGATCTAAGCAATTTAGCTATGCTCACAAGAAGTCTGTGCAGAGCCAGGATCCTAATGCCCACCTCCTGATTCCCTAGCCACCTTCCTTTTGGTAACTGACTAATCAAATCATTCTGCCTTCATCTAGTCTATGTTGATAGCAATCCCTCAATCGCTGTAACTTCGCAATTCATCTACAAGGTAGATTGTGCACCAAGGTACTGCAGCCTATACAAAAGATGGTTATTCAGAAGATTATGTCTGCTTGAAGGTAGACACTGGTGCTGGGAAAATGCAAAGGAGGGCAGGTCTAGAGAGAGTCACTTGTAGAAGTCAGGATGGACTTAAGCAGCATGGAAAAAATGTGGTCTTTATTGTTGGACTGTGACACTAACCAAGAATTACTCCCAGTTCTAACTGTTCAGTTTGCTCCGTTGTTCATGGTACATTGAATACATCTGACTGACAATCCTCCTCACCTCTCCCTCCTTTTTTTAAGCAGTACCAAATAGATCCTTTTCGTTTCCTGTCTTCTTCTTCTTTGAATGGCAAATGTGGCCATTCGAGTGAGTAACCCTTTCTGAGCATGACTGTTTTTATAGATACTGGGTCAAATTGTGCTCACAGGACCTGATTGTGCCCCTGGGATGAACAAAAAAGGCCTCCTCCTCCACTGGATCAGCTTTACCCCCTTCTCTTGGGCACTAGAGAAAGCTCTCAGCAGGTCCAGGGATCTATGTGGAGGAGTGGGCTGGGGGATGAGTGAACTGGGCACCCAGAGATGAGCACCTCTTTACTTTTCAGCATCTTCTTACAGATTCTTGAAAGTTCTAGGGGCTGCTGTGCCCAGAGGTGGCCCAGGGGAAAGCCACAGGAGGTCAAGAGCCCATGCATGATACTAAATCCCTGTGATACTGAGTCCGTTGCTTCCACATATAGCCACAAGATTTATAGGCCAGACCTTTGTGTTCTTCCATGGGTAGAGCAAAGCCCATGATCTGTTCTCCCCTCAGTGAGGTAATGCAAAGGAAACTTTGCTGAGGGACCCATGCAGAGTTATCTTCACCCTTCCTGGGTGTTATCATACCAGGGAACAATCTGACCCACAGGTACAACCATTTTTGACTTCAGTGTAACTGAGAGCAGAATTCAGTTCATCCCATAGTTAACTAATTTTTTTTTTAACCTAGGTTTGTGCAACTAGGTTTTAACCTATGGAACTATGAACTGCAATTACTATTGTTAGCCTGCTGATTTCTATCTTTTATAGAGGAGATAGAACACTTCCACAGAACATTGGGTGCTAACTAAACCCACATTATATTACCATACAGCTACAATCAACAACACAAGGAACAATAATTCCTTTATAAGTATATACTACCATAAAGAACTTAAGTAGCTCCACGTGTTATATATCACAGTTGATACAGGCATTAGAAAAGCCTTTATTCTACTAACTGCACAACAAAGTATCTCCCCTTGAAAATGTTCTTATCTTCTTGGTATCCTAAGCATGAAGTGGAGTTACTCGGAGAAAGCACTTTGATTTAATGATAGCATACTATCAGATTACCACCCCCCCCCACACACCAGTCCTGTGTTCAGCTTTTGTCAATTTCTTAACATTTCTAAAACATTGAACGCCACCCAGAGACACCTTTTAACATGTGATGATAATGCATAGGTCTGTCAAGCAGGCAAATGAAACTTGGTACCAAATAGACTGTATGAACTGCAATTAATATGGTTTGGATGTAGATCTGTAGGCAATGGTCCCTCTTTCAATAAATTCACTTCGACCATGGTTGCTTTTCACGAGCATTCATGTGATCTAGTAAAAGGTTTTCCATGAGAATTCACACCAGAAACCTGGTCATAAGAGTTACATTCATTCTGTCAAGGAACAGAAACAATCATGTGACTTACATGACTAATCACAACTAAGCAAACACCACTTGGTTTAGAGATTTCCAATGCCAGGACAGAGGAAATGATGAATTGCAAATAAACTGGAAGAGATTGCAGTCAGATTGTGGCTATTACATGAACACAAAAATAATTAATTGAATGAATCATTACAAATTATTTACGAGTTACATGTGCTGACCACAAATGCTAGATTGAAATGTCTCACTTTGGAATCCATGCATGATTTGAGTCACAAGGATTCAAAATAAACCAATCAAGCTGGCTTTGGGGGTTGAGGTCAACAAAGTCAAAAAAGGTCTCCAAGGCTGGCCTTCCAAAGTATCCCTTCCCTCCACTCCTCAGATCCAATGTCTTCAGGAAGGTCTTGGGGTTTGTTGAGGAAGGGAGGAAGTTGAGTAAATAGGGAAAGACTGGCTGTGGGGAGGGGAATTGTCAAGCTGTTCAGTACAAATATCCTCAGCCCATGTTCACTGAACATTGTGAGTAAAGGCTAAAGTTCAACTTCAACCCCAGAACTAAGTTTTAATGGGGCTGGAGCTCAGAATAATTGCACAGCTCTTCTCATGTTACAAAGATCTTCAGGGATTCATCCTGTGTTCTGAATTCTAGAGGGGAAATTAATGGGTTAGCCTCATAGGTAATTATGAATAGAAGCTGGTAGCAGGGATTCCAAGCTAGCTAGAGACTGCCTCTGTCCCTGTGCAATACTACTGCAGCTGGTATCAGTAGGAGAATTCAGATGGAGCCCCGTTCACTTTAAATGTGAGGAACTGGCCTCAAAGCATTCTCTGGGAAGGGTCTTTGACTCTGCAATTTTCTCAAGCCTTCATCCACAAGAGTCTAGGAGCCTGATCCAGCACCCACCGATGTAGCTGGGAGTCTTTCCAAGGACAGCGATGTGTGCTGGATCGGACTCCAGATTTATTAACCTTTTGGACATGCTGCAAAGCCCAGCCTTTATCTCTGTTTTTTGATCAGCAGAGTGGGGTAAAGGCTGGTTGGCTGAGGGTGGATGGTAATTGACTATTTTGTTATTATGAGTTAACTATTGTAGCCGGTATGGTCCTGGTTGGGAAGTTCAGTTGTTTTGCTTTTAGTTTTTATTTCGTTTATAATAGTTGTATTTTAATTATGTACTGCAGCTAGATCTCTGGAGAGAGGCTTGATAAACTGAAATAAACAAATGTTCCTCCCTCCGCTATACCATACACACACCTGTCTATCCCTAACGCACGTCTCTAGTGTTCACACCATGATCAGATACTCTTCCTTTGTGCCGCCCACCCACAAATATCACAGAATGCAGCTACTTCAGCTGGTGATCTTTGCACTGTACTCAGCAACATCAGGAAGTAATCACAGCTAATTGTTATGGCTGTAATTCCAAACCTGCCAGCTGGCAGAGAATCAGCGTTCATAGTCACATTTGCTAAATGTCTCCCTAATATTTTTCATCAGACAGTTATGGCAGAGCTCTTCGAAACCTTGCCTCTTGACTACTTCCATTTCTCCAGCTCTTACTTGGCTGCTGCCAAGCTATTCTCCTCCAGGGCAATTATTTGCACAGTGTAATTTCTTGGCAGCCCACCTGGCAAATGTTGCTTTCACACAGGCTAGACAAGGTCTACGTTGGGTTCGGATGACGGGGTAAAGAGTTTAGTAGTATCTAGAGTGAATGAATAAAAATGTTTAGAATAGAAATGTAGATGCCATCTGCTTCCATTCAAACTAATGGCAAAACTCCTAATGACTTCTATGGGAACAGGACCAGTTCTACAGCCAACCTATGAAAATATTTTCTGAGTACTAATGACCATTCAAAATAGCAATTTCTTTAAGAAAACCGAAATCTGAGGGGATTAGAAAGTTGATGGGATTGGTAATGGAGTCTGGATCCTCTCTCTCCAAAGTCAGCAACTCAAATCTAGCTCAGATCATTGGGGAATGAAAGTTGTCACTAGCTGAGAAGTGTGCAAATGCCAGGGTGATGATGGATGGGAGTGAGGTAAGATGAGCTGTGTTTGGCGGCATTTATAACATGAGCTTGGTAGCCTAAGTCTAGTTCCCAGTGGCCATTTGTTCTCATCATAAAATCTGCCACCACTGCTAGAACTAAATGATACCCAGGCTGTAATTTTCAGCAGAGCCACCAAGGACCTTCTCGTTCCAAAAGACAGTTTCTCCAGGGAGTAAAGAAGCATGGGGAAGCCTGCTGTGCTGCTATCCAGGCTGGAGTTGCTTTGTGGGTAAGCAGATGACTTCATTCTCTAAGGCTCTAAATCTGGCACCTTTCAAAATCACTACCAACTCTGAAAGAAAAAAATGAAATCACTATCATTGGGACTGAGAGTGCCGAAAGATCAGCAATGCATGCCACGGCAGTCAAGGAAAAGCAAAAAGTTGACCCACATATTCTGGTCATTCAGCTCTGATGAAGGCCAATACAGTGTAGCCAAAACACACACAGCTGTAAGAGAGGTGAACGAAACCTAGACTAGTCCCCAGAATGAGGCATCTTTGTCTTGCTATACAAAGACTAGTACAGTAAGCACTGATGCTTGGATCTGAACTATCCTTCAAAACAGTCTAGACAAAACTATATATTATATCCCATCGTTTAAAAACCACTGTACAGTGACAGCCTTTGTAGTGTTAGATGGCTATTGCCAGGGTATAGGTTCTGCACTCCAGAGTCCAAACGGACACAGGAGTCCGAGAGTCTACATTGGTGTAACTTAAACCATCTATTTGAAGTTTTTATGTAGAGCCTATCACTCTGCTACCTCTTCTGTCTGCCTCAATGTGCCTCAAACTTGGATTGTCTCTACACCCCAATAGACATGTTTAGAATAACACCCACTCACCTGTGGTTAACATACATGCACCCATCTATACATCACCTCTGAATTTGGCTCTCAGATTGTACGGGAGTCTGTGTGAGACTAAGGGAGGCTAAACAGCTGTAACCCACAAGTGAGGGGCAATGGAGAACAGCAGCAAGAAAAATAACTTGCAGGAAGGTGTAAGAAAGTATAAATTTACCCACAATACAGAGGTAACTGGGTGAGGTTGTATGACCTGTGATACACAGGAGGTCAGAGTAGATGATCTAATGGTGCCTTCTGGCCTTAAAAATGTATGAAAATGTGTATCTTATGCCACCTTAGACTTTTTGGCATATAAGTTACACAATTTAGCTCTCCCTTATGCATTAATAGATTGGTGTACTAAGGAAGCCTGATCAAATTTAAGGGAGTCTACTACTAATTATTTCTCTCATGGTAGCACCTAAAGACCCCAACCAGAGATCAGCTCCCCACTGTACTAGGTAGTGTACAAACAAATACTATGAAGACAGTCCCTGACTTGGAGAACTCACAGTGTAGTTACACAGCCTTTCACCACCTGTGAATTTGGTGTCAGGTGTAAGTATTAAAATGTGCTGATAGGATGAAATGTAAACTCTGATTCTAACACAACACGGAGGTTTTGGGTAAATATGAAATCATCTTTTTTTAAATAGCTTTAAAGATAGTTTTGACAGTACAGTAAAAGAGAGCCAAATCAAGAGATGAGCTCTTGATATGGGACTTTTCAGATCCTAAGAGAACTGGGGTTCCAGAATGAAGAGGCTAGGTCCCTGATGCTTACTCAGTGCCAGGGGTAATTCAGCATCTGCACAGGTTTGTAATGGGCAAAGCACAGTGCTCCTATGTTTAACTAACCAGGCAGAGCTTCGTTAATAGAACTGAAAGGGGCTAAATGACTTCAAGATAAATAAGACTTTAGAAAAAAAATAATGAAGGAATTAAACTGACCTTCTTTAGAAATGGGCGAGACATGGTAAACAGGGAAAGATCTTGTTTTGCTTTCATCCTGGAAAAATAAAATTTCTTCCTTTCCAGCTCAGCACAGTTGACTGATTTGGAAACAAATCTGTTTTCCCTGGAAAGATTTATTTGCCCAACAGACTGCCTTTTTTTTTTTTTTTTTTTTTTTGTTGGCAAAAAGCAATAGGTTGGAAGAACAAGGTTCGACTTGTTAGCAAGTTTACAGTGCTCAGTAATTAACTGGTACATTTGAAGGCACAGCATGCAGGATACTTACAGTAACCTACTGTATTATGGTGTCATGTGGAAGTGCTTTGAATGGCATGATAACTTCAGAGAATGCAATTTAATTCAATTCTCAACCAGTATTAGATAGCAGGAATATTTTATTATGAAGTAAGCAATAATCTTTGTTGAGGTAACGACACTCAAGTGTCCCTTGTGAAAACAACTGTTAATTTGTGAAGTAGTTTGTTTGGGGGGTAGGTATATTACTTGCAAACAAAGATACATTTATTTGGTCTAGAGGCAGCAGCATGCACTTTTTCCATTCCAGTCACCTAAAGATACATATTAGGTGCCCAGTAAATACAGGTCCTCACCCTGTGCTTTGGGGAACCCAATCACGAAGGGGGATTGAGCCATGAAGTCATCTCCTTTTGGTGTATGGTATGTAATGGTGTTCTCCATGACCAAAGATTTCTAAAAAAAGAACAGGATTGAACAGAGACTGGGAATGGTTGGGTCATTACACTAATTGAATCTATTTCCCCATGTTAAGTATCCTCACACCTTCTATGGGTCATCTCGATTATCACTTCAAAAGCTTTTTTTTCTCCTGCTGATGATAGCTCATCTCAATTGATTGGCCTCTTACAGTTGGTATGGCTACTCCCACCTTTTCATGTTCTCTGTATGTATAAATATCTTCTTGCTGTATGTTCCAGTCTATGCATCGGACGAAGTGGGCTGTAGCCCATGAAAGCTTATGCTCAAATAAATTTGTTAGTCTCTAAGGTGCCACAAGTACTCCTGTTCTTTTTGTGGATACAGACTAACACAGCTGCTACTCTGAAACCTGTCAAAGATTTCTAATGCAATTCAGCTCTGCTTCCAGTCAGCTTCTGTTGTGCTCTTTGGTTTGGTTGTGTTTTTGGCTTTTGTTTTTGCTATTGAAGGCAATTATTGACTTAGGGCAAATTTGCTAACCTGGATACCTAATATTAGGTTTGTAAAACCATACTGTAATTATTTAAATGCAGTTAATATGGTTTTGAGAAGTGCTGAGCAGCTACAGATCCCATTGACAATGATATTTGTAAGTGCTCGCTGCTTCTGAAAAGCAGACTACTTAATATGGATAAAAATGGATTTAGAACCCAAATTGTATGCAGCAACCTACATGGAACTTGGAGGGAGAAACACAGGTTGCAGGAGGGAAGAGTTTGGATGAAGCAACAGAGTCTGTGGGCATGTAGCTGAATTGTAGCATATTCACCCAAGTGTTCTGAAAGAACTCAAATATGAAATTGCAGGACTACTAAGTGTGATACCAATTGCTTAAACCACCTTCTGTACCAGATGACTGGAGGATGGCTAATGTGACACTCATTTTTTTTTAAAAGGCTCTGGAGACGATCCTGGCAATTACAGGCCGGTAAGCCTAACTTCAATGCTAGGCAAATTGGTTGAAACTATAGTAAATAACAGAATTATCAGACACATAGCTGAACCCAATTTGTTGGGGGAACACGGCTTTTGTAAAGGGAAATCATGCCTCACCAATCTATTAGAATTCTTTAAGGAGATCCGCAAACATCTGGACAACAGAGATCCAGTGGATATAGTGTATTTGGACTTTCAGGAAGCCTTTGACAAAGTCCCTCAGCAAAGGTTCTTAAGCAAAGTAAACAGTCATGGGATAAGAGGGAAGGTCCTCTCATGGATCAGTAATTGTTTAAAAGACAGAAAACAAAGGGTAGGAATGCATGGTCAGTTTTCCAAATGAAGAGAGGTAAAGAGTGATGTCCTCCAGGGTCTGTACTGGGACCAGTGCTGTTCAACATATTCATAAATGATCTGAAAAAAGGGGTAAACAGTGAGTGACAAAATTTGCAGACAATACAAAATTACTCAAGATAGTTAAATCCAAAGCAAACTGCAAAGAGTTACAAAGGCATCTCACAAAACTGGGTGACTGAGCAACAAAAATGCCAGATGCAATTCAGTGTTGATAAATGCAAAGTAATGCACATTGGAAAACATAATTCCAACTATACATATGGAGGAGGACCGGAATATCATACAAGAAGATCTGGATGACCTTGTAAACTGGAGTAATAGAAATGGGATGAAATTTAATAGTGTAAAGTGCAAGGTCATGCATTCAGGGCCTAACAACAAGAATTTTTTGCTATAAGTTGGGGACTTATCAGTTGGAAGCAACAGAGGAGGAGAAAGACCTGGGAGTAGTGGTTGATGACAGGATGACTATAAGCTGTCAGTGTGATGCATCCATGAAAAAGACTAATGCAGCCCTAGGATACATCAGGTGAGATATTTCTAGTAGAGAGAGGGAAGTGTTAGCACTATTATACAAGACACTGGTGAGACCTGATCTGGAATACCATGTGCAATTCTGGTCTCCCATGTTTAAGAAAGATATTAATTCAAATTGTAACAGGTGCAGAGAAGGGCTACTAAAATTATCTGAGGAATAGAAAACCTACCTCATGAGAGGACACTCAAAGAGCTTGACTTGTTTAGCCTAACCAAGAGAAGGCTGAGGGGAGACATGGTTGCTCTCTATAAATACATCAGAGGGATAAATACCAGGGAGGGAGAGGAGTTATTTAAATTAAGCGCCAATGTGGACTCAAGAACAAATGGCTATTAACTGGCCATCAACAAGTTTAGGCTTCAAATTAGGTGAAGGTTTCTAACTATCAAAGGAGTGAAGTTCTGGAACAGCCTCCCAAGTGGAGCAGTGGGGGAAAAATTCTAACTGGCTTCCCGACTGAACTGGATAAGTTTATGGAGGGGAGGTAGGGTGGGACTGCCTACAATGGCATGTAGCCCATAGGCAACTACCAATAGCAAAAATCCCCAACGGCTGGAGACAGGGTCCTTGATGGGATGGGCTCTGAGTTACTACAAAGAATTCTCTCTCAGGTGTCCGCCTAATGGTTCTTGCCCACATGCTCAGGGTCTAACTGATTGCCATATTTGGGGTTGGCAAGGACTTTTCCCCTGGGTCAGATTGGCGAGATCCTGGGGGGGGTGGTTCGCCTTCCTCTGCAGCATGGAGCACAGGTCACTTGCAATTTAAACTAGTGTAAATGGTGAATTTTCTGTAACATGAAGTCTTTAAACCATGATTTGAGGACTTCAGTAACTCAGCCTGAGGTTATATATCTATTACGGGAGTGGGTGAGTGAGGTTCTGTGGCCTGCAATGGGCAGGAGGTCAGACTAGATGATCACAGTGGTCCCTTCTGGTCTTCAAGTCTATGATCTATATTAACTGTTACCACTCAAGAAAGCGATCTTGGCGTCATTGTGGATAGTTCTCTGAAAACAGCTTTATTCACTACAACTGTCCATTGAGCAGATAGCAGAATGTTAAAACCATTATAAAAGAGATATATAATGAGAGAAAATATCATAACGCCACTGTATAAATCCATGGTACACCCACAGCTTGAGTACTGAGTGCAGTTCTGGTTGCCCCATCTCAAAAAAGATATTCTAGAATTGGAAAAGGTACAAAGAAGGGCAACAAAAAATGTTTAAGGGTATGGAACAGCTTCCATATGAAGAGAGATTAAAAAGACTTGGACTTTTCAGCTTGGGGAAAAGATGACTAAAGGGGGATATGATAGAGGTCTATAAAATCATGACTGGCATGGAGAAGGTGAATAAGTGTTGTTTTTTCCTTCACATAACACAAGAACAAGAGGTCAGCAATAAAATTAATAGACAGCAGGTTTAAAACAAACAAAAGGAAGTATTTCTTCACACAACGCACAGTCAACCTGTGGAACTCTTTGCCAGAGGATGTTGTGAAGGCCAAAACAATAACAGGGTTCAAAAAGGAATGAGAAAAGAGCATGGCGCACAGGTCCATCTATGGCTATTAACCAAGATGGTGACAGATGCAACCCCATACTCTGGGTGACCCTAGCCCCTGATTGCCAGAAGCTGGGAGTGGATGACAGGGAATGGATCACTCAATGATTGTCTGTTCTGTTCATTCCCTCTGAATCACCTGGCATGGCCACTTTCAGAAGACAGAATACTGGGCTAGATGGACCACTGGTCTGATCCAGTGTGGCTGTTATGTTCATCTCTATATTATGTATTTGTATTACTCCCCTTTGTGCTAGGTGCTGTACAAATGTAGAACAAAAAGCAAATAGTTCTCTTTAAAAAGAGCCAGTTTTGTTTTAGAAATAGGGAGTCAACATGTTATTACACACCACCTGGTACTAGAAACAGTGTAAGCGTTTGTGTTTGAAAATGTTGGCCTGAATACCCAGTAAGCCTTCTATAATTCCTAATAAAAACTATATAGAAGTGAATGGAGTATCTTCAAGCACACTGACTACTGGGCTACTAGAAATCACTTTACCTTGAATGGTCCCTTAGAATATGTGCTAACTACTTATGCTAAACTCTCTATTTGACCTTGTGTTTAGCTGTGACATTCTGAGTACTTTCCCAGACCTGAAGAACTTTGCATAGCTTGAAAGTTTCTCTCTCCCAGCAACAGAATTTGATCCATTATAAGATATTACCTCTCCCACCTTTTCTCTCTCCTAGAAATCAACAGATTCATTGTAAATGAAGCACGTTATTTTCAGTGTATTGGAAAACTCCATAAGATCTTTGTAACTAGCGGAGAGGATCTGAAAGGGATAAGCTATCAAACTCTTTCCTTCCAGGGCTCAGATCCTCAGTGGTGTTCAGGCTCCCAAACTTCTCTGCTTTAAGTAGAATAGGAGCCTAAATATCTTTGAGGATCTGGGCCTTGATCGTTAGTTTGCAATCTAGCCGTTGGCATGGGGCAGCATTTCGCTATGCTACTCCTGCAGCAGCATGGAAGAGAGACTGTGCGTATGTCTACATTATGAAATTAGGTTGAATTAATAAAAGTCGATTTTTTAGAAATCGATTTGATACAGTTGATTGTGTGTGTCCTCACTAAGCTCATTAAGTCGGCAGAGTGCGTCCACAGTACCGAGGCTAACGTTGACTTTAGGAGCATTGCCCTGGGGGTAGCTGTCCCACAGTTCCCGCAGTCTCTGCCGCCCATTGGAATTCTGGGTTGAGCTCCCAATGCATGATGGGGGCAAAAACATTGTCATGGGTGGTTCTGGGTACATGTCATCAGGCCTCCCTCCCGCCCTCCCTCCATGAAAGCAACGGCAAACAATCATTTCTCGCCTTTTTTCCTGGGTTACCGGTGCAGATGGCATACCATGGCAAGCATGGAGCCCGCTCAGCTCACTGTCAGCTGGGTGCTGCTGGCAGACGGGGTACTGCATTGCTACACAGCAGCATCTCCTTGCCTTGCTGGCGGCAGATGGTGCAGTACGACTGTTAATCGTCGTTATTGTCTCATGGGTGCTCCTGGTCGACCTTGGTGAGGTCGGTCAGGGGCACCTGGGCAGACATGAGTGCTCCTGGCCGACCTCGGTGAGGTTGGTTGGGGGTGCCTGGGCAGACATGGGTGCTCCTGGCTGACCTCAGTGAGGTCGGTTGGGGGTGCCTGGACATAAATTGGAGTGACTCCAGGTCATTCTCTTCTTTAAGTTTACTAATGGCGATTCAGTCCTGCCTGGAATATCATGCGAGCTGGAGGCTTTTGCCTCAAGCTGCTCTACCAGCCAGCAGAACCGCGCGATCGCACCTACTCCAGCCTATCCCTTGCTCCCATGGCGCATGAAGCCTGGACAGTAGTAAGGAGCAGTTCAACTATAGGCTGAGCAAGTACAGAATGGTGGTAGAATGTGCCTTTGGACGTTTAAAAGCTCTCTGGCGCTGTTTGCTGATTAGGCTGTTTGTGATTAAAAGAGCACAGCAAGGCACGCTGCACATCACAGAGGCTTTGAAAACCAGTTTCATGACTTGCCAGGCTTCGGTGTGACAGTTGTGTGTGTTTCTCCTTGATGAAAACCTGCCCCCTTTGTTGATTTTAATTCCCTGTAAGCCAGTCTTGTAAGCCATGTTGTCAGTCGGCCTTCCCCCCGTGAGAGCAACGGCAGACAATTGTTTCGTGTCTTTTTTCTGCGCAGACGCCATACCATGGCAACCATGGAGCCTGCTCAGATCACCATGGCAGTTATGAGCACTGTAAACACCACGCACATTATCCTGCAGTATATGCAGCACCGGAAACTTCAACAGCAGGCGAGGCGGCGACGAGAGATGAGGACATGGACACAGACTTCTCTCAAAGCACGGGCCCTGGCAATTTGGACATCATGGTATTAATGGGGCAGGTTCATGCCGTGGAACGCCGATTCTGGGCCCAGGAAACAAGCACAGACTGGTGGGACCGCATAGTGTTGTGGGTCTGGGATGATTCCCAGTGGCTGCGAAACTTTTGCAAGTGTAAGGGCACTTTCATGGAACTTTGTGACTTGCTTTCCCCTGCCCTGAAGCACAAGTATACCAAGATGAGAACAGCCCTCACAGTTGAGAAGCGAGTGGCGATAGCCCTGTGGAAGCTTGAAACGCCAGACAGCTACCGGTCAGTCGGGAATCAATTTGGAGTGGGCAAATCTACTGTGGGGGCTGCTGTGATCCAAATAGCCAATGCAATCACTGAGCTGCTGCTATCAAGGGTAGTGACTCTGGCAAATGTGCAGGTCATAGTGGATGGCTTTTCTGCAATGGGATTCCTTAACTGTGGTGGGACAATAGACAGAACACATATCCTTATCTTGGGACCGGAGCACCAAGGCAGCCAGTACATAAACCAAAAGGGTTTTCAATGGTGCTACAAGCACTGGTGGATCACAAGGGACGTTTCAGCCAACATCAACGTGGGATGGCCGGGAAAGGTACACGACGCTCGCATCTTTAGGAACTCTGGTCTGTGAACAGCTGCAGCAAGGGACTTATTTTCCAGACCAGAAAATAACCGTTGGGGATGTTGAAATGCCTATAGTTATCCTTGGGGACTCAGCCTACCCCTTACTGCCATGGCTCATGAAGCCATACACAGGCACCTGGACAGCAGTCAGGAGCAGTTCAACTATAGGCTGAGCAAGTGCAGATTGGTGGTAGAATGTGCATTTGGAGGTTTAAAAGCACGCTGGCACAGTTTACTGACTCGATTAGACCTCAGTGAAACCAATGTTCCCATTGTTATTACTGCTTGCTGTGTGCTCCACAATATCTGTGAGAGTAAGGGGGAGACGTTTATGGCAGGGTGGGAGGTTGAGTCAAATCGCCTGGCTGCTAATTACGCACAGCCAGACACCAGAGTGGTCAGAAGAGCACAGCAGGGCACACTGCACATCAGAGAAGCTTTGAAAACCAGTTTCATGACTGGCCAGGCTATGGTGTAAAAGTTCTGTTTGTTTCTCCTTGATGAAAACCCACCCCCTTGGTTCACTCTACTTCCCTGTAAGCCACTCACCCTCCTCTCCCCCCTTTGATCACCATTTGCAGAAGCAATAAAGTCATTGTTGTTTCAAATTCATGCATTCTTTATTAATTTGTCACACAAATGGGGAGGGGGGGAAATAACTGCAAAGGTAGCCCTGGAGGGGTGGGGGAGGAGAGAAGCACCAGGTGAGGTGGTAGTGGTGGAGGAGGAGGAAAGGACAAGGCCACACTGCACTTCAAAAAACTTATTGAATGCCAGCTTTCTGTTGCTTGGGCAGTCCTCTGGGGTGGAGTGGTTGGGTGCCTGGAGACACCCCCACCGTGTTCTTGGGCATTTGGGTGAGGAGGATATGGAACTTGGGGAGGAGGGTGGTTGGTTACAAAGGGTTGCAGCATCTGTCTGTGCTCCTGCTGCCTTTCCTGCACCTCAACAATATGCCAGAGAATATCAGTTTGATCCTCCAGTAGCCTGAGCATTGCTTCCTGCCTCCTCTCATCACTCTGATGCCACTTATCTTGATCCTGCCACCTGTCATGGTGTTCATTTTGTGCTTTCCTGCATTCCGACAGTGTCTGCCTCCATGCATTCTGCTGGGCTCTTTCAGTGTGGGAAGACTGCATGAGCTCAGAGAACATTTCATCACAAGTGTGATTTTTTTTCCCCTTCTAATCTTTGCTAGCCTCTGGGATGGAGATGATATGGGGAGCATTGAAACATTTGCAGCTGCAGGAGAAAAAAAAAGGGAGAGTAATTAAAAAAATTAAAAAAAACGACATTTTAGAGAACAAATGGGTAGACTCTTTCACGGTGAACCAAGCTGTTAACATTACATAGCACGTGTGCTTTCTTTACAAGGTCACATTTTGCCTCTTATATTGAGGGCCTGCCAGTTTGGTGTGAGAGATCACACATGCAGGGCTGGCAGGCAATAGAATTCGGCTTGCAGGCAGACATGGTAAGCCACAGTCTTTTGACTTCTTTAACCTTCATAACATGTGGGAATGGTTTCAAACAAACAGCAGCGCCCTCATTTCCCATACCAAGCACCCGTTGGGTTGGCCATTTAAAAGGAGGGGCTGCAGTTTTGGGGTTAGCTAAACCACCCACCCACACACCCCCAGTTCTCTGGGATGATCACTTCACCCCTCCCCCCCCACACCGTGTGGCTAACAGCAAGGATGATTTCTGTTCAGCCACAGGCAAACAGCCCAGCAGGAACAGCCACCTCTGAATGTCCCCTTAATAAAATTCCCTTATTTCATCCAGGTGACCATGAATGATATCACTCTCCTGAGGAGAACAGAGAGATAAAGAACGGATGTTGCTTGAACGCCAGCAAACACCGGGACCATACGCTTCCATGCTTTGTTATGCAATGATTCCAGACTACATGCTACTGGCCTGGGGTGGTAAAGTGTCCTACCATGGAGGATGGAATAAGGCTGCTTTCCCCAGAAACCTTTTGCAAAGGCTTTGGGAGTACCTCCAGGAGAGCTTCACTGAGATGTCCCTGGAGGATTTATGCTCCATCCCCACACACGTTAACAGACTTTTCCAGTAGCTGTACTGGCCGTGAATGCATTCCAAGTCTTCAGGGCAAGTTAGTCATTAAACATGTTTGCTTTTAAACCATGTACAATATTTACAAATGTAAATACACTGTACACTCACCAGAGGTCCCTTCTCCGCCTTCAAGGTTCATGAGCCTGCCTTGGGAGGGTTGGGAGAGTACTGGGTCCAGGGTGATAAACAGTTCCTGGCTGTCGGGGAAAATGTTCTCTCTGCTTGCATGCTGTGCGCTATCTTCCTCATCCCCGAAATCCACATCCCTGTTGCGTGAGAATCCATTGACGGAGTCCACACACAGGGGTGGGGTAGTTGTAGGGGCACCCCCTAGAATGGCATGCAGCTCATCATAGAAACAGCATGTCTGGGGCTCTGACCCGGAGTGGCTGTTTGCCTCGCTGGTTCTTTGGTAGGCTTGCCTGAGCTCCTTAAGTTTCACATGGCACTGCTGTGGGTCCCTGTTATAGCCTCTGTCCTTCATGCCCTTGGAAAATTTTTCAAGTATTTGGGCATTTCATCTTTTGGAACGGAGTTCTGATAGCACAGATTCCTCTCCCCATACAGCAATCAGATCCAGTACCTCCCCTTCGGTCCATGCTGGAGCTCTTTTGCGATTCTGGCTGGTCACCTGTGCTGATGAGCTCTGCATAGTCACCTGTGCTGATCAGCTCACCACGCTGACCAAACAGGAAATGAAATTCAAAAGTTCGTGGGGCTTTTCCTGTCTACCTGGCCAGTGCATCTGAGTTGAGAGTGCTGTCCAGAGCAGTCACAATGGAGCACTCTGGGATAGCTCCCGGAGGCCAATACCATCGAATTGTGTCCACACTACCCCAAATTTGACCCAGCAAGGTCGATTTCAGCACTTATCCCCTTGTCGGGGAGGAGTACAGAAATCGATTTTAAGAGCCCTTTAAGTTGACAAAAATGGCTTCGTTGTGTGGACGGGTGCAAGGTTAAATTGATCCAATGCTGCTAAATTCGACCTAAACTCTTAGTGTACACCAGGGCTGTGACTCAGCAAATCAGTCTCTCCCCCCTGGTCTCCCTGCTACTCTGGAGAAAGACTAAATTGCAGCAAGTTTCAGTGTACGCTCCCCAATGTGCTGGCGTAACTACATTGCCAGCAGGGCCGCCCAGAGGATTCAGGGGGCCTAGGGCAAAGCAATTTCAGGGGCCCCTTCCATAAAAAAAGTTGCAATACTATATTCTTGTGGGGGCCCCTGCGGGGCCCAGGGCAAATTGCCCCACTTGCCCCCACCTTTGGGCAGCCCTGATTGCCAGGACAAACTGGGGGTAGGGAAAGGATAGTGCTAAGGACACTCAATGTCCTCCCACCTCTTCCTGGCCACCTACACAATGGGCGGGGGGGGGGGGGGGGGGGGGGGGGGGGAGAAAATGACTGACCAGCTTTGTGGATCCTATTTCTCCTTGCACACAGGAAGTGTTGGTACAGTGCATCAGTGCAAGGGAGTATGATCTGGCCCTAACCTAAGAAGATCCAAGGGATGTTCAGCATTGATTTTTTTTCTCCCATTTTAGTGGCTGGAAAGGATGAAGTTTAAAGATCAAAGCAGAATGAGAGGAATGGGTTATTGGCATACCTTGTGGAGGGAACAACGCCCTTGGGACTGGATGGGTAAAGTGGATATTGCATTGCCAGTCCATCCTGGGTCTGTAGTCTCAATCTAGCATTGACTGGGCAACCTGGAAAACTACACGGCTAAAATGCTGTAAGCAGTGCCAAATGCAGATGGCAGTCTCTTCCATCCTCTGAGGAAGATATAATTTGGCCACATCACCCAAATGTGACACACTAGAACAAAAGATAGAGTTAGTAATTAAGAGACTAAATACAGTATTTTTCTCCCTGTGCTAAAAGGATGGTTAGTCCAGGGCAGTTCAGGTCCAATCCTTCACTGAACCGGGAGGGAAGCTTGCATTACATGATACTCGCTTTGCACAAAGGAGCAGGTTGCTGCAGTGCCAAGGCCAAGTTCAATTTTCTGACTTCACTGGGGTTGCACCTGTATAAGCAAGAGGAACACTGAGCTCTGGATGTCTAATCTGGAGCTGGGACAAAAAGAGCTTGGTTTACCCAATATTGAAAATAAACATATGAAAGCAAAGCATATGAAAGGAGATACCAGCATTAAATCAAGAGACTAAGGAGGGACTTGTGTTTGGGGAACTGAACTAGGCTGTAGAAACTTAAGCTAAATTTCCAACTCCTTTGTGATCGTGGGCAAATTACTTTCCCTTCTGGTACCTCAGTTCCCCCATCAGTAAAATGGGACTAGTAATTTTCTGCTTCAGGGGGCACTGGGAGGATACATTCATTAGCATTTCTGAGGTGCTCAGCTCCTATAATGATGGGTACCCAGACATACCAGGTAGATTAATCATATTCGCTGAGTTTAAGTGACTGAATGATTTTGTTTAGTTACCTGATTTTTTTTTCTTTCCAACAGATATTAAAATTATCTTGAGATATTTAAATGGGATTGAGACACCAGAAATATTTATATCTTAATTGAGATGTTTTATACATTACCTTTTAACACATGTTACAGCTTCAGAGGAAGTGTGGGCTAGTGGAACAGGCATTAGGCTAGGAGTCAGGAGATTCAGGTGCTAGTCCTGGTTTGCTATTGTCCTTAGGCAAATCACTAAACCATTCCGTGGCTTTGTTTTACCTCCTACTCTTTATTTGTCTTGTCTCTTTAGAGCATAAACTCTTCAGGGCATGGATTAGGTATCTGTACAGCTCCCCACATAGGGTTTCAATATCAGCTGGGGCCTCTAAGATCTACTGTAATACAAATACATAATACATTCATAGGGTTAAATTCTGTTCTTACACCAGAACAGAGGAGGGCAAACTACAGCCTGCGGGACCCCTCTGCCCTGCCCCAGGAGGCTAGCCCCTGGCCGCTCCCCTGCTGTTCTCCCTCCCCCGCAGCCTCAGTGCGCCCCACCGCTGGCACAGCGCTCTGGCTGAGAGCTCCTGGAGCAGTGCCACTGCAGAGGTCGGCCTGACCCAGTGCTCTGTGCTGTGTGGCTGTAGCGCCACCAGCGCTCCAGGCAGCGCGGTAAGGGGGCAGGGAGTGGAGGGGTTGGATAGAGGGCAGGGGAGTTCAGGTCAGGGCAGTCAGACAGTGGGGAACAGGGGGGTTGAATGGGGGCAGGGGTCTGGGGGGCAGTCAGGAAGGAGGGGGGTTGGATGGGGCAGCGGGGGGGGGGGCGGGCAGGGGTTCCAGGGGCAGTCAGGGGACAGGGAAAAGGGGTGGTTGGATGGGGCAGGGGTCTGAGGGGGCAGTCAGGGGCCGGGGTTCCAGGGAGCCATCAGGGAACAGGGGGTTGGCTGGGACAGGAGTCCTGGGGGTGGGCTGTCGGGGGGCAAGAAGTGGGGGAGGGAGGCCTCCATCCCCCTTCCCTTACCAGCCCTCCATATAAATTTCCAAAACCCAGTGTGGCCCTCAGGCCAAAAAGTTTGCCCACTCCTGTCTTTAAGCTGCCTTTGCACTTCTTTTGTTCTGTGGCCATGCAGAGGGCTGACAACACCCAGCATTAGCACAGTGTCAGGGATCGTTTAACTTAGGCTTTGCTTCCCATAACCAAACATGAGCCCTATGAAACAGAAGAGCCATGGTATAGTATACTCCAGCCAAGTCCTAGACATGGCCTCAGTCAAGGCTGATTCCCCACTCTGGCATTTCGAGTGCAGAAGGTGGGGGCCTGCAAGGATTTTAAAAATTAATACTGGCCACTCCAGGCTGGTATTAAACTTCCAAGGCCATAGCTTCTCTCTGACCTTGGATGGGTAGATGCTGCCACCGCCCAAGTGCAAACTCCACCCCCTTTTGAGAACCCAGGAAGGAACACTTGGGAATTCCTTCCTTTGGGGTACCCTCAAGCCCTTTCATCCCCCCTCTGGGGAAGAGCTCAGAAAAAACAAAAACAAATAAAGGAAATCAACTGTTGCCACCAGCTAATTAAACAATATATTCACAAACCTCTTAGGGACACACAGTTCTTAAAAAGGAGAATTTTATTTCCCTCCCTCCTCCCCCACCCCAAAGAAAAAAAAGATACATTTGGAACTTTGGCTTTTTGCTAGATCTTAAAAGAAACAATTACAAAAATTAAGCATCAAGATAACTCTCCTGCGGTTCAGCTTAAAGGTTACAAGCAAAACAAAAGCATCTGGGGCTATCACAGAGGAGTCCACAACCTTACAGAAAATAAAAGTGTAACCCTTCTGCCAGGCCAAGCTGATAGCAGCAAGAGCCATGTTCAGTACATAGGGGTCCCCTCCCAACAATGTAATGCAAAACCAGCTCAAGCCCCCACCCAGGGACCTGGGAAAAATCTTACACACACCCCTGGGTGCCTCAAAGAGGCAATACTTCCCCTCTCACAAGCACAGAGTCTCGTCATTAAACATTTTCTGCTACACCATGAGGTAAACAACATCAGCATTAAATTGGGAAACCACCACAACTAGACTTCATAGACCAAACCATGAGCAGAGACCCACCCTAGCAAATTGGGCCATGTCCTTTCCCTTTTGTTCTTGAATCTAGCAACCCAAGAATCACACAAAGTCCCAAAAGTCCAATGACCCAAAAGTCTCTGTCCCTGGTCAGTGCAGCCCCAGAGTTCAAAAGTTTATCTGCAGGGTTTTACCCCCCTCCCCAGCCTGGGTGGGAATGCAGGGGGGGGAAGGAAAGGGGGGTGCACAGGGCATTAAGGGGCACCTTATGTGGTCTGAGGCAGACTGCCTGCCTCTCTGTGGGGTTCTGCTGCAGCCTTCACCACAAAGGCTCCACTCCACCAGCCATCCCGTGAGCCACTCCTGCTGTCTCACAAACAGCTCAGCTTTACCAGCTGCTCCGCTCTACTCCTCCACCCGTCCCGTGAGCTGCTCCAGCTGTCCCCGCAAACTCCTCAGCTCTGCTCCACTCGCCATTCCATGGGCCGCTCCAACCATCTGACAAACTGCTCCGCTCTGCCAGCCACTCAGCAGTATAGCTTCAGGATCCCCCACTAGTTAACACAGCACTCAATGACCTCAGCTCTGAGTAACCTTAGCTCTTTAGTGATTTCAGCTTGGGGGAGCCCTGGTGCACCACTGGTCCAAAGTGAATTCATCTCAGCAGGCCGTAACTAGACTCCTAATGGAATCAAAATTAGCTCTAACATTCAACAGTGGAGAAAGGAGATACAATTGGTGTTTCAGGCACACCACCAATATAAATACCTGCCCCCAGCCTCTCCCAATTCACTGGGTTTTGGAACCCATGTCCAGCGAGTACTACTTAGTTGATGGTGAGACCCTCTGTCATAAAACAGTTTAATTGTCCTTGATTCACATAATCAGGAAAACACTTTATTCCTCCTGCTCCAATAACAGAGAAACTGGGGATCCCACAGCAGCCAAAGTGACCATTTGGGGCTGCTCTGGGCTCATGCTAGGTGGGGTGGGTGTGCCTATGCAAACAAGATCAGCCCCTGAAGTTCTTTTCCACACTCGCCACAATTCACCACCAGCTATCAGGGTAGAGCTCGTCTTGACTCTGCTTACAAAAGGAATAAACCTAATCATGCCTATCTAAACATTTCCTGTCCCAGTGAATCCTTCTAGGTATGGATAATGAATTTTCATACCTGGTCCAAACTTTACACAGTATTGCAGCTGCCCCTGTCTCTTCAGCCCAGAGAGAACAATGAAGAGAGAAAAGGGAAAGCTTCCCCACCTCCCCTCTTTTAAAAAGTTCCAGCCTTCCCATAGGCTCCTTTGCTCAGGTGCTCACTCACTTTTCTTTACTTTTCTTTCTGGCGGACTTTTTAAACCCTTTACAGGTAAAGCAAGCAGCCACCAGGAGGGACTTTATAGCTAACTGGCTGGATGGGGGCCATAAAAGGGAGCCCCCTCCTTCATTTATCCACAGCCTCACTCCAGCCCTATGCCTAGGTCTGGGAGCAGGGCCACTGTACAGCTTTCTACCCCAGCTCCGCATCAGCTAGGGAAGCCCTCTGTGCGAGGGTATTCCTAGGCAGTCATTTCTGCCCACTGAAAAGCCCCTTTATGCTGCTACACTGATGTAAATGGGCATAAGCAGGACTGAGAATCAGACCCTGTGTCTGGGGTAGCTTTCTATAGCTCATCACCACCCCACCTTGGAACCTTCTGCTGTCTAGGGCCAAGGCCAGGGAGACTTCAGTAGTCTATGATAGAGGGAGATTACTTATAAAGTGGCTAGATCCTAGTCTTTACTCTGGCTGCTTTGCCCTGCATTAGTGATGTAAACAGCTGTAAATACATCTTAAATGAGAAGTGAAAGACTCTGCCACCTGTAGGGGAATCCCTGGGTGATGTAGAAACTGCTGTACTGACTCCTGAGCCAGCACACTATCCCAGTCCTCTACCTTAAGCCCTGACAGTCTCCTGCTGAGATTGAACCCGCATCCTTCTATCAGTTTCTTTTGATGCTGCTTTAAACACATACACTCCAAATTATGTAAACTGGAAACATCGGACATACCGTCTTATGAATGGAATCTATAATTTCATGCCAGAAGTTTTCAATGCCATGACAATCCCCTAGCATGAATAAAAAGTTTTCTTCCAACAATTTTGCACACATAACAAAGCTCTGTTCTTGATGGGAACAGTTTATGTAATCTCTTTAGAAATAAATAAGCCTTCTGCTGAAAGTTAAATGACACTATAATTTTCTTGATGTTTATAGACATCATTTCATCCTGCTCACATGTAGCAGTCTGAGCCAGATGTAAGCCAGATTCTGAATGAACTCTCCCCTGCCTTCTGTTGATGAACTGGGACAAAAGACCTCAGGAGCAGACTGTATTTGCATCAACACACCTACTTTGCTTAGGTGATCAGCAGATAGACCTGCTTTGCCAAAGTGATCAATTTTGGCTGCTTTGGGTTAAAATTCACTTTAGTCTTGGACACAGGGGCAATGAAGTGTTATCTTTACTATGTGACTAAACAGCTGAACTGTATTTAATGTGCCCTAATTGAGGGGGTCATCCTAACTGGAACCTCACTTGCTAAGAAGGAGGTAATGATGCCAAATCTGACTGAAAATCAGAAGGAATATGGATTCTTTTTGTTGGATTCTCTTGCAGGCTAAGTGGGTTGCATAGGGGTGAATGAAGGTATCATTTGAAGCTAATGAAATTTTAAAAGTTGCAGTCAAGGACTACAGAATTGCTGTTTCTGTGATGGTGCATAAAAAGGAAAATTCAGCCTGATGGTTTAAGACCAGGTGAGTTTGCAAGGCTGGCAGTCAGGAAAAAAAGTTCATAAATTGACATCAAGTCAGATATGAAGTCATTGAGAAACAATGAACATTGTGATGGAGTCTATCATGGAGAGGGCTGGGTTGTGCCAATGATTAAATAGCTAATATTACTTATAGAGCTGGTCCGAAGTTTTTCCAACAAAAGTTTTTGTCATAAAAACGGGGTTTATAAAAAGGTTTTTCTGAGAGTTTGATAAAGTTTGTTCATAAAAATTCTGAAGTGCAAAACTTAAAAAAAAAGTGTTTGTTTAGTTTCATATAGTGGAGGAAAAAGTTAAAAAGAGAGTGGAGGAGAAACCTACTCCCTTTGTTATACTCTTCCCCCCCTGCCCCACTTCTTCTAGTTTAGAGTGGGGGGGGGGGGGGAGTAAAATGGGATAATGCTCTCCCTGTGGGAAAGAGTGAAAGCAGCCTCTGAGAAAATGGGATTCTTCCCCCTTCCCTTAAAAATAAAACAAAACAACCACACACACACACACACACACACACCCCCCATACTAATAGTAGAACTGGAGAACAGAATGAAGAGAGAAGTAGTATCCCAAAAACCCAAGGTTTCCCTCCCCTCCCCCAAGTGAAACAAGTTTTCTAATTGAGCCAAACAAACCAAAATACTCATTTTCTTTTCAAGGGTTTCTGAAAATTTTTTTGCAACCAAGTCTAGCTACTTACATAAGAATCCTCTAAGGAAAAATGAGAAAACAGACACCAATTGCAAGGTGGGTTTCTCCTTTCCTTCTGTTAATTTTCCTTATCCTAAAGGAGAGACTCAGATACTTTTCCATAGTGGAAATCTGTTGGTGGTGCTCTCTTAAACCTGTGGGACTCCATTTTGAATCTAGTGGAGGAGGCTGATTGGCCAGAATCTGCTAGAGGTGGGTTTAAGAAACTATAAAGTCTGCTTCAAGCATGAGGGACTCATTCCAGTCTGGAAGTTGATTTTTTAGCAAGAATTCTACTCTGTGTTGAGGTGCTGGTGTCAATATGGGAGCTTAACTAGGTAGAGGCCTATTCCAGACCTGCTGCTAGGGTTTCACACCATTTTGGAAGCTTAGACTTGTTAGAAGCTTGTTCTGACTCTGTGGCATTGATGCCAGTTAAGTAGTTCAGTTTATTTAGAGCCTAGCTACAGCTCTGAGGAGATTATGTCAGCATGGGAGTTTAATACAACTCAGGAGCCTACTTCAGATTGGGAATGTGTTAGAACTTGGAAACACAGTCTAGCTTGGAGGTTTGGTTTAGCTCAAAAGCTTGCTCCAGCCTCAGAGTTCAGTATAACTTTAGAGCCAGGTCTAGTTTTGGGTGTTTATTCTAGTTGAGGGTTGCAATTAAGAGCCTACCTGCCGTTAATTAAGGGATTTATTAAGGGACATTTATTTCTGATGAATCTGCTATTTGAATTTTAAAATGTAAAATTAACATACTTCCTAGGATCTTAAATTACAAACCACTTATTTTCTACAACTTTAATAGCCATATTCTCCTTATTTCCCCTACAGTCTATGACCTACAGCACACAAGCTACAAGTACAGTGTGACACATGAAACCCCACAATGCTGAGTTTTGTGGTCACTGTTCAGATTAGATTCTCACTTAAAGTGCCTGCAAGTTACCATGGTGACCACTAAAAATTGTACACGTGCTAGCACATCTTACAGAGCTAGAGACTTAGGCCCAGGTCTACAAAGGCTTCTAACTTCATTGAAATAGATCTGGGCCTCAGTGACTTGGACTTCTCACTCAACAGTAACTCATTGAGTCTTTTTGTCCAGAAGCCAGGGAAATAGCAACAGAAACAGCAAAAAGCACTTCATGTATTTTCTTGATTCTTCTCTGAATATGTCCCCTTCTGCACTAAAGGTCTTGTTTGCAGCACTGAATTCTACTTCTTTCATGCCAACTGTATTTGAAAGTCTGTATTGAGTTAAACAGAGCAAACACAGTGTTAAATAGGAAATGGCACAGCACAGTGAAAGAGAAACTAGAAGGTACAGGCCAGAGGAAGGGCAGCGTTGTGCTGGAGGGGGGCTCTGGGAATCTTAACAGATAGCTCTTCTTCACATTTTGTCACCAAGTAAAGGAAGGAGGGTCTGTGACTTACTTTTTGAGTTCACTTGCTCTCTTCATGCTGCTAAATCACCCCTGCCCCAGTTAATCTATGGCAGGAGATCATTAAACTGGAGAGCAAATTACTTGGCTTCATAATGGACTGGATTGCAGCAAGTGCACTTACTTTCCCATTTCCCTCCCACCCAGTCTGTGAAGTCAGCTGAAGCAGTTCTTGTGAAGCCACATGAAAATTTCCAGCTATATGTTGAAATGAATGGGGAGCTGGTGGCGCTGTGTGAGGATGTTGGTGCTGTGATAGTGTTCCAACTTTTCCTTTTAATGCACACGAAGATCTTACTGTTGTTACTAGGAGCTACTACAGACTGAGAGGAGAATAGGCTCTTCTTCCCCCCCCCCCCTTGCAGGTTTAATAAAAAATGAAACTACATATGTCCTGAAAATAGGCCTTTCTAATGCAAATACTGAGAAAACTCAAGCCGCAATACCTTGTCCAAGTAGGTAATGCTACATGTACAGTTCACTGGGCAAAGTCAGTCAGCATGGCTGCGACAACAACAAAACAGCAAGGCTGTAGAATTCCAGGAGTTGCTATCATTATTATTTATATTTGTCCCTAGAGGCCCAAAGCAAGATTAGGGCCCATTGCTAGGCACTATACATAGACAACAGTCTCTTCATTGACCACGTACTGACTAAATAGACAAAGAGAAGTAGTATTGTCCTCATTTCACAGTTGAGGCACAGAAAGAGATTAAGTGACTTGCCCAAGGTCCTAATGTCCATAGCAAGAGAAGAAATTAAAAGCTCAGTCCAGTGTCTTAACCACAAGCCACCTTCTGTAACTACCACATGAGGAAGCTTTTTGAGACCAACTTACATGAAAACTATTAAAGCAGGAATAAAACTGACCTCGTTTAAAAAATAAGTGCAAACAACAAAAGTCTTAATAAACACCATCTTGGCAGTCTCAAAACCAGGCTTATTCTGTCACTAGGGAGGCCATCTGTGTCATTATTGCCTTTTACTTTCATATATTGACTTCTATTTTCTCATTTTTATGTAAGACCTTGGTGGGCTCAGAATACAGTGTTCATCAGCAGGGGCAGGAAAACAACACAATAACAGAGGTTGCAGTTGGAGTGGTTTCAAGTGCTTAAGTAACCTTCTGGGAAATGGTAAGAGCTGCTCCAGCCAATTACAAGTAGTTCAGGCTTCCTTTTCAGCTATAGAGGGACTGTAAGCCCTCCAGCTTCCCTCTCCCCCCTCGTATTAACAGTGTGCTAGGACAGCCATGGCATTGCACCCGTCTTTCATGATCTTCCAATGAACTGTGAGTGTTTGGCAAATGAAAGGACCAGCACCAGAAGCTTGTTTTCCAGTTCTGTGATGGCCAGGTCCCTGTTTATATCCAAATGAAGAGGGACAGACCATTCCTATTTTTAGACAAATAAGGGTTCCAAAGCTATACTGAGTGCGGGGAAAGGAGGTAGTGGGGAAGGAACTGCACTATGAGAATGTGCTACTGGAGCAATTATACTGGTGTAGGACAGGAGTGGGCATCCTGGCTCCAGCTTCAGAAATGCTGGGGGCAGAAAGGGTTCACCAATGTACTTTGCTGCACCTTTGGAAAGATGTAATCTGTTAATCCCCATGGTGCTATTGTGTGACCCTGGGAATCAGGGCCGTATTTATCCTTCCACCCAGCCCAGCCAGGCCATTCTTGGGGTGCTGAGCAGGCCCAATAGTGCTAGCCGCAACCTCTTTCTATGTGTAAGGGGACTGTTGCCCCCTTACTAACATTCAGTGGGGGTGTTTTGGTTGGCTAGCTCCCAGCACTAAAAGGGGAAGGGTCGATGGCAAATCAGGAACCTGAGACTGACAGTCCCCAGGTACAATGGGGAGAGGCCAATGCTCCAGATCAGCCTGATTGACTGGGCGACAGGCTAATCAGGGAGTCAGGAGGCCAGAGGGGGTCCCATCCTCCGTGTGAACTGGAATGGCCTGAGTCAGACAGAGTGGGGCCGAGCTAAGGAGAGAGCAGGGGCCCGAGCTAAGCTGCTGGAAGCAGAGCGGCAGCCCCAAAGCCAGAGCACAGCCCAGAGAGAGCAGACCTGCCCTGGGAGCAGAGCTGTAGCAACCAGAGCCAGAGGGGCCAGACAAGCAGCCAGGAAGCAGGTCAGAGCTGGGAGCAGAGTCACAGAAGCAGCCTGTAGAGCAGAGCTGTCCTGGGGGCAGAGCTGCAGCAACCAGAGCCAGAGAGGCCAGAGAAGCAGCCCAGGGAGCTGAAGGCAGAGCAGCAGCAGCAGCCGTGCTGAGGCAGAGTGGAGCTGGAGCTGGGGCTGGGGCAGTCCGGAGCCGTGTGCAGTCCGAGTGCAGTGAGCAGCTGGGGAGAGTGAGGGGGACCCTGGGCAGTGGGCCCAGCACAGGGAGACACCTCAGCCAAGAGGCCTTGCAGGCCAGACTTGCAGGGGGATCATAACCCCGACCGGGTGGGGGCGACGCTGGGAAGAAGGGTCCTGCCACCTAGAGCCTGAGAGCGTGTGGCCACCACCAGAGCAAGTGTCCAACCCACAGCGTCTCTGCAGCACAGCCAGGGCCTGAGAAGCAGGCCTGGGACCTACAAGGAACAGACTGACCTGCCCTGACATTCCAGAGACACTGTTTGTAATGTTCCCTGCCACAGAGCAGGGTGATGTGTTTTCCTTTAACCTTTCCCATTTTTCCTTATTCTTTTTTAAAATTAATTGTTAATTAAACAACTTGTATTTGCTTTAAATTGTATGAAATGATCAGTGGGTCAGGGAGGTGCCCAGTGCAGAGAGAGTACCCCAGAGTGGGGACACCCTAGCCCCTGTCCTGGGTGACCACAGCAGGGTTGGGGGTCGAGCCCCCCAGGAATCCTGGGCCCAGCCTTGTCGGGGTTTACGAGGACACTGCCAGACAGGAGAGTGGAAGGGAAGTCCTCAAGGGCAGGGAGGCCTCTGGGTAAAGGAAGTGGGAGCGAGGACTCTGATCCGTTCGCTAGCCCACTTCACCGGGGTAGAGCAGAAGCCAGGAAAGTTCCCCACAATAGCGGGACCATTCCCCCGCTTACATATGCTAAGGGAGTACAGACTGCCAAACCATAGCTGCCTCCTATGCATGAGCAATTGGGGAGAGGAAGGGCTCCAGGTATCCTTGTCCACCCCCTTACACTCATCATTAGGATTGTAACATTTAGATAGTATCATATTATTACATAGTAACCAACCTAGTAGATGGGGGGTGGGGAGCGGTCAATGTGATATATCTGGACTTTAGTAAGGGTTTTGACACAGTCCCACGCAACATTCTCATAAGCAACCTAAGGAAATATGGTCTAGATAGAATCACTGAAAAGCGGGTACAGAACTGGTCTGAAAGACAATATTAAAGAGCAGTTATCAATGGTTCGCTCTCAAACTGGGAGGGCATATCTAGTGGGGGCTTGCAGAAATCTGTCTTAGGTTCAATTATTCATTATTTTTCTTAATAACTTGGATGATGGAGTGGAGACTATGCTTATAAAATTGGTAGATGACACCAAGCTGGGAAGGGTTGCAAGCACTTTGGAGGATAGGATTAGAATTCAAAACAACCTTGACAAATTAGAGAATTGGTCTGAAATCAATGAGATGAAATTCAGTAAAGGCAAGTGCAAAGTAGTACACGTAGGAAAGAAAAACCAAATGCACAACTACAAAATGGGGACTAACTGGCTAGGTGGTAGAACTGCAGAAAAGGATTTGAGGGTTATAGTGTAGCACAGATTGAATGAGTCAACAATGTGCTGCTGTTGCAAAAAAGACAAATATCAGTCTGTGATATATTAACAGGAGTGCATAAGCAAGACACAGAAGGTAATTGTCCCACCCTATTCTGTGATGGCTCAGCTAGAGTACTGTGAGTTTTGGGCACCACATTGTAAGAGAGATGGGAACAAACTGAAAAGAGTCCAGAGGAGAGCAACAAAATAAGAGGTTTAGAAAACATGATTTATGAAGAAAGGTTGAAAGAATGGGGCATTTTTAGTTTAGAGAAGGGAAGGCTGAGGGGGGACATGATAACAATTTTCAAATATGTTAAAGGTTGTTTCTGAAGAGGACAGTGTCACTTCTCCATGTCCATCAAGTGTAGAACAAGAAGTAATTGGCTTAATTTCAACAAGGAAGATTTAGGTTAAATATTAAGAAAAATTTTCTAACTGTAAGGATAGTTAAGTACAGGAATAGGTTACCAAGGGAGGTTGTGAAATCACCGTCATTGGAAGTTTTTAAGAACAGGTTAGACAAACATCTGTCAGGGATGATCTAAGTATACTTGATCCTGCCTCAGTGCAGGAGGATGAACTAGATCTGTGTTTCTCAACGACCAATCTGTGGACTGGCGCTGATCCCTGAGATCTCCCGATACAGTTTAGGAAGGCAGCAAGCCGGTCCCTGGTATTAAAAAGATTGTGAAACACTGAACTAGATGACCTCTCGAGGCCCCTTTCAACTCAACCTTTTTCTGATTCTATGTAGACAGTCTACCCAAATCTGTTAATCAACACTCATGGGAAGTATGGTACATATTTAAGAGGGATCTCTGCTTATAAGAGCAATGCTAATGGGGGAGGTCCTGGACGATTGGAAAAAGGCAAATATAGTGCCCATATTTAAAAAAGGGAAGAAACAGAATCCGGGGAACTACAGCCTCACTTCAGTTCCTGGCAAAATCATGGAGCAGGTCCTGCAGGAATCCATTTTGAAGCACTTGAAGGAGAGGAAGGTGATCAGGAACAGTCAACATGGATTCACCAAGGGCAAGTCATGCCTGACTAACCTGATTGCCTTCTATGATGAGATAACTGGCTCTGTGGATAAGGGAAAAGCAGTGGATGTGATATATCTTGACTTTAACCAAGCTTTTGATATGGTCTCCCACAGTATTCTTGCCAGCAAGTTAAAGAAGTATGGATTGGATGAATGGACTATAAGATAGATAAAAAGCTGGCTAGATTGTCGGGCTAAATGGGTAGTGATCAACGGCTTGATGTCTAGTTGGCAGCTGGTATCAAGCGGAGTGCCCCTGGGGCCGGTTTTGTTCAAAATCTTTATTAATGATCTGGATGATGGGATGAATTGCACCCTCAGCAAGTTTGCAGATGACACTAAGCTGTGGGGAGAGGTAGATATGCTGGAGGTTAGGGATAGGGTCCAGAGTGACCTAGACAAATTGGAAGATTGGGCCAAAAGAAGTCTGATGAGGTTCAACACTTCGGAGTCCGGCACTTGGGACAGAAGAATCCCCCCGCTACAGGCTGGGGACCGACTGGCTAAGCAGCAGTTCTGCAGAAAAGGACCTGGGGATTACAGTGGACAAGAAGCTGGATATGAGTCAGCAGTGTGCCCTTGTTGCCAAGAAGGCCAACGGCATATTGGGCTGTATTAGTAGGAGCATTGCCAGCAGATTGAGGGAAGTGATTATTCCCCTCTATTCGGCACTAGTGAGGCCATACTTGGAGTATTGTGTCCAGTTTTGGTTCCCGCACTACAGAAGGGATGTGGACAAATTGGAGAGAGTCCAGCGGAGGGCAATGAAAATGATTAGGGGGCTGGGGCACATGACTTACAAGGAGAGGCTGAGGGAACTGGGGTTATTTACTCTGCAGAAGAGAAGAGTGAGGGGGGATTTGATAGCAGCCTTCAACTACCTGAAGGGGGGTTCCCAAGAGGATGGAGCTAGGCTGTTCTCAGTGGTGGCAGATGACAGAACAAGAAGCAATGGTCTCAAGTTGCAATGGGGGAGGTCTAGGTTGGATATTAGGACACACTGTTTCACTAGGAGGGTGGTGAAGCACTGGAATGGGTTACCTAGGGAGGTGGTGGAATCTCCATCCTTAGAGGTTTTTAAGGCCTGGCTTGACAAAGCCCTGGCTGGGATGAGTTAGTTGGTGTTGGTCCTGCTTTGAGCAGGGGATTGGACTAGATGACCTCCTGAGGTCTTTTCCAACCCTAATATTCTATGATTCTACGAGAGAGGGTGTTTAAGCAAGGAACCAGCAGTTAGGAGATCTAGACTCTTTTCCCCATCCCTACACAGTGAGTCGCAGACAAATCACCTAGCCCTACATTTTACAATTTGGGTGCGTCACTTCTGGCACCTAAGTAAAGATACTTAGAAGTGCTGAAGTGTTCTCCTTTTGTCAAGTGCTTTGAGATCCTCAGATGAAAGCTATTAATGTAAATGTAAGGTATTATTGTTTGTGATGTGTAAGCTAATCGAAGGACAACCTATTCCTTTGCACTATGGCTGCCATGGTAGCTCGGCATATATTTGAAATGTGCACCATATCTAAAGTGGGAAATGTCAAACTAGAAATGGATTTTCAAGGTAATATGAAAAATTTCTGATCCCTTTTGAAATTTCGCAAAATGTGTAAAAACATAGAAACATGCAAAATGAATTGGCAAAAAAATTGGCACTAAATTTTGCTCAATACCTACTTTGCTTTCGTCTTCTCACAAAAAATAGCATGTGACCAGATGACTGGTGAAGTTACCACAGACAGTAAAGGGGAAAAGATGCAAATCAGGATATGTAAAGGATATACCAGGAATCTTTTGACCAATTTGAATGAATTCAAATCAGCGGGGCCAGATGCTGTTCACCTCAGGATACTGAAGGAATTAGCTGAAGAAATCTCGGACCCACTGGCAATAATATTTGCAAACTCATGGATGACAGGAGGGGTCCCAGAAAACTGGAGAAGGGCTAACATAGTGTCCATTTTTAAAAAGGGGAAAAAAAGGAGGCACTGGGGAACTATAGACCAGTCACCTAACTTCGATACCTGGAAAGCTACTAAAGCAATGTATAAAACATTCAATTTGCAAATACCTGGAAGATGATGCCAAACCAGTTGATTTCCTTCTTTGACAGGGTAACTGGTTTGGGGGATAGGGGGAATGTGGTAGACATAATATACCTGGAATTCAGCAAGGTTTTTGACACAGTCCCACATGACATTCTGATAGATAATCTGGAGAAATGTGGGCATGGCAGAACTACCGTTAAGTGGATATATAATTGGTTAAACAACCACAAACAAAGAATAACTATTAATGGAATGATATCTGATTGTGGGGATGTCTCAAGTGGGGTTTCACAGAGATCTGTTCTAGGTCTGGTGTTGTTTAACATCTTTATTAATGACCTGGATGTAAGAATAGAGAGCATACTGATCAAATTTGTAGATGACACAAACCTGGGGTTGGGGATTGCCAGCATTTTGGATAGAGCTAAAATTCAGCGGGATCTTGATAAATTGGAGAACTGGGCTATAGACAATAAAATGAAATTCAACAAAGACAAATGTAAGGTGCTATACTTAAAGAAGAAAAAAACAAATTGGGGGTGTGTGGGGGTAACTAGCTTGGCAGCAGCACTGCTGAGAAGGATCTAGGAGTTGTGGTGGATCACAACCTCAACATGAGTCAGCAATGCAATGCTGTTGCAAAAAAAGGAAATGCAATTTTAGATTGCATTAACAGAAGCATAGCATGCAAGACACAGGAGGTGATAGTACTGCTCTACCTGGCTCTGGTGAGGCCTCTGCTGGAGTACTGTGTCCAATTTTGGTCACCAATATATAGAAAGGATGTAGAGGCATGCGACCAAGATGTTCAAAGGGATGGAATGCAAGCCATATGAGCAAAGGCTGAAGGAACTGGGTATGTTTAGTTTGGAAAAGTGGAGATTAAGGGGGGACATGATAGAGGTCTTCAAATACTTGAAAAGCTGCCATAAAAAAAGATGGAGAACCTACAGCATAGCAGATTTAGATTAAATCTCAGGAAAAACTTCCTAACTGTAAGAACAGTAGGACAATGGAACAGACTGCCTAGGGAAGTTGTGGAAGCTCCTTCACTGGAGGTTTTCAAAAAGAGGCTGGATACCCATCTGTCTTGGATGGGTTAGACACAACAAATCCTGCATCAGGGGAGGGGGTTAGACTAGATGACCTTTGCGGTCCCTTCTAACCCTATGATTCTAAAAACTTTTTTCCAGTTTTGCCCAGCACTAGTGGTCAGGTATTCCTCACTTTTTAAAACAAAAACAAAACAAAACACTGTGCAAAGCTATTTCACATGTGAGTAATTATGCAGTCAGAAGCTCTGGCTAGTTCCTAAACAAACATCCTTTACTTTAACAAGGAAAGTTATTGTGTAGCCTCTCAGGTTACAGTTTGATGCCTTGTGTAATGTCTGACATCTGTTAATTATTTCTCAATGGTTAAACCATTATCAACCTTTTAGTAAATTCTTTCTTTATAGTGTAATCCAAACTACAGGAGAAAAAAACCCAATGTTTTGCTGTCTTCCACCCCCAAACATAACAAATTATTCATCATCATCGTCACACCAGAAAGCCTCATGATTTGGGAAGAGTTAATAAGATGATGCATCCCACATATAACTGACTCATTGGATATAAAAAAGTATATTTGTGTGTGGGACCAGTAGGTCTCACCCTTCCAACTTCATGCTGCAAAGGAGAGCCCCCAACTGTTTGTACTTTCCCTCTATAGCAATCCAGTTATCAGTTATATTGTTCCAAGAAAAGAGCTAGAGATCTGTTGTTTTTTTTTAAGTGAAAGCTGAGATTCTACTTCATGGGCCCCAAACTCAGGCCTGTTAACAAGTTTTTAGACTGAAGGGATATTATTCTGGGACCTTCTCTTTCTGAGCTGTAATGTCTGGCTGAATTAGAGTATAAACAACTTGGGTCAGGGATCAAGTCCTCCTCTACTGTATGGTCTGTACAGTGCCAAGCACCGTCATGAAACTGAATAATAACAATAATAAAGAGTTCCAGCATGACCCAAACAGTGACATCCCAGCTACAATGGAAACCTGCTGGATCATGGAGTGAGTCAATAGGGTTTAGATGCATCACTTTTAAAATCCCATATACTGAAAGTATATTTTAAGAATTTTATACTCTTATGCAGCTACTGAGGATGACAGAAGAAGAAAGATCAGGAAGACAAAATGCTACTTTTATACTTGATAAGTGCTTTAAAAACTGGGAGCCAAATTCAATAGGATTTTGCTGCTATAAAGAGGAGAATTTGCCCCTGGAATTGCACCTTTTAGATGTGTTTATGGAGCACAAGACTGACTTTAACAAGTATATTCAGCTAGTTTCAGGGGCGAGATTCCCTGCTTACCTGTGTTGTTACTATCTGCAATTCTTCTATGGGGGGAAGGTGGTTTACAAACTGTCTGTGTATGGTGCACCAGTGAGCCTGGTGTTTCTGAAACATAAACAGTATCTTTCAGTCTCTATAAACCGAGAGGGGTTCCACCTTCCATGGAATTTTTCTTTTAAAATATTGCAGTAACAAGTGTTCTCTTGTATGATTATAAAGTGCCAAAGCTGTCTGTCAGCACTCAACAAATACAAATTAATAATAGGTCTGTAAAATACTAAATATTGCTTCCAAGATACCTCTACTTGCAGGCGTGAGAATGATCTGCCCAAGAAGAATGAAGCATGTTGATGTTTAAGAGGTATTTAAGAGTAGGTTAGATAAATGTCTATCAAGGATGGTCTAGACAGTATTTGGCCCATGAGGGCAGGGGACTGTACTCAATGACCTCTCGAGGTCCCTTCCAGTCCTAGAGTCTATGAATCTATGTTCTTGGTTAAGAGATGTTTGTAAATGGAACTGTTCTCTCATATGAAAGATTGAATTTGTTTTAATGTGTGTCAGATCTACCCTATTGTACAAGTATGTTTACAGTATATAGCAAAAAAGGGAGACACATGGAATGAAAATACAAATAGGCTCACTCTTCCTTCTCTGTCGCCTCCTTCCTGAGTCAATTGGGGGTCCCTCCCCCCTAGGTGGGATTCAACCACACAGGAGAACAGGCAATGTTTGCTCAGACACCCTCCTTTGGAATTTCTGCTGGGGAAGGGCAGCCTTCAACTGCTGTTAGGGTTTCATAGGAGTTGCCCAGGGATGCACTGATACAGTTCATCAACCCGCTGCATGGCCAAACTATCTCCCCAGCCAGTACCCCCCACTTTTTGTATTGCTGTTGCCCACTTGTGGCCACTTGGTGCTACAGTAACCTTTCCCCAGCAGACTTCTGCCAGGAAGGGCAGTTCACTAGCAGAAGCAGGCACTACCCAGGACTGAATTGTTTACATAAATGTCTGAGAAAACTAACGGTGATGATTATAATGTACTGTTATGAAAGAGGTGTTAATGGCCTGCCCTTGGGGGTGTTAGATGCAAAGGCAATCACCGCATTCTCTTTTGTGCCCAGCAGTAGGAACAATGGAGGTTCTTCTCCTAGTGCAGAACAATGGTGCACTAAGAAGGGGGCTGATGCCTGGAGCCACTTGGTGAGACCATGTGGCCCAGAGGGAGAGGGTGAAGGCAACAAGGTTTCCTAGCTTTCAGGCTGGAAGAAAATGGTGCCTTAAGCAGTCAGGAGATTGAGTTTGATGTGGAAAGATGCAGTCTGCGTTTGGCTAGGAGTCTGTGTGAGGGGTCTTGGAGAGAGGGAGGCTCCATAGCTGTTGCTTGGGACCAGGTAGTGTTTCCTTACTTGGGAAAAGGGAACTGCCTGCATGCAGTGTGTTCCTGTAGCTGTTCAGGGATACAGGATTCAGGTATGTTTTGTAAACAGACAAATTACATTCAGAAAATGCCTGACTTTGTGGCACCGATTTCTGTTCCAAATGGGAAAGTGACCTGCCAGGCCCTGAATTTCAGCTATTACTTCATCAAGGAGGCAACAGTTACAGCAAACTTCTTTTGTAAGGTCTAACTGTATTCCTTAGTGAGGCAGAACTGCTACTAACTTTCGTGGGAATTTGGTCTGTAAGAGCTGCAGAATTGTGCAACCCATCTGGAAAGCACACCGACTTGGGGCAAGGATACCCTGTTCTGTGTGATTAGAATGTTACCCTCCTGCTTCCTCCACTCGGCCCCAATCACTCTACCTCCCAGACAGGGTGAGCCGCCATTTCTGCACTGTAATTCAACAAACTTTTAGGCATAAACTTCCACACTTCTCTCTGGGTTTTTCCATGGATGGGGATGACCTGGCTGCTAGACTTTAGAGAGGAAAAAAGATATGTTATTTTGTATATGGCATCATACTTATCCACGCCACTATCTAATGGGCAAAGTGTGGCAAAAAGAAAAGTCTTTGCCTGAAAGATCCAAATGGGTGCAATACAGTACAGAGCGAACACAGAGCAGGGTGTGGCCATTGTAGCTGGAAAGCGTCACAGAATGGGTGTGTCTTGAGTAGTTTTCTGAGGCAGGATGTTTACTGAACTTTAAAGGGGAGCCTGCTCTGGGTATAAGGCCTGGTCTACACTAGGAAATTAGGTCAGTATAACTATGTTGCTCAGGAGTGTGAAAAATTCACACGCCTGGACGACGCAACTAAACCAACCTAATAGACAGCTTTAGGTAGATGGGAAAATTCTCCCATTGACCTAGCTACCACCTCTCCAAAAGGTGTATTACCTATGATGAGAGAAGAACCCCTCTCATCAGCGTAGGTAACATCTTCACTGAAATGCTACAGTGGCACGGCTGTAGCGGTGCAGCTGTGCCACTGCAGTGTTTTAAGTGTAGACAAGCCCTAAGAGGTGGCATGGAAGAAATCATGATGTCAGGAGTGAACCAAAGAGAAAAAGGACAGAATACTGGTGGGAATGCTGAGCCCTGAATTAGGAGCCGTGCTGAGCTGCATCACCACAGCTGGAGTTCCAATGCCTCCAGGAGCTCCCAGATAGTGCAGACACTGTACCGCCCTTCAAGAGTAGGGTTGCCAACTGTCTAACCACACAAACCTAAACACCCCTACCCCGCCCCTTCTCCAAGGTCCCGCCCCACTCACTCCATCCCCCTCCCTCCATCGCTTGCTCTCCCTCACCCTCACTGACTTTCACCGGGCTAGGGCAGGGGGTTGGGTTGCGGGAGGGGGTGCGGACTCTGGGCTGGGGCCGAGGGGTTCAGCCTGTGGGAGGGGGCTCCGGGCTGAGCCTGGGACAGGGGGCTGGGGTTCAGGAGGGGGTATGGGGTGCAAGCTCTGGGAGGGAGTTTGGGTGCAGGAGGGGGCTCAGGGTTGGGGCAGGAGATTGAGGTGTAGAAGCGGGTGTCGGGTGCAGGCTCTGGGAAAGAGTTTGGGTGCAGGAGGGGTCTCAGGGCTGGGGCAGGGGATTGGGGTGCAGGGTGCAGGCTCTGGGATGAGTTTGGGTGTGGGACGGGGCTCAGGGCGGGGGCAAGGGGTGGAGATGTGGGAGAGGGTTTGGGGTGCTGGCTTTGGGAAGGTGATCAGGGCTGGGTCAGGGGGTGCGGGCTCTGGGATGGAGTTTGGGTGCAGGAGGGAGGTCCGGGCTGGGGTTGGAGTGGAGGAAGGGGTGAGGGGTGCAGGCTCTGGCCAGGTGACACTTACCTCGGGCGGCTCCTGGTCAGCAGCACAGCAGGGCTAAGGCAGGCTTCCTTCCTGCCTTAGCCCTGCGCTACTCGCAGAATCATAGAATATCAGGGTTGGAAGGGACCTCAGGAGGTCATCTAGTCCAACCCCCTACTCAAAGCAGGACCAATTCCCAACTAAATCATCCTAGCCAGGGCTTTGTCAAGTCTGACCTTAAAAACCTCTAAGGAAGGAGATTCCACCATCTCCCTAGGTAACCCATTCCAGTGCTTCACCTCCCTCCTAGTGAAAAAGTTTTTCCTAATATCCAACCTAAACCTCCCCAACTGCAACTTGAGACCATTACTCCTTGTTCTGTCATCAGGTACCACTGAGAACAGTCTAGATCCATCCTCTTTGGAACCCCCTTTCAGGTAGTTGAAAGCAGCTATCAAATCCCCCCTCATTCTTCTCTTCTGCAGACTAAACAATCCCAGTTCCCTCAGCCTCTCCTCATAAGTCATGTGCTCCAGCCCCCTAATAATTTTCATTGCCCTCCGCTGGACTCTTTCCAATTTTTCCACATCCTTCTTGTAGTGTGGGACCCAAAATTGGACACAGTACTCCAGATGAGGCCTCACCAATGTCGAATAGAGGGGAATGATCACGTCCCTCAATCTGCTGGCAATGCCCCTACTTATACAGCCCCAAATGCCGTTAGCCTTCTTGGCAACAAGGGCACACTGTTGACTCATATCCAGCTTCTCATCCACTGTAACCCCTAGGTCCTTTTCTACAGAACTGCTGCCTAGCCATTCAGTCCCTAGTCTGTAGCAGTGCATGGGATTCTTCTGTCCTAAGTGCAGGACTCTGCACTTGTCCTTGTTGAACCTCATCAGGTTTCTTTTGGCCCAACCCTCTAATTTGTCTAGGTCCCTCTGTATCCTATTCCTACCCTCCAGCGTATCTACCACTCCTCCCAGTTTAGTATCATCTACAAACTTGCTGAGAGTGCAGTCCACGCCATCCTCCAGATCATTAATGAAGATATTGAACAAAACCGGCCCCAGGACCGACCCCTGGGGCACTCCACTTGAAACCGGCTGCCAGCTAGACATGGAGTCATTGATCACTACCCGTTGAGCCCGACGATCTAGCCAGCTTTCTATCCACCTTAAAGTCCATTTATCCATCTCATACTTCTTTAACTTGGTGGCAAGAATACTGTGGGAGACTGTATCAGAAGCAGTGGCCATGCCCCTGAGGCTCCTGGGAGGGGCAGGGGGTCTCCGCCACTGCCCCTGCCTGCAAGCATTGCCCTCGCAGCTCCCATTGGCCGCAGTGGGAACTGCGGGGGTTGGTGTTTGCAGGCAGGGGCAGTGTGTGGAGACCCCCTGCCTCGCCAGGGGCCGCAGGGGTGTGCTGACTGCTTCCCAAAGCAGGCTGGGGCCAGGCCAGGCAGGGAGCCTGCCTTAGTCCTGCTGGGTCGACAGACTTTAAGAGGGCTAAAATCTCCCAGTTTGGTTTCAGTAGCCTCCGGGAAATAGAGCTCAAATCTGGGAGACTCCTGGCGAAAGCGGAAGGGTTGGCAACCCTATAGAATGCTGCTGTGAAAATGAAGAACAGTCAGACACAGGCACATTGCTTCTAGGAGAGAAACCTCTGATGTCTTTGTTAAAGTACCCTTAACAGGACTTCTGGTTCCTGGAGACCAGAAGGATGACCATGATCTTTATGGTTTTAACTTAACAGGGGCAAGGTGCACTCCTCCTTCCTGCCCCCCAGTGCCCTCTTTGCAGAGACTAGTGCTCATAGTCCTGCAGAATACTCCCACTCCTTGAGCACAGAGATCCCCATTGTGCCTGACCCAACAGAGCAGACAGACACAAAGGGATGAGGCTTCTTATACCTCTCCCTCTCCTCCACTTCCCAGGGCAAAGAGATGGTTAGAGCGGACGGGGGGAAGATGATGTTGGTAGGGACATTTTGGATTTCTTTGGCTACCTAATTCACTTCTATCACAAAGCAGGATGGTTCCCTATAGACAATATATCTTCCAGTGCTTTGTCCAATTCCATTTTAACTACTCACTCCGTGGAACTGCCACCATTGCATCTGGGATGATGTTCTGCCGCCTTACAGACCTCACTGTTTCTTGATTTTAAGTTCTAATTTTCTTTGCTCAAATTGATCCTGTGACTCCACGTCATTACAGTAGAACCTCAGAGTTACAAACACCAGAGTTACAAACTGACCAGTTAACCACACACCTCAGTTGGAACCAGAAGCACGCAATCAGGCAGCAGCAGAGCCCCCCCCCCCCAACTCCCCCCCCCAAAAAAACAGTACAGTATTGTGTTAAACGTAAACAACTAAAAAAAGCGGGGGGGGGGGCAGGAGAAGAACCATTTTTCTTCTGCATAGTAAAGTTTCAAAGCTTTAAGTCAATGTTCAGTTGAAAACTTTTGAAAGAACAACTATAACGTTTTGTTCAGAGTTACAAACATTTCAGAGTTATGAACAACCTCCATTCCCAAGGTGTTCGGAACTCTGAGGTTCTACTGTAATCTCACAAGCTCTTAACAATTCTCTGCCTTTACTCCCTACCAAATAATTGTCCATCGTTATCACAATTCCCATAAATATAGGACATAGTGTAAAACCTTAACCTACAAGTGTTGTACCCCTTCTAGTTCCATTAAAAAGAAACAATGTGGAGCATGTTAAGTATTGAATATTTGGTTTCAAAAGCAGGGCTTTTCCCCAGTCAAACAGGGTAGATCACAGCAGCAACCTTTACAGAACATTGAAACATCATTTTGGAATGTTGACATTTCAGAGAGAGCTTTGTTGGCTACCATTAAAAAGCACAAAAACGCAAAGTTAAAAAAAAAGAATAAAAAATGAAACTGCTGACACTGAATTTTGCTATTTGTGTATTTTTCAAAATACTGACATTTTCTAAAACTCCTTTCCTCTTTTGGGGGCCCATCACTTAATATCTTAATGCTGAATTGCAGTTTACTAGTAAAAATAAACAGATAAATTGAAATGAAAACTAAGAACTGAAAAACAAGAGATTGTTGTAATATTGTACTTTTCCATGAAAGTTAACCACAACAACAATGTGAGTGAGTCACTGACCTTTCCTGAATCCTCTCTAGTTCTGCTGGTAGACAGTTTCCAAATCTCACAGTATATTGAGTGCCATGATGGTGTTAAAAGAATATGTAGTAAAGGCTGTTTGGCATGAGAAACTATTTCTCCTTAAAATCAGGGTTGTGATTTTCAAAGCTGTCTAGGAGATTTAGATTAAAATGAATAGAAGATATATATCTAAATCCTTTAGGTGGTTTTGGAAATCTTATCCTAGGTCTATTGAGAGCAAATTGTTGTTAAAGTGTTGTTTTGAAGAACTATAAATCAATAGATACTATACTGGAGAGGGGACAGACCTTTTAACACAGATCTATCGGTGCATAGATGGAGAAGCTCTGCTCAAATCCCACCATTTTGCTGTTCAAATGTCAAGCATAGCGATATTCAGGTGGCACTATATAGATCTGGATTACTAGTTAAAACCCAGTCAAGTCCATAATTGACTGAAGGATGTTAGCAACTAATGCAGGGGTGGGAAAACTACGGCCCGGGGGTCGCATCTGGCCCTTCAGAAGTTTTAATCCGTCCCTCGAGCTCCTGCCGGGGAGTGGGGTCAGAGGCTTGCTCCCCACGGCTCCTGGAAGCAGCGGCATGTCCCCACTCCGGCTCCTACGAGTAGGGACAGCCAGGGGGCTCCGCACACTGCCCCTGCCCCAAGCACCACCCCCGTAGCTCCTATTGCCCAGCAAACAGGGCCAATGGGAGCTGCAGGGGTGGCGCCTGCAGACGGGGCAGTGCGCAGAGCTGCCTAGCTGTGCCTCCGCATAGGAGCTAGAGGGGGGACATGCTGCTGCTTCTGGGAATTGCTTGAGGTAAGCACTGCCCAGAGCCTGCACCCCTGACCCCCTCCCGCATCCCAACACCCTGCCCCAGCCCTGATCCCCCTCCCACCATCCAAATCCCTCAGTCCCATCCTCCTGCACTCCAGAACCTTCACCTCCTGCCCCAGCCCAGAGCCCCCTCCCACACCCTGAACTCCTCATTTCTGGCCCCACCTCAGAGCTGGAGCCCTCACTCGCTCCTGCAGCCCAACCCCCAATTTTGTGAGCATTCATGCCCCACCATACAATTTCCATACCCCGATGTGGCCCTCAGGCCAAAAAGTTTGCCCACCTGTGATCTAATGGCTGTTCGGTCACCTCTCTGGACCACGTTTTGGTGGTCTGATTCTAAGTCCCAGTAGACAGGTTCTAGCCACATTGTTATTGGCATGAGTTAGCATCCTTCTAGACAACCCCACCAAAGAGACTGAATGGGTATAAAGAATTTATTATTCTCTCTCCCCCTAGAAGCTCTTTGGATCAGGTGTTGATGCACATTGGTGTGTGTGTGTGTGTGTGTATGTATGTGTGAGAGAGAAGTGAGTCAGTATGGTACGTACATATGAACAATAAATTTGCACACACAACATGCACAAATGCATAATGGTTTCCTTTGTGAAGCAATGGTATGTTCACACTGTGGTCTCAGGGCAATCTATCTAGCTTGTTTTCTGGGTTAAAAATCTGTGTTTTAATATTTTTTCCACTGTTATAAAATATTGCAATTTACTGAATGATGAACCATGGAACATGCATCAGCTAACCCTTTCACCTTTGCCAACCTTGGACTAGAGTTTCTTGCCTTCCAAATTAGTTTCTAGGTGTAGTGCCTACGGCATCTGTGGGATTGGGATTGTCTAAAATTACTAATGGTTCTTATTGTTTTAGAAACACTGGCATTATAGGAATCTGTCAAATCCTGTTGTTGCATTACCTTTTTCCACTGTGATAATACAGCTCTATATTTTACTGCCCATTTTACCTGTTGCAGAAAGCATTAATGAGCAACTGTAAGCAGAAAGCTCTAATTCCATATTTGTTTAAATACAGGGCGTATTGCAGGCTTTGTTGAGTGCTACTGACTAAGTGACTTAGTTCAGCTGAACTGCTATGGATTTCCTAGAGGTTTGCGAAAATGACGTTGCACCCCTACTAGCTGGAGTCAATGCAAGATGACATTTAGTCTCCATTTACTTGGTAATGAATTGTAGGATGGAAGCTAGAAAGACTTTAAATTGCCCTGCTCAGTAAATAAGGAGCGAGAGAGCACGAGGGAGGTGGGTTGAATGAGGGAGAGATTTATGTATGGGCAGCACAAATTGTCCAGATCAGTCTGCAATCCAAATATAGGAGCAAATTACAGCTGTCCTTTGCAGGTGCTCTGGGGTGTAAGGGTGGAGAGGAAGTGCCAGGAACTCCTCTCTCCATCTATTCCACAGAAGACAACTACAAAGTAGCTCACAGAGAGGTGGGGTAAGCACTAATTTGGCCAGTAGCTCTCAGTGACACTGGCTGATGTGAGCCTTGGTAGTTTGGGGGTGGAGGACTGCATTGGGAGAGTATAAGCTACACCTTTCCTAAAGAGGAAGCAAGGTCATGTTTCCCTGATTGTCAAAATGATGCTTCTGAAATCTGCAAATATAATATCTTCATCTGTTGCCACTTAGAAGGTGTGGGTGTACATGAGGCCCATGTGAAGTAGTGGAAAGGAGGGCAGAGCTGTCACAATCAGTACTAAAAATGGCATGGCCAAGCAGCTCAGCACCCAGGATAGTTACTGATTAGTGAGAATAGCAAATTCAGCGAGAAGATGGAAGAGAGCTGAATGGTGGCCATGAGGCTCAACCAGTTATGCATATTGCCAGTGAGGGCAGAAATGAGTTATGAAGATAGCTTGGAGAAAACGATCCATATGCAGGTCAAAGTAATCATTTAGTTAGACTGTGGGTACGTCTTCACTACCCGCCGTATTGGCGGGTAGCAATCGATTTATCCGGGATCGATATATCGCGTCTCGTTAAGACGCGATATATCGATCCCTGAATGCGCTCACCGTTGACTCCGGAACTCCACCAGAGCGAGCGGCAGTAGCGTAGTCGACGGGGGAGCTGCGGCCGTCGATCCTGCGCCGTCTGGACCCCAGGTAATTCGATCCAAGATACTTTGACTTCAGCTACGCTATTCGTGTAGCTGAAGTTGCGTATCTTGGATCGACCCCCCCCCCCAGTGTAGACCAGCCCTTATTGTTGAGGCAACCAATTTTTCCCATTGCAATCTGTCCAGAGCAAGATCTTTGACTCCATCATAAGTTGTCTCCATGACAGCAGCAGCATTTTTGATCATCGTGTGATAGGTCATTTTTTATCCTCCATGCCTTCTCTTCCCTCCAGCTGGAATCCAGTCTAAGATATACCTTGTGCTTCTGCCGTGGGGTAGCCCGATGGCATGGCCAAACCACCGTAGCAGTCTCTGTCTAATTATTATGTCAGCTGTCTGCTGACCCATGTGGCACAACACTTCCACATTGGTTACATGATCTCTTCAATGAATTCCCAAGACTCTTCTTAAACAATGCCGGTGGAATACATTCATCATTCTGTTGTATACTTCTACCATCTACCACTTTTCCAAGGCATACAGTACTGTTGGGAGGAGAATAGTGTACAAACTCATTTTAGTGTGTAGATGTATCTTCTTACTCTTCCAGATGTTTGACAAATGGGAAAATGATCCACTGGCTCTAGTGATTCGTGCCATCACTTCTTTCATGAGCTGATCATTAGCAGATACTGTACCACTAAAATAGATAAAGTTGTCAACTCTTTTGTACGCTTCTCTATCAATCACACATCTGCCAGTATTGATAGCATTCTCTTCTATCTCCATGGTCTTGGTTTTCTGTGTACTGATACAAAGTCCCACTTTAGCAGTTTCTGCTTTTATGCTCATAATGAGTTTTTTCATTACACGCAAGCTGTTATGCAGTCTGATGATATCATCTTGCAAACAGTACCAGTGTCCTCGGCCGCAGCCATCACTCTTCTCATCACAAAGTCTATGGCAGTGCAGAAGAGAAGTGGAAATAGTATGCAACCTTGCTTTGTGCCATTAAGAATCTTAAACCATTCTGTGTCTCCACTCTCTAGTCTGATGCAGCATGTAGATTTTTCATATGCAGCTTTTATTAAATTAACAATCTTTGCTGGAATTCTATAGTGCCTCAAGATCTTCCAAAGAGCTTCTCTATGGACGCTATCAAATTCTTTTGTAAAATAAAGGAAGTTTAAAAAAAAAATCTGTTGGTCTTCTAAGCCTCCCTCAATAAGTCTTCTGAAGCTGAAAATCTGCTCTAAGCGCAGCCTACCAGATCAAAATCCAGCCTGTTCTTCCTGGAGTACTTTATGAATAGCAGTTTTCATCCTATTCAAAATGGTAATGCAAAACACTTTTACAGTACAGACTGGAGTGTTATCCCTCTACAGGTATCACAATAAGCTGGTTTTAGGGATTTTGCAGATAACACCTCTTCTCCAATGATAGCATTGTGCTTTATCACTCTTCCATTGGTGTATTGACCTACTTACTTCCTCAAAGGTGATTACTTCTAATGATCTAGATAAGTCTGCTGTTTCTTCATGTCCCTCAGTGTGTTTGTGGTTCTGGCTGGTTGAGCACAGCCTGGAAATGTTCCATTCAACTGACTCTCTGCCCTCCCTACCTGGTTAAAAGTGTACTGTCTTCAGCCTTCTCAATGCCACAGTGATTCAAAAATTCTGATGTCAGTTGTTTAGATACTGGAAAAAGCTCTTTAGAAACCCCCTCTCTTGTAAGCCTTCTCAGCTCTTCTTGCTTCATTTTACATTCATTCTCTTTTATCTCTTCTGGCTCATCTTTTAAACTTCCTTGGTTTTGTCTGCATATTGTTATTGTGGAATAGCTCGTTTACTGTGGTTTCATTTTTGTTAAATTCTCTTCTTTAGTTGTTTCCTCTCTTCAACAAACGTCCATGTATTTGGTAGGAGCCACTCTTCGTAAATCTTCTCACCCACCACTGTAGTCCTGGTGGCATCCACACTTGCTTCTTTGAAAAATTGCTGTTATTCTTCTATGTCATCCATTAGTGTCTTTAACTTTTCAAACATATTGCTAAGTTGCAGCTTGAAATGCACCTTCACTGCTGGATCTGGCATTTTTCTAATACCATGCATACCCTCTACCTTGCATGGTGTAACCTTTGTTTAGTTTTATTTTGATTGTCCCAATAACAAGATGGTGGTCACTTCCAGCATCAGCAGTCAAACACGCCCTGGGGTCTAACGGTGGTCTTCTCCAGTACCTACTAGTAGCAACATGATCAAGCTGTTTCTGGGTGAAATCATCATTTGACATCCAAGTCAATTTATGTCTTTCCTTCTGTAGAACTAGTATACCCCCAGTGCAAAGACTGCATAAGCCAGTGGTTCCCAAACTTGTTCCGCCGCTTCTGTAGGGAAAGCCCCTGGCGGGCCGGGCCAGTTTGTGTACCTGCCGCATCCGCAGGTTCGGCCGATCACGGCTCCCAGTGGCCGTGGTTCGCTGCTGAAAGCGGCGGCTCGGCAATCCATTTCTGCCTGCTGAAGCACAACACAGGCACTGCATTCCCCTAACTCCCGCTGTAACAAAAAACCTGAACTCTGCCCGTAGCAATATAAGCATGCCATGGTGGTAGGCATATGGGGTCCAAGTTCTAGGGTGACGTATAGCTGGTTTGTGGAGGGAATATGAGTTTGGAGTGGAGGTTTGGTGTCACAGTGATTTGGAATGTGCATGTGTTTCAGTATGTGCTGGAGCCAGGCACAAATTATCTGTGGAGATAAAGGCAACAAAGATTCCTGGAGACCCCATTGTAGAAGCTCCCCTTGGTCAGTGTGTGGTCTCCAGGGCAGCAGGGTTGTATATGGAGGAGTTCCATCAGGGAAGGGGAGAGCGGGATACTTGCAATGCAGTGGAGGCATCTGGAGTGGATGTTTGCAGGGCAGAAGGATCCTTGGTGGTGTCAGCAGGTGTTGGGGCAACATCCCTAACTCCCCCGTCATCAATCATAGAATCATAGAATAGCAGGGTTGGAAGGGACCTCAGGAGGTCATCTAGTCCAATCCCCTACTCAAAGGAGGACCAATCCCCAACTAAATTATCCCAGCCAGGGCTTTGTCAATCTTGACCTTAAAAACCTCCCCCACGGCAACTTGAGACCATTACTCCTTGTTCTCTCATCTGATACCACTGAGAACAGTCTAGATCCATCCTCTTTGGAACCCCCTTTCAGGTAGTTGAAAGCAGCTATCAAATCCCCCTTCATTCTTCTCTTCTGCAGACTAAACAATTCCAGTTCCCTCAGCCTCTCCTCATAAGTCTTGTGCTCCAGTTCCCTAATCATTTTTGTTGCCCTCCGCTGGACGCTTTCCAATTTTTCCACATCCTTCTTGTAGTGTGGGGCCCAAAACTGGACACAGTACTCCAGATGAGGCCTCACCAATATCGAATAGAGGGGAATGATCATGTCCCTTGATCTGCTGGCAATGTCCCTACTTACACAGCCCAAAATGCCATTAGCCTTCTTGGCAACAAGGGCACACTGTTGACTCATATCCAGCTTCTCATCCACTGTAACCCCTAGGTCCTTTTCTGCAGAACTGCTGCCTAGCCATTCAGTCCCTAGTCTGTAGCAGTGCATGGGATTCTTCTGTCCTAAGTGCAGGACTCTGCACTTGTCCTTGTTGAACCTCATCAGATTTATTTTGGTCCAATCCTCTAATTTGTCTAGGTCTCTCTGTATCCTATCCCTACCCTCCAGTGTATCTACCATTCCTCCCAGTTTAGTGTCATCTGCAAACTTGCTGAGGGTGCAATTCATCCCATCATCCAGATCATTAATAAAGATGCTGAACAAAACCGGCCCCAGGACCGACCCCTGGGGCACTCCACTTGATACCGGCTGCCAACTAGATATCGAGCCGTTGATCACTACCCATTGACCCCAACAATCTAGCTAGCTTTCTATCCACCTCATCATTCATTCATCCAGCCCAGACTTCTTTAACTTGCTGGCAAGAATACTGTGGGAGACCATATCAAAAGCTTTGCTAAAGTCAAGGAATAACACGACCACTGCTTTCCCCTTATCCACAGAGCCAGTTATCTGCTCATAGAAGGCAATTAGGTTAGTCTGGCGTGACTTGCCCTTAGTGAATCCATGCTGACTATTCCTGATCACTTTCCTCTACTCTAAGTGCTTCAATTAGGCACTTGAGGACCTGCTCCGTAATTTTTCAAGCTGGGATTCCTTGAGGACCTGCTCTGTAATTTTTCAAGCTGGGACATGGGATGGGGTTAGAGGACTGGGGGATAGGAGCAGCACATGATAGTGGGATTGGTGTGGGTAGAAGGGGGGATTATCTGAGGCATTGAGGGTCCAGTCCTTATTGTGCATATGCAGCTGGCATTGCATGTGTGCAGGGCTGAGAATCTGGACCAATATGTGTGGCAAGTGGTAAGCACAACAGAGGCTGAGTTAAGCATTATACAGCAATTTACATGCCAAAGTTCTAGCTACTGGGAGCTTGTCACTACTTTATTGAAAGATGTAATCAGTGTTTGAGTTTAGATTTTTAATGGCAATATAACTGCTCATAAACACTAGTTTGTTTTCACTTTAATTTTATACTGATGAGATCTCTGTGGACGTGCCTTGAAATCATTTTCTTGTGTAACTGAGGTGTATGATGGCATAATCCCAAGGTCCTCTTCATGTACCCACATGGCAATAAGATTGTAAAGGGATCTACAATTTGTAATGGTTTCAGAACCGATTGTCATCATCAATGACATCTTAATTGGTGGTCCTTATATGGGGTGGTCTTCACTACGGGGAGATCGATGCTGATGCAATCGAGGTAGCAGGGATCGATTTAGCAGGTCTAGTGAAGACAGCAGTGCGCTCTCTGGTCAACCCCGGTACTCCAGCTCTCTGAGAAGAGTAAGGGAAGTGAATTGGAGAGCACCTCCCATCGATGCAGGGCAGTGAGGACACCAGGGTAAGTTGACCTAAGCTATGTCGACTCTGACTACATTATTCACGTACCTGGAGTAGCATAACTTAGATCGACTCACCCCCGTAGTGAAGTACTACCCTCAGTCTAAACTGTAATACATGATTAAGAGCTATTTAGCCAAGCCAATTGAAGTCCATGGAAATTTTTCCCTTTACACTGTTATATTTACATTTTACAAACATCAGTTAAGCAAAAAAAAAGGAAGGTATTTTCCTCATTTTATGGATGGGAAAACTAAGGCACTGAGAGATTAAACAAACAGTGATTCATTGGCGCCCTACTCAGGAATAGAAGTTAGTAGTCTTGACACTCAGGCCCCTTCTCTGAGCATATATTCCCATTTTGTTTGTTGTCTCTACTGTGGAGTTTAATTTATAAGAAACTTGAATTTTGTGGTAAACTTCTGACTCAGGCCTTTGCCACATGAGTGTCACACCCACTGGTGTTTGGTTTAGTTAGCCGTAATAACTCTTAGTCCCAGTACATGGGATAGGGAGGTGCTGTAATTTTATATGGATTGGCAAAGAGTCTCAATCCTACAAAGCACTGGACTGTAATCCTTTCAGCGCACACGGTGGTCTCTTGATCTATCCTTTAGTATTGTAGGACTGTGGGTCTCTGCCTACAAAAATTATTCCAGTGGAAGATATGACGGTACTTAGCCAGGTCAATGTAATAATTTCCTTTCTCCTCAAGTAGATTGACTACTAAGGGATTTACTTTTGATGTGAAATTACTGTTCTGACTTTTCCTTCCCGTCTTTGATTAAGCTTGGGAAAAAATCACATCATGGTTTTACGGTATGTATTTAGAAATATTTAGCAAGAAAATTGTGGGTTATGTAAGAGCAGTGCCATTTCCAAATGGTGTCTGAACTATCTGACCAAATATGATGACATTACAAGCCCGCTCCCCCTCCCCACAAACTCGGTATTAGATGGCTAGGGTGAGCAGACAGCAAGTGTGAAAAATCAGGACTGGGGGGGGGGGGGGTAATAGGCACCTATAAAGGACAAAATCCTGAATATCAGGACTGTCCCTATAAAATTGGGACATCTGGTCACCCTATAGATGGCTTTTACTACATTATTTTGTTTTGACTTCGAGCATCAGGAGACTTCATCCTAACAATGACTCTTTCATGCCTACATTGTTAGTTGAAGTGTAGTTGTAGCCATGTTGGTCCCAGGATATTAGAGAGATGAGGTGGGCCCAATAAAAGATATTACCTCACCTACCTTGTCTTGCTACATTGTTAGGTGACATTGCAACCAAAGTGGTCATTGTTTGCAGGAAGTGTGGAGATTTATTGGAGCTGCCTTTGCTTTATGTGCACATGCTTCAAAAGAAACAAATTTTAGATTCTACTTTTGATATTTTCATTTAAGACAAAGCAGAAAGGAAAAAACTCCTATTGTACTATTAATCTGAATGTCTCAAGGGAAGACCGGATCTATCTCTTGATTACCAGTCTGTGTAGTTAATGTCAGTCATATTACATAAACATCTATAGCTCTGTTGTTATGTATATTATGGTAACACCTAGAGGCCCCATTGTGCTAGGCTCTATGCAAACATATCGTAGGAGATGGTACTCTGAAGAGCTCACAATCTAAATAGACAAGAAAGACAAAAGGCTTGGTGGATGAAAGCATTATTGTCTCCACGTTACAGATGGGGAACTGGAGCATAGAAAGATTAAGTGACTTGCCCAGGCCACAGAGGATGTCTGTGGAAAAAACAGGTATTAAACATTGGTCTCCTGAGCCTCACTCCTGTGTCTTAACCACAAGACCATCTTGGTACCAGGGAAGAACATTTCTGAGAATGTGATGTGATGTTTTTGGCGCGTGGGGAAAGGAAACATTAACCAAACAATACGAATCACAGTTGCTTTTAGGAGAATATTGATTTCTGTTGAGTGTGACATCTCTTCCAAATATCCAGCAACCTTTGGGCAGTTTTCAAAAGTTCTCCTCAAGAGCTCTAGAAAATGAGTATGAAAAAGGACTAGCTTCTTAGAAAGCAAATAGAGAGGTGTCCAAATTCTCACGCTTGGTAGCTACCTTTCCTGATGTGGCATTATTCACAGAGACATGACCTCGTGAAGGAAGTCAATATACTGGGCTGGCAACTGCAGAGACTGAATGCAAGTCAACACGCAGGAACCAGTTATCCCCTCTCCCACTTAAACTTGCATAGGTGATCCATATAAAATGCAAAGGTCCCCTTCCCTGCCTCTCCATGCATACCAGGGATGTGAATGAGGGTGGGTCCAGAAAGACGGCAGTGGACAGGCTGGTTGACTCATGTGGCCACCGATTCACCAACCCCGCCCTTGTGCCTCCCACAGCTTACCTGCACCATTTTGAAGTCCCTTTCCGTAGCAGTCCATGAGACACATTTCCATTGTGTGCATGGGATGAGAAGCCTTCCTCCATCTGCCATGCAGCAGAATCACAGTCTCCCTTCAAGGCCCCTCTACAACCTGGTGGCGTGGAGGGGAAGAGTGTGCTCCTTAGTAACTCATTTACAAGTTGTCAGAGTGTGCAAATGAACCAGTGGTTCAACAGACTCTCAAGATAGAAGTGTCCCTGAAAGTGAAGCTGGCCAGGGATCCCCAACATCTTCTCATAGTGCTCTTGGCTTTGGCGGATGTGAGTTTTGGCTGCAGGATGAATGCAGGTTCAGGCCCAGCAACACATTGTTGTGGGGATTGTTAAAGTAAACAGACTCTTGAGGATCTTGCCTCTTCTTAGCCACCTTGAAATACAAGTGACACAAAAGAAGACAGAAAGCAATCAGGGTCAGTGCCCATAGTCAGAGAAATGTTTCAATTAGTGATGTTTTGGGCACATCGAAGAGTTTATCAAATAGTTGGGTGGTAAAGTAGGAAAGAAGCATGGTTTTGGAGATCTTACAAACAGCCTAGTATCCACACAAATTAACTCTCATGCTAGATGGGCTAAAAGCTATTCATTACAAACAACCAGTTATCAAAGGGGGAGTGCTATGAAAGCCTACAATGTTGCTTTGATGCAATTTGCAGGCTTTCCTGCTTTGCCATTTTCCATTCTAAACTGTCTTGCTGGCACAGCCTCCCAAGGAAGCTGTAGAGATCAGCAAACAGAGAAGTAAGGATGGGTGGCCACCAGTGCACGTGCATGTGTGCGGGTTGGGGGGGGGGAAGAGTAGGGGTAGGATAAGAAGAGCAGCAATCAGCACTGACAAACAGGAGATATTTCACAGGAAATAACAGATGACTTCCAGCCACATTCATCTTGCAGAGAAAAGTGCCCACATGTCTTGGAAATTGAATGTGCCAAACTAATTTGTCTTGGTCCCTTGGTAATCTCAGACATGGGACAAAATACCGATTGAAAAAGTCTAGGGTCATGGTGGTGTTTTAATATCTATAAATTCTTGACTTTGAAGTGCAACAACTAGAAAAGGAGGATGTCTATGAAACCAATAGAAGAGATTTCATCCAGCCTCTGTTCATGGTTGGCTAGTAGCAGCATAATCCAGGGCAAAGATTTTCCATTTGTGGAATATCCACCTGGAAAGAGTTGCAGCAGCATCCACCACCCTCCACTCCACAAGAAGCCAAGGGACCATAGAACAGGAGAGAGGCGTTTATTAGCCCTTGAGGAGGCAGGTAGCCATTTTCTGCATAAGATGGAACCCTCTGCTTTGCTTCAGTGTTCTTCAGCTCCTTCCTCTCGCTCTCACACTCAGAGGCCTGGAAGTCCATTCTCATCCTGAAATGCCAGGGGCCCAGCCTCACTTCTCCTACTGTAGCCCACTGATGTAGGCACAAAAGTAGGAGGCACAGGCCAGGGAATAATAGTAGCTAGGGTGCCGGGGTGGGTGCTCTGGCTGCACATTGACGCTGCCCACTCCCAGCAACATGCCCTGGGAGAGCGTGGCAATGCAAACACAGGCAGCCCTCAACAGGGATGAACCCACCCAGGAACACAGCAGCCTCTGCTGGCCCAGGGAGATGCAGTTCCCACCAGCAGGGGTGAATCAATCCTTGTAGGTTGTGACGTTCTCCTCAGGGAGCCCAGAACTGTAAACCATTGTGTTACCTCTCTGCGTTAGCAAGAGAGAGCTTTCCTGAAGCTTAAACTGTGTGACACTTCCCTGCCACACCCATCTGCCTGCCTTTCCAGTAATCTCCTCAAGACTCTGCTCATCTAAATTACACCTTGCAGGTATCGTCCAGTGAATCCCAGTTTCTGAATTCCCCAGAGGTGTCTTTGTGCAGTACCCAGGCCCTCCTGCTGGACACTCACAGAAATTAACCAAGTCCGCTGTCCCCAAAGATACATCAAGCTATCAGCAACTCCAGCTCATCAAGTAGGATGATCCAACTTTTGCTGAATCAGATGGTGCCATTCCCTTTGTCCCCAAAGTGAGGGACAGCTAAGGGGTTCTCCCCTCTTCTCTTGATAGTCCAGTCAACCTTTGAAACGTATTCTTTTGAAGTGTATCCCCACACAAAGTTCTTCTCCCCTGCTGTCTGTCTCTTCCTGTTGACTTCCTATCCCCATATTGACTCTCATGTAAATGTAACTTCTGTTGTCTCTGGCATCACCTTGCTCAGTTTACATTGGAGGCAAAACAACATTCCTTCCACTAGGACAAACTTATTTATCAAGTTTGCCTCCAAAACATATTTCTGGAACATATTTCCAGCACACCTATGTAATCCTTTACGCACCATCCATCCATGCATCACACAATGATATTCTTGACCAGCATGTCACCAGTTTATATGATACCTTACTCGATAACACTTATAGTACAATAATATTGTATACAATCAGTTGATTAAATGCTTATCCCCCTGGGATTGTTGCATTATTAAAATAAGCTGGGTTCAGTTCACCCCAACACAACCCGCATCTAGGGCCCTCTACTTTGAGCTACATGACACAGAACAGCCTGAATCAAGTCCTCTGTTTAATAATAAGTAGAGATCTGCTTAATAAATGGATCATACTGCATGAGAGTAGTGGGGATTCAATTCTAAAGAACTACAGTCTGTCCTCTCGTCAATGCAATTATGATCAGGAATCACTTGACAGTGGTAGAGTTTGGTGATTTTTAAAAAAAGCAGGAATCTGTATAATAAAAAGGGTAATCTGTTTTTTCTTAATATTTGTTAAACTGGATCAGTCAAAATCTCAGTCATTATTCCTAGGGAAAGACTCGACATCTAGATTCACTTGGGTCACCAGAGGCTGGTGAAAAATTTGTCAAAGCCCGACACAGATTCTACAACTCAAGGATATGACAATATCAGCAGAGGAAAGGGCTGGGGATATTTGTCCCCCCATCGTCTGGCTCTGCAAGGCTGGCAGCTGGTCCCGTCTTTAATAGCCCTATTTTTATGCAGGGCAGGATCCATAGATGTAGCAACAGAGGAAAAGACAAACGTTCCCCACTGTCTGCTGACTACTTCTGGAACTTCATCTGATAACTTCCATCCTCCAGTAGAAGAGGAATGACTGAATCTAGACTGTTCTCAGTGGCACCAGATGACAGAACAAGGAGTAATGGTCTCAAGTTGCAGTGGGGGAGGCTTAGGTTGGATATTAGGAAAAACGTTTTCACTAGGAGGGTGGTGAAGCACTGGAATGCGTTACCTAGGGAGGTGGTGGAATCTCCTTCCTTAGAGGTTTTTAAGGTCAGGCTTGACAAAGCCCTGGCTGGGATGATTTAGTTGGGGATTGGTCCTGCTTTGAGCAGGGGGTTGGACTAGATGACCTCCTGAGGTCTCTTCCAACCCTAATATTCTATGATTCTATGATACTGTCTTCTCAGCATGATGCTTAGGGCCAGATTTTCAAACCCTTCCTCAGGGTGAGTTGTCTACTCCCTGACTTATCCCATTGATTTAACTGGAGCTACTCACAGAGTAAAGTATTACTCAGCACAAGCAAAGGCGGCAGAATCTGGGGGCATAATCTGAATTAGTTGATTAGTAATCATTATCTTGGTCTATTGGCTATGCTGGTTGGGGCCTTGTTAATTGCCTGATTGATCACTGCCTAGCAGACCTGCTCTTAATCAAACGATTCTTTCTTCTCAACTGATTTTGTTAATTGTCACCACATTTAATCAGCTGTTCTGCTCTAATTAATTGCTTGATGTATTGATTGTCTGGCTCTTATTTTATTGATTCATTGGTTATTAATTGCCTTGGTAATCCACCACCTACCTCCCTGGCTTCTTCAGTCACTGACCTATATTCTAATCATGGACTCCATTCACCCACTCCTATCTATCACCTCCCTCTTTAACAATCCTTAACCCCCTTCTCCATGTCCCTCTCTCTTTTACCCCACCCTACTCTTCTGGCCAGCCCCCCACTATCCTTTCTCCCTCTCACTCCCCTATGTTTCCTCTCCCCTTCATATTCTTCCTTCTGCTTTGCCTCTGCACCACCCATCATCCTACCCAACCTGCCCCACACTCATCTGAATCCTTCCAGTCATACCTGCATTCCAATTGTCCCTTGCTGTCAAACCTCACCCAATTCCCCTCAAGTGCCCCCTCTGGAACACATGTTCCAGCTGTAAGATCACTGTCATTGATGGCCTCTTCATTTCTCTCTTCTCTGTTTCTCGTCCTCTGCCCTGTCTTTGTCCCCTCTGCTTTTCTCTCCCCAAAATAATTCCAAATCTCACCCCTACAGGCTTAACTCCCTCGCCCCTGCATCTGTAAAATAATCACTATGGAAATAGTTAACTCTGCCATTTTGAAGTGTCATCACTAGATGTTAGCACCTGGTGAGATGAATGGAAGTGGAAAGTTCATATCCCTCTGAGTTATTGTTTCAGGCTCTCTGCAGACTCAGGCAGGCGTTAATATTTGGTTACATTTGATTCACATTTGGAAGGTTTTTTCACACCATGAGGGCTATATATTTCTTTTTAATTCTTTTAGATTCTGCAGAATCTGAGGGTATGTCTACACTACGGGATTAATCCGAATTTAGATAATTCGGATTTGAGAAACAGGTTGTATAAAGTCGAAATGAGTGCGGCCACACTAGCACAGTAATTCGGTGGTGTGCGTCCAAGTACCGGGGCTAGCGTCGATTTCTGCACCGTTGCACTGTGGGTAGCAATTCCATAGCTATCCCATAGTTCCCGCAGTCTCCTGCGCCCATTGGGATTGTGGGTTAAGATCCCAGTGCCTGATGGGACAAAAAACATCGTCGCAGGTGGTTCTGGGTACAGCCTCACTCCCTCCCTCCCTCCCTCCCTGCATGAAAGCAACGGACGGCAGACAACCATTTTCGCGCCTTTTTTCCTGGGTGGGTGAACACTGCAGACTCCATACCACGGCAAGCATGGAGCCCGCTGAGGTCAAGACAGCACTCATGAATATTGCAAACACCTCGCGCGTTCTTGTGGAGTTTATGCTCAGCCAGGACCAGAAAAACGAGGCGAGGAGGCAGCGGCGGCGGCAGCGCAGCGACAAGCATGATGAGGACATGGACACGGACACGGACACAGAATTCAGTGAAACCACAGGCCCCAGTGCTTTGGAGATCATGTTGTTAATGGGGCAGATTCTATCCATGGAACGCCGATTCTGGGCAAGGGAAACAAGCACAGACTGGTGGGACCGCATAGTGTTGCAGGTCTGGGACGATTCCCAGTGGCTGCGGAACTTTCGCATGCGTAAGGGCACTTTCATGGAACTTTGTGACTTGCTTTCCCCTGCCCTGAAATGCCAGAATACCAAGATGAGAGCAGCCCTCACAGTTGAGAAGCGCGTGGCGATAGCCCTGTGGAAGCTTGCAACGCCAGACAGCTACCGGTCAGTCGGGAATCAATTTGGAGTGGGCAAATCTACGGTGGGGGCTGCTGTGATGCAAGTAGCCAAAGCAATCACTCAGGTGCTGCTACGAAAGTTAGTGACTCTGGGAAATGTGCAGGCTATAGTGGATGGTTTTGCTGCAATGGGATTCCCTAACTGTGGTGGGGCAATAGACGGAACCCATATCCCTATCTTGGCACCGGAGCACCAAGCCACCGAGTACATAAACCGCAAGGGGTACTTTTCAATGGTGCTGCAAGCACTTGTGGATCACAAGGGACGTTTCACCAACATCAACGCGGGCTGGGCGGGAAGGGTTCATGACGCTCGCGTCTTCAGGAACACTACTCTGTTTAAAGGGCTGCAGCAAGGGACTTACTTTCCGGACCAGAAAATAACCGTTGGGGATGTTGAAATGCCCATAGTTATTCTTGGGGACCCAGCCTACCCCTTAATGCCATGGCTTATGAAGCCATACACAGGCAGCCTGGACAGGAGTCAGGAGCTGTTTAACTACAGGCTAAGCAAGTGCAGAATGGTGGTAGAATGTGCATTTGGCCGTTTAAAAGGTCGCTGGCGTTCATTATTGACTCGCTCTGACCTCAGCCAAAGAAATCTCCCCATTGTTATTTCTGCTTGCTGTGTGCTCCACAATCTCTGTGAAAGTAAGGGGGAAACCTTTATGGCGGGGTGGGAGGCTGAGGCAAATCGCCTGGCTGCTGATTACGCGCAGCCAGACACCAGGGCGATTAGAAGATCACACCATGAAGCGCTGTGCATCAGAGAAGCTTTGAAAACCAGTTTCATGGCTGGCCAGGCTACCGTGTGAAATATCTGTTTGTTTCTCCTTCATGAAAACCCTCCCCCTTTACTGACTGATTTTCTGTAAGGAACCCACCCTGCCCCTTCCCCCAGCTTTCTTTCAAACCAAATAAAGTCACTATCATTTAAAAATCATTTATTCTTTATTAATAGATTAGAAAAAGAGGGAGGGAACCCGGGTGGTATTTGGGAGGAGGATTGCTGGGAAGGAAAAAGCCACAAAGAAAAGGTTAAAAAAATGACAGCCTTTTGCTTGGGCTGTCTACTGGGGTGGAATGGGAAGGTGTACGGAGCCTCCCCCCCCGCGTTCTTACACGTCTGGGTGAGGAGGATACGGAACATGGGGAGGGGGGAGGGTGGAACAGGGGCTGAAGCGGCAGTCTATTTTCCAGCAGCCGTTCCTGAACCTCCACCAGACGCCGGAGCAGCCCCAGCGTTGCATCCTTCATCCTCTGGTCTTCCTGCCGCCATCTCTCATCTCGATCGTCTCTCCTCTCCTCACGTTGGTCCCTCCTCTCCTCACGTTGGTCCCTCCTCTCCTCACGTTCACTGACTTCTTTCCTATACTTTGAAACTGTTTCCTTCCACTCATTCACATGAGCTCTGTCACTCCTGCTGGATTGCATAATTTCAGAAAACATGTCCTCCCGCGTCTTCTTCTTACGACGCCTTATCTGTGATAACCTTCGGGATGGAGGAGGGAGGCTTGAGGAATTTGCAGCTGCTGTAGGGAGGGGAAAAAAGAGAGAATTGTTTTAAAAGCTACATTTTGCAGAACAATGCTTATACTCTTTCACGGTGACCAACACTGTTCACATTACATAGCACATGTGATTTCTGTGCAAGGTCGCATTTTGCCTCTTAATGCTGAGTGCTTGTGGCTTTGCTGCTAGAGATCACAGGTCTGGGCAACAGAATTCGGCTTGCATGCGGCCATGGTAAGCCATTGTTTTACAGCTTCTGCACCCTCCTTTCCCACATACCAAGCATAGCCTGTAGAGTGCTGCAGAAGCCTGGCCAATCTCAGCCAGTTGGGGGGGGGGCAGTGTGGGGGGGGCTTGTCTGGGCCCCTTCAGGCAAGTAGAGTGCTGCGGTTTTTCTGTTAACATTCAGCAGCACCAGAAAACAAACTAACCCCCCCCCCCGCCATGAATTCTCTGGGATGATCACGGTACCCCTCCCCCCACCGCATGGCTGGTATCAGGGAAGATCCCTGCAGGCACCAAACTACCCCCCCCCCGCCGCCGACCCCCCCCCCTCGCCATGAATTCTCTGGGATGATCACGGTACCCTCCCCCCACCGCGTGGCTGGTAACAGGGAAGAACCCTGCTAGCCAAACGCGGAAAACTTCAGGGCCAATTTCCCATCTGCGCTTGGCTAACTGCAGGGAAGGATTTATTTTCCGCCACAGGCAAACAGCCCAGTAGGAACGGCCACCTCTGTCCCCTTAATTAAGTTCCCGTATTTCAACCAGGTTACCAGGAGTGATATCACTCTCCTGAGGATTACACAACAAGATAAAGAACGGATGTTGCTTGAATGCCAGCAAACACCGGGACCATACGCTGCTAGGCTTTGTCAGGCAATGATACCAGATTACTTGCTGCAAGCATGGCGTGGTCAAGTGTCCTACCATGGAGGAGGGAATAAGGATGCACTGCCCAGAAACCTTCTGGCAAGGCTTTCGGAGTACCTCCAGGAGAGCTTCATGGAGATGTCCCTGGAGGATTTCCGCTCCATCCCCAGACACGTTAACAGACTTTTCCAGTAGCTACAGACTTTTCCAGTAGCTGAACTGACCGCGAATGCAAAGTCAGGCAAAGTAATCATTAAAAACCGTTTGCTTTTAAAACAAGTTTTATATTTTAAAAGGTAAACTCACCTGAGGTCCCTTCCATGGGGTCAGAGTCTTGGGTACTGGCTTGGGAGGCTTGGGAGGGTACTTCAGTCAGGGTGAGAAAAAGATCCTGGCTGTTGGGGAGAATGGAGTGCTGTGTGCTCTCTGCAAGCTCATCCTCCTCCTCCTCCTCCTCTACCCCATCGGCAGAATCCTCAGGCGTCGAGACTATCCCCGACCCAGAATCCACGAACAAAGGTGGGGTAGTGGTGGCAGCCCCCCCTAGAATTGCATGCAGCTCGGCGTAGTAGCGGCATGTCCGCGGCTCTGACCCGGAGCGACCGTTTGCCTCCTTTGTTTTTTGATAGGCTTGTCTGAGCTCCTTGACCTTCACGCGGCACTGCTCAGAGTCCCTATTGTGGCCTCTCTCCATCATGCCCTTGGAAATTTTTTCAAAAGTTTTTGCATTTCGTCTTTTAGAACGAAGTTCTGCAAGCACTGAATCCTCTCCCCATACAGCGATCAGATCCAGTACCTCCCTCACGGTCCATGCTGGTGCTCTTTTTCGATTATCAGCCTGCATGGTTACCTGTGCTGATGAGGTATCTGTGGTCACCTGTGCTCTCCACGCTGGGCAAACAGGAAATGAAGTTCAAATGTTCGCGGGGCTTTTCCTGTCTACCTGGCCAGTGCATCCGAGTTCGGATTGCTGTCCAGAGCGGTCACAATGATGCACTGTGGGATAGCTCCCGGAGGCCAATACCATCGAATTGCGGCCACACTAACCCTAATTCGAATTGCTAAAATCGATTTTGGCGCTACTCCGCTCGTTGGGGTGGAGTACAGAAATCGATTTAAAGGGCCCTTTACATCGAATTAAATGGCGTCGTTGTGTGGACGGTTACAGGGTTAATTCGAATTAAAGCTGATAAATCCGAATTAAAGTCGTAGTGTAGACCAGGCCTGAGTATGTTAAACAGGCTAGATCTGGTCTGTGGTCTGGGTGTTCTCCACTGCTACTACATGCTCTATTTATTTTTTTCATTAGAATTTTTCCCTTTGCCTCTTGTGTTCTTTTCTCCACATTCCCTGCCAAGTGCAGTGCAAACCCAGTGATGTTCAACTCTGACGTAAGCTTTTCAACACCCAGTGTTTTAATGGGTTCTAAATTAGGCAAAACGAATTGACCCATCCTTGAGTAAAATGCACCAGAGGCGAGTGCATGTGTAAGACTGTAAATCCACTTTGGGATTTTAGTTACAGTAACCAAACCATTAGAGATTTCCTCTCACAGTTTATACTCAGCAGAAAACAAGACCATGTGTGATGCAGCAGTTACCATAGCAGCTGCCACAAGAAGATTTCATTAACTGTTCACAGCACGGCTTTACAGAGAATTATCAGGCAGCGAGTGAACTTTTGCACCTTTTAAAAATGTCTCTGGGGGCAAATATGTTGTCATCTATGGTGGAACAAGAGAATACCAATATGTTGTAATGAAATGTTACTGCACTGTTAGCCTCAAGCTGCCATGTCAGTGGCAATTTTGAAAAGTACTGCACACCTCTTCCTTTTACCTGTCGGGTGGGTTTTGTTGTTTTGTTTTGTGCAAAAGGCAGCAATGCGTTGGTGGTCTTGGCCCAGTGCCTAATGGCCCATGTTCCATCCATCCCTACATCCCACCGCAATTGGATACTTTGTCAACAGCCTCAGGAGAGAGGCTAACGTCTGAAGGGCTGTGCAGAAAGAACTGTTAGTATTAATAATTTATATTATGGTAGTAGCCAGAAGTTCCAACCAGGATCACAGCCTCATTATGCTCTATGCGGTACAAACACCAAGGTAGACATGGCCCCTATTCCCAGTGCCTTTGGGGTTTGGCTTGTTCTTAAAATCTGCTGCCAGCTGTGTAAGTATTTCTTTCAGACACAGAATGTGGCAGGGTAGTATTGAGATTTCCTATCACAAGGAGTGACTTTGGGCTTGCAAGCTAGAAGAATGAGCAACATATGAAAGGGGCTGGGGTGGGGTGGGGTGGGAGGGAGACAGCTATATTCAATTTTTTTAAAAAAATGATAAAATTAATTACATTTAAAATTGTCTATATTTGTAATCGCTTCCTTCAGTAAATGTTTGCCTTTCCCAGCTGCCTGCACCAAATGCTCCATGGCTTGGTTATTTAAAATATTTTGTAAAAATCGAACAATGGTGCTAACTTGTATGTAACACCACCACCAGAAATATGAAAGTGCAGGAAACCAGCAGATAAAATGTCAAGTAAACAAGCTCCATGCAGCAGTCTGAAACGTAATGCATGTTCCGTACAGCGCACATTCCCAACGCTACACACATTGCTCTGCCGTCCAGTTACAAAACAGAAACTGCAGCCTTTCCTGGGGCCAGAGGGGGAAGTGGGACTCCACCTTACACAGGTGCAGGCTCATCCTAACCAATGCCCCACATCTGCAATGACAGGTTTCCCCTTCAGCGCCTCTTCTTGGCTACTCTCTGGCTTCTGAGCAGGCAGCCAAGGTTTCCTCCCCCCCCAACTTCCCACTGCTCTCTGCTCTGGCTCCCACTGTGCCTTTCAGTGCAACACAATGGGGAAGGAATGGCCAGTACTGCTGCTTCCTGACCCTCAGGAGCAGCATGTTCCACCCGCAGGAGGCAGCAGTGACATGGGAGATACAGGACCAGAGGGAATACAAGGAAATGTAATGAGAGTAGGGACAGAGAAGGGGAAGCCAGATCACTGTGGGGAGCGGGTCAGTGATAAAGCGTAGTGTGGTAGCAAAGAGAGAGACAGTGGTGAAGAAATGAGATGGAAGAGAGATTGCAAGGAAAGTAAACAGAACAGATACAAACAGGGGAAGGATGGTCTTGTAGCTAATGCACAAGCTTAGGAATCAGACTTCTAGATTCCATTTCCAGCTCTGCCACTGATCAACGATATGACCTTGGGAATGACATGTCACCGCTTTGTGCCTCAGTTTACCCATCTGTAAAATGTGAATGATAATGCTGACCTACCTCAAAAGCAGGTGAAAGCACCATAAATTCCTGGGATGGAAGTATTATTATTATTGTGGGGGGAAGGGCTGTACTGGAGGAAGCATGCTCACTTCCCATAATCACATCTGCAAAAATGTCACCAGAGATGCCGCTGAGAGCCTGGCAGTGATGCAGGCTCCACTCAGTGTATTTGGAAGGAGCATACAGTCCTGCTTATAACTACAGGATCTGGCCCTTAATTTTTCTTTCTTGCGTCACTGCCTTACGGATGTGACTTGTTGACAAAAGCTGGTGACCGCCCTGTAATTATCTCTTTCAAACACAGAACGTGGCAGTTAATATTGAGATTTCCTTTCACAAAGGCTGACTTTGGACTATCAGAAGAGTTATGTAAAAATAGCAGAGTGGTTATTTAACCCAAATGTGGTGCTCTTCCAGGTGTCAGGTAGGTCATTTAAAACTTTTTAAAACATCCACACCATATGTACCAAAATAGCCATATGAAGAGCCATTAAAAAAGTATCCATAACTAGAAAACTATCATGTTTTAAAAGAAAATAAATTCTCTGAGAATCAGAATTGAGCCAGACCTCAGTAAGGTATCATTTGCTTCCTGTTTACTGCAAAAGTACAATGAGGCTTGGCTTTGGGCCCCACCTTTTAGCATCTAAAAATAGAGCAATGAACTTGTGGCACGATGGCCATGTCTCTCAGAAAAGCAGAAGTTAAGATTCAGAAACAAGCATATTAAATAAGACATACATTTTATTCTGTTTAAAGCAAAACAGATTTAAATAGGTAGAGGGGTTTTTCCTGTTTATTTTTGCATTTTTAAGACGCCAGATTTAGGATGATTTGATTTGTATTAGGTCAGACCTATACAGGAGTTTATTATTGTCAGTTATTATAATTAAAACCACTGTAAGGCACACATCACCATAATTACCTAGACAGCATTATCCGAGGTGTCTGATCTACAAGATACATGCAGTGTTGTTATAGCTGTGTTGGTCCCAAGATATGAGAGAGACAAGGTGGGTGAGGTAACATCTTTTATTGAATCAACTTCTGTTGCTGAGAGAACAAGTTTTCGCGTGTACACCAAGTTCTTCTGCAGGTAAGAAGAGCTCCGTGTGAGCTCAAAAGCTTGTCTCTCTCACCAACAGAAGTTGGCCCAATAAAAGATGTTACCTCACCCACCTTGTCTCTCTGATCTGCAAGTTGGTCAGGATAGAATGCAGGGCTATGCAGATAATTACAACATGTGCTGACATACAGATGTTTAATCCATAATCCTGTTTCTTACCTAAAGAATGCTCAGTCTAGACTCCAGATGTTGCATTTGAAATGAACTGCCTGGATCAGTAAATTACACAGACACACACTCTCGCACTTAATTTGCCCTGATATGCCAGCAAACTGACCTGGGGCCAAATAATGCCCTTGGTTTACATATGAAGCTCTGGGGACAACAGTTGATTGCATGGGTGTAAATGAAGGCAGAATTAGTCCTCTGAAGTCCATTAAATCCAAAATTAAATTATGTGAATTAAATCTGAAACAATTGCTCTTAAACCATAGCTATTTTTAAATTTTTAACTCTTATGTCAAAGTTGTTTTTTATATTTCCCCTAAACTCTTTTAGTATAACGTCTGTGTGTGTTTGGTGGGGCTATGACTGAACCATGCTCTGTGGAGCTCTCCCAGACAGTGGGTGACGAATACTGTGGTTTTGTCTGAAAATAGCTCATTAGTTTCCTTTTCTCTTTTCAGGAATTGTTTCTTCTCTTACTGATTTTTTCCCTGATGCTTTTATTTTATTTTTAGGGTTTTTTTTATTCCTAATGCAAAATATATTTTTAGTTATTGTTTTTAATGACTGATAATCCTAACTAATTGAGCAGAGGGCTGGTGCCTCCAAAATTTCTCCCAAACAGGTAGGATGGGTTACTGCTTTGCTATTTGTGCTTGTACCAGCACCTAAGTCCTTTTTCCAAGCCAGATCAAGCTCCACAGATCTGTTTATATGGATCTGCCCAGCTGCATAGATGGGGTGGCGTGGGAAGCTGCTTCAGCACCACCCTTCTACTCTCGCTAGATTTGGAATGGGATCTCCATAGTTCCAAGGATCTGTACATGTGGGGCTGTGATAAGAAGGAGGAAGACACAGGAGAAATGCATTGCCTGCATTTCCTATCGCGGGACTCCCGGGGCTGTCACACATGGGAAAATCACTGGCTCCATGCTGCCAGAGGGCTGGAGGAAAACCACAAGAGTCCTCAGCAATGCTGTGGGGATGCAGTTTCTCCTCCTGGATGCCTCTTTCCCTCCTATAAAACCCTGAGATCCTCACACATACCAGGGTATCCACCAGGTTGTGAGGCCTAATCACACAGTGTATGAGTCCCCTGACTCCCACAATAGGCAAAATCTGACCCTGGGTTTTTACCCAGTCCTTATTCCAGCAAAGCTGACTGGGTGCAAAAGAGAATGCTACAAAAATATCTTAGCAGATATTACATTACAACAAAGTCACTGTACAATTCTCCACACTTGGCAGGCTTTTTTCAAGAGAGGTCCAGGACTGGAATAGCAAGACCATTGTATGGCAGGAGTGAATGGCATTGGCAGAGTGTTGTAGGGAAGTTTGCACAGTGCCTGCCTGTAGTATGCCTGGCTCTAGTTGGCTTTGATAGTCACTTAGCACTACATTCATTCTGCAACTGAAAAATGGTCACCTCTAGTTGCTAAATTGTAACATGATGTGAATTAAAATGTTCAAGTTAAATCCTACCAGTTCCATGATTTGTATATATAAATAGAAGCACTAATACAGGACGGTGTTATTTCTAAGCTCTAGTCTACACTACAGAGTTAGGTCAATGTAATCTGTAAACTAACTCTGTAAGGCCTTGTCTACACTACGAGAGTAGTTCGAATTTACTTGCATCGAATTTTTGGAATCGATATTGCAAAGTCGAACGTCTGTGTCCACACTAAGGACAGTAATTCGACTTTGTAAGTCCACACTAACGGTGAAAGCGTCGACATTCGAAGCGGTGCACTGTGGTCAGCTATCCCACAGTTCCCGCAGTCCCCTCTGCCCATTGGAATTCTGGGTGTAGCCGGCAATGCCTTCTGGGTAACAAAATGTGTCGAGGGTGCTTTTGGGTAACTGTCGTCATCCGTCCATCACTCCCGCCCTCCCTCCCTGAAAGCGCCGGCGGGAAATCAGTTCGCGCACTTTTCCAGTCATTGACAGCGCGGATGCCACAGCACTGCGAGCATGGAGCACGCTGCGACCATCGCTGCAGTTGTGGCTGCTCTCAACGCCTCGCAGCTTATCATACAGGTTTCCCTGAGGCAGATGCAGAAAAGTCAGGCGAGGAGGCTACGGCACCGCGGTGATGTCCTGAAGTCGAGTAGCACAGACCTCTCAGAAAGCAGGGGACCCAGCGCCGAGGACATCACGATGGCAATGGGCCATGTTGATGCCGTGGAACGGCGATTCTGGGCACGGGAAACAAGCACTGAGTGGTGGGACCGCATAGTGCTGCAGGTCTGGGATGAATCCCAGTGGCTGCGAAACTTTCGCATGCGGAAGGGAACTTTCCTGGAACTTTGTGAGTTGCTGTCCCCTGCCCTGAAGCGCAATGACACCCGGTTGCGAGCTGCACTGAGTGTACAGAAGCGAGTGGCCATAGCCCTCTGGAAGCTTGCAACGCCAGACAGCTACCGGTCAGTCGCGAACCTGTTTGGGGTGGGCAAATCTACCGTGGGGGTTGTTGTGATGCAAGTAGCCAAGGCAATCGTTGATGTACTGCTGCCAAAGGTAGTGACCCTGGGAAACGTGGAGGCGATCATAGATGGCTTCGCAGCGATGGGATTTCCAAACTGCGGTGGGGCCATAGATGGAACTCACATCCCTATCCTGGCACCGGACCACCAGGCCACCCAGTACATTAACCGAAAGGGCTATTTTTCCATGGTGCTGCAAGCACTGGTGGACCACAGGGGACGTTTTACCAACATCTACGTGGGATAGCCGGGCAAGGTTCATGACGCTCGTGTTTTCAGGAACTCTGGTCTGTTTAGACGGCTGCAACAAGGTATTTACTTCCCGGACCACAAAATAACTGTTGGGGATGTGGAGATGCCTATAGTCATCCTCGGGGACCCAGCCTACCCGCTAATGCCCTGGCTCATGAAGCCCTATACTGGCGCCCTGGACACTGAAAAAGAACTCTTCAACTACCGGCTGAGCAAGTGCAGAATGGTGGTGGAGTGTGCTTTTGGCCGTCTCAAGGGGAGATGGAGAAGCTTACTGACTCGCTGTGATCTCAGCGAAACCAATATCCCCATTGTTATAGCAGCTTGCTGTGTGCTCCACAATCTCTGTGAGAGCAAGGGGGAGACCTTTATGGCGGGGTGGGAGGTTGAGGAAAATAGCCTGGCTGCTGATTACGCACAGCCAGACAGCCGGGCGATTAGAAGAGAACAGCGGGAAGCGCTGTGCATCCAGGAGGCTTTGAAAGCAAAGTTCCTGAGTGAGCAGGGTAACCTGTGACTTTAAAGTTTGTGTACAGAGAAGCTGAACCTGCCCCCATTTCTTTACCCAGTTAATGTTGACTATCCTACCCAGTTACATACCCCCTTCACCGCCTTCCAACACACGTTTCGAAATAAAAATAGTTCTACTTTGTTAATGCACACCGTTTTCTTTAATACTGTTTTCGCGGGAATTTTTTAAAACTGGGACGCAGACTGTGCTGCGGAGCGGGTGTAGTGTAGTGACGCGAATGAAGCTTCTAAACTCAAGGATTGACAGGCTCCGCTGCGGTGGGATGGTTGTTTCAACGGAGCCTGTCACCCCTCCTGATCGGGACTGTGTGTATGGGGGGGCTATGTGACTTTGTGGCAGGGGGAGGACGGTTACAGATCCCCTGCTGCGTGGCTCTGTGATCCTGCATAAGGACCGCCGCTTAAGATCTGTAACTGCCCTCCCCCGCCACAAAGTCACAGAGCAACCCACCCCCCACCACATAACATGAAAACAACCTCCCAGACTAACCAGGGTAACTAGTCACTGCATCACTGCACTGTGTATGTGCCCTGCTGCTGTGCCTGCCCCCGCCTATGTACCCTGCCAAAGGCGACTGTCCTGTCCAATTACCAACCCCCTTTCCCCTCCTCCTCCAAAAGAACATCATTGAAACAGTACTTAACATGAACGTATTTTTTATTATCAACTACACATGGAACTGGGAGGTGAAACTTGGACGGGGGCTTGTGTCAGGCGGGAAGGAAAGAACTTTTCAAGTTTTGGGGAATGAGAGCCTTCTGCTACTAGAGCTCTCTGCAGGGGTGGAGTGAGAGTTAGCAGGGACTCTGCCGCCTCTCCTTCTTTGCACTTTGGGTGAGGTGGGTATGGGACTTGGTGGCGGGGGAGGGCGGTTAGAGATGGACTGCAGCGGGGCTCTGTCCTCCTGCCTCCGTTCCTGCAGAACATCCACAAGGCGCCGGAGCGTGTCTGTTTGCTCCCTCAGTAGTCCAAGCAGCGTTTGAGTCGCCTGCTGGTCTTCCTGCCGCCACCTCTCCTCCCGATCCATGTTTGCTTGCTGCATTTGGGTCAATTTCTCCCGCCACTGGGTCTGCTGTGCTGCCTGGGCTTGGGAACAGGCCATAAGTTCAGAGAACATGTCCTCCCGTGTCCTCTTCTTCCTATGCCTAATCTTCGCTAGCCTCTGGGAGTGTGATGCCAGGCTAGGTTGTGAGACAGTCGCAGATGTGGCTGTGGGAATGGGAAAAAGGGAGTGAATTCCTCAGAAAGATAAATGTAGTTGTGAACAAAGAACATAGTCTTTCTCTGTGAACAAGACCATGCACAGCACCTATCACATGCGCACTCAGCACAAGGTCGAATTCTCGGCCTTCGCATTCAGTGCCTGGGGTCTTCCACAGCACATTTGAGAAGCGGGGCAGCACAACGGAATTTCTGTTGCAGGCAGACATGGTAAGCCGTAGACTTGTGGCAGTTTAAAACTTTTATATTACCACTGGCCTCATTTCACATTTAAAGCAATGTCAGTCCCTGCTGCCAGCAATCCGGCAAGCGGGAACTCTGCCCCTGTCCCACCCCCTCGCGGCTGTCCCCAGGAACGATCCCTTTCGGCAGCCCCTCTCCCGCCTCCACCGCGTGGCTGCAAACCAGCTGTTACAGTTCTGTAAAGGAACGAGCAAGCAGTCCCAACACTAACATTCCCCTACCTAATTCAAAGCAGGTCACCATGGGCGACATCACCCTGATGAGGATCTCTGACAGCGAGAGAGAGAGAATGCTCCGGGAAAGCCTCCAAAGACCAGGGCCGTATGCCGCCCTGCTGTGTAGAGCAATGATTCCCGAGTACTTGATAGTCTCGTGGCGCGGCAACGTGTCGTACTTCGGAGGACCCAATAAGGCCGCTCTCCCCAGGAACCTCATGCAACGGCTTTCCAATTACCTCCAGGAGAGCTTCATCGAGATGTCCCGGGAGGATTACTGCTCTATCCCTGCACATATAGACCGCATTTTACTCTAGCTGCAGTAGCAGGAACTAAACAGTAGAGCGGCTTGGGCAGGACAATCACGGAAAACCGGACATTGCTAGATTTTTTTTCAAAACTTGCACTGCCCATGACTGAACCGTTAAGTGCCTAGGGCAAAGTAATCATGAACAACCCATTCTTTTAATTGTTAATATTCCTGTTCTGTTAAAAATAAATGTTTAGATGTTTACAACACTTACTGGCTGATCCTTCCCCAGATTCTGTGTCCGGGGTAACGGCTGGGGACGCTTCGTAGGGGATCTCTGTAAGGGTGATGAAGAGATCCTGGCTGTCGGGGAAATCAGTGTTGTGAGCGCTGCCGACTGCCTCGCCCTCCTCATCTCCTTCCTCATCTTCCCCGTCCGCTAACATGTCCGAGGAACCGGCCGTGGACACTATCCCATCCTCAGAGTCCACGGTCAGTGGTGGGGTAGTGGTGGCGGCCGCACCGAGGATGGAATGCAGTGCCTCGTAGAAACGGGATGTCTGGGGATGGGATCCGGAGCGTCCGTTTGCCTCTTTGGTCTTCTGGTAGCCTTGTCTCAGCTCCTTGATTTTCACGTGGCACTGCGTTGCATCCTGGCTGTATCCTCTCTCTGACATGTCTTTTGAGATCTTCTCATAGATCTTTGCATTCCGTTTCTTGGAGCGCAGCTCAGAAAGCACGGACTCATCGCCCCACACAGCGATGAGATCCAAGACTTCCCGATCAGTCCATGCTGGGGCCCTCTTTCTATTCACAGACTGCACGGCCATCACTGCTGGAGAGCTCTGCATCGTTGCCAGTGCTGCTGTGATCGCCACGATGTCCAGACAGGAAATGAGATTCAAACTGGCCAGACAGGAAAAGGAATTCAAATTCAAATTTTCCCGGGGCTTTTCCTGTGTGGCTGGTCAGAGCATCCGAGCTCGTACTGCTGTCCAGAGCGTCAACAGAGTGGTGCACTGTGGGATAGCTCCCGGAGCTATTAGCGTCGATTTCCATCCACACCTAGCCTAATTCGACATGGCCATGTCGAATTTAGCGCTACTCCCCTCGTCGGGGAGGAGTACAGAAGTCGAATTAAAGAGACCTCTATGTCGAACTAAATAGCATCGCAGTGTGGACGGGTGCAGGGTTAATTCGATGTAATGGCGCTAACTTCGACATAAACGCCTAGTGTAGACCAGGCCTAAGTGTCTACTCTAAAATTTCACTCCCACTGACGTAACTCGCCTGCTATGCTGACTTAATAACAGCACCCCCGTGAGAGGCGTAGAGTTTGATGTAGTTAGGTCAACGTAGAATCAGTGTAGACACTATGTTCCTTACATCGACTGTTGCTGGCTTTCAGAAGCCATCCCACAATGCCCCACACTGATAGTTCAATCGGTGCAAGCGCTCCTGGTGAGGACCTGCATTGCCAACACAAGGAGCAAAGTGTAGACACACACAAGCGATGTAATTACTGCGGCGGTTGTATGCTGACTTAAGTTAGGTCGACTTAATTTCATAGCAGAGACATGCTCTAGGTGGCTTAGCCATTGCTATATACATAGTGCATGATGCTATGACACAGAATGCACAGCGCTTGATTATGAAAGAGGACTCAGTCTGGCCTCCTCTGATGTGCACACCAACAATTTCATGTGTGCTTTTTAATCATGAATAAGGGGCTTGCACATGTACAATCTACCAACTGTGCATGGAGGTATTAGTATCAATAACAATTGTGCTATACTCTCAACCAGGGCCCAGGGCCCCATCGAGTACAATACACAGGAGTAAAACAAAGACCCCCCCGCCCCGGGCCAGCTCCAGGGTTTTTGCCGCCCCAAGCGACGGAGGGGAAAAAAAAAAGCTGTGATTGGCGGCACTTCGGCAGCAACTCTACTGTGCCACTTTCTTCTTTGGCAGCAATTCGGCGGCAGGTCCTTCCCTCCGAGAGGGATCAAGGGACCTGCTGCCGAAGAGCCCGACATGCCGCCCCTTCCCCTTGGCCGCCCCAAGCACCTGCTTGCTGAGCTGGTGTCTGGAGCCAGCTCTGCCCCCTCCCCACCCCTGCTCTGGAGAGCTCACTGTTTAGACTCAGACTTTAAGCCCAGAGACCATTGTGATCATCTAGTAGGACCTGCAAATTGCAGGCCACAGAACCTCACCCACTCACTCCAATCATAGACCCATAACCTCTGGCTGAGTTACTGAAGTCCTCAAATCATGATTTAAAGGCTTCAAGTTACAGAGAATCTGCCATTTATGCGCCTTTAAACCTGCAAGTGACTTGTGCCCCAGGCTGCAGAGGAAGACAAAGAAACCCCAGAGTCTCTGCCAGTCTGACTAGGGGAAAATTCCTTCCCGACCCCAAACATGGTGATCAGATGGACCCTGAGCATGTGGGCAAGACCCACCAGCCAGGCACCTGGGAAAGAAGTCTCTGTAGTAACTCAGAGCCCTCCCCATCTAGTGTCCCATCTCCAGCCACTGGGGATTTTTGCTACTAGCAGTCACCGATGGGCCACCTGCCATTATAGGCAGTCTCATCATACCTGTCTTAAAGCCAATTATGATTTTTGCCCCAACTGCTCCCTTTGGAAGGTTGTTTACTAGGATGATCATACAATGCCACGGATGGATAAACAAACCAAATGATGGTACACAAAGTAACAACAGAAGCAGATATGTTTGTCAGCATTGTCTCCACAGGTGGCCACCAGTCTACTCAATGCTGTGATTGCTGCAAAAAATCTAAAAGATGTCTGTACATACACAGAGAGAGTCTGTCTTGAAGCCTCTTTCAAAATTAGACCCTAATTCTCGAGGAATACCCAGTATAATATAGTTAATATACTATAATACCTGCTATAATATAGTTAATGGACTATTTTTCTAGAGTATCTTTTTCTGACTAATTTTTTAATTAAATTTTCATAAAGAAACAAACAATAAAAATGCAAAAAGGTAAAGGACTTACAGCTTGTATATGTCACCAAATGCCACATACTTCACAGGATAGCCAATACATTTTTTTAAAAAAAGTTTACTTGTAGTAGCAATAATGTCTACTCTGTAAACAGTGTGCATTTGACTTATTTGTACTCTATCCTTGTGCTTTTGTATTTCCTGTGTTGTCTCTCTAAGTCGGAAATTCTTAAAGATTTTTAAAACAAAAAAACCCAACCATCCATGAAGTGCAGGAGAAATTTGATTTGCTTGTAAATAATACGCCAGTCCAACAGTTCAGTAGATTTTGTACTTTCCAGCTAAATTCTATAGAGGGGTCTTGTGTCATGTTTGGACAGCTGTTGCTATTAAAACTCTTGCCAAGTAAGTTAAAAAAAAAAAAAGCCACCTTCAAACTGCCATATTAACAATTACCCCAGGAAATTTACAGGCACTTCAGTGCCAAATTCTGAAACCTTTCTGGAGCTTCCTTTAGGGTTACTTTGAAATCTATTTTATACTATAGAGTTTGCAATCACTTTGCTTTACCCCACACTTTCCTTTTCACATCACAGATCTACCACAAAGTAAGATTTTTTTTTTTAAATGTTATACTCAGGTGCTGGTGTATCCCAGTTTCTTTATTTTGAGAAAACTTCAGACCAGGTGTTCCATTTGGCGGTGGAGAAAAAAATTAGAGAATTGCACTGCTAAACGAAAATGAATAACTCCTCCACTGGTTGTAGGGCGATCTAAATTCCTTAATACTTCCAATGACTTCACTAAAACCAAAGGGGGAGGGGAGGAATGTATATTTAATGGAGATATTTCTCAAAATGTTCCTGGAGGGAGCAGTTCTTTAATTTAGCAAATGCCATGTTATAGACATGCACTCCTGCACATGCAAAGGGAAATGGACCTGTGCTGAAAGGCAGCCTGGAGATCTCAAGTCATTGAGGAGCATACAGAGAAGGCACAATCAACAGAGTCTTTCCTCTGTGTTATTCAAGTCAATCCCTGTTCATGCATTTTTTTCAGCTTAATAATATTGTTCTTTGTATTAGCTTTGTGTGTCCTCCATTGCTGCTCTTGAGGGATGGAATATCTGATGTTTGGAGCGCGCAGATGAAGCAGAGTTGAGACCAGCTATTTTATGAACTCAGCAGATCCATAACTAGAGTGGGATTCAAAGCATTTTGATGGAACTCTTTCTGAGCTGAATGAGAGAATTCAATGGGAATATGAATTACAATGGAGTAGGGGTTCCACATTTTTTCATAAGAGAACATTTCTATTTTACCCTCTTGCGGAGATTTTCCTCTTGGTGCCAGGCAGAACCTTCATTCAGGTCTCCCTACAACCCAATGATTCTATACCAGTTGAAAGTAAATCCGAAGCCACAGAAAACTTGGCAACATGAGTGCTGGATTTTTCCCCCTCTATGGTAACTGTCGTAAGGGTTTGGCATGCAGCTTACACCCAGTACTGAGAGGAGAACATTGTGACCATGTTAAAGCAGTCTTGTGAGACCTACATTTCAAATTACACTTTGGTTACCAAAGAGAGGTGTGGTCCGATGGTGTGACCACAGAGCTGAGAGCCAAAAATTCATGTGCTTTAGTCTTGGCTCGGTCACTGACTCCCTCCAGCGTGTTATTTAAACAACCTGCCTCCATTTCTTCACCCACACGATAGGGATAATGATACTTATTAACAGGTACCAAACTCACAGGGGGATGAAGAGGGTTCATTTGTCTTTCCATGTTTGGAAAAACACTTTGAAGAGCTGGGCAAAGGTTAGAATATTTTGCTGAAAAAATCAGTGCTGTTTGGCTTTGAATCTGGGAGAAACTTTTTAGAAAGAAATGGTCCATTTACCTAAGCTCTAAATGGTCATCTAGGATGCAGAATGCTCAGCCTACTTGATATCACTGAGCTGGATTGGATAAAAGACAAAGTGTGATTGTTGCAGTGGTTGGGGAACAAAGTAAAATGTTCTCTGGCCCCAGATGCTGGTTTATGCTTTATGACTTACTAAACTAGCTTACCAGGGAAAATTACATTAAATATTTTTTCAGCTCTTGTGTATACAGTAGGATTGTGAGAATAAATACTTGGCTAAGGGAGTGGTGCTATAAGGAGGGCTTTGGGATGTATGGCCACTGGGAGGCTTTTGGGGACAGACACCTGTTCTCGCGGGATGGGCTTCACCTGAGTAGGGAAGGAAATAGACTTCTGGGAGGGAGGCTGGCTCATCTTATCAAAAGAGCTTTAAACTAGGAAGTTTGGGGAGAAGGTTGGGAGATGCACAGTTAATCTCCACGCCAGATTCCAGTATGGAAAAGGTGAGTAAAATGAGAGGAGACATAGCCGGGGAGACGAGATTGGACATAGGAAGGACAGGGGGGACGGGCGCAAGGAGGCCCGCAACATATAGTGCTACTAATGGGAGACAGGCTAAACGACATACATTAGGGTGTTTATACACCAATGCGAGAAGCCTAGGTAATAAAATGGAGGAATTGGAGCTCTTGGTCCAAGAGCAGAAACCGGATATCGTAGGAATAACAGAAACGTGGTGGAATGACGGTCACGACTGGAACACAGGTATGGAGGGGTATACGCTGTTTAGGAAAGACCGGAACAAAGGTAAAGGTGGGGGGGTGGCATTGTATGTCAACAGTGAAATAAGCTGTAAAGAAATAATAGTGGATGGATTAGATAACACAGAGTCCGTCTGGGCAATACTCACACTGGGTAATAGGACTACTAGAGCCTCTCCGGGGATAGTGCTTGGAGTGTGCTATAGACCGCCGGGATCGACCCAGGATATGGATAAGGAACTATTTAATGTGTTTAGAGAAGTAATTACTAATCGAAACTGTGTAATTATGGGGGACTTTAACTTCCCGGATATAGATTGGGGCACAAACGCTAGTAGTAATAATAGGGCTCAGATGTTCCTAGATGTGCTTGCTGATCAATTCCTTCATCAAGTGGTAGCTGAACCGACGAGGGGGGAGGCCACTTTAGATTTGATTCTGGTAAGCAGTGAGGACCTCGTTGAGGAAGTGCTAGTGGGGGACAATTTGGGCTCCAGTGATCATGAGCTAATTAGGTTTAAAATACATGGGAGGAGTAACAGAATTAAGTCAAAGACTAGGGTTTATAATTTTAAAAAGGCCAATTTTAACAAATTAAGGGGACTGGTAAGGGAAGTGGATTGGGCAAACGTATTAAGGGATCTAAAGGCAGAAGAAGCCTGGGATTACTTCAAGTTAAAGATGCATGAGCTGTCGGAGGCCTGCATTCCAAAAAAGGGAAAAAGATTACAAAGCAGGAGATTTAGACCGAGCTGGATGAGCGACCGACTCAAAGGGGTGATTAGGAAAAAACAGAAAGCGTACAAAGAGTGGAAGAGGGGAGGGATTAGTAAAGAAACTTACCTTAGTGAAGTCCGAGAATGTAGAGATAGAGTGAGAAAGGCCAAAGGCCGTGTAGAGTTGGACCTAGCGAGGGGAATTAAAAGCAATAGTAAGAGGTTTTACAGCCACATAAATAGGAAGAAAGCAAAGAAAGAAGAAGTGGGACCGCTGAAGACTATTGCCGGAGAGGAGATTAAAGACAATCTAGGCATGGCGCAATATCTCAATGAATATTTTGCATCGGTGTTTAATGAGGCCAATGAAGGTATTAGGGATACTAGCACCACTACAGAGGGGCATTCGGGATGGGGGATTACCGTATTCGAGGTAGAAACAAAACTTGATTGCCTTAATGGGGCTAAGTCGGGAGGACCGGACGATCTTCATCCGAGAATATTGAAGGAATTGGCGCGGGAAATAGCAGGCCCATTAGCGATAATATTTAATGAATCTGTAAACTCGGGGGTGGTCCCGTTAGACTGGAGAATAGCTAATGTGGTTCCTATTTTCAAGAAAGGGAAAAAAAGTGATCCGGGTAACTACAGGCCTGTTAGTTTAACATCTGTAGTGTGCAAGGTGTTAGAGAAAATTCTGAAAGAGAAACTAGTTGAGGACCTGGAGGTTAGTGGCAATTGCGATAAATTACAACATGGTTTTACGAAGGGCAGATCGTGCCAAACGAATCTGATCTCCTTCTTTGAGAAAGTAACGGATTTATTAGATAAGGGAAATGCGGTGGACCTAATATACCTGGATTTCAGTAAAGCGTTTGATACTGTACCCCATGAGGAATTATTGGTTAAACTGAAAAACATGGGGATCGATATGAAAATCCAGAGGTGGATAAGGAATTGGTTAATGGGGAGAATGCAGCGGGTCGTATTAAAGGGTGAACTGTCAGGTTGGAGGGAGGTTACTAGTGGAGTGCCTCAAGGTTCGGTTTTGGGACCCATTTTATTTAATCTATTTATAACTGACCTCGGGACCGATTGCAGGAGTGGGCTGATAAAGTTTGCGGATGATACGAAGGTGGGAGGCATTGTAAATTCGGAGGAGGATAGGGATATCCTGCAGGGAGACTTGAATGAGCTTGTGAATTGGAGTATCAGAAATAGGATGAAATTTAATAGTAAAAAGTGTAAGGTAATGCATTTGGGGATGACTAATAACAATTTTAGTTACAAGATGGGGACGCATTGGTTAGAAGTAACGGAAGAGGAGAAGGACCTAGGGGTCCTCGTAGATCGCAGGATGACTGAGTCGACAATGCGACGTGGCGGTGAAAAAAGCCAATGCTGTCTTGGGATGCATTAGGCGAGGTATATCTAGTAGGGATAAGGAGGTCCTGCTCCCGTTGTACAAGGTGCTGGTGAGACCTCACTTGGAGTACTGTGTGCAGTTCTGGTCTCCCATGTTTAAAAAAGATGAACTCAAACTGGAACGGGTGCAGAGAAGGGCCACTAGGATGATCAGAGGAATGGAAAACCTGTCGTATGAAAAGAGACTAGAGGAGCTTGGGTTGTTTAGTCTGACAAAGCGAAGGCTGAGGGGGGATATGATTGCTATCTTTAAATATATTAGAGGGATTAATACAAGGGAGGGAGAAGAATTATTCCAGCTTAGTACTAATGTGGATACGAGAACGAATGGATATAAACTGGCCGTGGGGAAGTTCAGGCTTGAAATTAGACGAAGGTTTTTGACCGTCAGAGGGGTGAAATATTGGAACGGCCTTCGGGGGGAAACGGTGGGGGCGACGGACCTGTCTGGTTTTAAGATTAAGTTAGATAAATTTATGGAGGGAATGGTTTAATGGTAAAACATAGTAGTCAAGGAAAACCAAACAATGGTAGGTAAATCGTATAATGGCTGACAGGGGTCAGGCTGGTGACTCTTGCCTATATGCTCGGGGTCTGACTGATCGCCATTTTTGGGGTCGGGAAGGAATTTTCCTCCAGGGCAGATTGGCCGAGTCTCTGGAGGTTTTTCGCCTTCCTCCGCAGCATGGGGCAGGGATCTCTAGCAGGAGGGTCTCTGCCGATTGAAGTCACCTAAAACAGGATTGGGGACTTCAACAGCAGAGTCCAGGGAAGGGGTAGGGACGGTTTTATGGCCTGCAGCATGCAGGGGGTCAGACTAGATGATCATAATGGTCCCTTCTGACCTTAAAGTCTATGAGTCTATGAGTCTATGAGGACATTCTTCTTCCAGGAGCACTGCCTCAGCTCATCCTCTGGAGGTGTTTGTGTTACCATTACCATGGTAACAAGAGGATTAAATTGGGACTTTAAAAAATTGTGCAGCGAGGCGTGGATGGGGAGTAAAATTGTAGAACCGTGCACTGGCCTTTAAGGGATCTGTTGCTTCTATATTAAACATGTGGAGCAGAAATTCCTGGTGCCACTGCCTAAAAATAGCACTTCAGCCTTTATTATTGCACAGTGACTTTTATATATATAAAAATCTAGCAAGTCTTAGTTAAAGCAGATTGCAGAAATGGAAGAGTCTGGAAATCTACCTTTGTCTAGGTTGAGATCTGTCTCTCTTGCCCTGCCTGGGGGATGGTGTTTTCATGAAACATAGCTGTTCCGGAGCAACGTCCATGATGATGGTTCTATGTGAACTGTGTTATAACACATGGACTTGAGCTGAAACTTAAAATCTGAGTCCCCCTAATTTTCAGGGCTGGGTTTCAAATCTTTGGCTCTGAACCTGCCCCTTTAGTTTCAGTGGTGGTGTGAGGCCTACTTTCTAGATTTAGTTTGAATGCCACTCTGTGATCATGCAAGATTTTGCTGCTATCCTACCCAAATGCTAGCCCTGGCCAGATGGATAAAGCCTATCAAATAGAATGGGGATGAAACCAAAATATTCTGCAGAAATTAATCTAAACAACCTATCAAACTGAAAGGAGAATTATAGTCCTGCTATGGAATTCAATAGTACTGCCATACTGATCTCTAGATAGTCCCCAGAGAAATGTTCCATAAAGGCAGGTTTGGCCTTGAACCTTAATTCAGAACCATAGCCTAAAACTAAACTAGGTCTGGTGTTGAACAGTCCCTCCTCAGCCCATCCCTGGTTATGCTATAATTCCAGATCCTGGTCATAACAGTTTGCATCCATGTGGACAGCTGTGCTAGGCAGTAATTGGGTCTTAAAGATGATTTTCAAGTCCAGTTGCAAGCCCAAGGTTAATCTGATCTCTGCCTAGAGAATTTTCATAAACCAGCAAAAAAACATTGTCTCATTTCATAAGGGGAAGGCAGGGAAGCACACCAGTCAGTTTCACTTTTAGGCAGGACATGTGCTCTTTCAGGTCTTCTTTTGTAATTAACTATTTATTTAAGCCCAATAAAGAATTTCCCCCCGTTTGTTTGAGGGCTGGATAAATAAACCTAAACAACACTGAGTCAAGCCAGGACTTGCAAGTTAAACATTTACCGAGGGCCGGTGCAAGGAAGTTTCGCGCCCTAGGTGAAACTTCCACCTTGTGCCCCCCTGCTGCCCCGCGGCAGCTAACCACACTCACCCCCCCATCCCCACGTCAGCTAACCCCGCCAGCCTGCCACCCTCCCCCACCTGGGAAGCCCCTCCCACCCCCCCGCAGCAACTACCTCCTCTGCAGCTAACCCCGCCTGGGGAGCCCCCGGCGGCAGCTAACCCCACCCGGGGAGCCCGCCCCAGCTCCCCTCCGCTCCGCCTCCTCTGCTGAGCACGCCAGCGCCGCTCTAATTCTCCTCCCCTCCCAGGCTTGCGGCGCCGATTAGAGGAGAATTAGAGTGGGGGCTGTGTGCTCAGCGGAGGAGGAAGAGTGGAGGTGATCTGGAGCAGGGAGCAGTTCCCTTGTGCGCCCCCCCACCGTTACTGCAGGCGACCCTCCCCGCCCCAGCTCATCTCCACTCTACCTCCTCGCCTGAGTGGGCTTTTAGGCGCTTTCAACCACTAGGCGCCCTAGGTGGCTGCCTAATTTGCCTAGTGGTTGCACCGGCCCTGCATTTACCAACTCCAAGCATTTTCAAGCTTCTGTTTACCACTGTCTCAGATGTTTCGCTGCAGACTGCAGTTCATGTCTCACCTTCTGACACTTTTTAAAGGCTAAGTTAGGCAGGTCCTGCTGCATTCAATTAGTGGACTGATGGTCCTTCAGTTCTGTGTGAGCCAGCATTTGATAATTTTCATGGTCTCATCATATTTAACAGCCTTTCCAGCACTGTTCCGCTATGTGCTTGCTGCTACTTCATAGCTAATTACTTGCTCTTTAAATGCGGAGTTAGGCTGGCACCACTGCATTCAGTTAAGAGACTGATACTTTAAAAATACAAGGTTCATTTTTAATTCCACCATGCTTGCAAAGGATAATTTAATGAACGGCCAGTAAACTGCCAACTCTCTTCCCTGCACTCAGCCCAGGTAACTCAGATGGTTGATTGGCAACTTTGTAGGAACAGAACAGAAGCAAAATAGCCCAAAGGCAACAGTAGATTCTGTACCAATGGCATTCCCCATTGAGTGGCGGGGGAGGGTGAATGGATCCAGGTAGTGGTGCATCCTGTGCCCTGGCCCCTTGTTCATCTTGCTTCCAAAGAGCCAGTCTGTATGTGTTTCTCAGGGCGCTTCGTGGTGCTGGGCTCCACAGCATGGTCTAAGGCAGGGGTCGGCAACCTCTGGCATGCGGCTCGCCAGGGTAAGCACCCTGGCGGGCTGGGCCAGTTTATTTACCTGGTGACGCAGCAGGTTCGGCCAATCGCAGCCCCCACTGGCCCGCAGTTCACTGTCCCAGGCCAATGGGGGCGTTGGGAAGCGTCGTGGGAGAGGGATGTGCTGGCCGGGGCTTCCCGCGGCCCCCATTGGCCCGGGACGGTGAACCGCGGCCAGTGGGGGCCACGATCGGCTGAACCTGCCGCGTCAGCAGGTAAATAAACTGGCCCGGCCTGCCAAGGTGCTTACCCTGGCAAACCGCATGCCAAACGTTGCCAACCCCTGATCTAAGGTGACCAGATGTCCCCGTTTTATAGGGATAGTCCCGATATCCTGGACTTTGTCTTATATACGCGCCTACCCTGTTTCCCCGAAAATAAGACAGTGTCTTATATTAATTTTTGCTCCCAAAGATGCGCTAGGTCTTATTTTCAGGGGATGTCTTATTTTTCAGAAATGAAAAATGCCTTATTATCGGTGGATGCCTTATTATCGGGGAGGTCTTATTATCGGGGGGATGCCTTATATTACAACGAGAGGCAAAACTGTAAGTAGGCCTTATTTTCGGAGGATGTCTTATTTTCGGGGAAACAGGGTATAACCTCTCACTCCAATCCCGATTTTTCACACTTGCTGTCCGGTCACCATATGGACTTCTGTCATTGGTCCCCTAGCCCTCGGTGCAGTGGAATCCCACCACTTCCACTGTGTTACAGGGCCCCCCACAGCTGCAGGCAAGGAATTCATCTGTCACATTCCTAGGCCATACGTTGAAGGACTTGGATCGTACTAGGCAGTTCCAGCTGACACCATAGGACACTGAGAGGCTTTTTAATCTTCTAAGACCTGAGATCAGAGTTCTGTGTTTCTCCTGCTGTTGGGGTTATTCCTTACTAGTGGAGAACATGACATCCCCTGGGCAAAACCCATGCCAGCTGACCCAGGATTGGGGAGGGACAGTTTGGAGAAGAAGGTGAGCAGCAAAGAGGTTTGCACAGGAGGCTGCCAAAGTGCCCACATCTCCTGTGCCACTTAATGCTTTTCCCTGCCCACCCATGGATCTGGGTATGTGTAGGGTTTCCAGTTCAAGGGCTTGTAAAGTATGTGCTCACTACATGACCTGGAGAGCGGAGGACAGGGGCCTCACTTGTGCTGGGCCTGTTAGGGGAGAGCTCCTTGAAATATACATGCATTCAGCGGGCCTTTCGTTAGCTCAGTTTGAGAAGCCTGGGACAATACCTTCACATTTGTGGAATCGATGGGGATGCTGGGACATTTCTAGTATTTAGGGACATTTGTCAACCATATTCTTCACAGCTCAATAGCAAAGGGCACATCCTAGGGCACCTCCTATGAAAGGAAGCACATTCCTTCCCCTGGATAATGAAGAAATCTGCTGTGGAATACAGACACAACTGAGCCCGTTTCTCAGGTGGTGTACATTGGGGTCGCTCCACTGATTTCAATGCCAATTTACACCAGCCGGGAACTTGGTCCAGTTCGCATTATACAACCCAGTACAGGGTGTGTGCATGCTACAGGTCCCCCCATCTGTGTCCAATCCACAGAGGACATGAGTTGGTTGCAGCCCCACATAGAAAGCTTTAGCTCAAGCTGTAGCAGCTCATGCATTTAGCATTGTGGTCCTAGTGTGTTGACCGAAGTGGCAGCTGTCACATAAGTAGGGTGGTTTCTGGAATTTGAACTGCTGTTGGCCTCAGCTGTAGCAACTCCAGGCTACAATAAACACATGGAGAACTGAGTTCCAAAAATCCAGAATTCAGCTACTCAAAATAAAGAAGATCTACACTTCTTGGATAGAGTGGCAGACTCTCTTCAGGCCAACATTACATACTACATAGCCAATATTTTAGATCTGCCATAGATAAGAAAAGACCTTTTTTGGTGAATTAGATAATGGCTCCCTTCTGATCACTGCTGCATGCCTTGCTGTTGCATAGGTTCCCATATCCCCAAAACTTTGGTCTTTATATGAAATGCCTGCAAACAGAAAGGGATCCCAGAGAAAGAAAGAAAGAAACAAACAAATTATATTGAAATAACTGAAAGCTTCACGAGAGTGGAAATGAAGCAAAAGTCACTGCCATTGAATTTATTTTCACTAGTTCTCAGCTTTACAGAGATTCAGCAAAATGAAATTTGATAATAATCCCAGCTAGTTACAGTGTCCAAAAAGAGTGAAAATACCTTCAAATTGGATGAAACTTGATGCTGCCAGAACTTTGCTGAATCCCCCTCCAGTGTATTTCCAAATCACATTCCTCCATTACTCTGTTAAGTGCTGCCCAAAGAATCAACAATAAATCAAGTAACCTGCAATATGGTTCTTTTTATAATGCGTCTATAAATTTCACGGAACGATGGATTTCTTCTTATGAAATTTCAGTTGAGACATTGGAGGATACAAGGAACTCTTGGGTTTTACTGTATTACAAGTGCTTTGGTTAAAGAGACATTGTCATGGTAAAACCCTACTCCACTCCAGCCCTAAATCATCAATGTTATTCCAGGTTCACCTCCTATAGGAAAAAATGGCCTTTAAATCAGGAACTACAACTGTCTTAATCCCAGTTGAGCAATCTAATTACAACAAACATCGTGAAGGTGGCCATGGACGTGGTGAGCACAGGCATGCTTGCTACACCGTTCCTTCCTTCTTCCAGCCTGCTTTGTTGCTATGCAGCTAAGACAGTGTTCATTTTAAAATCAAGATGGGATGTTTTATGCTCCAATTCAAACAGGAATTATTTTGGGGAAGGTCTATGGGCTGTGTTATGAAGGAGGTAAGACTAGATGATCACAATGGTCCCTTCAGGCTGTGAAATGTATGAATTTAAATAAGTATTCCCATTGAATGGCTCCAGAGAGCAGCACTTCCATCACATTGTTCACTCTGCTTGTGTGTGATTGCCACAAAATGGGGGAAAGGCTGTCTTGTCTACTTAGATTGTAAACTCTTTGGGGGCAGAGACCATCTACTACTCTGTGTTTGTACAGTACCTAGCACAATGCAACTGCACTCTTGGTTGGCCATTAGGCACTACTATACTGAATATGATTAGCTTTCAATCTCCTGTGGGTTCCTGAAGGCAGGAGTGAAAGCAGGTTGGCTTGGCAAGGCTTGTTTCCTGGAGCATGAAACATCCAGCATTCTGGATTAGTTGTTTTGCCTCCAGCTCACCAGCCAGGACTTTTGTAAACAGGAATTTTCGATCATCAAAGTTTGGCTGTGGATGAAAATCCAAAATACTGGCTCCAAACCTCTTGAATGATCAAAATCTCATCAAAAACCACTTTTCCATGAGGTTGCTTGGATTTCAATATCCTGTCCCAGCCAGGAATTCTGTGAGACTAGTTTACAAGTGGACAGTGCCCCTTATTCACTGTTCATTTTTTTAAAATTTAACCAAGTGTCCGAGTGTGGTGGGCATTCCTTCCTGGCACTAGCTGCTGCCCAGCTGGGGCAGGACCAACCCAGATAGGTTCTCCTTGAGGTGTTCCATGCAAATGGCAGCATCACTTGCCCCAGCCTCTCCTGCATTGGCACCACTTTAGGCTGCTTCCTGTGCGGCTGCGCTAGTGGAGGAGAAGCACCCTGTAGGCACCCACACAAGACAGCCCCAGTTTGGCCCCATATGTGCATGCACAGTCCTGTTAGATCTAAATCTTACACAATCCAATTGCATCTCGCTTCCAAAGGTCAATCTCCTAGTTTTAATTTAAACTCAGCTTCTACCTAAATTGCACAGCCTCATTGATACTCCTGAGGAAAAAAAAACTGTGACCCCTGTTTGGCCTAGGGGGACTCATTCCTTACTTCTCCAAAAGGCAGTATAGCTATGGAATATTCTCACTTCCCCAGGCTCTGAGCACTGTGCCTGAGAGAACATGCACTGAAGGTCCATATCCCTGTACCTGTCACATCCATGAACCAATGGTATAGATCAATATATCTGTAAAGAAATCCACATCCCCATAAAAACTCTTTCATTCTATTTCACCAATAAAGTGTGAAACATTTTAAAGAGAGATTTCTTTTCACCAAACACCTTTCCATTACTTTTACATCTAATTTTAAAAAATAAGCAAAGATAAATATGATGCCTATATAGTCAAAATCTGAGCTTGGACCAGTTCTGGAAATGTGTAGTTATTTGCTAAGTAAAAGGATTTTACCGTTACGTGATACATTAAGCGTTCCCCTTAGAAAGCCTTTAATAAAGGAACTGCTTTGTTTCAGAAGGGGATTGTTTTGTGGGCTAAATCTATCTACCCCTTCATTAGAGTTTAAAGGGTCAAAGCTCTGAAGGCCAGAGAGCATCATTTGCAAATGGTAAAGCTGGCTTAACACTTCATGTAAATCAGGAATGGGCAGCTGGCAGCCCAGGCCTCTGGTCCACCGGATTGTTTTATTTGGCCTGCCACCACCAGCTTGGGCCAAGAAGGGAGCAGGGCATTGTAGGCGGAGAACCTCGCCTGAGCATGGATGCATGTCATGTGACATTGTGATGGGCTCTTTCTAATCTTCACTGTGAGAGCCAGTGTGCTGGAGCAGGGAGCTGAGCCTAGCCCCTTTGGGACAGGAGCCATCACTGCAGGGTGCGTTTGGGGCAGGCTCACTCTCCTCCCCCATGTCACACCTGTGGATGCAGGACCAGACCCTCCTGGTGTCACCCCCTCTCACCCACCCTGGAATAGAACCCGACCCCTCCAATGTATGGCTTGCCAAAGAGTTTTAGTGAAATTTGTGGTGCTCTACTACCTTAAAGCTGCCGGTCGCTGATGTAGGTAATAAATGATCCATCTATCTACCTTTCTGCATGTCTGTGGATGTGTGCCAATAAAACATCAGTTGATAGTACTGCAGCATAAGTAACTTTTGTCGTGGACAAAGTGAGGCAATTGTAAAGTGGCTTTTCAGGTCCAGCTCTTGCTCAAAATCTTCAGAGATGGTTAAGTGAGTCTATATAATATTTTTCAAATCTTTATTGTAATACCCTCTTAGAAGAATGGAAACCCTGGGCCAGATCCCCACTCTGCTGATTTAGACCAGCTAACAATGTAGCCCTCTATATCTAAGGTCCACAAAATGAGTGATTTGGAAAAAAAAAAAAAAAAAAAACCTCATTGATAGATGGGTAGATTTCAACAAACCAACCCTAGCTATTTAGGGCATGACTGTGTAACAGCTTTGCTCTGAAAACTATAACTGAATTATTATTGAGAGGTTTGAATGTACAAGGAATTCAGGATCAAACACTTAGGATGAGTTTTCTGAAGTCTATCTCCTTTAGGATGCTGTGAATTAAAAGTTCGACTTAAATATACAACACCAAATCCTTGCGAATTTTATTTTATCTTAACTCTTTGGAGATGATAGACATTTCTTGCATTCCATGCATTCATTTGTCTAGCAGTCTGGAAGTGGCACTGAGTGTTTATAAGTAGACAGTGCCTCTTATTCACTGTTTAATTTTTTTTTTAATATTAACCAAGAGTTCCAGTGGTGATTCCTGAATTTCCATAAAATCCAGATATTTAGCTAAGAGCACTGTCCTGTATTTATGAAGAGCCAGTTTTTTAAAAATGTAGAAGTCCAGTAATTATCATTAGAACTATTTATTAAACTTTGAAAATCAGCAAAGGATGAGCATTAGGACTCCATTTTCAGCTATGAGTGCAACCGTGGCCCCAACCGAAGTGCAAATTTCAGGCAGTTGTGTGCCTAATTACTGACTGGTATATGAAATCACCCAATTTGTGTGTGCAACTGTGGGGTTACAGAAAGAAAATCCAGGGGTGTCGGTGGGGGAGAGAGATGTTGTGAGCTCGCCTGCTTCACTGGAGGCTGAAAACTTGGTCAATATTACAGAGGCTTATTCATTAAATAAATAAATGGAGATATCCCATCTCCTAGAACTGGAAGGGACCTTGAAAGGTCATAGAGTCCAGCCCCCTGCTTTCACTAGCAGGACCAAGTACTGATTTTGCCCCCGGTTCCTAAGTGGCCCTCTTAAGGATTGAACTCACAACCCTGGGTTTAGCAGGCCAATGCCCAAACCGCTGAGCTTAGGGTTACCATACGTCCAGATTTTCCGGGACATGTTTGGCTTTTTGGGCCTCAAATCCCCGTCCGGGGGGAAATCCCCAAAAGCCGGACATTTCCGGGAAAATAGGGAGGGAGGGCCTGGCGGTGCTCGGCTGGGGGCCGGGGCCGGGAGTGCGGGTACTCAGCTGGGAGCCGGAGCCCCAGGGCCCGAGCCGAGCCGGGCGGGAGACACCGGGGCCAGAGCCTCTTGGACTGGGCCGGCCGGACGCTGGAGGGAGCCGCTCGGCCAGGGGGGCCGGACTGGGCTGCGCCGCACCCCGCCCCAGCTTACCTGCTGCCTCCCTGTTTCAGGCTTCCCGCGAACATTTGATTCACGGGAAGCAGGGGAGGGGGAGGAGCAGGGGGCGGAGTGTTCAGGGGAGGGGGCAGAGTTGGGGCGGGGCCGGGGCCCCATGGAGTGTCCTCCTTTTTAAAAATTAAAATATGGTAACCCTAACTGAGCTATCCCTCCCCCTTAGCATTTGAAAAATAAAATACCCATACTATCTCCCTACAAATGACAATGATTAATGCTTTATAAAGACCTAACGTGAATGAGCAGATCCTTTTGGGCTATTCAGCCTATTATGTAACACAGATTTCCCTCTCTTTTACATTTTCAGTATGTTTGCTCAAGTGTATGTGTGAAAGAGACATGAAAGAGAAATTTCAATTAAGAAACCAAGATAAGAAACACCTACAGAGATCAGAGCTCATAAGCTAAACTCCAGAGGCTGTAGAGAGCAAGGGAGGGGAAAATAGAAATTCAGCTCAGACGGCCTTTGAGATAAGAGTAATGGCCTCAGAAAGTCAAGGAAATCTAAGGGATGGTGATGAGGGACAGAAAGTTACTAATCTGTTCTGTCCTTCAGGCGTTTTACTGGAGACTGGGAACAACCCATGATACTTGGTGTAGCGATATGAGACTCACCCCTGTGGGGCCTCCTACTGGTCTCTGTCAGGAATTAGCTTGTCCAGCTTCTAGAGCACCCTCTGCAGGCCAGTGATCTGCTTTACCGCTGGCCCCCATGTCCCTCCCAGGACCCCGGTGCCCCTTTCTCTGGGGTGCTGCCCCTCTGGTAGTAACCCCTCAGTCTCAGGGTCTCCCCACCCAGGGAAACCCCCACCCCCTATCCCCACCTTGCCTCAGTGTAAGGCTACTGCCAGTCACCAACTAGCCTCCATTCCCTGGGGCAGACTGCAGTGTGTGCCACTCATCACTGGCAAGGGGGGTTTGGACCTACTGCTTGTGTCTAGCCTTGGGCTGGTCCCTACAACCCCAGTATCTGTTTGGCCTTATACTAGGTGGCAGCCGGGGGTTCCAGGCCAGAGCTCCCCAGCTCCCTTGGCCTTCCCCCAGCCCTGCGCCACTCCTGGTATCTTATTCCCCTGCAGCCAGGCCTGTCTCCCTCTACAGCTAGAGAGAGACTGTGTGCCTTTACTCCTGGCTCATGCCTTTATAGAGCCAAGTGGTCCCTGATTGGGGCGTGGCCCCCAGTTGAGACTGTGTTCCCCAATCAGCCTCACTGCTTTTTCTCCTCCCACAGCCCTTCTCCAGGGCTGTTTTAAACCCCTCAGGGCAGGTGCGGGTAACCACCTCGCTACACTTGGGCTGATTTCCCAGGCATTCCATCTCATGTAGTCACTTATACTTGTGCAAAGCAAGTGAAAAAAAGCCATCCTTCTGAACTGGCAGCATTTTACATACACCTGATGCAGGTGTGAGTGACCACACAAGTTGCAAAGACATGAAGGTCTGGCCTAGTATCTACTGTGTACCCAAGGTGACTCTGGGGTGGATAGGAGCGGCATGTGACCTCACGTTCTTCCCCCCTCAGATTTCTGACAGGGTTTATATGCCCTCCCCTGAACCTACTGCATACCACCAGAACCTTTAAATTGTGCTCCCCCGCCCCATTGTCAATAGTGACATGTTGTCTCTGCTGTGTACATTAATGTTTTAGCTATTATACAAGGTATAAAATAGCCTACACGGGGGCAAGTTAAGTCGAGCTGGGGCTCATCTCCACCGACACTTGGCACCATAGGTGCTGGAACTAGGGGTGCTGGCTTGAAGTGGTTTCTATCATAGGCAGGTTTCAGAGTAGCAGCTGTATTAGTCTGTATCCGCAAAAAGAACAGGAGTACTTGTGGCACCTTAGAGACTAACAACTTTATTAGAGCATAAGCTTTCGTGGGCTACTGCATCCGAAGAAGTGGGCAGTAGCCCACGAAAGCTTATACTCTAATAAATTTGTTAGTCTCTAAGGTGCCACAAGTACTCCTGTTCTTTTTGCATCATAGGCAGGGTTTACAGTTTGGTTCAATGGCTTTCAGCACCCCCACTATTCAAATTGTTCCAGCACCCTGCTTGGCACCCCAGAAAGCTTCAGTATCCTCAAGTGGGGCACTTCCCAGAGGTGAAAGAAAGCCAGTCCAGTCCGGTACAGCATACCGGCAAGAGCCAGTACGCCGTGCCGTTCTGGACCGGCTTCTGCGGCCTTTAAATCCCCACCGGAGCTCTGGCAGCCGGGCTCCCGCGGTGATTTCAAGGGCCCAGAGCTCTGCGGCGGCCAGAGCCCCGGACCCTTTAATTCGCCCCTGAGTCCCGGGGCTCCCAGCCGCCTCTGCAGCTGGGAGCTCCGGGGTGATTTAAAGGCCCTTGGGCTCCCAGCCACAGCCGGAGACCCGGGGCCTTTAAATCTCTTCCGGTTGAGGCCATGCCCCCGCTCAGGACTCCGGTGTACCGGTAAGTCTTTTAAGTTACTTTCACCCCTGGCACTTCCCCAAGCAGGCACTTTTTCCTGGTCAAACCTTGCCCTGCACTTTCATGTTTAAAGCCATAAACCACCCCTTCTTCCTCAGACCACAGTGGGGGGCAGGGCAGAGGGGAAAGAGAGGCAGCCTTTGGGTCAATATCTTGAGAAGCTGCCAAAATTCTACTATTAACTCCCCTCATTTTGCCACAGCTGTTTGTGTATAACAGGAATCTACAGCCAAACAATTTGCATAAGCCGATATCTGATTTAAACACACAATCAAAATGATGGAACACACCAATAAGGTACACAGCTGTGTGTTTATTTGCACACGCAATAGTAAGCATGTTGTTTTGAAAAATCAGTCCCAGTATGTTTTCCCCCCTTGATTTAATAAAGTTGAAATCCCAAAATATTAACAAAGAATATGTAAATATTTGCTTTATTACACACACACACACACACACACACACACACACACACACACGCACACACGAGTTCGAATGGTCTAGAAAATTCTACGATAAGCTCTCTCAAATGATCACATTGGTATATCTCTATCTTAAATATGGCCTTCCGGTACTAGAATATCTGAGCACCTCACACTCTTTAATGTATGTGTCCTCACAACACCGCTGTGAGGTAGGTAAATGCTGTTACCCTCTCCCCCCACTCTTTCCCATTTTACAAATGGAGAAATGAGGCAGAGAGAGACCAGGGCCAGATTTTGAAAGGTATTTAGTTGCCTAAGGGGATTTTCAAAAGTGCCTAACGAGGTAGGCGTGTATTTCCCATTGATTGCAATTGGAGTTTCAAGTCTTAAAATCCCCTCAGCACCAATCTATATACACCTACAGACCATTAAAAGTCTGGTCCTAAGTGATTTGCCCAAGGTCATGCAGTAAGTTTCTATAAGAGCAAAGACTTAAATCCAAGTCTCTGGCTAGTCCCCCAATTGTTGGGCCAGCCTTCCTCTCTCCTACATGCTTTGCTTGCACAGTTACAATCACTATGCACATAGATTAGGTTGCTGTTCAACTGCACCTGTAATTGTGAGTTCTCTGTATTGAAAATGCAGCCAATTTTGGCCTCAGTTTAGTAAAACTGAATAAGAAACTTCCCAGGAGTTTATCTAAAAAGCAAGTTATCATTCATTGCTGATTTAGTAGTTTCTGTCACCTGTATAAGTAGTGGGTATCACTCATTCCCCCCCCACTCGAAATCATCTAACTGTTCTGTACCGTTAGGTTCTTCATTTTACAGAAGCTGTCACAGAATTGTGTGGAATGCCAGGATAATAGTCCCTGGGAGAATCAGAGCCAAGGGACACAGAATTACTGCTCATGCATCTGACCACACTCTAGCTGCTGAATTTTTTGGTGGATGGATAGATAAATCAATAGACACATAAACAGACATATAAGAAACACAGTTCATTAAAGTTTATAGCTCTTTTAAATGGTAAATCTTGCATAGCATGGCTGTTTTGCACACAGCAGTCAATTAGATTGTGATTTCCTATGCAGCGTGGCAGGCGCATTAATCTTTAATACAACAAAGCTTTACGGTGAGACAGTGATGTTATGCCCCTGGTGCCCTAAGTCAAATCAGGCAACTGAACAAATTGAAAGTTTATTGAAACAATTCTGCTCCTCCCTTCTAAAGCTTTAGCACTGGGGGAGGTGGGGAACAACACATAATCCAGCTAATTCCTGGGAAACGTCTACTCTTTGAGGTTAGTGACAGTGAAAATACTAGCAACAGCTAATATTTTTCTGATGCGTTTGGGTCAGTTTTCTATTTTCAAAGGTACAGACTTTGCACATGCCACTTCCTAGGAGGAGGAGGGTCTTATGGTTAAAGCACAGGTTGGGAACACAGGAGATATGGATTCTGTTACTTGTTCTGCAACAGCTTTCCTGAGTGAACGTGGACAAATTTACATAAACCTCGCTGGTTAAGGGTATGTCTACACAGCACCTATCAGATGTGTGTCCCAGTGCAAGTAGACACACGCTAGCTCCGCTTGACCTAGTGCTCTAAGAATAGCAGTGTGGCTGGGGTGGCTCGGGCTAATTGCCAAAGTACATACCCAGGCAGTCAGGTGGGATTGTACTTGGGTGGCTATTCTGAGCCACTGCTTGCACCACCGTGGCCACACTTCTATTTTTAGTACACGGGTTCAAGCAGGGCTAGCACATCTCTGTCTACCCGTGCTGCGAATCTCACCTCCCAGCTGTGGTATAGACATTACCCTGAAAGTCTCCTGACTGTAAGAGAAGGATAATGATTCTTCTCAACCTCGCAGGGCTGCTGTGAAGTTTAATCCATTAATATTTGTAAAATTCTTTTATAATCCTTTGCTGGGAAGGTAAAAATGCACCCTTGCAGAGGGGACCTCACACAGCATAGAATGTTGTACTGAAAGGCAGCAGAGAGGACATCTTTGCAGGTACAGAGCTCCTTCTATTGGAGGGTAACGCTAATTTTCAGATATTCATTTAGACTGATGGCTCTTTATTAAGTAAGTGTTAGCTGAGGAACATGGAGTTTAAATGTCTTGCATAAGCTTCTGCAGAAAGTTTGTGGCAGGAATAGAACTTGTGTCGTGCAAGGCCTGGATGTGTGTGGTAACCACAAAGCCACCCTCCCTGTCTGTAGGGTCACTTCGGCCAGAAGTGTGACATTCCACACACGACATGCTGATCTGACACTCTAGAAGATAGAAAAACCCAGTTTCTCAAAATTGCAATGGGAAAAAAATGAAATTCATTTTCTTTTTGTTATAAAGAACAAATCAAACAGTGGAGCTCTACTGATTCACCTCAGCTAAGGAGCTGAGCCTACACACCTTAACAGTATATTTCTCAAAATAGGCAAGTTGCTATTTTCTGATTACTTAGAAAAATTATTAGGTGGCTGATGATGAGAGATCCAACTGTATATTTACTACTGTACACCCAAAGACTAGAGAGAAACTGCAGCACATTCAGGCACTTATAACTCCGACAAAGTCACCTTAGTATTAACGTCCGTCAACGACATGAGGCAGCTTTATTGTTAATCGGAACAGAACGATATATCAACAGAGATTTGCCTTGTTTCAGCCTAATTAGATTGGCATCTCTAGGAAATTTTTAAGATGCTATGAATTAAAGTCACTTTATAGCCAGGTTATCCACTCTGGCACATGAGGCACAAAACCATAAATAGTATGAGAAAATAACAGGAAAAGTAGGTGCTTGTGTATCACTTCAGCCAATTAGATTAAAAGAGCATTGCTGGCAATGATTGTGTCTGTTTTCTGACGAACACATCAGGAATTGTATTCAAACAGCTCTAAACTGCCGATGGTTTCTTTTTTATCCAACCAATGATCTTGAGCCATTGGTAACATCAAGGATGTTCTTGTTTTCAATACTCTGAACTGTGTAATTAAGGTACCTTGGAGAGAAATCAATACCTTATATCACCTTTGAATAGCATGCTTGCTGGCGAACCTGCCTTGCTTACTGAGATATATTTAGGAGTCACAGATGGCAGTGTTTAAGCACTAATCCTGTTTTGTTGTTGCTAAAGACTCAAATCTTTCTTTTCTCAGAAAAGAGAAGTTAGAGTACAGAAGCCACACCTTCAGTGTCAAGAAATTGTGGGTTTGATTCTGCTTTTCTCAACACTGGTTTCAAATCTCTGTAGCTCCACTGACTAGAGTGGCTTGACCGTAGGTTTAAACTGGCAAGTGAGAACAAATTAAGCCCTTCATATTTTAATCTTTCCACCACCCTAGTACCTGTTTTCTCTCACAGTTTAAAAGTGTATTTCCTCCCACCCTCCACCTCCAATTGTTGCCATTATGTGCCACCGTGGTGGAGAGTATGGGGAGGGAACAATTCCCTGGGATGATTCTGGGTCACTCTGAGAAGTCTGGCTAAGCACCCCCATGTAATGTGTAGCACTTCTTAGGTGTAATAACTTAATTGCTTTGAACAGCTCCAGCTTGTCACTCTGGTCAGTGGTCTGGATGTATTTTTTACTAAAACTCCTTTTTTCAGGATATTGAAAAAATTCAGATGGGTTAAATCAGAGTCTGGCAAAGTTTATCCCATTCTTTGGAGCTCAGATGCAATTTTGCCAACTTCTAGGCCAAAACTGAATATATTTTATCAAAACCAGAATTACAGTTTTGGAGCATTTAGTCCTTCAAATAGTCTTAGTGCTTTCAAGCTTGGTTTGAAATGGTCTATGTCATATGTAGAATTAGGCTATTTTAATAGAAATATCTCATTTGTCAATAGGCCTGGAGTTCAGTTGGGAACTTTGAACTGGAAGGGAGCTCCTAGGTCACAGAACTGGATCCTATGCCATAGAGGGCAACCCCAACATAGAATCCTGCTAACGAGTTTGTCAAGCACCATCTTAAAAATAGTTAAGTTGTTTGCCTACACAGTTAAACAGACAGAACCATGGAGGCCTTGACCCTCCACAAACAATCCTCCAGCACCCAACAAGTGCCCCCACCCCCACTCCCTTACCTGCAGTTACATAGCAACAAGGGACAACATGGCTGAATACTCAGTCTTTTCCCTCAGATTTTCCTCAGTTGTTACTCAGTCAAAACTCCCGTTGGAGTGAACTCTACACAGAAACTCTCTGCACACCTGACTGAACTGGTCAGTTCAGTCAGACCTGATCCCAGCCAGAACAATCAGTGCTTGAAAAAAGGCTGGATGGCCAGGAATTGCAAGATCAAGGTATTCCATTGAGCAGTTTAGAATGCTTCTCCCCCCCCCCCCCCTTGTTTATTGCTGACAAGATCTTTGTCTGCATAGCTGTCTGCAGTGCGATCATAGAGAGGAAGGAGAAAACATTAGAGGGGTTACAGCAGGAACACAGATTGCAAAGAAAAGAACACATTTGGGTTCATTTATGCACTCAGCACCACAATAGGACAGTGTGGTTTAGGCTGCTGGCTTCTCTTTTGTCAGCCCAAGCTCAGCTGGTAGTGTCTGGGAATCCTTAAGCATATCTAGGTGCAAAATGGGGGAATAATCAGTATAGTGTTGAGAATGGCAAACACAGGCAGTTACCATTGCAAATGAAACTTCTTCCTTCACTGGTAGGACTGTACCTATGACTGTCCTGTGAAATCTACTCCTTTCCATGGGAGTGTTAAGGAAGTCCAACAATAGTGTGGATGTTTGGACTAAAATGGCCGATGACTGATGCAGTCTCTCCTATCATATATACGGCCCTGTCAGTGTTTTCTTTAATTAAATAATGTCTAATGAAAACATACCATATGGTCTGGTTGTCCGCATGCAAGTCTGAAAGAACAAGGAACCGGAAGGTCATAACATCTAATACTGGCTATGACACTAACTCACTTTGAGGCCTCGGGTCACTTAGTCTCTCTCTCTCAGGCCCCCCTCCATAAAACAGGATTAATCCCTACTTACTGTTAGAGGTTTAATGATTAAGTAACTAATATTTTTAAAGCTCTGAATATGAAAGGGGCTAAGTATTGATTTTTTATTGTTGTGAGGGAGTTCACTCACCACTGGAGCACCTCCTCATGGTCAGGTGTGGCATAATGGTTCTCTCCCTCTCTGGTGCCCCCTGCTGACAGTCACTCCAGGGCTGCTGTGACCGCTTCCCATAATTTGGCCCTCTGGCTAGGTCACTATTTACACCACCCCTTCTGCGGTAACAAAGAGTCCAACCAAATAAACAGTCCAAACATCCAAAAAATCTTCAGCCCCAACTCCAGGCCCTATGGCCTTCATACCCTTCTCTCTGGGCTCCCTATAATCCCTGTCCCCCTCATCTCTGGACTCAAACCACCTTGCCAATGCTGCTAGGGAAACCTGGGCCCTCCCACTACTGGACCACATAACCAGCAGCCAAGGTCTGTTCAGTTCAATTCCTCACTGCTTCTTATCCAGAATCTCTCAGGCCTTCTTCCCCACAAGATCTCCAGGTTCACCCTTTGTTCAGGGCCAAGACTCTCAGGACCCTCCACTGGAATCCCCCCCCCAAAAAATGCCAAACCAAAATATATAAACAAAACCCACTTGACTTTATCTCTAGGGATGCCAGGAGTCCAGTTTTCAACCAGAATGTACAGTCAAAAAGGGACCCTGGCAGCTCTGGTCAGCACCGCTGTCTGGGCTGTTAAAAGTCTGGTTGGCAGTGCAGCGGGGCTAAGGCAGGCTCCCTGCAGCTCCCGAAAGTGGCCACCTGAGGTAAGTGCCGCCTGGACCCCAGCCCTGAGCCCCTTCTCGCACCTAAACTCCCTCCTGCAGCCTTCACCCCACACCCTCTCCCACACCCCAAACCCCTGCCCCAGTCCTGAGCCCCCCTCCTGCACTCTGCACCCCTTGGCTCCAGCCCAGACCCCCCTCATGCACCCCAAATCCCTCATCACTGGCCCCACTCCAGAGCCCACACCCTCAGCCAGAGCCCATACCCCCTCCCACACTCCAACCCCTTGCCCCAGTCCTGAGCCCCCTCCTGCATTCCAAACCCCTTAACCCCAGCCCAGAGCCCCTTCATGCACCCCAAACTCCTCATCCACAGCCCCATCCCAGAGCCCTCACCCTGTCCCGCATCCTGAACTCCTCCCCACCCCAGAGCCCACACCCCTAGCTTGAGCCCATAGCCCCTCCCACACCCCAACCCCCTTCCCCAGTCCAGAGCCCCCTCCTGCACCCTGAACCCTTCATTTCTGGCACCCCAGCCAGAGCCCCTACCCCTGCCTAGTGAAAGTGAGTGAGCGTGCGGGAGAGTGAGCAATGGAAGGAGGAGGGATGGAGTGAGTGGGGACCAGGGCCTCAGAGAAGGAGCAGGGGGTAGGGCAAGGGTGTTCAGTTTTATGCAATTAGAAAGTTGGCAACCCTATTTACCTCCCTCTCAATTAGACATCTCTCAGACTTCTCTCCCTGGAAGTTCACTTCCTGTCCTTTTGTCAGGGCATCCCAGCACAGCCTGCTCCACTCTGGTGGCTGTTTTATGTCACTCCTGGCTTCTTGCCAGCCTCTTCTACTCAGATGAGGATTGCTAGGCTTGCTTTTACCCCTAATCTCTAATCCCAGAGATTGAAGGGGAGCACTCTCCCTGCAGCCCCCTTCTTCTTTAAGCTTCCTGCCTTCATAATTACCACCCAGCCCCTCCCCAGCTGGGCATCATCTCCAATGAAGCCTGGCTTTCCCCTCAGGTGCAGTCAGGTAGCAGACTTGGCCTCTCAGGCCCACGTTAACCCTTTCATCGCCTGTGTGGGGTATAGCCCCCAATCACAATTATTATTATGAATAAATCAGAGAAAAATGTAATATCTTGGTGTTGAAGAGATGGAGTGAGCCGTTTTGCTTGGCAGCCTTGTGCTTGTGAATTAAGTCTCTCCTCTCATGGCGAATACGATTTAAAGAGCTGATGAATGTGAATTGGAATTTTCTGCTGAAATACAGCATGGAACTCTTCCTTTAGAAGTCAAATTAATACAAATGGAGCATGAAATTGAAGTCAATAATTAGTAAATCAATCCCAATGAGAAGGTCTTGGCAGTTTGGGCCTTCAGGCTTTGTGCTAAGTGGTTCTCTGGACTGATAGGGGGAACACATTCTCTAGCTGCACTCCACAGCAGAGTTCAAAAGGCTTTACCTGAGGATATGACAATGTGATGAGTTAAGCCCTGACGAAAATAAAGACACTGCAAAGCAGATGGTTCAGCAGAGCCTGGCTCAAAGCAGCCTGCCAGAGAGCTCTGCAAAGCTCAGTGACAGGAACAAGTTGATTCTGTCTGAGCCATCAGTGCACTTGTCATCAGAGCCACTGTCTGATGAGTGGCTACTTGCTGATGTTTATTGCTGCTGTTGAACATGGAGTGAGGTCTTCAACTCTTAACCTTTCACTCTGAGTGTAAACTTCTGCATTTGAATCACACCATGTATCGGTTGCTCACATGCATCAACATGATTTATTTCACTAGAAAAGCAAACCCACATTTCAGGCCGTTCACATCACTGAACATTTTTTTAAATGGAGACCAGTTAACTTTTTTTGTTTGCTGAAGTGTTATGCAGCCCCAGGCCACACTGGTAGGGCCTGATCCAGGGCCCATTGAAGACATTGGACAGACTCCCAATTGTCTTTGGATAATGAGGAAAGGGAACTCATTGAAAAACTATGCCTGCAGCCTGATGCACTTGTGGTTTTGTGGTCAGTGCTCTGTGCTGCACTTCTGCCTGTCTGGGTTTGGTTCCAATGTTTTTGGTGGATTTACTCTGCCTTTACATTGGTGTAAATGAAATTGAGTTTCTCTGGCTGTGTGAAATGTGAAAACAGGGTGTTCATTCCCAGAAGGAGGGGGATGGCTTGTGTTCCTCAGTAGTGCCACACAAACTGTCTTGACGTTGAAGTCAGTAATAAACCACTTAAGCTGTTTATTAAGGCCCCAGTTTTTCCCTAAAACCATTTAGAGGGGAACAAGGTAGTAAATCCTACCCCCTGCAGGTTTTGACATGTGGCCATTGGGTCCCATGTCCCCCCCACTCCAGAAAACTGTGGTATAGGCAGGAGGCAGGGCTGAAAAAATACATATGTGTTCATGAGCTACAAGGAATACCCAAGCCAGTGGCTCTGCAGCAGGTGCACTCAGTACCTCCTCCTCCACACTCCATTCCAGCCACCTCAGTAATGGCTGGTGGATGCCAGTGGCTGCAGACGACGCTACATGACTCTTCTGGGAGGAGTCACAGAGCAGGCAGGGCTGGTTAGTGCCACACATGGCAGCACTAACAAATCCACAATTGTAACATAGACTGTCGTTGGTTCTTCCCTCTGCTCTTTGGTTGCTCCCATTATCAGCGTGTTCCTTTTTGTGATGTGGAGAAGATTCTGACAACTGTTCAAAGGTGGGAAACATCCTACATCGTCAGCTTGTGGCATGATCCTTCTGCGATAATCTACAGTTTCGGTCCTGTCCATGTCACACAGCATATGCTGGCGGTGGCAGGGAG